>NW_022630997.1:40473881-41102406 GCF_010015895.1 Lontra canadensis | reverse complement strand
TATAAATTTTCTGTTAACCAAACTTAACGAAAAATTAAAAAATAATCCATAGTGGAAGTCGAATTTTGCCAAATTGGAAGTGTTGGGGAAGACCTCATTAGAAAATGAGACTAGGAGACCAAGCATGGTATATTGTCTGCTACCCAATGAGAAAAATACCTGCTTACGCTGTGATCCCTTTCATTTATACGTATAACACCTGAATGAAGATGGTATATTTATCAAGCTCTCACATCTCATTGCTGGGTGACATCAGGAGCTCTTTTTTTAGGATAGCTGTCCATCTGTTCTCCTCTAGGAACTCCTGGATCTGTGCCACTGCCACTTGGCTGCTGGCTTCAAGAGAGCCTAAATCAGTGAGTTGCTCACACCAGGGAGAACAAACAGGCTCTTCTCCTTAAAGTGTCTGTAATTATATGACCATAATTAGAAATAAAACCTTCTTTATATAATTTGTAGCTCATGAGGAAAGACTTTCTGCTTACACACCATTTTCTCCTCTGTTGTCTCCCATGCTGATCAGGAAATAGGTTACGTGCGTAACAATAGCCCATTGAATCTAGGGGGAGAGGTCCAGATTCCCTGCACCCCCTTATTTTGCCATGTGGCCTTGGGGTTATTCCTGGCCCTTTCTCAGCTTTCTGTTTGTAGTGTCACATGATGTGGCTAATACAGCAATGTAGGAGGTATTGCAAGTGGCAACCTTAATTCCTGCTCTTAGTGCCTTCAAAAAGAGGTAACCTAAAAATAAATATCTCATGAGTTGAGGTACTAGTTTGGTTGCTTGTGGTTGGGGTTTGAGTTTGTTGTCATTATTGTAAACAGTAACATCGCTCGGGGGATTCTGCAGTGTTCAAAGAGATTTAGGTCACTGTTGATTTTTGCCTGATGCCTTGGGTTTGAGTAGATGCTGATTAATTCATGAGCCCCAACTGCAAGGTAGATATTCAGTATTGATTCGATATGCCCCTGGTTGTATGCTGTTAAAAAGGACTCAGTTGTGAAATACTCCTAAAGCTAAATCAATAAGCTACTAAAGTTATTTTCCCCCTGTAAGTGTTTGTATTTTATCCCTTTAATGAAATGAGAAGGACTGGTAGTAATTCTGTGATCTGGACTGTTAAGAAAACTGGCTGTGTCTTTGGAACAGTATTCTCATATGTTAACCATTCCAGGTGAGTATCAATTATTCATATGTACATCTTAGCTGAGGATGCTGAGGATAACTGACTTAATCGAGGAGACAACAGTTTTCTTTGGAAAATGATCATCTTTATTCTGGTGACATGAGTAGAGAACTTTGCTCAGAGCACACCCAAATACCACTGAAAATTTCAAAGGCTTTGAGACATAGTTCCTCATGGTGTAAGACTTTTAAAATGTCTGCAATTTGTGTTATGCTCATGGCCAGTAACTGCTAAGCAATTAGCTGTACTGGCAAAGGCATTAGGACGTTTTCTGCCTTGGCAGTATTTTCTGAAGATATTATTGAATTTAGAGCAATTTCTGGCTGATTTTTTTTTCTTCCCCTCAACATACAGGCTTGTCCAGAATAACAGCAATCTTTATGAAATTATCATGGAATCCACTAAATTCAGTAGCTTCTAGACCTGTCCATCTCCTCTCCTTGCCTTCTCGTCCAGGTTCCTAGAATGGGCAGTTAACTCTTGCTGTGAGGACTTCCTGACCATGCCCACCCCTTCCTTAAATCTTTACAGTGGTTTCTCATTTCCTTTTGCATCTGCTCTAGCTGTTTGCCCCATGCATCAAAGCCAGTCACCAGCAGGCTCTGGATTATCTCATTACTCTCATCTGCTACTTAGGTCCCCAGTTTTTTCATTCTCTCTCTCTCTCACCTTGCTTGTGAACTCATTACACCAGTCTTTTGAGCCATCTCCCAAGCACTGTTATTTTCTTAGACTCTCTTGTTCTTTTTTCTTCTGTTCTAAATAACTCCTGAAATCCCATCTTCTGTAAAAGTCAGTTTGAATTAAGCGGAGAATTGCTGATGGTCTTCTTTTCATCTTCCCTCACAATAATAGACCTCCCATAGCTTCTTCCTCTAATATCCACCCGCATTATAAACTCACCTCCACTTCCCCCTTCCAAAATGACCCTTGCCCTTGACTTATGTGTAATAACAGTATATCCCATCCCTGTTCTGGTTACTGTTCCTAATTTAGAGACTCACATGGGGGGCGAACAAAGCGGGTTCTAAGGTCAACTGCCTGACTTGGAATCTGAGCTCTGCCACTTGCAGCTGTGCTCCTTTGGGCCCATTATTTGAGCTTTCTGTGCCGTAGTTTCCTCCTTAATAAGATTGGGAAAATCATAACACCTACCTGATATTGTTGAAATAATTTAAGCACTTCACACAGTACCCGGCACAATGTAAGTAGGCAATAAAAATCAGCTGTTACTATGATTACTTATTAATTGGGGGGAATGAAAGGCACACCACCACATTTTACACACACGTGTGCACACACATCCACACTTAATACATACGTAGTTATATAGTTCTGAAAAACATTCAGAATTGTGATGTAACTTCATTTTTTTAGGGAAAAAAATACATTTTTGGTAAATGCAAAACACACAATGTAAAGTTCACAAACTCCTGGCTGAGGTAAGGGTTTAGGACGCGTCATACCGGTTGTTTGTGCACATCTACTGAAGATCTGGCATTAGTGGTTTGGTCTTTGCTTAAAAGCACCAAAGCCCCATATGTATGTATGTGCCCTTGTATGTTTTTGAGTCCTAATGATTAGGGTGACAGATTTTCCTGAGGAAAGTTCCAAAAGCAGACACTAGTCACCCAATTTAAATAAATGAAAGAGAAGTTACTTTTTAAAAAAAAATGATAGTGTGAAGGACAGCACCCTCTTCAAAAATGACTTGGGGCAGGGACTGTTCAGATAAATCTGCATTTTTTTTTTTTTAAGATTTTATTTATTTATTTGAGAGAGAGAAAGAGAGGAAGGGTAAGAGGGAGAAGCAGACTCCTCGCTGAGCAGGGAGCCCCATGCGGGACTCGATCCTGGGACTCCAGGATCATGACCTGAGCTGAAGGCAGTCGCTTAACCAATTGAGCCACCCAGGTGCCCAATCTGCATCTTTTTATGCATGCCCCATTAAATCATATGTATCTTCAGCACAGCTTGTATTTGGCATGAGAATAATTAATTGCTTTTGTTTTCCTAGTTTTGTTGCTTGTAAATATTCTGTTAAGGAATTTTATCAACATGCTGAAAGTAATCCTGAGCTGATCAGTATATCTTCTTTCTTTCTATCTATCTATCTATCTGTCTTCCTTCCTTCCTTCCTTCCTTCCTTCCTTCTTTCCTTTCTTTCTTAATTTTTATTACTTTAATTTCTTTAGAGTGAGAGAGAGCAAATGCAAATGGGTGGGGGGAGGGGCAGAGGGAGAGGGAGAGAAAATCTTAAGCAGGCTCCATGACCTGAGCTGAAATCAAGGGTCAGATGCTTAACTGACTGAGCCACCCTGGTGGGTGTATTTTCTAAGTAGAATACTTACCAGCTTCTATTGATTATTTATATTTTAAAATGCTGACTATAGATGTTGGTGGGTTGCTTTTAAATTAATCTTTTATTCCTGATTTACCATGGAATGTATCAGTGAAACATTTATTTGGAAAACATAAATAATTTTAGGTAGGAAAATGGAATCTTCTTAAAATAACAATAAATGATTTAACGTACCAGTGTTGTTTGTTTGATATTGGAGGACCCAGAATTATGTATGAAGTGTGCCTATGACTAATAAAGTCATTTTATATATGTGTGTGTGTATGTAATTGTATATATAGGTGTATATATAGTGACATTACTCATATCTCAGAGGTTGCTACTCTTATTGGTGTAAAAATTACTTGGATTTCCTTGTTTTACTTTCTGTAATTTCACAGCTTGTATCATTTTAGGTTTTATTAATGCCTGTTTTACAAAATAAAATTAGAGAAATTATGAAGGAGTACGGAATGAAAGAGGTGACCAGAGCTACACTATTTCATGTTTGTAACTTTCATTTCTTTTCAAATGCAGATTTATTCCTAGTGATACAAATTGCTGTTTTCTTTGGCAGGCGCTAGAAGCAAGTCTATGTGAAATTATGTAATGTCTGAAAAGTTATATTCATGATTAATTGGCCTATCCGAGAATGTATTTGTGTGGAATAAGGCGATCATGCTTTTTATTTGGCATTGAGTTAAAGCGCCCCCGTTCAGATCAGGTTACTCTACAGGGCTTTTTGACTGAGAACTGTTATGTTTAACTTGATTTCTAAAAAGCGTAAAATGTAGATTCGAAGCCAAATATGCTGGAATTCATATTGTAACCAGAGTTAGTCTTCAGATAACTTCAAAAGCAAGCTCTTTCACTCTGTCATACCATAGTGAACAAATAGAGCCAGGAGATTTAAAAACAACAACATATCATCTCTGTGGCCTCTGAACACACAGCCATCTTGATTATTCAAGGGTAGATTATCTGTAATGTCAAATAATAGTTTAAAATTCTTCTTGACCTTGACCCAAAGTGAACAGTTATAGTGAATTGGTCTTTTTATTGATCTAAGCTGGACTACAGGAACTAGAAAACAAGGTATTTAAACAGTTGTCCCCTCTGCAGTGTCAAGTTGAGAAATGATGACGTCCATTACTACACAGTGATGGTGGACTTGATAACCAGAGACCAGGTTCTGCAGTAGTCCTGGAGCATAATGATCTCGGGAAAATTAACTTCATTTTCCACATCTGTAATGTGGAAATAATAGTACCTGCCTTCTGATATTTTAGTGGTTAGTTAAGTGCTTACCCAAATATCTGTTCTTAGTGAGTACTCTTCAGATGTTGGCTGCTGCCACTTACTGTTGCTGCCACTGCTAACTCCTGTACCTACCACCGCATGAACTACTACTGTCAGTATCATAATAGCACCCCCTTCAGGGCATTCATTCCAGGGTTTTGCTTTACGGTAAATCCTCATACTGAAATGGAGAATCAATCCTATGCCAACACTGAGTATGACTACTTCGGGGGTTACTGTTTAAAAGTATATTACTCGAAGGTGTGGACCACAGGTCAGCAGTACCGGTATCACCAGGGGGCTTGTTAGAAATGTCTGTGGCCCCGTCCCAGAACTGCTGAATCAGAATCTGCATTTGAACAAGATCTAGGTGTTTTGCTTGCATATTAAGGTTTGAGAAGCACTAATCTACATGACTTCTTGTCACCCCTCTTCCCCACCAAAACTATCTTCAAAATCACCTGAATAATTCAGAGTTCACTACCAACAGTGGACGGCCAACAGTACCACATGAGCAAGGCCTTCACAGTAGACACGTGGCAGGTAATTGGAAAGAGGGAAGAAGAAGGGAGAGGAGAAGAACCATGCCTTCGATACTAAATTATAATTCTGTAGATGGGACTGTGCTCACTGATTGCAGATTGTTCTTTGTTGTAACACTGATGGGAAAGAAGACAAATTGTATGGGCTGGTGTCTGTCAAGCTGGCTTTGGAGAGTTTCCTTTTAACTCGCAGTAGCAACAGTTACTACACACCCCTCCTTTTTTCACATACACACACAGCGCAATTCTCTTATAATCGTACTTTCATTAACTTTTTGGTGTCAAGATGATTCATTGGAGGGGAGAGTAGCATTTCATTTACTGTTCTCTGTGTCGTTTGGCTGGTGCTTCCACCTTTGTGTGCTTTGTTTCCTCCCATGTAGAAGTTGCGAGGATAGGGGCTCCTGGGTGGCTCAGTGGGTTAGGGCCTCTGCCTTCGGCTCAGATCATGATCCCAGGGTCCTGGGATCGAGCCCCGCATCGGGCTCTCTGCTTGGCAGGGAAGCCTGCTTCCTCCTCCCTCTCTCTCTGCCTGCCTCTCTGCCTACTTGTGATCTCTATCTGTCAAATAAAATAATTAAAATCTTTAAAAAAAAAATGAAGTTGGTGAGGATATATACAAGGAGACTGACGAACCATGAATTAGGAATGGTTGTGGAGGCACAGTTTTGTTTGTATTATCATATACTAGGGAATAAGGAAAAAATTCTCATTTCTTCCTTAAAGTATGACCTTTGAATCCACTTTTTACTAGATGATTTGAAAAACAAGTTTAAGGTAAAACTGACAAGGGAAAATTTGATAAAATGTTAGAAATATGCGGTGGCACAACCTCAGGTGGTTAGAAGGGCCCATGTTCTGTGACTCAGCAATCTCATGTCTAGGAATTTATCCTGCAGGTATATTTGCACATGCAAATGCACATATGTACATTTTTGTAGAAGCAGAAGGGTGGTAATAATCTTTATCAGAATGAAAACAGTTTAGTGTAACTCACTTTTGCTTTTCTTTTTGAAGATGCTATATATTTGCATGTGCCAGGCCTATCAATAAATGTTTGGATTTGAATGTCCAGGGATTAGACATAGCTGGGAGACTTCTCTTCCATTCTGTATATCTTTGTACTTTATTTTTGGTAACCGTGTATATATGTAATCTTATTTATTTAGTTATAAGTTTTATTTGAGAGAGAACGAGCACAAGTCAGGGGAGGGCAGAAAAGGAGGGAAAAGCAGAGAATCTCTCAAGCAGACTCCATGTTGAGCGTGGAGTTGTTTATGAGGCTTGATCCCATGACCCTGAAATCAGAACCTGAGCTGAAACCAAGAGCCAGGCACTCAGCCGACGGAGCCACTCAGTGCTGCTCTATGTAATTTTAAAAACAACAAAATAAAAATAACCCTTTCATTGAAGTGATTTAAGCCGTATCTTTTATTTATTTATTTATTTTTTAAAGTAAACACCACCCCTGATGTAGGTCTCATCTCATGACCCCAAGATTCAGAGTCACATGCTCCACCAACTGAGCCAGCCAGGTGCCCCTCAAGCTATGATTTTTAATACTTACGTATGTTTTTCTTACTTTTAAGGCAAGTTCATGTATATAAACTCATTTATGTGTCTGGGGCCTTAGACCTACAGTTAAGAGTAGGCAGTGAATGTAAATGGTGAAATCTTTAAAACATTTAACAATCCAGGTGTTAGATAAATTCTTTCAGAAAGTAGGAGGAAACACATCCCAATTCTTTTATGAGCTCACCATTACTTTGATACCAAAACTGCCCAAAGACATTGCAAAAAAGGGAAACTGTGGGGACGCCTGGGTGGCTCAGTCGTTAAGCGTCTGCCGTCGGCTCAGGTCATGATCCCAGGGTCCTGGGATGGAGCCCCACATCAGGCTCCCTGCTCAGCAGGAAGCCTGCTTCTTCCTTTCCCACTCCCCCTGTTTGTGTTCCCTTTCTCACTGTCTCTCTCTCACCGTCAAATGAATAAATAAAATCTTAAAAAAAAAAAAGGGAAACTGTGGGAAATTATTATCCATGACATAAATACCCAAATCAAGTAATATTGGCAAATCAATCAGAAATATATAAAAAGGATAATATATTATAAAATTAATCCAGAATGAGATTTATCCAGAAATGCAAAGTTGGCTTACTATTCTAAAATGAAGACAACATTTGATCATCTCAATAGAGGAAAAGCAGTTGACAAAACTAAAAATGTATTCATCATTTAAAAAAAAAAAAACCATAGCTAACACCATTAGTAATGGTAAAAGACCATCCACGTCCCTCCTAAAGTCAGGAGTAAGACAGGTATGCTCCCTTTCATCATTTCTATTCAACGTTGTACTGGACTTCCTAGCTAATGGAATAAGGCAGGATAATGAAATGAAAAACACACAGATTGGGAGAAAGAGTAAACATGTCTCTAGTTTCACATCATGATTATTTATATTATAGAAAATACTAAGGAATCTTTAAGAAAGTTATTAAAAGTAGAGTAAACTGAAGTAATGATACAAGGTTAATAAATCCCATTGTATTCTGTATAATAGCAACGAACATTCAGAAATTGAAATAACATTTACAGCAGCATCAAATAGTATGAAAATATATGGGGATAAATTTAGCAAAATATGAACAAAAGGTGTACCCTGGAAACTAAAGCATTGTTGAAGGAAGTTAAAGAAAACCTAAGCAAATGGAGAAATACCTATGTTCATGGATTAGAAAACTCAGTAATATTACAAAGTCAGTACTTTCCAAACCGATCAACACAATTCCAGTGGAAATCCCAGCAGACTATTTTTCCTAGAATTGACAAGCTGATTTTTAAAATTATATGGCAATGCAAAGAACCTAGAATAGCCAAAATCAATTTGGAAACAAAAACCAAAATTGGAGGACTAATTTAGTGGGAAGAAGAAAATTTTCAGAATAAATGATGCTGGAATAATTGGATGTACATACAGAAAAAAGTGAATCTTGATTCTTACACATGCCACGTACAAAAACTAACTAAAAAATGGGTCATAGACTTAAAGACTAAAAAACCATGAAATCAGAAGAAAATACGATACAAAGCCCTTGCAACTTCAGAATAGGCGAAGTTTTCTTAGTTTGGACTTAAAGATTAAAACTGATAAATGGGACCTCATCAAAATTAAAAACTGATGTTTTTCAAAAGAAATTTTTAGGAAAATGAAGAGACAAACCACCACATACAAGAAAATAGTCATAATACACATTATTCTATATACACATATGTACAAAGGAATTATATTCAGTTTACATATCTAAGGAACTCTTACATCTCAGTAAGACCACCCAACTTGAAAAATAGGTGTTACAGGGGCGCCTGGGTGGCTCAGTGGGTTAAGCCCCTGCCTTCTGCTCGGGTCATGATTTCAGGGTCCTGGGATCAAGCCTGCATCGGGCTTTCTGCTCAGCAGGAGCCTGGTTGCCCCTCTGTCTGCCTGCCTCTCTGCCCACTTGTGATTTCTCTCTCTCTGTCGAATAAATAAATTTTTAAAAATCTAAAAAAAAAAAAAAAGTGTTACAGATTGTGTTCCTTGGCAGGCAGGTTCTGAGATAAAAGTTTTGTGTATAGGATATTTATTAAGGGATGCTATTAGGATTATCATCTGCATTGGGAGGAAGAGTAACAAAGCTGCGTCCGTTTTTAGGGAGGAGAGCACTGACGCAGCTCAGTGACAGCCTTGGCCGAGTTCGTATGTAGCTCGGAGGCTAGATTGGCTCTTCAGGGCTGGACAGAATTGGGACAAGAGTTGGGTCAAGTTAAGCATGCCTTTATATATTTCTTTATCAGTCAGTGATGAGGATTGTACCATTTGGATGTGGGCCACCCCAGGAGGGAGCATGTCACATGTCCTTAGGTGACATGACTCTGCTGCAGCAGAAGCAATCCTTGAAGGGCATGACAACTGAAAACTGACAGCCTGGAGCATTCTCACTAGCTGGGACAACAGATTTTTCACTGTAAAGTGGTCTGGCAATAGATTGCAGTAGACATGGTGACAGGCAGGAGAGTCCAACAGAAACTGCACAAAAGATACATGAATGGCCATTAAGCACATGAAAACATATCTTAACATCATTAGCTGGCAAGGGTATGCACATTAAAAGCACAACAGGACATACCTACGCACTGCCTAGAATGGGTAAATTAAAAAGACTGGCAATGCCAGCTGCGAGTCCTGGGAGTGTAAAATGGTACAGTCACCATAGATGAACTGACGACTTTTTATAAAGTTAAACAGGCACTTACCATTATGGCCCCGCAATTCCACTCCTAAGTATTTACCAAAGAAAAATGAAAACATACATACAAAAAGACTTTTACACAAGTGTTCATATTGGCTTTATTCATACAGCTCATAACTGTAGAGTGCAAATGTCCATCAATATATGAATGGATAAAATAACTTAGAAATATTGATACAGTGAGATACTATGAACTATTAAAAGGAATAAACTACTCATTTGCAACAGTGTGGATGAATATAAAAAACTTGAAGTCACAAAGAGTACACACTGTATGATGTCATACATGAAATTGTAGAACAGCCAAAATAATGTATGGTGTTAAATAGCAGATCTGTAGTTGCTTGGGTCTTTAGAGGGAATGGAACTGCAGAAATGCTTGAGGGAATTTGGTTTTTGTTTTAACTCTGATATAGTTAACATACAGTGTTCTCTTAGTTTCAGGTGTATAATACAGTGATTCAACAATACCATACAGTGCTCAGTGCTGATTAAAGTCAGCTCTAAATCCCCTTCACCTAGCTCACCCTTAAGGGAACTTCTCTGAGGTGACAAAAGGGTTCTGAGTTTCTGTTGTTGTGATAATTATAGACATACATGTAGTGACCAACTTTAAAAGGGTACATTTTATTATATATAAATTATACCTTAGTGAAGTTGATTTTTTTAAAAAATAAAATTTAAGAAGAAAACAAATGGAGGTTTATGTTAATGAGAGATACTGGTTGTTCTTTTAATTTTCTTTTATGGTAATGTTTTCATCGGATTTTGGTATCAGTTATGCTGGGCTAATAATATTAGTTGAGAAATACTTCCTCTTTTTCTATTTTTTGTTTGTTTTGTTTCTTTTTAATAGATCCTGTAAGATTGGTATTGTATTCTTAAATCTTTGTAAGATTTTACCAGCAAAGGTGTCTGGGCCTGAGTTCTTTTCAGGGTTGTTGGTTTTTTTTTTTTTTTAAGTTATGAATCATTTTCTTTAATGGATTTAGAGTTACTCAGATGTTCTTTTTTCTCTTGTTTTTTATTAATTTGGTCTATCAATGAATTTGCCTCTTTGAGTTGTCTAATTTTTTGGCATAAAGCTCTTCCTGGTATTTCCCATCATTTTAATGTGTTCAAGATTTGTATTGATTCTCCCTTCTTATGTCTTATTTTGGTTATTAACTTTTTTCCTTTTCTCGATTAACTTAGTTACGGGTTTTTGATAAAGTTAAGCATCTTCCTGACTTATGACCCAGCTGTTCCACTCCTAGACATTTACACAAGAGAGATGAAAACACATGTCCACATAAGTATTTATTCAAGAATGCTTATAACAGTTTTATTCATTTTAGCTCTAAGCTGAAAACAACTTGAATGCTGATCATCTACAGAGAGAATAAACAAGTTTTTGGTTATTAAAGTACTTAGCAGTAAAAAGAAATGATTTCTTTTGAAAATTTGAAAACTTTGAAAAAATTTTGAAAAAATTTTGAAATGAATTATTGATATATGCAGCAATGTGAATGACTATGACAATATAGTGAGTTGAAAGCAGCCCCACAAAAAGAATTCTGTGTTTGGTTCCGTTTACATGAAGTTCTAGAGCAGATCAAATCGAACTATGGTGGTAGAAATCAAGAGTAGTGGGTACTTGGGAAGGAGACCGGAAAGGACTTGACTGGGGAGGGGCGGGAGAGAACTTCTGGGGTTATGCAGTGTCCTGTATTTTGTTAGAGATGTGTGTTTACATGAGTATATGCATTTATTCAAAACTTTGAACTGTCCATTCCATTATATGTGAAATATACATTAAGTTAGTTGTACAACAGCATGAAAGTACTTAGTGCTACTGAACTTTCCAGTTAAAAATAAAGTGGTACATACTATGTTATGTATATTTTACAATTTAAAAAAATGTAAGAGTGGATATGAAGGTTCAAAATGGGCAAACATTTTAAAAGTATGTACTGTCCCCCATAACCACATGCTGTTCTATTCTTTATTTACCATTTATATACTAAAGTAAAAATGTAATTTGGGAAACAGTGAGCAAGTACCAGGTATGAGAAATAATGTTAAATGTGTATATTCCGCAAATATTTATCAAACATCTGCAGTGTAGGCTTCGTCATTATGTGTGCTAATTTAGGTAAACAAATAAGGATCTCCTTCAAAAAGCTCACAGTGTACTAAGCTTTGACTTAAAATACACACAGAAAAAAAGATGTCACAAAGCTTTCCTCTACCTACTGAATGCCCTTTAGTAGGCTTCATTCTAGGAAATTGAGCTTAAAAATCTTTGCCCCTGGGGGGAAAACATGGGACATCTGGTGTTTCTCTTCTTGGCCTTGCTGTAGCTTGCATTGGCAAGGGGGAGGCTTATGTTGTGTGAGCTTCCCACACAGCTTGCAGTTTTGCCGGAGCACCAAAGAGCAGAGATCACGAATAGTGTCATTTAAGTGCTCGTGGGGTACCTGACCCAAAGCATCAGTAGATCTAGAACCCCACCACAAAGAAGTTAGGGAAGAGTCCAAAAAAGCAAGGTCAGTAATTACCCTAACAATTCTCTTTTCCTGCTGCTTATGACTGCTGTAATTGAAAGGGTCAAAGGTAGTCTGAAAGTGAGGAAAACGAAAGCAGAAAAGTCAAGGGCATGGAAACTCTGTACACCAGATGGTTTATGTGCCCACAGGGCAATTGAGAATTAAGTGTGGTAATGGAATTACACTACTTGTATTCGTTCTGTGACAACAAGCACTTGGAGTACCAATTATATTCTCCTTGGCATAGTTGGGTGCTGAGTAAACATTAGTAACTTACTGAATAGTACATAGCATCTTAACTGACATAAATCTCTGAATGCAGAAAATTGTCAGGATGCTGCTGATGGTAATGATAATATTGAGAAGCTGACTAACATGTGACTTTTCTAGTTAATAGCTACCTACCTAGGTCTTCTCTCACCATTCTCCTTCTCTTTTTGGATCTAATTACAATAAACTCAGTAGCCTGTGTCTCTGAGCAGTTAGTGCAGGTTTCTCTTGGTGGAATTGGTAATGAGAATGGCTGTGATTCACACTGTACCTACATGGGGTATTTGGCACCCCATCTAGATTTAAATGAATGCCTTGGGGCAACCAAGAAAGCCAGTTTTCTTATTCCAGCTGTATGACATTCTGGAAATGGTAAAACTATGGATACAATGAAGAAGATCAGTGGTTGCCAAGAGTTAGAGGGGAGGGAGTGATGAACAGGTGGATGTTTACGGCAGTGAACATACCCTGTATGATACCATGATGGTAGATACATGTCAGCATAAATTTTTCCAAACCCATAGAATGTCTAACACCAAGAGAGAACCCTGATGTTGTCTGTGGGCTCAGGTGACTTACATGACATTCATTGTAGGTTCTTCACTTCTAGCAAAGGTACCACTCAGGTGTGGGGAAGGGAGGGATGTTGATAATGAGGGAGACTATGTATGTGTGGGTCAGGGGGATTGGGGAAATGTCTGTACCTTCCTCTCAATTTTCCTGTAAACCTAAAACTACTCTTAAGAAAAAAATAGTTTGGAAAAAAACATTAAGGATTTGTGACACTTGAATATGAATTGATTTTAAATTCCATTTTTCAAAACCTAGAGTAGAGTTTATATTACATTGCTAATATTGTGACATGCTTGCCAAAGAGAATAGTTTGTAAATCCTAAGCAGACTTCCTGTAACCATGTGTTGAATTTCCAGCTGTGTTGAATCAGACTTTGATCCCTCTTAAGAAGATAAATGCAGTATCTGCAGTTTCTAATGGTAGGGGTGGAGGAGGGACGTTCAGATGAAATCTTAGAAGCCAAGTCCCTGTCCAGATAAGAAATTAAAGATGCTGGGGAAGGCAATTGTTTCACTGGGCTCCCCACCCTCTGCAAATTTGTAGGCTTTATCTCCAAAACCAAATAAATAACAACAACAACAAAAATGAGATGCTATTTTTAAATGCTATATGCCAGATTAGATTTGTTTCCTTCCAATAGAATCCCTTTCCTTAATCAGCACTCTTATAAATGGCACACCTGCCTAATTAGAACAAGTTCTAGAGTATATACAGTGGGAGCATTTCAATTAGCTCCACACAATTGATAACTGTTGGGGCTGATGTTCTTAGAAAACCTTTCCTTCTCTCCTTTTCTTATTTCTTTGAGGCCAAGCTTTTACTGTTTTGTTTTTTTTTTTTTTTTTTTTGCTTCTGAATCAGCTTCTGACTGTGGGCATTTCCCAGTATTGGTCATGGATCCTATTTTTTTGTTTTTAAGTGATTCTTTAAATGAAAAAAGAAGTGACATATTTATGAATATGTATAGAGACACTTTTAAATATTTTTATTTTATTAGATTTAATTTACTTGTCAGTCTTAAAATACAGAGAACCCTCTTCACTGTGACAAGGAGGTAAAATATAGCAGTCCCATTTAAGATCTCCATACATTAGCAATAATAAATCCTTTCGCCCAGAGTAATGCAGAAACTCAGTCCAGAGCCAGTGGGGATAATGTAGTGCTCCCTCACAGAACCAATTACCCACAGAGAAGTATAATAAGCAGGGGAGGTGATAGAACAAAAATCTATATGGTGAGTATAAAATTAGGGTAAAATTGTTGCCTGTGAGAAGTCTTACAGTATCTCCAGTTATCTTCTGGAAGAAATTATTTAGGCATCTATTCCGATCAAAATTCATAATAGAATTGCAAGAATAGCCTTAGAATAAAATAAAAAGGTCTGCGACTGTAGAGAAAATGGCAACAGACATGTCACAAACAAGGTTCTCTTGTGCCCCTGAAGGATCTGAAGGGATCTCAGGATGGCCACGAGGGTGAGCCAGTCCCCAAGCCTTCCTGCAGAGGTGTGGCTGTAACTGACCAACCACAGTTATAGCACAGGCTGATGGGAGCAAGATAATGCTCTTAAAATCCAAGACAATTTAGAGCATCATGGAAGTCCGTACTTTCCGAGTTACTATATTTCCAAAGACTACATCCTACAGCAGATTGCCCTAAAGGGAAATGCTGAGTGTGCGTGATCTATATCCTAATTAGGAGTGAGCTTGATCAGTTGAATGAGTGGGTTAAGTGGCAAGAAACGAAACCTAATTCTTTATTAGGTAAGTGTCCAAAAAAAAAGAAAAGAAAACCAGACATTTTTCAGCCTCTGTGGTACTTGTGCTATCAGTTGTGAAGTTTGTGAAGCACCAAAATTTGTAAAATATTTTTGATAGATTGAACAGATGCATGCTCTTGTTATAATTTTCTTATTCTCACTTCAGTGTATTCATCTTCCTTGACTCCTACTACTATGTTTTTTAAACTTATATTCTTTCTTGAGAGGGGGAATAAAGCTTGGGAGGCTCACAGTTAGGTACTAGTCACTGGGCACGGCCCCTGATGTATTTTACACACAACCTATAGTGACTGTCACTGAGCGAGATCATTTCCTCCCAGCTGATATTTAAATTTTGGTTCTATTTTGTCAGGTTATACCCAGAAAAGGACAATTATGCGCAAACGGTCATTCATTATAAATGATTAGAGTAGGAAAAAAGCCTTTAGATCGCACAGTGATGGAAGCTGCCTTGACATTGACAGTTGCTTAACACATCCTATTACAGTTATTAAGGACACATATTAAAGAACAATAGTCTTTGGGACCTTGTTGAACCAGAGGAACCACTTCCTAACCTAAAAGCAGTTTGTTCATTTGTTCGTTTATTCCACAAATGCACTTTGAAGCTGGAGCTACAGCAGTGAACGAAGTCTGTGACCTCAGAATGGAGCTTTGATAGTTCAGTAAGTGAAACAAAATAGATGATACAGAATATGTCAGGCAGTGAGGAATGCTATGCAGAAAAGCACAGCAAGGCCAGGGAGGTCCGCGGTGGTGCTGGTGGAATGCAGTTTCAGAGAGAAGGGTCAGGGATAAGCCTCTCTGATAAAGTGCTATCTGAATCTGAGCGCCAAAGAAAATGAGGGACTAGCCATGGTAGAGTACAAGAGCAAAGGGCTTGCAGTCAGCAGCCTGGGACCCTTGGTCTTGACCGCCGTGTGACTTTAGGGAGGTGTTTAACTGACCTGTAAAACAGAGACAGAAAAGCCACAATTCTGTCCATGTTTGTCACTTGAGAGACACTCGAGGAAAGCATTTTGGTAAACAGCAAAGCATGACCTAACCTCGGATTGCAGGTAGGAGATGATAAAAGGTGCAATTTGAAGAGATGCATATGGACGAGCCTTCAAACCCTTTTCTATACAACACTCCCTGTAGTTACCGAATTAAGTTGTCTGAGCTGAAGTATAGAGAACAAGCTTCAAAAATGAACTGTTTGATACTTAGGTATAAAGGATTTATATTCATCTTTGTTTACTTTTGTGGTATTTACAGTTTTTATATTTGTTTGTGCTTTTCTTCCTTCGGCATCTTTTTCTTTGACCTTTCCTTTTAGTAAATTGGGCCTCTTGGCTCTCAGTGGACACATTTTCTATCCTGTTCATTTACTCCCTGATTAATTCGTTTAAAAAAACCCCATAACAACCCTCTAAGATTAATATTTATCATGGGCCACAGAGTCAAAGTCTATTATAGACTAATTCTAAGCTCTACAACAATTCATTTGTGTTGATGTTTGTTAAGGACTTGAAGTTGTTTGTTGTTTGTTCTTTTTATTTTTATAGCTGAAGTGAATTTTACAATAATCATAATATTTGAATAGAGCTTTATAGTGTGCAAAGAACTTTGACACACATTTGAGCTTTTAGCAACCACAGAGCTAGACAATGCGGACACTATGGTGCCCTTTTCTGAAGAAGGAAAACTGTGACTCAGAGATCAATATTTAAATCCAGGCTTTACAATGATCCAGGTATGAATACACAAATGAAATATACTGAGTTGCTTTTCACAGTAGGAACTAAAATGGTGTGTTTTTTAATAAGTAGATTCAAGAACGTTCTAGATGACTCTTGGAGATGAATCCATAGGGGATAATGGAAAGAGAGGGCTGTGTCCTTAGTGAGTGGAGATCATGGAGACAAAACCTTTTTCTTGTGTCATTGTCAAAGAGGATGTGCACCTGGCTCCAATCTAGCATGAACTTTCATTTATTTTTCTCCACTTACTTAGACTGACAAGATTAATAAACATTTGGTTTCCTTCAGGGCAGAAACAAAAGCAACCATAAGCAAATATAAAACTTCTCAAAATGAATTGTCTTGGAATTAAAGAATGTTTTCTCAGAAAACGTTATTTAATTTTGAGATCGAGGGTCCTGAAGACTTACTATAATATGTCTTTTTAAGTACAATGGAATCAGTAAAAAAATTAAAGCAGAGTTGGGAGAGACACAGAGATTATCCAACCATGGAACCATTAAAATATGTGATCCGGAAAGGGCCCCGCAGCTTGTGTGAGGTTGCCTTGTCTTCTGTGGCATCCTCACCATCCTGGTCTAGCCTCCCCCATGGTGTTTTCTGATTGTAGGGGGCCTTCCAGAAATCATCCATCCTGTGGAGACTATATGATTCCACTTATATGAGGTACCTAGGATAGTCAAATTCACGGAGACAGAAAGTAGAAGGGAGCTGATTTTTAGTGGGGACAGAGTTTTAGTTTGGATAGATGAAAAGTTCTGGAGATAAATGATGGTACTGGTTATACAACAATGAATATACTTAATGTCACTGAACTCTGTATACTTTAAAAATGGTTAAAATGGTAAATTTTGTGTTATGCATATTTTACCATAATTTTAAAAATAAAGGAAGCAGGAAAAAACAATCCATTCAATATCTGGACATTTCTTTTATATTAACTCCCTCTAGGATAAGCCCTGTTCTGGTTTTGCGCTCTGGAGCCATGAAGAGCGCATCTAGCCCTTTTTCCTGGGATGAAGACATCCAGTTTGTTCCTTCCCAACAGTCCGTTCAAGGCTGACTAGCCCCATTTCCTTTAATGGGTCATCCTATTTTGTTTTATTTTATACTTTATTTAAATCATTATCAAGGGGCACTTGGGTAGCTTGGTTTAGCATTGGCCTTTGGCTCGGGTCATGATCCTGGGGTCCTGGGATGGAGCCCAGCATCCATCTCCCTGCCCAGCAGCATCCCCTCTTCTCCCTCTCCCTGTTGCTTCCCCTGCTTGTGCTCTGCCTCTGCCAAATAAATAAATAAAATCTTAAAAAAAAAAAAAAAGAATCATTATCAGGATAAGGACCATACATTGTGATTGGTAGATTAGCCTTTTAAATCTCTCTTAACCTATTGGTTCTTATTCTGAATCTGTCCCTCTCTCTGCCTTGCTTACTCACTCTGTCTCCCTTTTAATTTATTTGTTGAAGAAAACTGGGTCATTTGTCCTCAAGTGTGTTGTTACTTGCATCCCCCTGCTATACAGATTGACAGTTCCTCTGTCCTCTGTATTGCCTGTGAATCACTAATTGGATTGAGATACATTATTTTATAAATACATGCAATCCAATTATATAATAATCCAATCCATTCTAGATCTTTTTTTAAGAGTGGAGGGGGTACTATTTTACACCCCCTTCCCAGTGTTTTGTTTGGTAACTGTACACGTGCAGAAAGATTGAAAGAATAATAAAATGAACTCCCATGTAACCTTCACATAGATTTGCCAGCCTTTAACATTGTTAATACATGGACAAATATACAATCCCCCCCCGCCCACAGCATCTTCTGAGCTTAAGTTATAGACATCTTGACACTTTACTGCAAAATATTTCAGCACATAATTGCCAAGAACAAGGGCATTCTCTCATATGAACTCAGTTGGATTGATTGAAGAAATTTATGTTCTATCCGGTTTGTATATTGTCTACTATTTAGTGTGTATTTCCCTAATTATCCAAGTAATGTCCTTAATAGCTGTGGGTAAAGTTTTTTAAAGATTTATTTATCTATTTATTTTAGAGAGAGAGAGAGAGAGGGGTGGTGGAGGCAGGCAGAGTCTTAAGCCTACTCCACATTGAGCGCCGACCCTGAGATCAGGCCTGGAGCGGAAACCCAGAGTCGGGCGCCTAACCCACTGCACCACCCAGGCGCCCCAGGGTAATTTTTTAAAAAATCTAGAATACATATAAGAATCACAGACTGGGTTTAGTTTTTGGGCTACTTAAGTTGTATAAATTGGTTCTGCCCTTTATTGGGTCTTATGTGACATTGGCATTTTTTTGAAGGGTCCTGGCCAGTAGTTTTTCAGAATGTCCCTATATTTGGATTTGCCTGATTGGTTCCTTTATGGTTAGATTCTGGGTGAATAATTCCATCAAGAACCATGCATAGGCTGTGCTGAGTCCTTTAATGCCACACTTGGGAGGCACATAATGTTAGTTTGTCCCATCCTGGTGATAGGTTTGATCACTTGGATAAGGCGGTGCCTCCATTTTAACGGTACCTTTTCACCATTGTAACTAATAAATAATCTGTAGGACAGTAGTGGTTGCTTTTAAAATAGCTTTAAAAAACATGTGATTGGTCATGGGAGAAATTGGATGGATAAAATTATGAACACATTAGGAAAGAGTTATTTCCACTGCTGGAAAGATAATTCTAAATGTTTGTTTTTCTGAGAGGAGAGAAGTTGGGGGTGGAGGAGTAAGTACTGAAGGCGAGAAATGGACTTTAATGAAAACAGACCTGTGTTTGAGTCCCAGTACAGCAGTTGAACTTGGGGCAACTTTAAAAAAGTTACCTCACTTCCCAGATCCTCAGTTTCCTTCAAAAAATGGGTCTAATAATAAATGTTCCTGGCAGGATTGTTGAGATGATTAAATGAGATAGTACAAAGTGGCTTCTAGCCCAGCAGCTACACTAGGACCGTCGATTGCTTGGGAGATGAAGAGGAGTAGTTTCCTGAGCAGGTTGCAGAGTTTAAACCTATCCATCATGTGTATTAATTTTTGGGATTAGTTTGAAGCAATCATGTTGGTAAGAAAATGTGATCAACAGGTTAGGTGCCTTTGTGAAATTTCAAAGAAAGTGGTTAGGAATTAGGATGTTTGGTTTCATTTGCAGACCTCTTAAATATGATTTGTCCGTGGTAGACTTGTGTAGGATTGAATTGCCATTTATTTGGACCTCTTTCTGATGGCAGTCCGTTTTAATCTATTAACAGGGATTATTTTCTGAAACAGTTTATATGAAGCCTGATTGAGAATAGTGAATCATAATAATTTTGTGACCCATTTACATGCATTACTGTAAAAGTTTGATTTCTTACAAGTGACAATTTTTTAAAGTTAATTAGACTCGGCTATACTGAGGTTAGCAAAAAGTGCCTTGAATTATCAATAATTCAGCAGGGCAGACATTTCTGTATAATGCAGTGGTTTTATAGAGTATTGTGAGATAGTTATCCCTAAAATAAATGGTTGGGAGCGTACATCCGCGTGGTGGGGTTCACTTGAATGTAGCATGAAGTGATAGCATCTATGCTTTCTATTATTGGACAGAGTGTGGGACATCAGTCTTTCTGGCCATGAACTACTAGCAACCTTTGTCCTTTGTGTTACCTTTAGTTAAAAACGAAAAATGAGCATGAGTGCTGGCTGATGGCCATGTCTTTCTTACAGCTAAAAATTCATCGGGGAAAGAAAAATGGGATTGCAGATTTGGATTTGTTTCATTGCATGAATGATATGTGACATTTTGTAAATTATTTATCACCACAAGGATGGCAGCAATGGCTTGAGCATTGTTATATCAAATGAAAGCAGGAATCCCATTAGTACAAGGACTGGGTTTTAGCTAGAATCTATCAAGGGAATGTTGTCACTTTAAAACCAGATTGTTCTTTTAATTGCTATTTAAAGGAACAAAAGTGTTCCCAAGGTACTACAGTTGAGCAGTTGCAAGTAATAACTATGGATCCATAATTATGCAGTGCTGATTATCTGGCATTTAAAAAATTGTGGCTGGAGTCAGTGACCAATTTGTTGTAGCTTGTCTTTTTGGGTTTTTCTAGTACAAAGTGTTTTATACTCTGCTTTTTAACTGGGGCTACAAAATACATTTGCATATCTACTTCAGAAAGTAAAGCCTGTGCATATTAAAAGAACAAATTAAACTGAAAATAAGGGCAAGATAATGAACACATTGTAGGATGAAATTAACAATCATATTGAACAATTTTGCAAATCCTCAGTCATAAGATGAATTCTGGTTTTTGATGACATGTTTTCACAGTGAACCAAGACATTTGTTGGAATCATTATAACCATTTGAAATAGTATCTTAGAGATGAGGGTTTCTTCTTTTAACTGGCGTATGTTTCTTCCATTTATTCAGTTAACATACATCTTGAGTGCCTACTGTGTATCGGGCAATGTATTAACTAGGCATTTGGGATAGAGTAGCTGAACAAATGAGGTTTATTCTATGCTGATGTATATTTTAAAAGTTAGACCTTGCAAAATCTTGTTTTTTAATTTACATTAAAAAATGTATGATTATGCTAACTTTTCCTGCCCTGAATTTTTGATTCATGAGATTCAAATACAAATACGTTATAGTTACATTCAGATGGCTAGAGACAACATGTGTGAAGGCTTGCAATATGCAATAAAATTTTAATTTTCATACAGTTTTGGCTGTTCAGAATAAATGTGACCAGATCTGTAGGCAGAGTCAACTATTCATACGAATAGGAATATTAGCATTGCTGGTAGCCATAAATAACGTTGGAGACACTTTATACATTGTTAAAAGCAATTTCCTCAGTGAGAGCTAAAGAGTACTAGGGGGTTGGACAAATGTTTTGTTGTTTCTTTTATTAAAGTGGGAATGTCAGAGATTGAGAGTTTATCTCCTTTGTGTGGCAGGGTATGATTTACTTTTGAAGACCTTGGTGCCAGAAAGTCCTTGTTAATGATCTTTGGCGCTTCCCAAGTGATCCTACAGAATTTTAAATTTCTTGCTTAGTTCTGACTCTGTTATTATGTCACCTAAAACCTTAACAATATTTTAGGACAAAAATTTAATAGATTAAATAATAGTAACCTGCACTAAAACAGTTGATAAAATTGAGTAAAAACAGTCTGAAAGAACAACTAGATGATATTAATAAATTATAATACTGAATAGATGAGTCCATTTATTATAGGCCTATAAATTAGAGCAATGATTGAGATTTCGAATAAATCTTTTCTTTCTTTTTTTCTTTCTTTCTTTCTTTCTTTCTTTTCTTTTTTTTTTTTTTTTTTTGGAATAATCTCTGTACCCAACACGGGGCTTGAACTCATGACCTTGACATCAAGAATCACACACTGTCCCGACTGAGCCAGCCAGGTGCCCCCAAGAGGATCTTTAATAATGTTCATTTTAGGAAGGTTATATAATCTATAAATGTCTTAGGTATCATTGGTTTAATAAGAATTCCTTCTGAATATTAAATACAGTATTTAGGTAATACTTCAGCATCAAATAATAAAAGAGTTTTTAATCAGGAAATGTTGATTGGAATACCTTATTCAGCAGGTTTTCCGTTGTTAAGAAATACGTAAGAAGCTTTGACTTTAATGTTTTGTTGTTAATTTTGAAATGGAAAACTGATAGTATTTTTTCATTTTAATTTTATCATAGCCCCGTGCTGATCCCATTCCAATATGTAGCTTCTGTTTGGGGACTAAAGAATCAAATCGTGAAAAGAAACCAGAAGAACTCCTCTCTTGTGCAGATTGTGGCAGTAGTGGTAAGTTGATATTGTTTTGAATGCGGGTATACCATGTCTCCTCTATAGCTATATGTTATTTATAGACCTATCAAAACTGCATTTGTTTTTTAAAGCAATTATTTGGTTATTGCATAGTTTTTAAATTTAAAAAGTAAATTTAGGTAGAGGGGGAAAAGTGAGTATATTAGCAGTGACAAAGATATTTATGTTTATATAATGCTACTTATTAAGCTTTGATTTCATAGCAGCATTGGTAATTCAGTTTGGAGTATTTTACATTGCAGATAAATCCAGTGTAGAAATTTCTACGTTTTCAAGCTGAATACAAGTAGAATCACTTGTTTTCTATAACCCTCAGTCTCCATTTAACAGGTCCTCCAGTTGGCCTATGTGATGTTTCAGGTCATGACACCTACTGGTGAAGTGTAGTATTACAACCCAGCTCTGTGTGGCTCTAAATGAAAGGGACAATGTTCTGCAAACTTCAGTGGCAGAATCAAGAAATCATCAGGCATGAGAAAGACTCAGATTGCCTAGAATAAGATAGAGAAAGAGCGGTCAAATAGGAGGTGATGTTGAACTCAAGGAATTGCTAGGTGGAGACACTGGATTGACCACTGGCCAAATTGCAGTACTCAAAATGCTATCGAAGTACAGGCACCTCTGCCTTTTCCTCAGTCTAAGATATTAAGACCATGCCTTAAAATGGAGAAAGGAAGTCAGATTGTGCTTACACAAAGAATTTGTCTTACCAAGCCAGTCTTCCTTCTTGCTAATCATATGATAGTTGCCTAGGTTTTATATACACATACAGGTTTTTTTTTTTAATATTTTTTTTTATTTGAAAGAGAGAGAGAGACACTATGAGTAGGAGGTGGGGGGGGGCAGGGAGAGAGGAAGACAAGCAGACTTGCTGCTGAGCTGGGAGCCTGGCATGGGGCTCTGTCCCATGACCCTGAGATCATGACCTGAGCCGAAACTGGGAATCAGATGCTTAAGCGTCTAGCCACCCAGGTTCCCCTGTATGTAGTTTTTTTTGTTTGTTTGTTTGTTTTTTTTTTTTTTTTTTTTAAAGATTTTATTTATTTATTTGTCAGAGAGAGAGAGAGGGAGAGAGAGCGAGCACAGGCAGACAGAATGGCAGGCAGAGGCAGAGGGAGAAGCAGGCTCCCCGATGAGCAAGGAGGCCGATGTGGGACTCGATCCCAGGACGCTGGGATCATGACCTGAGCCGAAGGCAGCTGCTTAACCAACTGAGCCACCCAGGCGTCCCCCCTGTATGTAGTTTTATATATGGTTATATATATGGGTATTTATACACACACACATACTCCCAGCAGATTGAGTGGTAGTTAATTGGATTTCTAAAAAATAATCTCTTAGTGTTAATCTTCAAATGTTCCTCTCTCAACCTATTGAAACTTTTTTCCTCCCAAAGTGTTACTTTAACATAGAAAACACAGTATTTCTCTGATGACAGTTATCTTGAAAAACAACAACAAATCTGCAAAATACCATGGCATACTGTCGTTTAGGAAGTCAGTATAGTAGTAGTTAAGAAAAACTCAAGAGCCAGCCATAGCCCAGTTCTTCTACGTTGAACTAGTTAACTATTTTGTGCCTTGATTTCCTCACTAGAAAAATTAGATAATGGTAGCACCTACCTCTTGGATTTTGTGGGAGTTCAATGAGAGAACAGAAGTAAATAGCCTAGCACAGGGTCTGCGACAACCACGGTAAGTGTGCTATCAATGTCAACCATTGTCATTATTTGGCATGTTTGATACTGGCCTTGATTGCTGCAAGTAATTTCATATCTTACCATTTTTGACAGCTGCTTGATGGTTGGATAGAGGAAATGTTTCATTCACTGAAGAATGACAGTGTTGTGTAATGATTCTTCTTCCTCCTATAAAGCTTTAACTGGATAAGCTCTATGTGATTCTGCCGCTTTTAAGATCTGACTGGGAGGGGATCCTTGGAAATAAGACATTGCAAACTCTGCCTGAGAAATGCATTCTGACAGTCCTTTTGATGGGCTTTACAGATTCATTAAAATTCTTTACCTGCCCATGGTATCATGGATAGTGACAAAAGGGCATAGAAACATTATCTGTATGTTCAGTTTAATAAATTTCAACCCTACGATCTCCCTGTTTTATCCTGGTGAGGTAGTCCCTCACTCATCAGTTCTGACTCTGGAGTTATCTTTTAGGTTTTCTCACGAGGCTCACTCTGAATGAATTATTCTTTTGTTTAACTGCCTGATCACTTTAGTGGTATGCACTTGCCTGTGGTTTACCCGTTGTGATTTTTAAGGTGGTACTTTAAAAACTACCTTCACTCTTATATTTTTTTGAGTACCTATTTGTCTGGTTGCTGAGACAGATTAAAAATGCACTTAAATGTGGGAAGAAAAGTTCCCTTCATATATTTCCTTACCTCTGCTGATACACTTACTTGAGTTGATAAGAAATTTGAGATCGTTATCTGCTAGATCATAACTTCAAGGCCTCCTTCACAAGGTATAAAGGTGTAATTCTAAACAGGTACATCTTAGATTTTCTGATGTAATCAATCTCCCTTCGTCTTTCCCAGATTGAAAACCTGCCAAAGGAGAAGTTTGATCCCCTTTGTACTTGGAGGTCACTGAAATTTTTTTCCCCTAAAGTTTCTTATTTTACCAGGATATGTTATGTTTTCTCTTTTAACAAATGGAGAAGAATGGACTAAGGATACTGTCTTAGAAGGCTTATATAGCTAGAGTTACTTTGTGAGCCAGTTCTCCCCTCCCCCACTCCTTTCAGGTAGAAAAAGCCGGAGACATTGGAGTCAAGGTGTGGGTCATGGCTGAAATTCAAGCCCTGGGGCATCATATCCCTTTGCTTAGGATAGAGAATAGCTAAGAGAGTTTCTCTGGACCCCACCATGGAATCTGGCTCAGTGTTGAAGTTCACTCAGTGTTTCCTTCTATGTACTATGCCAGTCTGGATCTAGCTCCTTTATTTTTTTTATTTTGTTTTTTTAAAAGATTTTATTTATTTGTTTGACAGAGATCACAAGTAGGCAGAAAGGCAGGCAGAGAGAGAGGAAGGGAAGCAGGCTCCCTGCTGAGCAGAAAGCCCGTTGGGGGGCTCTATCCCAGGACCCTGGGGTCATGACCTGAGCCAAAGGCAGAGGCTTTAACCCACTGAGCCTCCCAGGCACCCCTGGATCTAGCTACTTAAGTCAAGAAAAACCTATTGTTCCTACCTCCAGGAGATGCACTCTAGACATTTAGTTCATCTGGTAGATCAGATGAGTAGCCTTTTATATGCTGCTCTTTAAATAGATGAATAAAAATCAAATATAGTTGTTCTTTGGAGAGGTGGGTTTGGGGGTGAGTTGGGATTCTTGTAGTTACAACATTCTGTTGTAACACTTGATAATTAGGAGGCAAAAATAATAAAATAGGCTGGCATGGCTCAGTAGTACCCTCTAATAATGGTGCAAGCCTCATTGTCACGGTCCAGTCCAGTTTCTGTAGTGGGAATTACAGAGTGGATGGTACCCCTAGTTGGCCTTATGGAAATGGCTACTATCTCATACTCCAAAGAGTCCATTGATTCTAGGATTGAATCGAAACTGTTTGTAATGATCAAAGGACTCCCTAATGAAAAAAGTTTAAGTGAAAAAAATGCCCAAAGCAGTATAAAACTAGAAGAAGGAAATATAGATGGCAGCCCATAAGGAGGATCGTTCTGAAATGTGTTTCCCATATGTGCCTGTTGGTTTGCAGTCGCCTGGGTCTGAAGTACCATTTGTGTGATGTCACACTTAAACTCTGCTTAGATTTCATAGATGTGAGTAATAAATGTTTCCTTCTCCTTACATCATAAAGTAAGCCAATTAGAAATGTCTCTATTTTTAAGGTGGCTCAGTGCTGCAAATGGGCAGTATTTTCTTTAACTATGTTTTTCTTGCTGCAAGTTCCTTTGAAAAAAATAATTCAGGTTTGCAGGTAGTAAAAATATGAGGTGAGGTACAGAGTGCATGGAGTTTTCCAGGTTTCTGTGTGCCGGCTGTATAACTGCGGTTTTTATTTATCTCTAAAATGTGGAGGCTGACGTCTGCACCCAAGCATCCGTGGGACTGTTGTGAGCATACAGTGAGATCATGATAAGAGGATTGTCAGTCACTATAGAACATTACACAGATGGGAAGGATTATTCATTCTAACCGCTAATACGAATGTGGGAATCATCAGATAGTCATATTCAGGTCTTTGGAAATGTTGGGCCTAGGAAGTGATTTTACTTGACTTTCATGGATCAGCCTACTTTGAAATTAACACTGTTATATTCTCTTTGCCTCATTAAGACCAAATTATCTTTAATTAGCTTCACATAAGTATTAGATATTATACCAAATGAAATTTTGTGTCTGCTGCTCAGATTGCTGGGTGGTTAAATCTTACTTACAGATGAGTTGTGTGCATGTGTGTTTTCAAATTAGCAAATCTAAGATAAGTGTACAGTTCAAAATTACAGCATCATTCTAAGTGGATGCTCATTGAAACCGGCGGCGAAGAGAGGCTGCTGTGATGCAGCTGGGAAGGTAAGGAAAACACCCTTGTACGGCAGAGGGAGCAGGCGCCTTGGCACCCAATACCATTCTGCCCTCAGGACCCCTGAAGTCTCCGCTGGGATTGTCTTTATGCATGTGTCAACCCACAACAAAACTGGCCCGCCTTCTGCTCCCAGAGTCAGCTGGCTGCTAGGTGCGGTATGCAGATAAATAGGTATATTTTACAAATCACTTGTTTCTTGGCCGCCTGGTGGGTGGTTCAGTTGGTCTGAACACAGTTCAGTTCTGAAGGCAGTTGTGTCTGCCTTTAGCTCAGGTCATGATCCTGGGGTTCTGGAATCAAGTCCCAAGTTGGGCTCCTTGCTCAGCAGGGAGCCTGTTTCTCCCTCTGCCTCCCGCTCCTCCTGCTTGTGCTTGCTCTAGTGCTCTCCCTCCCTCTCTCTCTCTCTGACAGATAACTAAAGAAAAATAATGTAAAAAATAAAAAAATAAAATAAATCACGAGTTTTGGAGTGCCTGGGTGGCTCAGTGGGTTAAATCCTCTGCCTTTGGCTCATTTCATGAGTCCTGAGATCAAGCCCCACCTTGGGCTCTCTGCTCTGCGGGAAGCCTGCTTCCCCCCGCCATCCCCGGCCTGCCTCTCTGCCTACTTATGATATATCTCTCTCTCTGTGTCTCAAATAAATAATAAATAAATAATATTTTTTAAAAAATCACTAGTTTCTTAAAGTCACTATGAGAAAATGCCTCAAGACTTAGTTGGTTAGTTTTTCAGCTTCACCGTCAGTAGATGAGGACTGAATGATTGATTAGGTTGGGAGGGAGACCCTTGACCAGAGAGAAACCTAAAGATGGAATCTGAAGAGGAGTTCGTAGGTTGGAGAAGGAAGGATTGGTGAGCCCCTGATTCCACAATCCCACAGCTGGACTGACCAAGTGGAGAAACAAGAAGCAGAAACCTTGCGGCTGGCCTTTTATTCCCTGAAATCATGTGTGTTGGGATTACCTGTGGTGTGTGTGTAGCAAAATCTAGAGGTCACTTTTCAGTTCGTATCAGACTCTAGTGTACATCTTTCTGTTCATACCAGATAGTCTTCAGCCCTGTTTGGTCTGTTGAAAATCTTTTTCCTTAACTGTTCTTTTCCTCTGGCTTCCATGATCCATATTCTCTGTGGGGTCTGTCACCACTTCCTTTCATACATTTTTGTTTGCTCCTTTATCTCTTTCCATCCCTTAAATGTTTCTTCAGGCTTCTGTTCTTAGCCCTGTGTTTCTTACTCTTTGCCTCATAGCTTCCCCTGAGCTCCAGATGCTTAGATAGAAATGCCTTCAGAATTTCTCCACTTGGATGTCCCATAGGCTTCTTAGAGTTAGGGATCCCAAACAGCCTGTGAACCTTGCAGTGCCCCTATCACCCTAAAACCACAAATACCGCAGTAACAGTAGAAATCTTAGCAAACTAACCTCTTTCTTCTCCTTAGGGATTTCCCATTTTAGCAAATGGCACCCCACTGGCCACTGATTCCACAAGCCATCCTCTGTCCTATTCCCATATTGATTGTATGTCCGAATCTGTATCCCACATCCTCAGTATATCCATACATTCCCACCAAAACCACTCAGACCTGCTATTATAATAACTTAAATCTAATCTTGATTCTCTTTCCCCTTGACCATTTTCCGTGCTATAGGCTAAGTGAATTTTTTAAATTTCAAAATCTATTCACAGATTTATTTTCGTCGCTACCAATTAACCCTTAGGAAAAAATCAAAATTCTTTAATATAGCCCTCGAACCTTCTTCTGGTTGGGCTCCTATTAACCCTGTTCTGCATCACGACCCCCCACCCCAATATTGTGCACACACTGGTTATAGTGCACCTTCCCTCTCTGAGTGTGCCATGGCCCCCTGTCCCTCAGCACACGCTAGCTTCTCCCACCTTTTCCCATCTAATGCCACTCATCCTATGGGTTTCTTCTTTAGAAAGCCATTCCTCAAACTTCATGCTAGATTCATCCATATCTCTGAACCACCCTTTGTCACATGTTAATTCTAATTCTTATTTAATGTGTCTCTTTCCTGCTAGACTATATGATCTGAAATGTTTGTCCTTTTCCTCACTGCATCTCAGATGGACAGATGGTTGGTCACATAGCCAGTCCTAGGGACCCGTTGTCAAGAGCGTTTATTAATTTTCCATTGCTGCTGTAATAAATTACCACAAGGTTGTTGATAGAACTTATTTCCTTGTGTTTGTATGACCAAGACCCCCATTTTCTTTTTCTCTTGTTTGCTTGCTTGCTTGGATTTCTTGTTTGCTTTCTCCCTCCCTCCCTCACTTCTTCCCTCCTTTCCTTCCCTTCCCTTCCTTTCCTTTTAAACACACACACACACGTGTGTGTGTGTGTATTTCAGAAAGTCATCTCCTGGGGCACCTGGGTGGCTCAGTGGGTTAAGCCTCTGCCTTCGGCTCGGGTCATGGTCTCAGGGTCCTGGGATCGAGCCCCGCATCGGGCTCTCTGCTCAACAGGGAGCCTGCTTCCCTTCCTCTCTCTCTCTGCCTGCCTCTCTGCCTACTTGTGATCTCTGTCTGTCAAATAAATGAATAAAATCTTAAAAAAAAAAAAAAAGTTAAAAAAAAAGTCATCTCCTTATAAGGATAGCCAAGTTATTTTCCAAGATAATGTTTCCTGACATTAAAAAAAAAATCACACAAGATAGATAAAATGGAATCTAATCCAATAGAGGTAAATAAAAAAAGGTGCGAAGAATTTACCCTGCTGCTCCTCAGGAACCCTGTCTGGATTTCTTCCCTGATTCTGCTATGAATGTCCTTCCTTAACTCAGGATCAGTCACCAGAGGCTCTCTGTATCACCTCCCCTCATACACTTAGGAAGCTCTTTCACCATGAAGCTCATATGACTATTACATGTTTGTGTGTGTGTGTATGTGTGTTTGTGTATATATATTTTTAATATATTAAAAAATATAGGGGCGCCTGGGTGGCTCAGTGGATTAAGCCGCTGCCTTCGGCTCGGGTCATGGTCTCAGTGTCCTGGGATCGAGCCCGGCATTGGGCTCTTTGCTCAGCAGGGAACCTGCTTCTCTCTCTCTCTGTCTGACTCTCTGCCTACTTGTGATCTCTCTCGCTGTCAAATAAATAGATAAAATCTTTTTAAAAAAATATATATATATATACACATTCATATTTTTTATATTTGTGTATATATATATTTTAAATTTTAATTAAAAAATATATAGTTAAAGTACAGTGTTATATTAGTTTCAGCTGTACAGTATAGTGAGTCAACAATTCTGTTATTCAGTGTTCTATCAAGGTTAAATGTACTCTTAATCCCCTTCACCTATTTTACCCATCCCCCACCCACATCCCCTCTGGTAACCATCTGTTTGTTCTCTATGTAGTTAAGAGTCTATTTTTTTGGCTTGTCTGTTGTCTTTCTCCTTTCTTTCTTAAATTCTGCATATGAATGAAATCATATGTTATTTGTCTTTCTCTGACTGACTTATTTCACTTAGCATTACACTCTCTAGATCCATCCATGTCACTGCAAATGGCAAGATTTCATTCTTTTTTTAATGGCATAAGACTTCACACACACACACACACACGTGCGCATGCACACACATATATCTTTATCCATTCATCTGTCAGTGGACAGTTGGGCTGCTTCCATAATTTGGCTATTATAAATAATGCTCCTATAATATCAGGGTGCATATATCCTTTTGAATTAGTGTTTTTGATTCTTCGGGTAAATACCCAATAGTGCAATTATTGGATCATACAGTAATTCTATTGAAGAACCTCCATACTGTTTTCCACAGTGGCGGCACTAGTTTGCACTCCCACCAACAGCGCACAAGGATTCCTTTTTCTCCACATCTTCACCAACACTTGTTGTTTCTTGCGTTTTTTATTTTAGCCATTCCACCTGGTGTGAAGTGATACCTCATTGTAGTTTTGGTTTGCATTTCCCTGAGAAATGATGAGCATCTTTTCATGTATCTGTTGGCTGTCTCTGTGTTGTCTTTGGAGAAACATCTGTTCATGTCTTCTGCCCATTTTTTAATTGGATTATTTGTTTTTTGGATGTTGAGTTTTATAAGTTCTTTATATGTTTTGGACACTGATGCTTTATCTGATGTGTCATTTGCAAATATTTTCTCCCATTCAGTAGCTTGTCTTTTAGTTCTGTTGATTGTTTCCCTCACTGTGCAAGAGCTTTTTATTTTCATTTAGTCCCAATGGTTTATTGTTGCTTTTATTTCCCTTGCCTCAGGAGACATATCTAGAAAAAAAATTGCTACAGCCAATGTCAGAGAAGGTACTGCCTGTGCTTTCTTCTAGGATTTCTATGGTTTCAGGCCTCACATTTAGGTCCTTAATCCATTTTGAGTGTGTTTCTATCAGTGGTGTAAGAAAATATATTTTTTCTTCTTTATTCTTTTGCATGGAGCTGTCCAGTTTTCCCAGCACCATTTGTTGAAGAGACTTTTTTTCCCATTGCATGTTGTTGCCTCCTTTGTCAGTGATTAATTGACCATTATAATTGTGGATTTGTTTCTCTGCTTTTTATTCTGTTCCATTGATCTGCATGTCTGTTTTTGTGCCAGTACCATCATGTTTTGGTTACTGCAGCTTTGTAGTATAACTTGAAATCTGGAATTGTGATACCTCCAGGTTTGTTTTTCTTTTACAAGATTGCTTTGGCCATTTAGAATCTTTTGTGGTTCCATACAAATTTTAGGATTGTTTGTTCTGGTTCTGGGAAAAATGCTATTGGTATTTTGATAGGAATTGCATTAAATCTGTAGATTGCTTTGGGCAATACAGCATTTTAACAAAAATAACAACAATAATTGTTCTTCCAGCCCATGCATATGGAATGTCTTTCCATTTCTTTGCATTGTCTTGAAGTTTTTTCGTCAGTGTTTTATAATTTTCAGAGTTTAGGTCTTTCACCTCCTTGGTTAAGTTTATTTTGGGTTCAGTTACAAATCAGATTGTTTTCTTAATTTCTCTTTCTGCTGCTTTATTATTGGTGGGTAGAAATGCAACAGATTTCTGTAGATTGATTTTTGTATCCTGTGGCTTTACTGAATTCATTTATTAGTGCTAATAGTTTATGGTGGAGTCTTTGGGTTTTCTGTATAGACTATCATGTCATCTACAAACAGTCAAAGCTTTACTTTTTCTTTATCAATTTGGGTGCTTTGATTCTTTTTTCTTGTCTGATTGCTGCAGCTAGCACTTCCAGTACTCTGTTGAATAAAAGTGGTGAGAGTGGACATTCTTGTCTTACTATTGACCTTAACGGCAAAGCTCTCAGTTTTTGTTTTTTTATTAAGATTTTATTTATTTATTTTTAAAGTAAACTCTCTCCCCAATGTGGGGCTCAAACTCAAGTCCCTATGACCAAGAGTCACACTCCTCACCAACTGAGCCAGCCAGGCAACCCTAAAGCTCCATTGAGTATGAGTTAGCTGTGCCAAGATCCCCATTTTCTTGCTGGCTGTTAGGTAAATGGCATTCCCTGCTTCTAAAGGCCACTCCTACTTCTTGGCTTCTGGTTTCCCCTTTCTTCCATCTTCAAAGCTAGCAAAGCTGGGTGGAGGCTTTTATATCCTCCCTTTTTCATCTCATTTTACTAACCCATCTGGAAAAGATTCTCTCCTTTTAAGTACTCATGATTAGATTGTCCCTACCCAGATAACCCAGCATAATTTCCTCGTCTTAAGATCCGTACCCTTAGTCATACCTGCAAAGTCCCATTTACCATGTCAGGTATGATAGATACAGGTTACAGGGATTATGGTGTAGACATGTTTGGGGGCCATTATGCTGTCTACTACAGAGCCCATGTTTTTTTCTCCCATAGTACTTACTCCAAAAATTATTTTTACTGGTTTGTGGTTTCATTGGTACTTGTTTAATTTTAAACAGTATTCCTTTGGTTTTGCTAGATAAAACTACTGTAAGTGACTAGTGCTTGATATATGTTTGTAATAAGAATGAATGAATGAATAAATATATATTATGCTCTCAGATCTGATAAACTGCTCATCACAAAAGTAGAACAAAGTCCAGAAAGACAAACAACTGTGAATTGTCCGCAGAGCAATATCCTACATTTTAGAGGGAATTGTTGAGTTTATGGAATGGTTAAACGGGAGGTAAGGAATTTCATTATCAGTAGCAATTTTGTTCTTTTTGAACTACTGTAATTGTGTAGTGGTATATCAAGACTCAGTTACAAAAAAAAAAAAAAGGAAAGAAAAGAAAAAAAAAGACTCAGTTATAGTCTTTTGTGTTAAAGGGGCCGTGAGAAAATAAAATGGAAATGTTTCTTCATCCCTCAGCATCTTTACAGAATCATGGAAATTTAGAGCTAGAAGGGATCTATGGCCAATTCTCTTGAGCTAAATAAAGGTAAGATTGCTGCCTAAAGGAAAGATAGGCTCAAGATTCTAGAATTTGACAGGGTAGCTTAAATGGTAGTTTTGAGATACAATATTGCTTAAAGTGAGAGAAAGCAAAAAGAGGAAGAATTTTCGTTGCTCTTGATTGACAGTGACTAAAATCCATTAATTTTCAAAATGTGTAGTCATTAAAAAGTATTTTCCATAGGATCTCCGTGAGAATAAATAGTAAATTATAATAAGATGTGAATTACCTTAGTTTACTGAATATTAAACTACAAAGTACAAAAGCAGATTTAAATGTAGAGAAAACTTCAGTGCATGAAATTGAGGTCATATGTGCTAGTGATGTATGACTTACAGGAAGTAATAAAAAGGGGGAAAAGAGAAGTAAATGGTATACTTTTAAGCTGATGGGACCTATTTTAAGGGTGGAATTTAAATTGCTGTTCTTTAAAACTTGAGTTCTTGCCCCCCTCCCAGCTATATAAAGGAGGGGGGGAACCCTGATCAAAGTAGATCTTTCCCCTCCCCCTTCAGAGTATACTTCTTAAAGTAGACCAGCAAGCTGTCTTTGTTTGCTGTTCCTGAGCAGAAAGAAGTGATTGATGCCATTTTTATATATTTCAACTTCCTCCCCCTGTGCTACTCATTTGAATGAGAGGAGCCCTTATAAAAAGAAATGGTGTCATAGGTTAAATGCATCTGCCTGGGTGTCTCCACGTCCTGAGGTTGTAATCCTATGACAACATTTTATTTCCTCAACATCTTACATACAGATGTTTGGAATTTTTTTTTTTAAACTCAGAAATAGTGTGCTTTTATTAACAGTATTGATGATTGATTTTGAATGTTTTTACTTCAAAAAGCCAAATCTCCTAGTGGGTGGAATTTTATGAAGCACCTGTTAAGCTTTAGGGAGGAGGACCTTTTTGGCAGCGACCCAAAATACATATTTAAACAATGAGCCTGCCAAAGTCAGGAAATTATAAAACAGTTTTGAAATTGCAGAATCTGCTTTTTTTTACTACCCTCAGGTTTCTTTTGCAGCTTGGTTATAAGTTCTTTCACATGGGATTTACTAATGTTCTTACTATTTTGAGACCAGATTTAGAAAAACAAAATCAAGTTTAGAGATCTCAGGTTTGGGTGATAAAAAGACCATCACATTTTAAACTGAACTGTCTTCCAGAGAGTGTAGGCTCTACACTCCCTAAGCCTTTTGGAGGAATCTATGACTGAGGGTAGCCTGGGTGGCTTCCTTGAATGGTATTGCCCCTCGGGGTCTCCACTTTCCCTCTGTGTTGTGAGCAAAGCTAGATGAAAAGTGTGCCCGAAATAGTGTGGAAAAGCTGGACACGCAGAAGAATGGGGGAAACCTGCAGTGGGTGTTGCTTCTTGCCATATTCTTTTTGACCTGGATCTTCTAACCTCTTAAATCTCCGATTCATAATTTCTGCTTCTACTTCCAAAATTTAAATTCAGGGGCCCAGGGGCAAGACGGCAACAGTATCATCTTTGTATATCCCAGCAATGGGATACTCTCTGTATAATTTTTTTTTTTTGCATTTGTAATTAGAATGTTAAGCAGCACCCCCCCCCATTTTTTTCACTGTCACTGTAAGTTCTATGATTTCATTACACAGAACAGGAATCACTTGAACTTCACACCCTCCTCACAGTCCAGCAAACCAGAGAGTTTTTGGTAAAGGGTGGTTGCTGAGGAGGGCCAGGGCAGGAGATGAACCGAAGGGACAGGAATGAGAATGTGATCAGAGCATATGTTATCTCCAGGTTCTTCCCAAATTTCTCTGAGGGAAACATTTCTGTAGTCACGGGGAAAAAAGGGCAGAAAGGGAAGTACAATTCGGATTCTCTGATCTTTTTGTATTTTCCAGTTCTTTAGGTCTTCAACCAACATTATCACTCTCTATTAAAGTATGACGGAATGAGAATTGAAAAAATCTAAAGCCACATTTCCGTAAAGTAATTTGCTTTTTATTCTTCCAGGACACCCATCCTGCTTGAAATTTTGTCCTGAATTAACAACAAACGTCAAGGCCTTAAGGTGGCAGTGCATCGAGTGCAAGACGTGCAGCGCATGTAGGATCCAAGGCAAAAATGCAGTAAGTAGGGCACACAGCGGTCCATCCCCAGGTAAAGGGCAAGCTTTCAGTGTTAAGGTGTTTCGTTTTTGTAGGCTGTTGCTGTTTTCTTTTTAAAGTTTTAAACACGTGTGATTTCAGATTTCAGCAGGGATCATGCTACCCCCTTCATTATATTTTGTTATTATTCATGGGCTAAGATGAGAATTTGTGGCCTTTTACAGCTTTTTCAGTCTCAATTACTCTCTGCTATGTTATCTTACAGGATAATATGCTTTTTTGTGACTCCTGTGACAGAGGATTCCATATGGAGTGCTGTGACCCCCCACTTTCCAGAATGCCAAAAGGTGAACTTTTAAACCATAGTTAAAATGTGTTTTATTACATACGCATTAGCTTTGTCCAGCCCAGAGATATGCAGCTTCCATAAGCGTTTATTTGCCCCTCCTACCCGCCTTATTCCTGTGGGTTTGGCACAGCTTGTGAACAGAGGAGTGTAAAAGCATTTAGTTTGTAGGTAATGTATATAATAAAGAGTAATTTGGACACAGGGATAAAGAAGAGCCTTCCTCTCCCATAACCATTCCCTTATTAGAATAGGTTAGGTAGGTCAGAAGTTCAGAACATTCTCTGTATTATTCAGTACCATGTTCAGAGGTGAGATTCCATAATGTTGTGATGGTGTCCCCAAAGTCCTACGACTGGAGCCATCCCACATTTCTTGGCCCTTAGTCAATAATTTGAACATGAGCATCTGAACCATTTTATCTGGATATATCCATATGGTGTATGGATTTCTGTCTCTATTTGTTGTGTAAGTAAGCCTAGCTCAGCTCCTTTTCCTCATTTTATAATATATTAAACATTAAAAATAACTGCCTCTTTATAAAATTTATTCACTTCTTATTGTGAAAGATTTAGTAAATACAGATTGACAGAAAGGATTAAGAAGAATCAGCAGAAATTCCTTCCCACTACACACTTTTTAAAAAAAGACATGGGACATTCTAAACATGTTTTTGTAATCTTATGTCTTCTCCATCTTTATAAGATTCTAACATCCCCACATCAATAAATGTTCTCCTAAACACGGTTTTTAATGAGTGCGTAGAACTCCATAGTACAAAGCGGGTTACACACCTGGTGACTGGCCGCAGTAATGCTTTGTTGGGACAACATACGTGGTTTTTTGTTTGTTTTTTTTAAAGATTATATATATATATTTTTTTTTTTTTTTGACAGAGACACAGAGAGAGAGGGAACACAAGTAGGGGGAGTGGGAGAGGGAGAAGCAGGCTTCCGGTTGAGCTGGGAGCCCAGTGCGGGGCTCAATCCGAGAATCCTGGGATCATGACCCAAGCCAAAGGCAGATGCTTAACCCACTGAGCCATCCAGGCGCCCTGCAACTTACATGTATTTTAAACTCCTCTAAATGTGTTACGGGCAAGCTGGTACAGCATTCTTAAAATTTTGAATTTGCGTCCTGTAGGTGGAGTAGGCATGTTCACCTGGCCCCAGTCTCACTCCTCCTTGTCTTGTGTTCCAACTTGCTTCAGTCACATGCATTATCCCTGGGTGGCTCCTGAACATATTTGATTTTGCAACCCCATGTGTAAACAAACCGTAACTTATTTAACCGGTCCCCTATGGTGGACATTACAAATGTTTTCAATTTTTTCCATCCACAATTATTTCCTTAAGATAAATTCCTAGGGGAGGAATTGTTGGATCAAAGGCCATGTACATGAAAAGTTGTATCAGTTTTCGGACCGACCACCAGTGTGTGAGAGTACCTGTTCCTCTGTATTTTTGACCAACACCCACCATGACTGTATTTCATTCAGTCTGAGACACATTTAAAAAAATAAAAAAGGATGCTTTGTATAGTCCTTAGTGTCTCAGATTCAATGAACTACAGTGCTATTATTTAAAGTTTTGACCAATTTGATAATAGAAAAGAGATGTCTCATGATTTTTTTTCTTTAAGCAGTGAGATTGAAAGCATTTTGTGTTTGATTATTGGCTGTTTGTATATCATCTTTGTAAAAAGCTTGTTTTTACCCATTAATCATTTTTCTCTTAGTGTTTTCACCTTTTTCTTACTGATTTGTAGAAGCCCTTTATATTTTTATGTAGTCCAGTCCATGAATCTTTGTCTTTATGGCTTCAGTCTTAAATGTCAGTCATGCTAAAAATAAATAAATATCCACATATTTTTCCTGATACTTGTAACATTTAATTTTATCATAACAGTCATCTGCCCAGAATTTATTTTTATAAAGGATAGGAAGTAATTCTTTTCCTTCCATATAGATGGCTGTTTGTTCTATCACTACTTCACTGAGTAGTCATTTCATCCTTTCCCCACTGACTTGAAATACAACCTTTTGATACGCTAAACTTTTCTATAGGCTTCTGTTGTTTTGGTCTAAAAATTCTTGTCCAATGACCTATTTCCCTATTCCAGATGTATAGTTTTAATTATTGCAGCTCCACAGTACTTAAAAATTCTGTTTTAATTCAAAAACTATCTTTTATACTGATATTTTCTTTTCTTTTTTCTTTTCTTTTTTTTTTAATTTTTTTTAGTGTGGAAGATTTCCAGAAAGAAATAAAAGAATTATTTTTTTTTTCCAGAAACTCCAAAAACCGAATTACTTGAAAATGTGTCCCTCTAATTGAAAGATACATATTATCTGACAGGATCGGGTTTTCCTGTGTGTTTATGTGGTGGAGGGAGGTTTGGTGACACGTTGCAAAAAGCCTCACAGAAGGGTTTGGAGATAGGGGCAGCCCTCTGCTCTCACCACCTTGACCTCTGGGGGAAATTGACCTTTAATGACGGCTTCCTGAGGCGGATGTGGACACAAGGGAGTGACCTACCTTCTGGAATAAAGTTCTGCATACAGGCACCCTTGGGCAGCTTATTTCAGCTGCAGTTTTTATTTAATATCTTCTCCTAAAATGAAACATTAAAATATTTTTTTCATATATATATTAATTCAGGGATGTGGATTTGCCAAGTCTGCAGACCAAAGAAAAAGGGAAGAAAACTACTTCATGAGAAAGCTGCACAAATAAAACGACGATATGCAAAACCCATTGGACGACCGAAAAATAAATTAAAGCAACGATTGTTGTAGGTTGAGATCTTATCAAAAGACATCTTTTATGTTGTGCTTTAAAATATAGGCGATTGTAACCCCCTTAGATTCCACTAACTTTTTAACGTCATTTTACAAACTCAAAGGATGAGGAATAGATCTCCTTCTGCATAAGCTGTGGAAATTTTTTGAAAATAACATTTCTAATTACAATTGGCATTTGGGGATCTTCTGTTGGCAGGATCTGTGATACAGCAGGGCGGAAGCAGAATGTAAGAATTGGAAGCAATCATTCTGCCTACTTTATTACTGGCTGAACATTAGAAAGGCTTAATTATATAAATATTTTTATGGAGATTTTAAAACAAGAGAGGGATTTATTCACATCTATGAGTGGATCCATTTTTTTTTTTCACTCCAGATAGCATTTTAGAAAAAAAAACTTTTCTGGTGCTAATTTAGTATTACAGCCTTTAAGATCCCTTGTATGAAGTAGGGGCCTCTGAGAAACCTGTAAATGACTATCCTCATGTTTGCACACACAGAGTTAGACAGAACCATTTGGTATGTGCAGATGTGTGCAGACATACATATGAAATAACATGTTCGCAGTGGCCTGCACATGTACTATGATAACCTCGTTTCTGCTAGCCTGTGGCCATACAGTTGCCATCAAAGCCCAGTAGAACATTTAGCAGGAGTTACTTAGAGAAGTCGAGGAAAGATAAGGGAAGAAATTGATGTGTTTTTTTAAACCTTTAGAATATAGAATTGATTGTCAACATTAAATAGGGAGTTGCATATCTAAAGGAGTTCTATTTCCCACCTCTTTAAGTTTAGTGAAAGGGTCACTGTGCTATAGAAATGAATAGATGTTCTGCACACACTGTGAGCAAACACCAGATCCCTTGCCTTACTTGCTACTCTTCCCCCTGATTTTATCTGAAGCCATTCACTACCTTACCTGCTCTCGGAAGAACCATCTCTCCTGCACCTCTGTCTCCCAGCAGAGAAATAGAAAATGCATGTTCCTTTATAGAGTTGTTTCCTATTTTTTTATGAAAGCCCTTTAACTGGTGGACATTTTTAAATGGAACTTTTGTTAATTTCTCGAGGCAAACATGAAACATTTATGAATAAAATCTTTCATATTAGCATCATTTGAAGTAGAATTATATGTTTTTGCATTCATCCTGGGTAAGCATTGTTCTCAAAATGGGACTGTATCCTCAGGGCCCAATTAAAAAAACCAAATTAGGATATAAACTTTCTAAACAAAGGACACAGCTGAAAATTGCATCTGGCACCAGTCCTAACTTTTTGTTTGTCCAAAATTGTCCTTTGAGCTTAGGAATTTTTAAGACAGTCTAGGGAGTTTTCCTTTTTACATGCTTTATAAGCATCTTATCCTTTCTGGGCAATCAATTCCAGATACAGTCCAAATGCAGCATTCTAATGGGAAACATTTTAGCTTGGATGATTGTTTATTGGTAACCCTTACTGTGACACTAGAGCTCTCCAGTGTTAACCTGATTTGGCTGTAGCATTGGTGTCGGGCAGAGCTCCTGGCGGCGGAGCGGCCTCAGATGAGCCCAGTAGCTCGCCCCGTTGATCTGCACCAGAATCCGCTGCAGCTGACTGCGGAAATTGTTCGTTAATGTGCAGGACCACCACCACCCTGTGCTCTCCTCTTTGTAATGAAGATATTCTTATAATGCAATATCATATCATTTTCAGGCTTCCATTTCTTCATTATGAGCCTTCAGCTAAATTGTAATTTTTAAAGTGCATTCTTGGGCCCCAGCACTGCCATAATTCACATGCAAATGTTCCTATTGTATAAAACTCTGCTGCAAAATGGGTCGCTTTCCAAGCCCTAGCCTGAGGTGAAGGCAGGCAGCTGCTGCTCCTCTAAGCAGCTGTAGTAGTGGAGTGGCCTATGGTCTCTATGGACCACACAGCTGGATGGGCAGAACCAGCCTCAAATGAGTCGAAATAGTGTACAGAGATCTGATAAAGACCATGGTAAATGTGCTGCTTCTTCACCAGACTTTCCATGTCATGTCTGACCCGCTGTAGCTTTTCTTTAATCATTTCTTCAGTTTTTGCTATTGTTGTCCTTTTTTCAGCAATATTTTATGCTGTAACTAATTGTCTCCTCGACATAGAGAGTATTATTGGTTAGCTTATCATCCTAAGCATAAACTGCTGAGAGGAAGAGGGTATCTTTAATGTTTTAACAACAAGAAAAAAGTACTAAGTTATAAACCTGCCCAAATTCTACTTACATGTCTTCCAGCTGAGTTAAAATTGCTTCTCACTAGAGATATAAGATGAGCTTATTCTTTCACTTCTAGATCATACTTAACGACTTATGTCCTTTAATACTTTGTAAAAAGATGTAGGAAATCAGAATGACTTGGGACCATACAGGGGGTGCCATTTTTATTGAAGTATCAGGAAAGCCTTGCATGTTCTTTGAGTTGCTTCAGAAATTGTCTTAACTTGCATTGGCCCTGGGTCCACGTGGCTTCTTCCAGTCCCTCCCCAATGGGCCCCGGGAGAATCATGACATGCACAGGGAGTGGCCGCTCCCCTTTTGAACAGAGAAACACCTAGATGGAGACACACACACACAGACATCGTTCTTAGGGTTGCAGTTCAGCTTCTTAAGTTTAAGCACATTGAATGCATCTAGTTGCTATAAATTTGTTTTAGCTACCTTTCTAATTCTATTACTGAATGCTGATACTATTCTCTAAATTTTTGCCTAGGTCTGTAACCAGTGATGAAGGATCCATGAATGCATTCACAGGAAGGGGGTCACCTGGTAGGGGTCAAAAGACTAAAGTCTGTACCACACCTTCATCTGGTCATGCTGCATCTGGGAAGGACTCAAGCAGCAGATTGGCTGTTACAGACCCCACTCGGCCTGGTGCCACCACCAAAATCACCACCACCTCCACCTACATTTCTGCCTCTACACTTAAAGTTAACAAGAAAACCAAAGGGCTCATTGATGGCCTTACTAAGTTCTTTACACCATCACCTGATGGTCGCAGATCACGAGGTGAAATAATAGACTTTTCAAAGCACTATCGTCCAAGGAAAAAGGTCTCTCAGAAACAGTCATGCACTTCTCATGTGTTGGCTCCAGGTACCACACAAAAGCTAAAACCTCCACCTTCTTCACTTCCGCCCCCAACCCCCATCTCTGGTCAGAGCCCCAGTTCACAAAAGTCCAGCACCTCCACTTCTTCTACCTCTCCCCAGAGTTCTTCTAGCCAGTCCAGTGTGCCCTCCTTGAGCAGTCTGACTAAGAACAGCCAGCTGAAGGCACTCTTTGACGGACTCTCTCATATCTATACCACTCAGGGACAGTCTCGAAAAAAGGGACACCCAAGTTATGCACCACCCAAACGTATGCGTCGTAAAACTGAATTATCTTCCACGGCAAAATCTAAAGCCCATTTCTTTGGAAAAAGAGAGATTAGAAGTAGGTTTATTGCTCACTCCTCCTCCTCTAGCTGGGGGATGGCTAGAGGACGTATTTTTAAAGCAATTGCTCACTTCAAGCGAACAACTTTCCTTAAAAAGCACAGGATGCTAGGCAGATTAAAATATAAAGTGACCCCTCAGATGGGGACCCCCTCACCAGGGAAGGGGAGCTTGACAGACGGAAGGATTAAACCTGATCAGGATGATGGTAAGCAAAAGGTCAAAGCTCCAAACAAACCTGCGTCCCGTCCCTTTCTCCCCCAAACCCCGAAAAGAATAAATCAATCAGTTCCTATTTGTCACATAGGTCTTAGCTATTTCTCTTGTTCTCACTTCACTTTCATACAGAAGCAGTGAAACTTTGACCTTTTTCTAATGCTGACTAAACCTCCAAAATGTTGTTTTTTTCCAACTAATACTCTCCCACCTTTTATTATTTATTTCCATCCGTAGTGACACTAGGACCCCCAGATGCCTCCATAGTGTTGCTTTATGGCTTTGTAGTCCCGCATGAGTAGCCACTGTCGCGCTTCTGCCATGTACCCTGCCGCAGCGCTGCTCGCTTCTGTGCTGTCAGTGCTTCCCGCGGGCGGGGGAAGGGGGGGTTAGCTCCTCATTTCCGCTCCCTCTGCTCCATTGCTTTCTCATGACCAAGATCATCCTGCTTCCTTCTCCACAAAGCCTGATCTGTGATTCTGTGAAGTGTGCTTTTGGGTGTGAGTGTGTCTGTGTGTGTATTCACCGTAGGGAGAAAACGGAGTTCATGATTTCATTTTAACAAATTGGCCCGTTACATTTGCTACCCTTTATAAACCAAAACCAAAACAAACAAACAAAAAAGAACCAAAAATGTGTCATTTCGACAAAGCAGTAGTTTTTGGTTTTTTGGTTGTGGTTTTTTTTTTTGTAATCTCAAAGGGATGATGGGAATTCCATAACTAGACATTGATACAATGTCTAATCTCAGTTGAAAAATACAATTTTGCTTTGTATTGCTCTTACTTTCCCTCATTTGTTGGAACTATAAGAAGATGACAGTGGTAATTCAAATAAAAATTTGGGTACAGCAGGGAAAGGGTACTGCCGGATCTTTTGAGCAGTGCTTAGATATAAAAGCTTATAAAGCTTAAAAAATAATCCCTATTTGCCCACTATGCTAATTTGGTGCCATTTTGGTAATATACAGTGGTTACTCATGATTCAAGTCAGTGAATGCACTTTCTGCTGGTTTTGAATGACAGATACTGAAATCAAAATAAGCATCAAACAAGAAAGTACAGATATAAATGTGATTGGAAACAAGGATACTGTTACCGAAGAGGATTTGGATGTTTTTAAGCAGGCCCAGGAACTTTCTTGGGAGGTAAGGCCAGGATACCACATTATATAGTAACAAGGATATTATGTGATTGTTATATGTGTGACGACTATGAAATTACTGCTTTGATTTGATAGTGAATCCCCCCTCAGAATCCTTTGTGGTCCTTTAACTGTTACCATGATTGTTTTTGTTGACTCTAGCTTCAAAAGCAGAGGGACTTCATAGAGTTGTCTCCACTCTCAAAAGTTGATGAGGGCTCAACTGGTCTCACAAAACAGACCAGAGTAACAGTAGTTGAAACAGACTTGGAAAAATGCTTCTAAGTTTGAGGGACTAGATGTCTGATCATTTTCATGGAAATGTAGAAAATAACAGTTTTAAATGGTTAAAAAGAGCATCGCTTTTAAATTTACCAGTGGTTCTTCCAGCACAGATGGCCAGCCATATGAAAAATGTCTCATAATTTTAACACTTTGGCATTGATTAAGACAATATTGTGTTGCTTGATCAGTTATAATCACTTTCCTTTTCATTGTCCAGTAATTTGTTTAAATGATTCCACTTACAAGAGTAACTCCAGGTAGTTTTATTGTCACCAAAATAGGTGACAGGTAAGGCTTTTGGACTTTGCGAGCTCAGATTTATTATGGAGCATGAATTTGGTACCATTAGACCAGGTTCAGTTTATGTGTCAAACTCTTCACAGATGGGCTCACTGCCCCACCTTACTCTCTCCTTGGTCTGGGAAGGGGCCTGTCTATAGGCTCTTAAGCTTCATTTTTAGTAGCAGCCACTTGGGCTACCTACTTCTGACAGTTTCTCACTTAAGGAGTTATTGGATATTTTCCATTTCTCATTCTGCCCCATCAGTATGCTTTGTATTGGTTTCCTTTTACTAAGATAAATGTCAGAAATGCCCCCAGTTTCTGGGATTTGAAGTCCTTAAATATTACCAAATTTTCAGCCTACTTCTGGCATTCATAGATAGATGTGATGAACAGTGGACCATTATCTGAAAGATGCTTTTAAATTTTAAGCCCCCTTTCAGTATGGTAACACCGGCATTGCATTCAACAGCGTTTCTTGTCTGTATTAGGCCAGCAGAGTTCATAACTTCACGGGGCTTACTGCTTGGGAGTGAGATAACATGGATATTAAACTGCAGACTTCCACAGTTGTTGGTATAATTACAGTTGGGATCACCATTAACTTCATGGAGGAATAGGAGACCGTAAGGGTGTCTAACCGCCGGATCGTCTTCTAATTTATTCAGTCTTAATGCATTGCACCAGGTCATTTAAATTCATTCCGTTCAATAGGCATTTGTATGTATTTACATTGTACTCATTTCCTGTGTTGGTAATACTGTTTCTTAACCCTAAGAAAAACCCTTAGTTTGTTTATATGTGAACCTTATACAAAGTTGATGATTATTTTACAAGATCCTCTAATGTGTTTTCAACAACATGAAAACTCCCCATGAACATTAGTGCCGGTTCTTGATAGGTTTTCCTGATTCACTGGTGAAAGAACCAAAAGGTAAGTGAAGAAATCCTCTTCTAATACACATACTTGATTTCCTTCTTTTCTTTTCTCTGACAGAAAATAGAGTGTGAAAGTGGAGTGGAAGACTGTGGCCGGTACCCTTCTGTAATAGAATTCGGGAAATACGAAATCCAAACCTGGTACTCCTCGCCTTACCCACAGGAATATGCAAGGTAATGGAACAGCCCAGAAGGTATATAGCTTGAATGTCATATATCTGAGGAAGGGGAATTCCCGGTTCTGAAGTGGAAATTAGATGATCTTCAAGGCATAAATTTTGATAGTTGAGTCAGAGTGCTTCCAGAGCTATTACTTTTTCCAGTGTCTTTTTATAGTAGTGTTCACTGTTGTATGTAAACTCCTTCTACCCTTTAGTCACAGGGGCATTGTAAATTTCGCCTTTGAGCTTCTAAGATCTTGCTTTCTCTGGTTAATTGGACAAATGTTGTTTGTGGATGAAACCAAATAAGGAGAAAAAACACTGGCCATTATGAAGTAGTTGGTGGTTTCTTCTCATTGCCCTGTTTATTTTCCTAAGTAGGCCTGTTCATTTTATCTCTGATATCTGACATTTTGTTTTTCAAGTTTTTTACAGAAATGTAGCCGAAGAAGGAAAAATGAAAGAAAGTAGGTGGGGGTGGGTAGCCTTAAGAGACCCTTCCCCAAGTCTTAACTTTTAGAGCCATTTGTGACTAATTTGTTAAAAATGAAGAGAAAATAATTATCCTAGAGTTTTCATTTGTCTCGAACTAAGATTAGCTGTGAAATTGTCTTGAACTAATATATCTAAAAATGGGTATCTTGTGAACAGATCTATTCCTTCAGGTACATCAGAATACACTTTATTAGTATCTTCTGAAATGTTTTAGCCTATGAAGTTTCTGGTAATCACAAACTTGAAATTCTTCTGGAGTAGATAATTGTCCTTTTCTCCACTGCGTGGGTGTCTGGCCCATCATCCCCTGGAGAAAATGGGGAGGGTGTTTTAGAAGATATGTGGCAGAGTAAGAATCAGGAATCTTGGTTTCTCTTTCTAGCTGATACCACTTGACTATGTGTTCTTGAACGACTTTTTAAAAACACCTTTGAGCTTCAGTTGGTATGGGTAATCATAAGTCATGTGTTCTGAGAGCTTTAGCTGATTTTCCCCAAAACCGTTCTACCCTTATACCCCAAAGACCTAGAAAGTGCTTCTAAACATTTTCTTACAATACTAAAAGTATGTTTAAGTGTGTTTAGGCATGCATTAAAAAGTTATAATTTTAAAGGTGAAGAAAAAGTCACCATGAGAGAGAAATCCGTTTGTATATCAGAGTCAGTGGGATTTGTAGAAACAAGATCTTTTTATTTTTTTTACATTTATTGCTTTAGATATACATATATGTAATATGTATATGTATATATAATTATGATAAGACTTTAATGTTACCTCATCCATCAGAAATGCTAACTAAATTCTAGGACTTCTCTGCCTTGTAAATACACAGATCATTTTTAAAAATAATGAATTCACTTCCCTCTGAGTGAAAGATGATTACAGTTATGCCACTGACCATATATACTATTGACAATATGACATTAAATTTGAAATATGAAAAATATTCATGTTTACCTGACAGCAGGCCGTCCTTACTGTTGATTTTTCAAGTAGTGGTTCCAGGTCTGAAAACCTTTTTTTCTGTACAACATTTCTAAGGAAACAAATGATTTGTTCACAAAATAATGGCAGCAAATATTATTATATTGAAAAATAATGTAAGCTTTGTATAATCTCTTTACTACTGGCTTTTTATTTTCTTTTTTCAAAACTACTTCTTTCAAATACTGTTGTATAACCTTATTACGACTTGGAGAAAATTGAACAACATTTAATATCTCTTTCCCTAAACAATATAATCAATCTGATAGATTCTTTGATTTTAAAATTTTAACAGATTACCAAAGCTTTACCTGTGTGAATTCTGTCTTAAATATATGAAAAGTAAAAATATTTTGTTAAGACACTCAAAGAAATGTGGATGGTTTCATCCTCCAGCAAATGAAATTTACCGAAGGAAAGACCTTTCAGTATTTGAGGTAAGCATGTGTAAATAAAAAAATTCAGCCTTTGAGACCTAGTACTTCCAATTGTTGATTATGTTCTGATTTGTTTCTAGAAGGTGCACAGTATATTCGATTTTGGCATTCAAATTTAGATTGCTCTTTAAAATATCTCCATGTTTTGGAATGTTGAACCATATTGAGCAACCATTTAGGTTGACGATGAATCCCTACTTCATCACATTAACTTTTTTGTCTTCTCCCAAATCCCTGTCTGCACCAGATATATTCACCAGTGAATTTATGATCTTCTCAGCTCTTTGTAAATTCTACTTTCTTTGGCAGGAGAAATTAGCTTTGTTCAGCAGCTCCAGCCAATGTCTGGCAGGTGCTCACTCTTCCAGGGAATTGAACAGCTGTACATATCTCCTCAGTACACAACCACCTGTGTTTCCATCCATTTCTTGGCAGGGTGGATAATCCTTTTGGTGAGACCCCAGCAGATGTTGAGACTCCCTCCCTCATCTGGGTAGATGGCCACCCCTGGAGAACTCTGCTGTTCGCAGGAACCGCTTGTGGCCTTGTATCTGTCATTGTAGGTTCCTAAAGAACTGACTGAGTAGCGGAAGGTCTTCGCCTGTATATATCATTCCATTGTTCAGTCGCGTTCTGTTGTCAGTTTCAAGAATCCAGCTTAGCTGTGTCATTTACACCTTGAGGGGACCGTGCCTTTCATTCTTGCATTTTCTCAGGGATTTTTCATTCTCTCATTTATTCTTGTTCCTCCAGTTGAGCACTTGCATTGCCCTGCCAATTCCCTTCTCTGTTACCCATCACTGCATTGTTTTCATGCATGGGTGCTCAGAACAAGCCTTCCTTGCACAGCAGACATGATGTCTTTTTTTTTTTTTTCTCTCTGAAATACAGTTTTACTTTATTGAGTTGTTCAGACTGAAATTTATTATTCTGCCCCACATTTCACTTTAGTTCTGGTGTGTAACGTCTTGGATGATATTTAATATAGGGGAGGGTCACACACAGGTTTCTCTCATTGACGAGGTTACCTCTCGAGGACAAGCCAGAGCTCACCACCTATTCCAAAGGCCAATCAGAGAACACAGCAACCTTTTCCTGGTTGTATCAGGCTCTTTTGGAAACTTGAAGGAAGAAGGGCATCGTTGCTGTGAAGATTTAATGATACATTAGTACTTACGAAAGGTTAGGCGCAGGGTTTCTCAGCGTGGGCACCGTGCACCTCTCAGGCTAGATAGATCTCTGGCATAGCGGGCATCCTGTGCGTGGCAGGCCGCTCAGCAGCATCCCTAGCCTCCGCCCACTCCGTGCTGGTGGTATCACATTGCTTCCAGCTGTAACAAGCAAAAGTTTCTCCAGGCACAGTGTCGCTGAGGAGGCAAAATTACTCCCATTGAGGCCCCCTGGGCTGGAGGAAAAGCTGAATTCGAGCCATTTAGTTCATTTCAGAACGTTACTCAGTCAGCCCCAACCAGGTGAGACTGCAGAGCTGTTCTCATTTGAGGCTTAGCTAATATCAAAAGATCAACTTTTTTATTGGCTCCTTCCTTCATGCCTTGGATCCTTTCTTGAAACCAGAATGAAGTGAAAATCATGGTCTCTTTGTTTCCCAAAGGACAAAACACATCGTTGCCTTTAAGTAACCGTGAAGTAAATCAGCATGAACCTGCTTGTGGGGTTTAAGCTCTCATGAATCCTGGGAGAGTCTTCTTGGGGATAAAGGAGTCAGTTTTGATAGTCTGATAACAATGGTCTGCTGTTTCTGGACAGGTGATTTTGAACCATCACCAAGATCAGAGGGGGAAAAGTGAAAAACAAATTAGTAAAATTTATGCATAAAAATATTTGAAGGAATTGGATTTATCTATGCTAAGGTCACTATTCTAGAATCCAAATCAATACTTAAAGGACAGCATGTAGGAAACTTTTCTTTTAGCAGTTTCCTAAGTAACCTTTACAATAAATGAAGTATAATCATAAATTAATACTTTCCTGTCTTTATCCCTCTTGAAAGCATGCGTATTAGACCTTACACAGCTGATAAGAATTTGCTTCAGCATCGTCCTCTGTTTTTCTGGTTCATCAACACCAACATTTCCTTTTTGTAATGTAATATCATTTCTGAAAGGACCATACTCTCAAATACATAAAAACTTCCTTTAATTAAAGAGAGAATTGTATCCTCTGTGTCTGTTGCCCATATTTGATTTTGTTGCTATGCGTGGGACCTAGGTTTCATCCAAGGGAAATAGTTATATGAAGTCTAAAAATAATTTGTGCAATATGAGAACCTGTATGGTCCACAGGAGACTGGATAACGGTCAAGTTCATTGTTACAGAGCTCTGGTTAGCAAATATCCATTTCCCCTAAGAATAGTGCTAGGGAAATTCTTGAATCTGCTGTGCTTTTGGTTTTCAACAAGTAACTACATCTGATCAAAGAAATTGGCATCTGTGCCTAGCCTCCTGTCTATAACCATCAGTATCACAGCTTGATTCTTTTATTTTGAAGAAAAGTAGACTGTAATCATGGTACTTATTGTAGGTTGAAATTCATCTCACTTTCTCTGTAAGTATTCCCAACATAGAAATTTTATCTCTTCCAATTATATTTAAAATGATGCTTGGGATAAAACCAAAATGGAATCCTCTTTTGCTAATCTACACTTCTGAAGAATCAGAATAATACTGTTCATTTATTTTATTTTTACATGACGTCCTTTTGAAAACAACATAAAGTTTAACTTACTTGAGCGGTATTTTGCTGTGTTTACATTTCTTTAATTCAGACTTACTTGGTTCAAACAGAGAAGACATGCCTGATCGTTTTTTTACTTGTAGTAAATTGCAAATAAGAATGACTCCTTCATTAGTGGTTTCGGCTTTCTTCAGGTAGCTTAAAGAGATTGACGCTAACTGGAATTGACCCTAATTTAAGAGAAAAAGTGGAATTCTTATTTGCCACATGACAGCTGTTTTTTGGTTGACTTTATACTTGTTTAATGGGGTAGTTTAATCTCTCAGTTTGGCATTTGGAAATAAAATTGTATACTTCCCAAAATACCATATAAAAATAATTTTATATTGAGCGGTATTTTTATGTTAAATAATGTTGTCTGTTTCTCTTTGCTAGGTTGATGGGAATATGAGCAAAATTTATTGCCAAAACCTTTGCTTGTTAGCCAAGCTCTTCCTGGACCACAAAACATTGTATTATGATGTCGAGCCATTCCTTTTTTATGTCCTTACAAAAAATGATGAAAAGGGCTGTCATCTGGTTGGATACTTCTCTAAGGTAAAACAAGAGCCAGTATGACCTTCATTTTCTTATTCAAAATGTTTTTGGTAGAGACCAGTTCTTCGAACAGGGTTTGTTTTTTGTTTTTTTTTTCTATGACTGTAATTTGAATAAGCGATAGATATTTCTGAAAAGCTCAGGTTCTTGTTCAGAGCTTATTTAAAACAAAACAAAACAAAATGGTAAACATCATGCCTAGAAAGTGTGTAAAGGACCTCAGCGGGGTTTGCTGCCTTTTGACTTTCAGCGACCATGTAGCATTATAATTGCTGCCTTGCAGACCACCTAGCATCTTTGATTTTTTAAATGTTAAGCTTATTTCCCTTGTCCCCCTCTCAGTGGTGTCAACCTCAAGGTTTCAGAATAGCGTAGCATTTAAGGGATGGTTCTCATTTCTCCTCACTGTATTCCCTCTGCAGTCATCAGTATCTCACTGAGTTGGAACGTTGGCATTTGGACACTCAAGGTGATAAAATGATGAGGTTTACTCTTTTGTCTCTTACTGTTTATGCTGTTGTTTTAAGATCTAAAGCAGCCTCACCTTTAGGAAACCTAAGCATCTCCAGCTGTGAACGTAGGGAAGGCTTTGACACACTGAGTGGATATAGTTTGTCTTTTATACTCACATTCCTCGGTTCAAAGGTTTTTGATAATAACTCATATGCAATAAGGAGAAAATGAGTTTGGAGATAGTTTAATGTGCCAGGATGGTACTTTTAAGACTTCCATGCACATAGTCAATGATCTGAACCCTGTATTGTATTTATTTTGTGATATAGTTTGCGTATTAGGCGATAAGTGAAATTTATTGAATCTACTCTTGCATAATGTAAATGGGGTGCCTGATGGAAATGTCATTTTCATGGAGTATACATGAAGGTCCTTTGCAAACTGCAGGTTTTCTGTATTTTAGAATCAACCCAGAGGTCATAAACAAAAATATGAGTAAGTTATAGCATTCATGGGAAACAGCCTTAATATTTTAATACACATATTTGGTAAGCTCCAAAACAAAAAAGACGAAAGTTAATTTGTACATAACAGGTTAAAAAGATGACAGAGAATTAACACAATAATAAAAATAAAACAATAAATAGGAAATCTATATGATGTATAAAACATCTTACCTTTTGTATAGGTTTATAAAGCTCGTTTTCTGCAATGAGTTAAAAAGAATAGCAGTCATGGGACGCCTGGCTGGCTCTTTGGTAGAACTTGCAACTCTTGGTCTCAAGGTTGTAAGTTTGAGCCCCACATTGGGTAGAGATAACTTAAAAATATATATAGTGGTCATGGTTATTCTTCTTGTTAGAAAATGGCATTTCTTGGGGTGCCTGGGTGGTTCAGTCGCCCCAGGAACATGAGTTCAACCCCACATTGGGCTCCATGCTGCGCGTGGAACCTACTTTAAAAAAAAAAAAAAAAAAAGAAGAAGAAAGAAAGAAAGAAAGAAAATGGTGTTTCTTTACATGTGTCTGTGTTTAAATGTAGATGCTTAATGGTGCCTGCTGTCCTTGTCTCAAATTGGCTTCTGGGTCTGCAGTTGAAGGTGAACCTTACAGTTTCAGTCTCTGTCTCTCTTCTCCCACGGGCCCCCAGCATCTTACCTCAAAACTTTTTCTCATTTTGCCACAGTTTTCTTTTACAGCATGGCAGCAACTACGGTTGTTTCTTACTGTACATGGAAAACTTCATTCTTTGGGAGTGCAGTAAAACAAAAATTAATCTTAAAAAAACCACTTTAAAAGTCTAGATACATGCAAACTAAACCATATTTTAATGCATCAATTGGAGTGTGAAGGACTATGGCCCTTTGGGGTTATACTTAAACCAAATTCTGGAGGTTACAGCTACAGAATGGCCAAGATGACCTAGAAAAGTTCACCGTAAGTCATTACAGGCATTTGACTTACCAGGCAGATAATAGAGGACTCTAAACAGGAGGGAAAGAGAGAACAGCTATTTTATCCATAGATTAGAATTTAGCTGCGTAAACGTGTGTTAAAGGGTGGGAGTTGGGGTGGAGGGGAGGGTTGGGCTGCCTTGCGAAGTTGAAAGGTAGGAATAGTTTGGGACAGAGAAAAGAATGGCATAAAGGATGAATCCTTTCAACTCAGGGTACATCTCTTTTTAAAGAAAGTGACCCATTTGTCTGACTTTGCCAAGAAGACTAATTATTTGAACACGCCAGTGTCTTAGGGATAACTGAAACACATGATTTCTTCCTCCTCATTTCTTAGCGACTCCAAGAACAGCTACAAATGTGCAAATGTTGGGAGCATCTTTTTCACAAAGAAATCTCTAATTCTGCCCTGTAGGGTTTTTTCCACAACAATTTCCTGTGATATTTCTAATAGGTTCATTAAAGATCTGGGTGTTCTGCAGTAATCCTTTCGTGTGGTTAGTACCATTTGTGGTCGGTCTTACTTGTGGTTTATATTTGGCCAGAGCATTCACAACCTCAAAAGCCTTTTCCAGATCTTCTCTGTACAGGCTTTGGCTGCTTCTGTGTACTCTGAATAAAATGTTACTGCTCTGATGCCACATCCCATGAAAATTGCAAATTCTTCCTTAACTATACGAACTGTTCCCACTCTAGTCGTCCCAGTCTCCCTCCTGGTTTCATACTGTTGGTAATATTTTGGCCTCACTTTTGTGTGGAGGCTTTGGGATTTCTTATAGCCTGGTCTTTTTGTTTGGTTTGAAATGCAAATTAATTATTTCTCTAGCTTTTTACTTTGATTTTTGTTTTTAATCCATAAGATACATAAGTGTATCTGTGTAGATCTACTTATTCATACACTGTTTTCATTTCCCTGGGACATTTGGTCAAAGGCAGAAGACAGATGGCTGTCAAAGAGTTGAAAATTGTTTAGCAAGCTAGCGAGCTCAGTCTTACCTTTCCCCTCTGGGTAACTCTGTGGGTGTTCATTTTTCCCCCCCATCTCCCAAGTTGTTTGAGCAAGAAAATCATTTCTTGCATACTCTCTGTGTTCTGTTTCATTTGGCACATATTTCCCTGGATTCTTTATTCATATTTTATGCTACCAGCTTTCAGGCATCAAGGCATAATTGAGAGGCATGCCTGGAGTGGAAGGTTTGTTGTTAGCTGATAGTTTGAGCAACACAGTGGGACTATTCTGCTTGGTCCTGACCTAACACAGGGGCTCACCTTAGTGGACTGTTGTACAAGGATGGTGGCAGGTGCCGGGAATTGCGTACTTCAGCAGAGCTCTGACATACTTGGTCTGTTTCTCCTTCCCTCAGGAAAAGCTTTGCCAGCAGAAGTATAATGTCTCCTGCATAATGATCATGCCCCAGCACCAAAGGCAAGGATTTGGACGGCTTCTCATTGATTTCAGTAAGTGAAGTGCTTTACCTACTTTCATGACCCAGGGAGCTGATGGCTGTTAAAAGAAAGAGTAACACATAAAACTTTATTTAACCCACTTTGTTGTTTTTATCCGTAGATAATAGGCTTTCTCTTTCTATTTTACATAGGTTAGAAAATCTTCCTCAAGTGAAAAATTTACTGTTGCTCACTTAGTGTGCTCTAGGAAATTGAGACTAGATTTCTCGGCAGTGTCACTGGCTCACAAAGCCATTACCCCGAATGAACCGGCAGAATCGCATTCCATTCCATGGCGCTCATGCTCATGAGCACCAGAAGAGGCAGTTATTTGTGATTAGAGCTAACGGAAGTATTATTTTAAAAGATTTTCAGCTTTCTAAAATTTTACCTATAATCTTAACAGTACTGGGCAAGAAAGGGGTATTTCTGCTTAGAAAAACAATTCTTTAGGTGGCTTATCCTTTGAGACTTTCTAATAGAAATAACTCTTTTATTTTATTAATTTCCCTTTTTTTTGTGATGGAAATTATATAATGTTTTTTGTCTAGAAGGTTGCCCAAGAAATGGTTTTTATACACATTTGTATCTTCAGAGTCTTTTCAATTAAAATTGGAATGACACGCTGAAGTAGGCACAGGATAATGTAAAAAAACATGGGTAGTTTTTTTTTTCTCCTTGTTTATATTATATGGGGTGTGTAAATGGAGTGCTAAGGTACATTGGAAGAATTCATTTCAAAATACCCAGATAACACGAAGGCCAAGTATCCATGATAATAGTAATTTCTGACCATGTAAAAACCTGTCACTAGGAACTATGTGCTTTATTAGCAGATTGTAGTTTGTCTGATTATAAACTGAAAGAAGGAAAATTTAGGAAATTGTATATTCTTCCTGAGGTACATCAAATGCAAAAAAAAAACCCACAATATAAATGTGCTCAAGAAAAATCATGAAGAAACAAATATGCTGCGTCCAGATCTATATTACTAGATACTACAATTTATTAAAGTTGGGGTATAAAATGACTATATAGCAGTCTTAGACAGATGTACGCAATCTGCCGCCATTGAGAATATTGTTCTTTTTTTGAAGTATTATTTATCGACTATTTTCAGTTAACATTTCTAGTTGTTAATTCATTGTCTTAGTCTTACCTTTTGTTTTCCTGATCTAGTTCTCCCATGGAGGGCCATCTTACCAGGAGGTCACTGTTACTATTTTGCGGAGGTCTAGATGTAATCGGTTCTATGGACAAATCCCTTTTTTGTGTGTGGCCACTATTTAGAAGTTGTTCATAAACATTGTGGTTTCTGATGTACATAGCAACAGTTCAGGCCTTAACCTTTGATACTTTTAGCGTCTGCATGCCTACAGAATAAGGTAAACTCTAGAGCTCAGTATCCAAAGGCTCCTAGCACATACTTCCAGCTAATTTTTTTAGGCTTTTTCATCTGCTAATCTCTTTTTCCTCAGATATTCTGAGCATGTTTCCATATTTCCATTCTTTGTCTATACAGTCCCTTTGCTAAAGTGACCACTTCCTCCTTCCCCAGACTCCATGTGTTCAGAATCCTGTCCATTGTTAAGAGCCAGCTCAGGAACCTCTTCTGTTTGTTGCTGCCTGCTGAAGATTCATTCATTAAAACCTCATTCCCTGCTTGGCTCCATATCTCTGTAGCATAGCAGTAGACTTAATGCCTGCTTTAGTGCTGATAACTGATGTGTCCTACTTCCAACTGACTATAAACTCCTAGGATACTACCTTCTTTGTTTTCAGTAGGACAGTATGATCAATAATCTGCATTTGATTTATTTTCTTGATTTGAATGGAGTCTCCAAAGTGGTAACACAGTGCTGCTCACAATGATTTTCTACCTAAAATTTAAAGAGGGACTACTGCTTAATGGGTAAAAACGCGAGTCTCTAAATAGATTAGTTCTTATTTGTACAGCATAATCTGATAGTGAGACCTTTCACGTAAGAGAACAACCCAGGAACAGAGACGTTCCCTTCAAATGCTAAATCTTTGTGTTAACCGTTTTAGTGAGAACTGTATTGGAGTCTACCCAGTATTTTTAAACCAGAACTTTGGAACCCATTGGAACCTTTCTGTATTGCTCAGGGCCATCACGATGAGTGCCACCCCTTAGGGTGTGTCTGGGTAGTACAGTGCCAAGGTTGTAATTGTTAGATTTTCTCTTTCCTGTACCCTTGACATTGCCCCTATGCTGGGGTGGGTAAGCAATGTGGTGAATGGTTTGAGTAAACTTGAAAAGGGCTTGGTGTTACTCCTTCATAGAACAGGAAGCTGGGAGAAGAATTTTATAATACGCAATGAAAATGGAAACTGGTGTAAACCCAATAGAAATTCAATTAAAAAAAAAAAATCCTTGGCCCCAAAGGTTTTAAAGAAGATAGAATAGGCTGCTGAAAAAATTGATAGCATCTCCTTCTTTGGAGTTGCTTAAAATAATAGTAGATAATATCCTTCTAGAATGATTTAGATCCAGCCTTGCAAAGTAAGGAGATAAACCCCATGACCTCTCATAATCCTCGTCAACCTCATAATTCAGAACTCAGGGCAAAATAAAATAGATAACCAAGGTTACTGGTTTTCTAAAATGTGCTGGTTTTTAGTCTTTTTTTAAGGGACCTTTTAATGGTTAGATTTATTTTATTTCTGTTTTGTACATGAGCCCGAGGATCTTTTGGTCAGGGGATGTATTTTCGGTAATTCAAATAAAGTTGGGAAGGAGGAAAATACTTTGTTACTTTATAGTTACTACCAATTTAGGAAGCTGAGACAAGAGCAGTAGGAAGAGAGCTATCACAGCCCAGTTGCCCACTTGCCCACTGGATTGGAAACCTGGGTGCCGTGCACTATGAAGTGTGTGGTGTGTATATAAAAAAAAGCAAATCCCAAAGCTCTGAACACTGTTCTCCACCAGTGGTCATTCGTGGGACTAGATGTTGCCCTGGGAACAAGTTGTTGTCTTACTTTTCCTGGAACAGCCTGCCTGGGGTTTGCAGAGCAGGGCTCCCCAGGAGGCCATCTGCAGAGCTTGGCCCAAAGTGACTAAACGGTACCAACTCCCAGCCCGCTCATAAACCATCTCATGGGTTTTGTGACTCTTTGCTCAGAACCTAAGTGGGTAGTGTGGAAGGAGTGACTGTCAAGGTTGAAGTTGATACCCCATCGTTTCTACTACAATCTGAGATTCCTTCTTGTCTCCATCTCTGTCTACACACATGCACACATCCGCACACACCCCATACCCCACAGTCCATTCATGAGTTCATACTGTAACCTTGCATTGCAGGTCTGCACCACCACAAGGTTTTATTCTGTCTCTCCAGCAGTGAGAACTCTGACTTCCATTATCCACAGTGTACTTCCTGATGTGCTCAGCCCTAGATCACACATTGAGTAGTTTCAGAATTGCTTACTCATACCACCACCTAGAAATCAGGCCTCCTAACTAGAGGTCAATATTTGTATGTATTTGTTTCTTTTTAAATTTATCTGGAGTGTATTTAGTCAAAATACTGTGTTTGAATGTTACTTCGCTTAGTTCTTTTTAATTTCCCCCCCCTTCAGTGTGGTTATGTCATTCATTTGAAATACAGTTAGGCTTTTTTGCTTCCATTTGTTAGCCACTTTAGTTTTTCCTATGTCCTTGGTTTTTTGTCTTCGAAACATAAAACATTATTTTCAGAGTTGAAACTTTATTAAAGGTGCCCTCAGAAAAGTGTCATTCCCTTCAGCCATTCCCTCTACCCATCCCCAGTCCTTTCCTGTAGATGACTGACCTCACTGGTTTTTCATTTGTCCTTCCCGGGTTTCTTTTTATACAAATGAGAAGATGTGAATTCTCTTATTTCTTCTCCTTTCTTACTCACAAGGGAGCCTACTGTAGATAGTCTTTTACATTTTGCTTTTTTCCACTTAATAATGGAAATCACTCCTTACTACTTTCTAGAGATCATCTTACTGAGTTCTGGAACCCTCCTAGGTATGGGAATATAGGATGTTCCCCAATATTTCAGTTTTAAAAGTGCTGTAGTGTCGGGGCACCTAGGTGGCTCAGTGGGTTAAGCCTTTGCCTTGGGCACACGTCATGATATCAGGGTCCTGGGATCGAGCCCCACATTGGGCTCTCTGCTCAGTGGGGAGCCTGCTTCCCTCCCTCTCTCTGCCTGTGATCTCTCTCTCTCTCTCTGTCAAATAAATGAATAAAATCTTAAAAAAAAAAAAAAAGCTGTAGTGAGTAGCCTTGGGCTTATTTTGACTGATACATACTTATGTAGCAGGTTTGGTTTATTATATATGCTTTTAGTTGTTCAAGACTCTGCTTGGCTGGACAGTAGATAAGCTGATAATGAATTGTCTTTTACTCAAGCCTGCCGAGCCAGAAGCCTGCCTGGGGAGCAGGATGTAAAACCCATCCTCCGCAGCTGACCCAGGAAAGCAAACTGATTCAGCAGTAGGTTGCAGAACATTGTTCCAGGTAGTGGTGAAAGAAGGTGGCATCATTAACTTAACTCATGTGTTTGTTACAAATGCATTTATTTTATTCTAAATTGGATACCGGAGGAGGATAGTGAAATGTGACTTCATTCTTTTTTTTTTTTTTTTTTAACCTGTTCACGCAACCTTTGTTGATTGGCGGGGGGAAAGGTGTAGTGGTGCCCATCCTCGTTTGGCACTCTACCAAACACCAATGACAGAAATGAAGAAGACATAGTTCTTTCTCGGTGGTCAAGTTCACTGAGTCAACAGTTGCTGGATAGTATGTTTGCGCAGTATATATTGAGAACTCATAACAAGTTGAATGAAAACATTCCAGAGCAAGAGAATCTGAATCATGACCATGTGAGGAAACATGTTAGGTGTTTGAGTAACTGCAGAAGGAACTCCAGGTAGATTCAAGATTTAGATGATCCAAGATGCCTGGATCACCTAACCGTCCAGCTCTTGCTTTCCTGATTTCAGCTCAGGTCATGATTTTGGGACTGGGAGATCAAGCTCCGCATCGGACTCCATGCTGGATGTGGAGCCTGCCTAATAGTCTCTTCCTCTGCCTCTCCGAACCCTGCTTGCTTACTCTCTCTTTAAAAAAAGAAAGATTTAGACGATTAACAAAAAATGAAAACACAAAAACTTTTAAAACGTAGAAGAAAGGATATGCAATCCTCTCATCCTTGGATGGTCAAGGACATCCTAACACTAAGTGTTAACACAACGAAAGAAATCACAGAAGCATATACAGATGGCTTGACTATATAAAAAAGGTAAAATGTCTATACAGTAAAAAAAAATTTTAATATTTTAAAAGCAAACATAATGGGAAAGATGTTTGCAACAAACATGCCAGGCAAAGCTTTGACAGCTATAGTATTTAAACAAATATTTAAAAGGAAAGGTTTGATCGTGTTAAAGCATAAACCTTAATAGAAAAATGAGCAGAGGACATGAATGCAGAATGCACAGAAAAGGAAACTCTTTGGTGGCAACAAGGTTGCTGACATTTGCTGAGCACCTACTGTGTGTCAGCCATTTTCCTGAGAGTGCTGACTCATTCAACACAACACTGGTTGAGACATTTTAATCTTGTTTTATGGGTGAGGAAACAAGGCCCAGCTATACTGACTACAAATGGCACCGCTCTAGTTTGAGTCCAAGCACTTAGACTCTAGGCCACGTTGCTCTGAAGTCTGTCAAGTACAAATGGCTAATTAAAATGAGAAAAGGAAAAAACCAAAAACTGTTGGTGATTTAAAAATGCAAATTCAAATAACTGCAAGATTATAATTTTTTGCCTACCAAATTAGCAAATACTTTTAAATATAGCCAGATCTAAGTTGACTTAGGTAGGCTCTTGTATTTATACTGGAGGAGGTGTAAATTGGTAGACATTTTCCAGAACTTTGATGGCATATATCAAAAACATCAGAAAGAAATTTATTCTAAGAAAATCAGTATACTTTCGTCAGTGTGCATTAATTTCATATTTAATGTAACATGTTTTGTTTTGTGTTAGTTTTTTAAAGAGTGGACTTTCCTGCTCCTTTCACCTCCTCCCCCAATTATAGCAGTATAAACCCATAGTAGAAAGTTAGAAAACATAGATAAAATACCAAGAGAAAATTAAGTCCCCCACACTTCTTTTACTCAAAGAGTTAATGTTTTGGTACAGTGGTCTGTCATGGTGTCATTGTTTATAGTAGAAAGAAAAAACTGAAACCCTCTCAATATTCAAAAGTAAGAGAGAACCATTACCCTGAGAAAATTACGGTACATCTATATAATAGAATATTAGCTATTAAGAATTAATATTCTAGGGGCACCTGGGTGGCTCAGTGGGTTAAGCCTCTGCCTTTGGCTCAGGTCATGATCTCGGGGTCCTGGGATCGAGTACCGCATTGGGTTCTCTGCTTGGCGGGGAGCCTGCTTCCTCCTCTCTCTCTCTCTCTCTCTGCCTGGCTCTCTGCCTACTTGTGATCTCTGTCTGTCAAATAAATAAATTAAATATTTTTTTAAAAAAGAATTAATGTTCTAAAGAATTTTTAATGAAATAGGAAGATGGTTATAATAAATACATGGTTTTTTAAAATTGTATATATGTATGTTCTCAATTACATTAAAAGTATGTGCAAAGAAGGGAAAGAAACACACTTCCAGATTATGTCTAGAATTAGAATTACAGGCAGTTTTTATTTTCTGCTTCCTACTTTTTGCTGTAAAAAGTGAAGAAAACTAGGAATCCGTGAAGGCCTGACCTAGGGGAGTGGCAGCGAGGACACGTGGAAATGAAGCAGGTATTTTCCTATTCTGCAGCAGGTAGAACTCTGCCCAGCGCCTCTGCTGCTCAGTCAATGCTAGATGAATGGATGAATGAACAGCTTGGGAAAGGTAGTGAGTGCGACTTTGGCCACGTTGCCTTCACTGTGATCGTGACCGTCCATGTGCAGTTTTCCTGGGAGTTTGGAGCTCAGCGGGGGAATGCATTAAAGGGAACTCCTGGGAGTGGTAGGCAGACTGTAGTGGGGGCAACCATCGATATGGATGAGAACAACCTGGGAGAGCATAGAGAGAGCTGAGAATGGAGTTCTTGAAGTTACAACGTTTATAGAGGATGAGGACGTTATCAAGGCTACTGTAAAGGGTCCAAAAGTAGGAAAAGAATCAGGGGAGTAAGGTGTCAGGGAAGCAAAAGAGGTCAGCATTGCAACAACAGTCGTCTTAATCCTAGCTGACCTTTCTGGAGCACTTACTGTGTGCCAGGCATTGTCCCCTGAATCACGCAGGTTAATGTGCTCCGTCCTTGCAAAGACCTTAGGAGGCTGGTTACTGTTATCACTAAGAAACCTGTCCAGAATCACTCCCCAGCCAGTGTTCAGTGCCCCAGAGAAGAAGATTAAGAGACGGTGTAAGAAGTATACTTTGGAGGACCGTGGTTTTGTGGAATTTTTAAAAGTGAATTCTGAAAGCTTAACCATCAAGGGATGCTTTAACCATCAAGGAACCTGGTTTGTTTGTTGTTGCTGTTGGATTTTGTTTTTGTTTTTTTTAAAGATTTTATTTATTTATTTGACAGAGAGAGATCACAAGTAGGCAGAGGGTGAGGGGCAGCAGGCTCCCAGCTGAGCAGAGAACCCGATGTGGGGCTCGATCCCAGGACCCTGAGATCATGACCTGAGCTGAAGGCAGAAACTTAACCCACTGAGCCACCCAGGCACCCCTGGTGTTTGTTTTTTAAACTACAGAGGCTGGAGCACTGGTAGCAAGAAGGCCAGGGAGCAGTGATGGGAAAAACAAAAAGTGATATCCAGACGGGTTGTTTAATGCAAATTCGGAGAGGGCATTTGATGAAATTCCAAATTTCTTTCCTAATTTAATCAAACATGCTAACGAGAATTATAAGAATACTAAATCTTAACTTTCTTCCTTGTTTGTTTCAGCCTTGGCATAACCTTGGGGAAGGTTTTATAAAGGGTAGATGACAGTGGGTCCAAAAGTATACAAACTTACACCTTCGGTCTTCTGAGACTAGTACATAGCCAGTAAGTTTATCAGTTACATAAATTATCCATTAACTGTACACTTAGGCATTTTTAAAAATTAGTGTCTGTTTATTTGTAGACTAATGATGAAAGTTTTTAAGCAGAATCAATTCTTGGCTTGCTTTATTCAGTATTAAAATACCGTGCAGGGTCTCAGGATTGTCTTTTATGAAATAGAACTCGAGAGGACGTAGGAGTGATTGAATGAATTAGGACTTGCAGGAAGTCCCGTTTGCTGACCTTCTCCGTGATTTCAGTTGAGGGGTTTCTCTGTGGTTTTTGTGAGAAATGTATACCATTTAAGAACTGAGTCTGTGTTAGGTGAGTGCTGTTGCAAGTTGAGTGCGGATGACCCAGTTTTGTGCCTACGTGTTATGACTTTGGTCACCTTATTAGTGTAGTCAGCAGTGTCCTTTGACTTCTCTTTTCTTCAAAATGCCACACACATACACACACATACCTGGATTTAAGAAAAATAGGAATATAAGAAACTTGGGAGGAAAGATGCCTCTTGGTACCATTTAATACCTAGTTTCTTTCTCACTGAGAATTAGTGGGTTAATGTTCCACACCTTCATTCTTTCTCCCTTTTGGTTCTAATGACAGGGATTTCTCAGGTACCTAGAGAGTCCAGGCTTGTCTTTCCTTAGCCTTCTTATAACTCTTGACTGATTTCCTGAGGAAGCACTCCTTAGAACAAGGAAGCATCTTCTGAGTGGTTTCCCACTTCCTCCTTCTCAGAGCTCTTCTAGGTCCATCAGACAGAATTAGAAAGAAAGGATGTGCTGTTCAGAGGGTAACTATATCCACTCTCTCAAAGAGAGAACAACTTCTTCCCCCATATCTTAGATGCTTGCCACTGGCTTAAATGTTGTAATATTTGATACCTAAATTCAGGAGTATGCGTCATAGTAGTTGAGGTCATCCGCTAGCAACTTGCAGTTTTAATAGTCTGCCTTCAACAGACTATTGTAAAAGGGCTGCCACTTAGAAACTTTTCAAAGCACAATTTAAGTAAAACTTTAGGATTTAAGACGAGGGCCGTCTGGGTGGCTTAGTGGGTTAAGCCTCTGCCTTTGGCTCGGGTCATGATCCCAGGGTTCTGGGATCGAGCCCCACATTGGGCTCTCTGCTCAGCAGGGACGGTGCTTCTCCCGCTCTATCTGCCTGCCTCTCTGCCTACTTCTGCCTACTTGTGATTTCTCTCTCTGTCAAATAAATAAATAAATAAAATAATAATAATTAAAAAAGAATTTAAGACTACTTTTAACGAGAGATTTAGAGTTGTTTCATCCTACCTGAAAACTTTTTTGGAGCAATTTTTTTTTTCTTTTTTAGAGATTTATTTATTTATTAGCGAGAGAGTGAAAGAGCACAAGCAGGGGGAGCGGTAGGGGGAGAAGCAGGCTCCCCGCAGAGCAGGGAGCCTGATGCGGAACTCAGTCCCAGGACCCTGGGATCGTGACCTGAGCTGAAGGCAGACGCTTCACTATTTGAACCACCCAGGCGCCCTGGAGCAAATTTTTGATACTGACAGGCCTCTCTCCAGTTAAATAGGAATTTTAATTTAGAAATCCAGTTGGTTGTATTCTAGTAAGGCCTGTTTTCCCCAACTGCTGGTAAACTCTTAAGTTGCTGAGACTGTATGGGGGACACTAACTTCTTTCTGACAGCAAGTTGAGTATAATTTTAGGGTGAGCACATTCTTTCCAGGAGCTGGTCCTGGCCTGATAGGTCCTGGTGACACATCCCACCTCAAGGGTCTCTGGGCATCACTGCCCTTCCCAGCGGGTGACCTGAGAACAGTTACAGGGAGGCACAGATAGCGCGACCTTCAGCACCATAGTGGCCAGAACTCTGGTGCCTGTCATCTCACTTTGAGCAGTGTCATCCTTTACCCGAGCAAGACATGTGAATTCTGTCTTCTCTGTGATGGGGTAGAGGCCGGGAAGCATGCACTTGGGGCCTCAGTTCTCCCTTCGGTAGGTTGCAGTGTAAGTAGTTAGCTTTCCCCCATTTCTGAGCCCTACAAGCTGAGCATCAAAGGTTTTGAGGGACCATGACAATGTCTCTTAGGGACATGTTACATGACTGAAACTCTCTGATTCCCTGTAAGTAAAGTGAATGAAGGAGCTATAAATTTGACATGTGGTATTTATTTCCTTATGCAACTTTTATTTAATAGTTTTCTCCTTTTTCAGTGGCACCGACTATTAAAAAATGCTAAAGGCTAAGCCAAGTGTCGAGTCACTTAGAAAGTTGCATGTGTCTTTTGTGTATTTATTATTTATTGCCCATTTCCTTCACCAAAAGTAAGATTCCTGGGGATAAAGACTTTGTTCTCAGGGGCAGTCTCACCTCCTGGGCGAGCCTGGCACTTAGTAGGTCCTTATTATTTGTTGACCAAATGTTGAATGAATTACTGTGAGAAGAGCTTCTTAATGTACTTTCCTCACACGTGATTCTTATGAAGAGTTTAATTTTATTAGAACATAATCAGTCAGCTGTGGTTTACTTACTTCCAAAAGATGTCAGGTGTGCCCTGCCTCCTTTTGAGAGCTGGTGTCTTTGTTCAAGCTCAGCTTCTATCTTAGGATCATTTAAGCTGCGTCAGAAAGAAGATTGCCATTATCCACTGTTACCCTTGGGCGGAGAGATGAGAGCTGTGACAGAATTCACATTTACACACGGTTGAAGAGAGAAGCTTCTCTTTTCCTGACTTTCATCAGATAATTCATTTCTTCATGCATTTATTTTGGAAGGAAAATTCCAACTTCCGTGTTAAGGAACCGTCAAGAAAGCTTTTTTTTTTTCTTTGCAGAGCTCTCCCGGCAGCTCTCTCTCTGGGTGAGCACAGCCCGGGCAGTCATTAAAGAATAATCAGTTATGCTTTTGAAATGGGGCTCAGGTCCTTTATAGCCTTCTCTGAGATATCCTCCCCACACCTCCACCATGACACTTGTGGAAACACTGGACCAGCAGCTGTGTCCTCAGACTTCTGGGTTTTGGAAGACGTGTTTTGACTTACAGAAGAATAAATATCATGGTAACATATATATTTAATAGGATTCTAGTTTATAATATAATAAGGAAAATGGCTACTTTTCCTTATTTTCTTGTTATAATATGTTGTGCTAAAAGCCTTTGTCATGACTGTTTTATGACATTGGGCTGAAGTGCAATATATTTTAATATGTTGAAGATAACATCAAGGTTGAAAATTGAGCTCTCGGTGATTTATTCATCGAGGTTGACTGTTACCGAATGCATAGAAATAAGTTGCATGAGGCAATGCAGCTAACGATTTATTTATGTATCTTTTTTTTTTAACAAAGCTTGTCATAAATAAGAGCAAATAAATAGCTCTTATGGGATAGTTTGTATTCATTGCATCAATGATAATGTTGTAAATAAGAAACAAACGGTCTATAGCTACCGTTTCGCCTTACATAGCTTAGAATTTTTTCAAGATTTGGCAGGCAGGCGGATTGTTTTTACAAATCTTTTTGTCTGTTTGGATTTCTGACACTGACCGGCATTTGTAGTGAGTCATTTTGAAACCATACTACTGGGCAAATTCTGTTCACATAATTAGTTTGGGAAAACCTGTCTTCAGCCGAAAAGAGAAGCTTGACAGCACTATCGTGAGGGTCAGGCTGGCCCACTGCTGAACTCCAAGCCGTGAGCACAGTGGGATACACATAGTAGGTGAGCCAAAAAAGGGTCTGTTGTGGGAGTAAGTAAATAAGGGAATGCTGACATCTCATCAGTGCTCTTCTGTGTGTCCCTGACAGCACCTATCACAGTCACCTAGCTGGCTCAGGGCAGCTGATTTTTGACCTGAGATCTCTCTGTCTGTTTTTTGCCCTTCTCCATTCCCTGATCACTTCTTCAGTAAACATGCTTTATTTATGCGGACTCTGCCAAGGGCTGGCCTAGGTGAGGAGACCATAAGGATAAAGGGTCCCGGCCTTGCCCCTAGGCTAGTGGGTGGTCGGCACATGAAGGATTCATCCCAGGCACATGACACTGCATGTTTGGGTGACACACGGGGCTGTGCCAGGACAGAAGAGGAAATGACTCCAACTCTTTTCCTTTTCCCACTTCAGGTACATGCAAGGAAAGAATGCTTCCTAAGATCAAGAGTCTGTTCTGATTGATTAAGATGAGTACTATACCTGGTTTTGGTTAACAGGGAACCAGTCCCCTTAAACATACTTCCCAGTTTGTAGTCTAACATTTGCAACACAATATCCTAAGATAACATCCTCTCCTGATGGGATTTCTGACCAGCACATTTATAATTTCACCTGTCTATGAGGTAGTATTTTTTTTCCCCACATCAGTTTGTTTTGGGTAAAGCAAAAGAGTTGTCTCTCATTTGTTTAGAATTCTGGTAGGAAAATACTAGTTAGGAATCTGATTTTTTTTTTTTCCTTCAGTCATCAATTTGTGGTTAGCTTGTTTTTACTCTAGTATTAGTGGTACATGTTCATGTTTACTAATACAAAAACCTCTGTTTTGTAATTATTTCTATTGAGTCCTCCTTTGTGTTAACATCATAGAGGAGCTCCTTTTTTCAACAAAATTGTTTTAAATTAACGTTTATGAAGTGCTTTAAAATAGTTGAGTGGATTAAAAGCAATTCAGTTATGCATGTAACTGTCCACATTGAAAAAAATACACAATGTGATTATATAACAGAAAGAATTAAAAACGTGTTGGTGCAATCTTCAGGAAATGTAATATAGGTAGACCTCACTGTACACAATATATTTGCATATGTCCTTTGGGGGGCAGGTTGAATCATTTAAAATGATGCAGAGAGTTCTTTCTGTAAAAAGGAGTGTTTGGACTGTTTCTTCTTTCATATTAGATAGCAAGGAGGCAAATGCTATTAAGACCTTTTCAAAAGGGCTCAGAATTTAACTTGAAGAGGCTCCCACAGGACAATAAATATAACAGTAAAGACAACAATTGAAACTCACCAAATGTTTAAACTCACACATTCATAATAACACTTAAATTTAGAGGATGATAGGGACCAGTTCATTATCCTAAAAAATGGATAAATAAATCATTTAACTTGCCTCTCCCATATGAACTATACCACTAGGTAAACAAATAGTTAATGAGGGAAAACATCTTTTTATAAACATATTCCAGCTAACAAATGAAATAAAAAGGAATGAAGTGATAGAATTAAAACATGGCTGTTTGGGGTGCCTGGGTGGCTCAGTTGGGTTAAAGCCTCTGCCTTCAGCTCAGGTCATGATCCCAGGATCCTGGGTTCGAGCCCTGCATTGGGCTCTCTGCTCGGTGGGGAGCCTGCTTCCCCCTCTCTCTTCTGCCTGCCTGTCTGCCTACTTGTGATCTCTGTCAGATAAATAAATAAAAATCTTTTTTTTTAAGTGATTTTTAAAAAAATAAATAAAAATAAAACATGGCTGTTCTGCGATTCTGCCAATGAATTAACTGATCTAGACCTTGAACTTCAGTAGCAGCAGACACTGTGGAAAGGGACACAGCCAAAAATTATATGCTTCCTGATCAAAGGATATACCATCACCCGTAGTTTTGCTAGAGGATGGAACCTAAAGTCTCACTGAGCCTCTGGATCCAGCTGCCATTTTGTAGGAACACAGAGGAAAGAAGAACAAATTGAACTGCATCACGTGTGTGCAATCAGCAAAATCCAGATTATGGAAACCCTGTAGGTCAGATAGCCCCAGTTCATCAATAGATAAATTGAAAAAGGAAGAGGGTGGAGAGGGGAACCCATAGACTTAACAGAGACTTAAAAGATACAGTCTTTTAAATGGGCAAGACTGTATTGTAGTACCAGGGATATGTTGGTGGTAAAAGTATATAGAAACACAAGGGATTACCATGAAAGTCGGGGTAGTGGTTCCTTTTTTTTTTTTTTTTTAAGATTTTATTTATTTTTTTGTCAGACAGAGATCACAAGTAGACAGAGAGGCAGGCAGAGAGAGAGGAGGAAGCAATCTCTCTGCTGAGCAGAGAGCCGGATGCGGGGCTCGATCCCAAGTCCTCGAGATCTTGACCTGAGCCGAAGGCGGAGGCTTTAACCCACTGAGCCACCCAGGCGTCCCAGGGTAGTGGTTCCTTGTGAGGGAAAAAGGAGAGGTGACTGGGATGGGACAAATGGAAGGTTTTATGGCGTGACTGGCGAACTTCTATTTCTTGATCCTGGGTGATGATTACAAGGGTGGTTCCCTTTCATTCAGCTATATATTGTTTAATATTGTTTTCTAAATCTATGTTTTATTTTTATTGTTGTAGCCATTTTTATTGTTTTTATTGTTTGTTTGTTTTAAGAAAGTGATAGTCTTAAAATGGGAGTCCATGCCCTATGGTATCTCTTTGGAGCTTAGATTTTTGTAACTCTTAAAATGAAAACTTTGATTTATTGGTGGCATTAGGTTAATGATGTTTTTAAAACCGGTACAGTTTTTCGGGTACCTGGGTGGCTGACTTGGCTTAGCTCTGACTCTTGGTTTCGGCTTGGGTCATGATCTTGGGGTCATGGGATTAAGCCCCACGTCAGGCTGCACACTGGGTGTGGAGCCTGCTGTAGATTCTCTCCCTCTCCCTATGCACCTCGCACCCCCCCAACTCCTGCTAGCAGTCTCTCTCTCTAAAAGAAAATAAAAAACAAACAGAAAATAAAAAGTAAAATAAAAAAGTTAGAGGTTTCCACTTTTACTGTTTTAAAATCAAAATGTGTGTACGGCTATTTGGTGTCTTGGGAGCTTCTCCACATCAGACTTTGCAAGCCTAGTTTTATGTGAAGGAAATGTACATTTCAGTACCAGAATCATATCCTCTCAAGTGTCGAGTCTAGTCCATTAGAAAACTCCATTTCTGTGAATTGTGTTTCCACTCTTAAACCTAGAGAAACATAATTGAAGAGTTGTACGTTAACTGAGTGGTGTTAGACTAGTGCGTTCAGACAAAGAATGGCTGTGAGGATAGGGGTGGGTGGGAGAGAGAACACCATACGGAGAGGCCCAGCAGCATTGGAAACTCTCACATTCCTTGTCTGTCTGTCTCGCCCTTCTTGCCCTCTCCCCTCTTCCTTCCCTCCCTCTCTTTTCTCTTTTTCTCTTTCTTGATTTAAAATGAGGGAAAGACCACTGTAACTTCCTTCCTCCCAGAATGCTGGGGTATTCAAAGTTCTGGTATTTGGGGCAGAAACCGTGCTTACAGAAGAGAAAAGATGTTAAATGCTAGATTTTAAGAAAGGGAAAGAAAAAGCCTAGAGTGTCTTAAAATATGCTGAAAGGAAGTTTTGCTGATTATTTATTGCAAAAAACAGGCTTCCTTCTTCTTAAGATGATGGTTCTCTGTTCATAGATTAGAAGTCCTGCCCTGTGGTTTGCCCAGTGTTGGAGCTTTTCCCCATGAATTTAAGCAAGTTAATGAGATTTTTTTTCCTACCAAAGCAGAAGATACATCTGAGAACTCTTGACAGCCTTCTACCCCTGCAGCTTTTCAAGTTGCATCCAGTTAAAAACTTGGAGACCATAATGAATGTTGTTAGTGAGAAAATAAAATGAATGACGTCTGTGAATTTGTTTTAAATGTTGTTTATTTTACCAAATAATTTAGATAAATCTTTCCTGAGGAGGAAGCGAAATCATCGGGTTTCATTAATAATCTGCAGCTTCTCGGAGGATTACTTTGAAATACCTCCCTGACAACTCTTCATAAATTAAGCATAAACTTTCTTTGACCTTATCACACATAATTAAATAGCTATTGAAGGGTTAAACCCAACTAAAAAAGCAATTCTGTATCTCCGTCCCCATTCTCCTGCAAAATTATACAGGAAGTTTCTTTTGGTTCTCAAGCAGGGTAATTACAAGAGACAGTTACATAATTTACAGTTTCAATCTGCTTGTCCATAATCACACACTTCCACCTACTTGTATATACCCCATGAGTATCTGCCTTGTACTTTGATTTGTAAATGATGATTGCAGTGTGATTGATTGCTTGCAATGCAGCATATTGAATTGATTCTTAAAAACGAACTTTAGCTGTTAACATGTCTATTCGAGTTCCTGTTATTTATGTAGTTTGTGGTTCTTGCGTTCAGCAGTTGCATAGTAGTTTAGAAATTAAACTCCCAGAGCTTTTTTCCTTATTAAATTTAGAAAATGGAGTGTCTCTGCACACCCTGACTAGGAAAGCGCCTGGAACATAGGACGCACTCAGCTGCTGAACACAGGACTAAACCACTCCAGTCCTTGGAAAGATGAACGGAGATTCTTTGATTAACAGTGACCCCGCAGTAAAAGGCTCACGGGGATAATACCGTGGCCATAGCTGTGCTGATACTAATATATTGTTACTGAAGGCTCAGCTCTAAGCGCTGCTGGCTTTAGGGAGGCAGTGTTAAGAGTGGACTTGGAGAAAGGTATCACCTACCCACTGAAGGGCTCGTAATGGGCTTCTTTTAATAAATACTGCCAGGGATGATATTTTATACATTTTTGTTTCTCCAACAGCTAACATCTAACTCTAGCCACTTTGGGCTCTAAGGTTCCTATAGGATTAAAGACTAGATACCTAGGTGACACCAGAGCTGCTGGCAAACCAGCCAGCCACTTAGTGGGGCACCTCATCCCACCACAGCCTGCACGTGGGCTGCCTGTCTGCCAAAATGGGCTCATCAGTCACCCAGTGGGACACCGCCATTTATTGCCAGAGGATTTTTACCTTAAATCCTGTTGGAAAGTGTTTGGGAGATAGATAGATAGATAGATAGATAGATAGATAGATAGATATATATATATATAGATGTATTTTTTTTATTAATTTTTTTTTTTAAGTGAAAAGAGATGTTTTCGAGTTCTGTAGACCAGTGGGATGGGACTGTTCGTCTAAATGACCTGGGGACAACTGGAGATAGGTTCCCCACCTTACGTTTTCAACATTAATTGATCAGTCAGATTGGGCAATGATCTGTGCTTTGATTTTCAAATGTTATCCCAAAAACTGCCAGATTCCCTTTGAAATGTAATTTGAGGACAAAGAAAACCTTTAGAGAGATTTGTATTCCTCACTTTTTCCTTTCTTCAGTCTTGCTGTAGGATTGTGTTTGCTGTGTGAAAGCTTATCACTCAGAATTAATTTCTTCTGTTTTAGAAAATTATAGCTGGTACACACACACACACACACACACACAGAATTTTGGGTGGGTTGTGCGAGAGCCAGCGAAAAGGAGAGTTGCTCTTCTAACCGTTCCGATTCCCAGAGTCCCAGAGCTTGGTTCTGAAATCGTGGCAGGGTCCACGCTGACAGAAGCACTTTCCCTTAGTCTGCGGGTAGGATTAGACCAGATAGCTCGCTGTGAACCACCTCAGCTGCCCCCACAGAACCTCAGCCTCAGTTGTTGCTTTTATTAGTTTATCTAAGGAAAAGTTCAATTATAATGTTCCAACAACCAGAGAATGGTCTTACAGGTGAGGCACTAAAAGCAGCTCTTTGCTTGGACCAGATGCTTCATTTGAAGTGCGTAAGTGTTGAATGCGATGTTTAAAATCTTACAACTTCTCAATGGTAAATTCTTGTTACCAGGATTTTGTTGCTTAGGCGTGAACATTTTATCCAGGTCTTACGTTGGAAGAATTAAATTTGTTTCTGAAATAGTTTTTTGGATTGAATCTCTAAAGTGGACTTTTGCCTTTTTATAATAGAGAGGAAATAATTTTAAAATGCCAAATTACTTCATCTTAAAAATGTTTTATGTTTGAAAATTTGTTTTTCCTAAAACTTGCCAGAATTTAAAAGTGATTTGAGCTGTGGAAAATCAAAAAAGGTCAAAGAGGAAGGCATTATTTTGACATGTCTTTCTAATTTCTGTCACTTCAAAGGCCATGGTCCTAGTACTTTGTCTTTACCTAACTAGAGGTGCCTCTGGGTGATGGGTCAGAGCTTAAAGTTTGGTAATAAGCAGTGGGCTTCGTGAAGAATGTGTTTCCTTCCCAGTTATATTTAAGGGAAGATCTTTTTGAAAATCCTGCCCCAAATGGTTTAGTTTGGGAATAAGTGATATTGACAGATCTCTTCCTCCGTGACCATTTCAGCCTTTGTCAGAGGTGCCTCATTTTCATAACGAAGAAATTGAGAGGCTCAGTCTATTTCATATGTGATCATCTTCTTAGAGAAATTATGTTCTTCTAGTACACCAGACCAGAGCCTTGCTGGTGTGGTAAGATGCCGTATGTAAATAAATACTCCTCAGTTAAACCTCTGAAGAAAGAAAACTGTGTGAAGTCTGTCCCTCTTTCCTGAGTGACCATCTCCTCCCTTTAGCCTCAACTCTTAGATGCCTCCGTTTTCCCCAAGATTGACCTTCTACTTGGATTTCTCATCGGCCAACACTGCTACTACCACAGCCCTTCCGGGTGGCAGTAGTGGAGCAGTGGGACCGGTGTCGCACCCCTGTTTAACATTCTGGCCATGGTAGAGTCCTCAGGACCCTCTGTTTAATACAACCCATAATACATGTCCATGACCAGTTTGGCCCGAGATAAGCAGGAGTTGAGATTGGGTAGGATACAGATATCTGTGGTTTTTAAAAGCCCCTAAGTGATTCTGATGTATAGCCAGGTTGAGAAGCATTGGGCTAGACTAGAGGATAAAGAAAGGAGAACTAGAGCCATTCTCAATGAATGAGATTATCCGTTATAAAAATACCATGGACTCATTTTTGGCCTGTGACTATCTCACAGAGGTCTGTCTCTGGCCCTGGTCATCCGCAATTCAGAAGCCTGTTCACAGGTGTTCACCCTCCTCAACACAAGGGCACCACAGAGGGAGGAGCATCCCCTTTCCTGCTACCTGATGCCCTATTTGTGGGTTCATATAATAGGTGAGTTCCTATATTCCACGGGTGACTGACACACAGAATGACCACCTTCTTCACTCCCAGTCACAGAATCATGGAACTCTTCTGGTAAGTTCCAGCATGGTCTGTAGGTTTTTGCACAGACACACAGCAGCATGGGGTCGTGCCCCTACCATATGCTCTTCCCCGGGGAGGTGAAGGAGCCTCCTTCCTACCCACAGTGGGCATGGCCAGGAAGGAGGCGGGTGCCCAGTTCAGTGAGAGACCAGTGTTGCCTCCACATAACTGAGCCAGACCTCAGCATCCTGAGCAGTTTGCTCAGGAGCTTGTGAGAAGGGAGATCTTAAAAGGCGGCCTAGATAGACACAGTCTGGTATGTGACCCAGAGCAGCCAGCCTTCCTTCCCCCAAAGACCCACTGTCTCCTTCCTCTGGGTTTCACTGGCTCAGACCATTTTCCCAGGGACAAACTTGGGTCTTCTAGAACATTTGGGTCTTTGTTTCATCTGTCCTGGGACTGTCTCTGGGTACCTCTGACGCCCTCAAGCAATCATTGTTATTGTGGTTTGAAGGCCTTGCTGTTTTCTGAGGATAGTCCTTGAAGTTAAGGACTTAAGGGCCAAAGGGAATTTGGGGGAGCACAGAACTGTGCTTGCTGTGAACTGCAGTTGCCAGTTTCTTAAGATCATTCCTGAGGCAGAATACGTTGTGTGTTTTTTTCATTGCTGCTTTCTTTAATTAAATTTATATTTGGGTGGTTAGCTGGGGGGTTAGGGAGAGGAGAGGAGAACTTTTGTCTGAGGCATTGGTGTAAATGGATGATTTTTAAGTGCCTAAGGCAAAAGTAGGAAAACAGAGGTAGCTCTTCTTAACCTGATTTTGTAGAGCAGTCTGCCTTCTTCCTTCTGTCCACATTCTCTTCCATGTTTTCTTTCTTCCCCTACATTAAGTACATCTAGTCACCCAAATGATCCCCTTGAGGTTTCATTCATTCATTATTTTGAATAACGATAGTAGCTAACATGTAGCGTTTCAATAACATGCCCAAGCATGGTTCTGCATGCTTTACATTTATGCATTTAATTCTGATGACATCCCTAAGAGGAAGGTACAATTATTCTCCCAAATTTTATGGATGGGGGTCCTGAAGTGTAGAGAGGTTAAATAACTTGGCCAGCCAAGGTCACATAGTTGGTACATAGTAGACCCTGGATTCCATTCCAGGTGGTCTGGTTCTAGCACCTTTGCTCTTAAGCAACCTGTAGTCCCTCGTATGACCTGTCATACTATCTTTAATAAGTGCCATATTGTTTTAAAATACCTGTGGCCTTGTTGCCCAAGTTTTAAAAACTCTTGTCAATTTTTTATTTAATGTGGATGCTCTCAAAAGTATGCTCCAGGGACTCTAGGGGATCCCTAAGGCCCCCTTAGGGAGTCCACAAGGTCATAACTATTTTCAAAGTAATACTAAGATGTTACTTGTACTTTGCACTCTTATGAGTGTGCATTGGAGTTTTCAAGCAATTTCATGACCTGTGATATCAAGCAGATTGAATACCAAAGCAGATATGAGAATGTAGCTTTTCCCTTAAACCAAACAGTAAAGAGATTTGCAGAAAAATGCAAAACAGCATCACCCTCTTTTTTGTTTGTTTGTTTGCTTTGGCATTTTGGAAAATACAATTTTTTTCATAAGAAAATGTTAACACGTGGGGCGCCTGGGTGGCTCAGTGGGTTAAAGCCTCTGCCTTCGGCTCAGGTCATGATCCCAGGGTTCTGGGATGGAGCCCCTCATTGGGCTCTCTGCTCCACGGGGAGCCTGCTTCCCCCCCTCTCTCTGCCTGCCTCTCTGCCTACTTGTGATCTCTGTCAAATAAATAAATAAATTCTTTAAAAAAAAAATGTTAACACGTAATGGGTTTATTGGTCCTTAAGGAATTAATAAATAAATATTTGTCAAATTTCTCTATAAAATTAATAGGTATAGCTCTTATGAATGGAAGCTCTAAAATAATTTTTTATATGTAAAGAGGTCTCAAGACCAAAGAACTTGAGAACTACTGATTGAATGTAGAAACCCTTGCAATTCAAGCATGGCCCAAGTTCCATAGCAAAGGAACTTGTTAGAAATGCAGAATCTCAGGCCCCACCCCCGACCTACCAGGTCAGAGCCCAGTTGTAGTGACAGGCGATTGTACAATGACGGTTGAGAAGTACAGACGTAAAATTTATGGACCGAGCCACTCAGCAAATCAGTGACCTCTTGCTGAATTTCTGTCTGGTAGGGCTTTGGAGATTCTTGTCCCCAGTTTTCTACCACCAAGTTGCTGAGTGAGGTCTCCTTCCCCATCGAGGTTCTTTAGTTCCACTGTCTACCCAGGGGCTCTCCTCCTGCAAAAGGCGGTTTTCACATCCTCATCAAAAGCAGCTCCCCAGCAGAGTTTATAGCGGCTGTCCTCCCATCTGTGTGCCTCAGAGTCACCTGGAGGGCTTCTTAAAGCAGAAGTGCTGGGTCCTGCCCGCAGTGATTCTGGATCGTAGGTCTGAGAATTTGCAGTTCCAACAAGTTACCAGGGGATGCTGATACTGCCGGTCTGGGAGGCCAGTCTCTGAAAACCACTGGTCAATAGAAAGTAGACAGAGAAGACTGTAGAAAAGTCCAGCAGTATTTATTCAAATTGTTTTATAAGCATTTCAGACCCATAGAATTATGGGAGAGAGGTCACATTTCACATTCTGAAACCAGTCTCTTAAAGTATAAAATAATTCAGAAATTAAAAATTTCCCCTTTTGTTAGGGATACATTTATATCTTCTAATAAATGGAAATTAGTAAGAAATCTGGCAGGTCACGGGTCATTTGGAACACTCTGGTTCTCTGAAAACAGTAGGAAGACTAAGGTTCAGCTTCCTTCCTTACTAATTGCAAAACCACCACGAGATTTCAGCAAGGAGACATAAATAGCCTGTCAGGTTCATTTATCACTGTTTAAACTGATAACACACCATTCATCCACTTGGTCACAGAGCTGCTTAACCCCAGAAACCAGTAACAGATGAGCACAGACCAGTGAATTTCAGTCGCTAGTCAAGAGATACATTGTTAGAGCCATCGGATTTCCTCTGCTCCAGAGCTGCCATAAATCCCTGGCCTGGTGTCAGTTCCCAGGCTTGCACACCCAGTGCTATCTAGTGATAGGAACCTTTCAGCAAGGTTTGCTGAGCTAAACAGGTGTCTGATGAAAGAGGTGTGTAATCCTCGAAGATTATCTTCCCCTAAAAGCAGCTAGTAACCCCAGACGCACATAATCCAGACAGATGGGAATTGGGAGTAGCTTGCCAAAGTTCACACTTTGTACTGGAGGAAGTTCGTATGTTTTGGTTCCAGATGGTAGAAGATGAAGGTGTGCAAAATGAGGGGTGGCTGCCTTTGTTGGGGGGAAATCCTTATCCATGAACATTATTCCACTTCTGGTCCAGTGTACAATTTTGAAATATTACTAGTTTAAAAGGAAGGAATGTTTCATATTAAACAAGGGTTTACCTTCCAGTTAATACGCTGGGAGCTGAATTAATTTGGGAATTTAGGTCTGTAAAAACAAATCTTGACCTTATCTAGATAGCTCCCTCCTTATCCTAATAGATCTGTCTACACAAAGGCAACTTTCTACCACTTTTTTCCCTCTCCCTAGAATGGAGTTAACCATTTCAAACACAAGGAATGGGGCTAGTTAACATGAGAATTGATTCTTACTACAAGTAGGTCAGCCTTCAGGGAAGCGAGGTAAATTGGGGTCCTCTGCAGTCAGTACAGTTTAGAAATGCTACTTTTTGCCAACATCACATTGTTCTAATTAACTTTCCCCTTAAGAAAACACTTTGGTAATCTTTTGAGTGAAGTGTGTGGTCCATACACTGAAACTCAGACCTCATCTTCCTTTGGATAAGTTGTTGTAGTAAAGCAAAAGAGAAAGCGAGCTTTCAGTTGTATCGAGATAGTTGATGTGGGTGAGGGGTTTACGGCCCAGTCAGTTTCCAATTACAAGTCTCCTGATCACAGAATAACCAGCACCTCTGGCTCACAGACAATTTAAAGGAAATAATTTCACCAGCAATTAATTATATTGCAGCTACTGGGATTTGTCCTCCAAACACCACTTCGTTTTTAGCCTGAACAGCCAGGTTCCCCAAGGGGGATAGTTCAGGTTTTCTGATTGAAAGTATCCTCAGTTAAGGAAAGGTGTTTGGGCACCATGGGAATCTGTTCACCAGGGGTGTATTGTACTTGTTTCAGATCTTCAGGATAATATACCAGCTTCCAAGATAAGTGCTTTTTATTTCCCTGTATCTTAGATCAGTTATTCGGAATCTTGTAGTAAGTTAAATGTAAGAGCTGTAACATAAACCACCATATCATTGTAATAAACAACCTTAATGTTCTTACAAAAATTATTCTGTCAGTTGGCTATATAGTAATTACGATTTGAGGAGCCTAGAAAAAGGAGAAGGAAACAAAAGATAGCAGGAAATTCATTATTTAAGTCATTTCCATGTTACAAAGGTCAGAGCGGGGGCGCCTGGGTGGCTCAGTGGGTTAAGTATCCGACCCTTGGTTTCGGCTCAGGTCATGATGTTGCGGTTGTGGAATCGAGCCCCACACAGAGTCCACTTCAGACTCACTCTCCCTGTCCCTTTCATTCTCTCTCTCTCTCTCTCTCTCTCTCAAATAAATAAATAAATAAATAAATATCAAATCTTTGGAAAGAAAGAAAAAACAAAGGTCAGATTAGTGAAGTGCTACCAGCTACAATTTTCTTGAGGGAAAGTGCCTCCTGCAGGGGAAGTTTCTGTTCTGTATCAACCTAGTGCACCTGTGGAGTAGAGTAGACAACTTTGTTTTCTAAGCTATACATTTTAACATACTACATGTGATTTCACTTAAGTAGTAAGGGATGAGAAATTGACCTTTGGTCGTTTTGATTGTGGAAAGGGATTCCATTTAATTTAAAAATGTCCCCTTCAGGAGGAGACCGTGGACTCATAAATGACTTTCAGTTTAAGTACAACATCCTTCCATTGGGACAAGCTCCTTGAGGGTCTCCTGAGCCAGAGAAGGAAAAACTACCTCCAGGGAATGTAGTGATACCTTTAGACAGTGGCTTGTGTGGTCCCAAACGTTGGTGCCCAGCATCCCTGAAATCCTGCTTGATGTTTCCTGGTGGGAGTTTTGGTGTACGATTTTTTTCTCCCCGGCACCCAGGAGAGTATCACCTGCTGGCAGATGTTGGTAGCCTTCCTGCCGTGTGGCGTTCCCTGGGGCGGTGTCCGGGTGCTTTTGGTGAAAGTGAGTGGGCTCAGCAGGCTCCCTGTATGCGTGCTCAGCGGGACTTAGTGCCCTGCCGCTGCCTCCCCAGCCCACCTCGGGCCACAGGACTCTGCCGTGGCGGTAGCAGCCACAGACCACACACCGTGTCCACGTTGGGGGTCCCCGGAGACCGCCACTTATCGTGGTGGGAATCGCAGGTGCTGTGAAGTTTATGCTGAAATGCTCTCCACAGACCCCAGGATGCCTGAGAGTTGCAGGGACCTGAGCGGTTCAGGCTGAGGACCTGATAAAGGTGTGTGCATACTACCTCGGGGTGAAAACGTGAACAGCTGTATAAAACAGGTTTTGGGGAGGATTCTAGCTGAGCCCAGGGTAGGGATTGAGGAAAGAGAAGACAGAACAAAGAAACCCACGTGCTCCTGGGCAAGGTTGCTCATAGCAGTGGAGAATAGAAGGTAGGACGGGCACTATCGCCTTCTGACTGCTTTGGTTGTACAGAAATCTTCCTTCTGGGCTGCGGGAGTGGGTGGGGCTCTGTGGCCCTAACTGTGGGGTTCAGATAAGAACCAGTGAGGGACTAGGGAATTTCACAGTCACTGCAGGAGACTTTTAACTGTGGGATCTCGTGGTCACAGGGGAGTAGTTCCATAGCTTGGATACTGTGGTCCTCTCCCCCCAACACAGGCAGAGAGCTGGGTCCTCCAGCCAGCAGGGTAAATTGCTGAGCCTGTGCCAAGCACTTAGGAAGCAGGTGATGGACGTGCCTGTTATCTGTGGTGGGAGGTCTGGGCACCCTTTGTACTTGAGCGGCAGAACCCTCTTCTCCAAACTGACAGGGCACGATCTGGGCTGGATTGAGCACCGAGGTCGTCACTGTTAGCATTCCTGACACACTGCTCCTGAGAGCCTCTCTGTGCAGCTGAATGACATGTCGACAGCGGCTTGACTGGAAAATGTTGTGCTTGTTTGCATTCAATCAACTACGTTACACTTAAACTTGAGTTAAGGAGATAAATAAGTCAAAAGACTTCAGGAAAGCCTAAAGTTAAATATATGCTTGTTCTTTATAATGACATTCAGATTAAAACCGTCAAAATGCAAAATGCTGTGGTTACATCCCTCTAGGGTCAGACTGGATTTCTTGTTCTCTTCTTTCTGCATTATCTACAGTGATTTTGAGAGCCAGGAGAATGCATCAGAGGCCTGATTTCTCCCTCTAAGAAAAAAATCCAAAATTGAGAAAATTCTTGAGACTGCAGCCATTTTGGAAATGTAGATAAAGAAGATTTGGGTGGTTTACAGAGCACCATGATTTTGTAATTGCTGCCACCTACTGTATGTGGCTGATGTTTGTTTAAATTTAGGAAGCTCATGAAGGTGAGGCTATTGAAATCGATAATTAGAGCAAGGTAGACATCATTAGTTTATAGCATTTCTTCTCTCCTCCATAAGTGGTTCTTAATTACCAAGACAGCTGCCAGCTTTCATTCATTACCTTCAAGTAGATTTGAAGTTCTAAATCATTTTAAAGTCCCTTTGCCAAGGAACCTTCACCATAACGCTATAGAGTGCACATTCAGAAGCTTATTGTGCTCGGGGATTTTCTGAATATACATGAAACAGTTAGTTTTAAGGAGGTTGTTTTGTTCTAATTTGTAGAAGCAGCGTTCTGGGGTTGGATTATAAATTAATTTACATGAAAGGAGTGAAAGTAGCGCTAGTGAAGCTGATACGAGTTGCAGCAGTTGACTTGAAAGACATTCTCTCCTTAGTCCTACAACAAAGCTTCAGATCAGCCGACTAGTTAAATGTAACAAGCAGTATAGAATCCGAGTCAACAGAGACCCTTCCCCTTTATTAAGACCCAGCTGTCAAAGGGTCATTAGGTCCTTCCTGCGGAAAACAACTTGCCTATTAATGTTTGGGGTGGTCCCTCGACAGGCTTTCGGAGTAAGTGCCTGACATTTTGTTTTTTGAAAGCATCTAAAGCTGGTGGGAAACTTGGATGTTGAAATTGATCAGAAGTAACGTCCTCAACCTGGGCTTTGTTAAGTATGCCGTGACATGTATTTGGAACACTGCCGCTGGCTGCGGAAATGGACTTACAGTGCTACTACCAAAGGCTCAGTAGCATAAACCTGATGGAGATCAGATCACTATGACCGAGAAGGATCGCATACGTAAAGTCTGATGTGCTGTTTTTACCTTGTGGCTACTTACATTATTTCCAAGTGGCCCCTGTTCCAATGTCTGAAAACACCACACTGAGGTCAACTTTGGCTTTTTCTGCCCTAGGCTATTTGCTTTCTAGAAGAGAAGGCCAAGCAGGGTCTCCTGAGAAGCCACTCTCTGATCTGGGCCGCCTCTCCTACCTGGCCTACTGGAAGAGTGTCATCTTAGAATATCTCTACCGCCACCAGGAGAGGCACATCAGTATCAAGGCCATCAGCAGAGCCACGGGCATGTGCCCCCATGACATCGCCACCACTCTGCAGCACCTCCACATGATTGACAAGCGGGATGGCAGGTGAGTACCAAATGCCTGGGCCTTGTTGGCGGCCTCTCAAGCAGCTTACTCCAGTAAGGGTCCCTGGCATTAGAGGGATACGTTCCCGTTTAAGAGGTTGATAGAAGGTATTATCAAAACGTTTCTCCTAAATAGAAAACAGGAAGTGATACTTTTTTGCTGGTCAGATTTCCATTTGCCGTACCTTTTCATTGACAAGCTTTCTCATCAGTTGTACCCTGGGTAATAGTGCTAGCATTTGTCAGTGTGTGAAGGTGAAATAAAATTTCAGCTTTTGATTGCACTTTGTTCTGCCTCATCGCATTGCAGATTTGTCATCATTAGAAGGGAAAAGTTGATATTGGGCCACATGGAAAAGCTGAAAACCTGTTCCCGGACCAATGAACTTGATCCAGAAAGTCTAAGGTGGACCCCAATTTTAATTTCGAATGCTGCAGTTTCTGAAGAGGAGCGAGAAGCTGAGAAAGAGGTAATGATTGGCTTCATCTGCTTAAGTTGTGTGACTTCAATCTTGCAGGATTCTTAAGCTAGGCAAGTCATTACCGTCGTTGTCAAAGGCTTGGTTATGTAGAGAGAGCTTGTGAAATGATACGGCACTAATTTATCCTAACTGAGGTTGCATGGTAAGACATGATAATTTTATTGAATTGAGTATGAAAAATGAAACATTTATCATTGATCACAAATCAGCATTTTTCACTACTGACAGCATGTAATCAGATCACATTTGGTGCTGAGCTCCAAGGCTGCAGTGTCAATCGATTCTTTGTGTTTATGAACTTGCTTAAAGTGCTCCAGGCCAGCGAGCATGTAATGTAGTGATAAAGGACTCAAATCAATTCGCTGCATCATTAATACTGCTAAATATCCCATGAAACCCAATCTTCTTTGATTTGTTATCCTAACTGATGCAAAAGAGTCCTGAGATGATGCAGCTGGAATGTTGCTTGGCTGGCTGACTGTCCTGGTCAGAAACGACTTAACAGATCCTTTGCCTTTGATCCTTGGAGACTCTGGCTTAACTGCCCTTTCACTGGCCAACCATTTCTACCCTCCCTGCCCCCCCCCTTAGGCTGAGCGGCTGATGGAACAAGCTAGCTGCTGGGAAAAGGAGGAGCAAGAAATCCTGTCCTCTAGAGCGAACAGTAGGCAATCACCTGCAAAAGTACAATCGAAAAATAAATACTTGCATTCCCCGGAGAGCCGGCCAGTGGCAGGGGAGCGAGGGCAGCTGATGGAGCTGTCTAAAGATAGCAGTGAAGAAGAGGAGGAGGAGGAGGAGGAGGAGGAGGAGGAGGAAGAAGAGGAGGAGGAGGAAGAAGAGGAGGAGGAGGACGACGATGACGACGACGACGACGAAGAAGAAAATATTCAGAGTTCTCCTCCAAGACTGACTAAACCACAATCAGTTGCCATAAAGAGAAAGGTATGTGTCTGTTTAGATTCGCAGTCTGAGTCCGCTTCAATCAAATCTTGTCATTGCAAGCAGTCTATTAGCATTTGTTTCACTCTCTGTTCTTTAGATGTAGTTTATTTGTACTTGGTCTTGCTGATCATATATCATCATCGTTTATCTTACAGTCATGATTGTGTTTACTTTTTTTTGAGGTTTGTTGGTGCTGGGACAGGAAAACAGGGATAGGCAGGCTTCCTTGTCTAGTAGTTACTGCCACCTGCTGGTTTGTGGGACTAGAGTAAGTCAGACTCCTGGAGCAGAAAAGGGCCCTGGCGAGCACTTAAACCACCCTTCAGTGCATTTTGATGAAAACACCAAGGCCTAAAGAGGCTAGGAGACTTGTCCAAGGTCACACAACTCCTTAAGAAATGGAGCCAGAACCAGATGAGCACCCTGACTCCAAGTCCAGTGCCCCTGATAACTATTTCTTTTTCTTGTTCCTGACATAGAATAAGAAGGTGAGAAGGTATTTCGGGCTCTCCATGCGGATACTGATACTTTGCGTTTGTGGCCAAGTCACAGTGCTGAAATTTTCGTAGCCTGGTAGTCTCTCTAAATATAGCTTGTGCAGAAAGTAAAAAATTAATTTTGTTCTTAGGTAATTAATTGTTCAACCCAGGTCTGATATCTTTGTCTTCGGTATCTGTGACATAGTGAGGAACCAGCTATTGTTAGTATAGACTTAGAAATAACACAAGTTGGGGCTCTGCCCCAAGGTCATCTGCCTACTGTGTCTCGAAGAACCCTCTGTCCTAACTCACAGCCTGGTGGGCTGTTAGTGGAAGGGCAGCTGCAGCGACGGGGGTAGAAAAGAGCATCCCAGAAAGTAAACTGCAGGCTTGGGAGTCATCTTTGGATTTCTTACAAGGAAAATGTATTCAGGTGTTATGTACTACAAAAGAAATTTGTCTTAAAAACATCAAAAACCAGAATTATCCAAAGCATGATACGGATTCCCATCATATAAATGGATTCCGTCTGGAGAAAACCAGTTCTTTATATTGGGTGAATTCTAGTGGGTTAGGGAGGACAGGCTGACCGGGGGTGTTAATAACCATAAATGGTAAATTACAGAATATGATTATCAGGTTTACATGTGAACGTTCAGAGAGTTAATGTGAGCCAACAGTCTTTGATACAATTTATTTAGAGTTTGAGTTTTAACCAAGCATATTGAACCTTCTTTGCAAAGTATTTTAAATCATTTTTCAGGTCTTATTGACATTACATTTTAGCAGCAAATGGGCTATTCCTGTATTTTAATTTTGCCTCATTAAATACTTTTTTGCTCGGGCGAAAGTATTTTATAATTGCTATTATGGAGAGTCAACTGTGCCAGCCTGTGGTGCAATTAGGAAAAAAAAATTGTGTCTTAAATAGATAAGACAGATTTCACATGTGTTTTCATTCTTTAGATGCCTCTGTAATAAGATATTTTATAGAGTTACGTGTTGCTGACATCCATGCAGTCATCAGTACACGACTCTAAACATTTTCAATAGTAGAATAACTCTTTCTTCTAGACCCCTGTCCTCTTCCCCTTTTCCTCATTCTAAAGTCCTGTGAAACGGGAAACGAGGTTAGCCTTATACATCGTCAGATCTCCTTCGCATATAGCAAGTGCTCCGTGAATGGTTACCGGGTATTGAATGAGTGACCCAGTGGCTAGTCAACTATTGCCACATTTATGGAAACATCTGTGTCCGTGATGACTGAATAGCGATGATATATAGAATATTGGAGTCTGCAAGTACCACTGGAAAATGGATGCTAGAAAAGCAAACCTTCGCTTTTAAAATCTACAGTTAAGCTGAGGCGATGTTCCCTCTCAAAGCATCTTCTTGAGTAAACAGCTGTTTTATTTGGAAAACACTTGCCTGTGTAGTTGTAGCCCAAGAGGGATGTTAAACATCACAGGGAAGGTTAAGTACAGAGGCATTACAGAAACCTCTACGTGTAGGATGCTCAGACAGGCCTTCGGTACGTGTTTGCTACCTTTTGATTCAAACATTTAATTTCTCATGAGCTCTTATGTATTATGTTGGAATTAATTTCAGAGGCCTTTTGTGCTGAAGAAAAAAAGGGGTCGTAAACGCAGGAGGATCAACAGCAGCGTCACAACTGAGACCATTTCTGAGACGACCGAAGTCCTGAACGAGCCCTTTGACAACTCAGATGAAGAGAGGCCAATGCCGCACCTGGAGCCTACCTGTGAGATTGAAGTGGAGGAAGACAGCGGGAAGCCGGCCCTGAGAAAAGCATTCCAGCATCAGCCTGGGAAGAAAAGACAAACAGAGGAAGACGACGAAAAAGACAATCATTGTTTTAAGAGTGCTGACCCTTGTCGAAGTAAGTGGAGGGATTACAAAAATCTCATCCTTGTGCATGTCTCGTATGTGACTGCCCAGAGGCAGCTCGGAGGTTGTGTCGACCCAGCAGGAGTGAGAGCTCGTCTGTCCTCGCTCATTCATAAAAGGTTCTATCCCTTCTTCCTGGAACTGGGTTTTATTTTAAACAACTTCTAAGGCCAGAACATTCCTCTAGGTGGGTTCATCTTACTTTTCCAGAAGTTGGCTTATCCTTAAAAACTCTGAAGTCTTTGAATAAGAAACACATGCATCTCCTTGATTCTCACAAGTACTTTTTTTCCCACACTTAATATTTCCGGAATCAGGGCTTACATTCCTGTCAGCGTCAGCACTGAATGCCGTAGTTTCTTTCTTCCTGAAAAATAAATTTAGTAAACCAATGATGCGGCTTATAATTAGTGGTGTCGTAGGAGACATTATTATCAAGAATCATTTAAACTTACCCACACCGTCAGTATTAGCTTTGATAATACAGGATAATGTGGAAATCAGGAAATTGTCCTTCCTTTTAAATTACTATTTTTAATTTGCTGTTGGCAGGAACACCCCACCCCATCCTCTAAAAAAAAAAATTGCTAACACCAGTGAATTGTCTGTGATACCCTGTTTAAAAGCAACCATTCCTTGCTTTTTGGCTTAGATTTTTTTTTTTTTTTTTTTTTGACAGAGAGAAAGATCACAAGTAGGCAGAGAGGCAGGCAGAGAGAGAGGGGAAGCAGGCTCCCTGCCGAGCAGAGAGCCCGACTCGGGGCTCGATCCCAGGACCCCAAGATCATGACCTGAGCCAAAGGCAGAGGCTTAACCCACTGAGCCACCCAGGCGCCCCTGGCTTAGATTTTTGAGTTCCCTGCTGAATCATAAGGATCTGTGGACGGTCCCTCTGCTCTACAGCTGAAATGATTCTATTTAAAAACTTACTTTAGGGGCACCTGGGTGGCTCAGTCGTTAAGTGTCTGCCTTCGGCTCAGGTCATGATCCCAGGGTCCTGGGATCGAGCCCCACATCGGGCTCACTGCTCAGTGGGGAGTCCACTTTTCCCTCCATCCCTCCCACTGCTTATGTGCTCTCTCTCAAATAAATGGACTATATATATATATATATTTTTTTTTATAAAATCTTTAAAAAGAAATCTCTTTATATTCCTAAGTGCAGAATGTTACAGCAGAAATAAGATTAGCAGAGTTAAAATGAACATGACAGTTATGGTTTGTTTCTTATTTACTGTAGTGTTCAAACCTTACACTCAAGCAACAGATTGATCCTAAATACAATGTGGACAGAATTAGTGATCAAAAGAATACCTAGAGTATAAATATTCAATCATTTCATGGCAAATATAGTTTGTGTCATGCAAAAATGATGATCCTCTAGTAGATTACAGATGCATTTGTATTGGGGAAATTTAGGTATTTCTTCATTTGTGTCAGAGGTGCACAGTTGATTTTAATGCCAGAGAGAACATTCAAGTCAAAGTAAATAATGTCATCTGAGATCATTTAAATCCAGTAAATGTCCACAAACAGGAGTTCACTTACTCAGGATAGATATGTTTAGGCTTCTGTTCATTTCTCCTTGACAGTGGTGTTTTGGAGATGAGCTAGCATTAGTCCCTTTTCCCCCGTGGTTTCTAATTTGTACATGTTCAAATTGATTTTTTTAACATTGTGGAATTTCTGGGCTTTTTCAGCAGAACATCTTATTTGTTAAACTCAAAGCAGTTTATCGTAGTTGTCTATATCCTTGTGCTTTCTATAAAAAGCACAACTTTCTGTTGTAGTGAGGGGGAGGAGGAGGGAGGGACTGTTTGAGACATTTATTATTTTCCCAGACCTAGGTTCTTTACTTGGTTTATAGCACATTATGATTCTCTATTAGTTTTGATTTTTGTCTTTATCTTCAAGTCTTAAAATCAAAAGCAGCATATACTGATTTAGAAGAATGAATTCAAGTTTTTCAAGGTGATATTTTCTAAGCCTTTGTTTTTCTTCCTCCCATTTCTGTCTCCTCGCTAAGACAATACGGATGACAATACAGATAACTTGAAAGACAGCAGTAGAGACAATCCCGAACCTCTAAAGTGCAAACAAGTATGGCCCAAAGGAACAAAACGTGGTCTGTCGAAGTGGAGGCCGAACAAAGAGAGGAAGACTGGATTTAAACTGAACTTGTACACCCCGCCGGAAACACCCATGGAACCTGAGGACCAGATAACAGTAGAAGAACAGAAGGAGACTCCGGGGGACAAAACCAGCCCCACTCCCACCCGGACTGAGGAGGAGGTCAAGGAAACCACGGAGCCCCTGCTGCCTCGGGACGAAAACAGAAGGGACGAAATATGCGCACCTCTAAGTCCAAATAAGTCACCGGGTGAAAAGCCGGAAGATGATCTAATCAAACCTGAGGAGGAGGAGGAAGAGGAGGAAGAAGAAGACGAAGAGGAAGAGGAGGAAGAAGAGGAGGAGGAGGAGGAAGAAGAAAGTGTGGAAAAAGACCCAGGCGGTGCTAAAAATCAGGAGAAAGAGGAACCAGAAGTCTGCTTGGACAAAGAAGACCCTGTTCCCTTGGACGATCATGAAGAGGAGGAGGAAGAGGATGAAGAGCCGTCTCACAACGAGGGTCATGACGCAGATGACGAAGATGACAGCCACATGGAGTGTGCAGAAGTGGAGAAGGAAGATCACCCAAGAGAAGCCTTCAGAGAAGTCCTGGAAAACCAGGAGGCTTTTTTAGACCTTAGTGTCCAGCCGAGCCATCCGAACTCAGAGGTCTTAGTGGACTGTGGCGTTGACCTTGCAGCTGCTTGTAACGGCGAACCTAAGGAGCTTGCTGGAGACCCCGACGCTGCGCCTGAATCCGATGAGGAGCTCCCGGAAGAGCAGGCCCAGAAGCAGGACGGAAAGAGCAGTGAGGAAGCAGGTCCCGAGTTCACCGAGGGAAACCGCGCAGCCCCGGAAGTCGACTCCGAGACCGTTCAGGCCGTTCAGTCCTTGACACGGGAGAGTAGCGGACAGGAGGACACTTTTCAGGATTGCGCCGAGACTCAAGAGGCCTGTAGAAGCCTACAGAACTACGCCCATGCAGACCAGAGTCCACAGATCGCCACCGCGCTGGACGACTGCCAGCAGTCAGACCACAGTAGCCCCGTCTCATCCGTCCATTCCCATCCCGGCCAGTCCGTACGTTCTGTCAGCAGCCCGAGCGTCCCTGCCCTGGAAAACAGCTATGCCCAAATCAGCCCAGATCAAAGTGCCATCTCGGTGCCATCTTTGCAGAACATGGAGACCAGTCCCATGATGGATGTGCCGTCGGTGTCCGACCACTCCCAGCAAGTCGTGGACAGCGGGTTTAGCGACCTGGGCAGCATCGAGAGCACCACGGAGAACTACGAAAACCCGAGTAGCTACGACTCCACCATGGGCGGCAGCATTTGCGGGAACGGCTCTTCGCAGAACAGCTGCTCCTACAGCAGCCTCACCTCCAGCAACCTGACGCAGAGCAGCTGTGCCGTCACCCAGCAGATGTCCAACATCAGTGGCAGCTGTAGCATGCTGCAGCAGACCAGCATCAGCTCTCCCCCGACCTGCAGTGTCAAGTCTCCTCAGGGCTGCGTGGTGGAGAGGCCTCCGAGCAGCAGCCAGCAGCTGGCCCAGTGCAGCATGGCCACTAACTTCACACCGCCCATGCAGCTGGCCGAGATCCCCGAGACGGGCAGCGCCAACCTCGGCCTGTATGAACGAATGGGCCAGAGTGATTTTGGGGCTGGGCATTACCCACAGCCGTCAGCCACCTTCAGCCTTGCCAAACTACAGCAGTTAACTAATACACTTATTGATCATTCATTGCCTTACAGCCATTCCGCTGCTGTAACTTCCTATGCAAACAGTGCCTCTTTGTCCACACCGTTAAGTAACACTGGGCTTGTTCAGCTTTCTCAGTCTCCGCACTCCGTCCCCGGGGGACCCCAAGCACAAGCTACCATGACCCCACCCCCCAACCTGACTCCTCCTCCAATGAACCTGCCACCGCCTCTTTTGCAACGGAACATGGCTGCATCGAATATCGGCATCTCCCACAGCCAAAGACTGCAAACCCAGATCGCCAGCAAGGGCCACGTCTCCATGAGAACCAAATCGGCATCTCTGTCACCAGCCGCTGCCACCCATCAGTCACAGATCTATGGGCGCTCCCAGACTGTAGCCATGCAGGGTCCCGCGCGGACTTTAACCATGCAGAGAGGCATGAACATGAGCGTGAACCTGATGCCAGCCCCAGCCTACAACGTCAACTCTGTGAACATGAACATGAATACTCTCAACGCCATGAATGGGTACAGCATGTCCCAGCCAATGATGAACAGTGGCTACCACAGCAATCACGGCTACATGAATCAAACACCCCAATACCCTATGCAGATGCAGATGGGCATGATGGGAACCCAGCCATATGCCCAGCAGCCAATGCAGACCACGCCCCACGGTAACATGATGTACACGGCCCCCGGACATCACGGCTACATGAACACGGGCATGTCCAAACAGTCTCTCAATGGGTCCTACATGAGAAGGTAGGCAACAGGGGCAGTCACAAGATCCGCCCCCCCCCACCCCCAGCATCACTATGGGATTGAATCTGCACAAATACCTTCGAAGAGTACGATTTCAAAACCAGCAATTGGTGTGAATGCAAAAACATTTGTTGGCACCATTTATTTAAAAAAAAAAAAAAAAAAAAAGCTGTATGCAGCAGAAAGCCTTATACAAGTTGTTTTTCTTTTTTCCTTTTTCTTTTTTCGTATCTTTGTTTCTGTTACTTTTATATGAAATTCTCTGCAAAGGAAGGCCTCTCTGGACTACAATTTGAAGGCAGTCACTTGTTGTGCCTGCTTCCATTAAACGATGTGGATATCAAGCCCCGCCCCCACCAGATTATCTGTTTTAATACTGAACCTAGAACTTTTTTTTTCTTCCCTGTCCACTCCATGTAAATGCCTTTAGCATTTCAGTTATTGTATATTTTGTTTAAGGTGACACTTCAGCATGCCGCTAATGTCTTTGTTAGTGACAGTGCATTTTGTAGTACTGTACAAGTGTTGTGCTAACAGTAAGCCATTTCTTAAGTTTTTTGCCTTGATTAGGGTGCCCTAATTTGAGGGTTTAAAAAAAAAACTATATTTTTGTTAATTATAAAACTGTAAAGAGCTATAAAAGCTATTCCCATTTGGTTAGTCAAAAAGGGTTTTATTGCTAAATGTTTGGTGTAAAGTTGAGACCCTTTTCCATTTTGGTGACAGATTTCTTTGGGGAAAAAAGGCAGCTTTCTGTTTTATAAATGCAGACTTCTGTTTATTGAATGAAGCATATCTCAGTGTTTATCTGTCAGGTTTTGAAACATTTCATATATGTCCAAATACTTGGCAGGATTTAAAAAAAAATAGTGAATTTGGTGTAAAGTTGCTATTTTATGGAAATGCCTCTAACTTTACATTTTCATTCCATCTGTAGATTTTTCTATCTTTATAAAATATTGGAGTTATTTTTTAAGGAAAAATAGAGAAGTAGCTTGTGAATAGCTCAAACTAAGCTTACAAACCGCATGTAAAAAAGCAAAAAAGTTATTTGTGTCTGTTTATATTGCTTCCTTTTTTGTAGCCTTTGTACCTGTACAGGGTGACTGTAAGGGCCAAGCAGGAGAGGCGTAATCCTTGTATAAAATAGGAGCCAGCGACACTCTTGTATTTATCTGTTCTCTTTTTAGTCAGTCACTTCAAAAAAAAAAAGAAAAAAAAAACAAACAAAAAAAGCTGTACATTTTAACATAAAATAAATTATGATGAGCCATTTTTAGCCTCTTGTGTCCTGTCATATTATGATCGATAGAGAATGACCAATTGAACTGTATCATGTGTCACATCTCAGAAACACATACACATTTTGGGAAAATAAATTATTTAGTGTAAATTGGAGTTAAGAGATTTTCTGATTTGTTTGACTTTGGGGGAGGGGGTTGGCAATAAATAAGAGTAATATCTAATAAAACCATCACATATACCAAATACCTATTTAATAAATTAATTTATAATGGATTTTAATGCTTTTCATGAAAGTTTATTTTATGCTGGTGCATACCTTCTGTATGCCAATCATTGTCTTTAAAATAAAGTGAATTTGTTTTTTTCTTTTTGACTTTGATCTTCATTTGCAAAGGGATCCTGCACCAATACCCGTTTGCCTCATTTGTACAGTCTGTATAAACACCCCTCAGGACCTTAGCACAGTGGTAGCAGACTTCATTTTTATAAAAGTTAATACCCAAAAAGCACCCAGTTTGGGATTATATATTTGAAAAATCAGTGTGAAAGTTCTGCTCTGTTGTGAATGAGTGATTGGATGTTTTCTTTAGAATCTAAAGTTTAGACCAAAAAGAAAAAGGGCATTGTTTACAAACACAATTTCATGGCATTCAGAGAAAGGTGACTGTTCAAACATTTTATTATTAGAAATAAATGCTTGCCTTGGCACCCATGTAAAACTGGCCTGCTTTCGCTCTCCATGTGTCTAAATGTGGGCACTTAAACTCTCCCGCCACTGCCTGTCGCCCTCTTTGAGGGAAGAGTATTGCTTTTCCATCAGTGGTTTGACACAAATAAATCATTTTTTAGATCATAGACACAGACTTCACGTAGGCTCAGAATACAATAGAAGGCAGCCTCTTGCGTAGACCCCAGGATCACAGGCCTGGGCTGCGTGTGTTGCCTTGTGCTCTCACCCTTCCTATGTCTCTGTCACAGTAACAGGGCCTTCTGGCTTCAGTGGCAGGATCTTGTCTTTCGGTCCTTTCCTCCTACAGATGCAGTTGGTGGGGGGATACCTGTAGCGGCTGAGGGAGCGCTTACAAGAACACCCTCCTGCAAGGGCTGTCGTCACAAAGGGAAGAAAACTCCCAGGTGCTGTTCCTGGACTGAAAGGAAACGAATCCACAGAGCGGGAGCTGATGGTGTGCCGCTCTCCTGACTCGACTGCGGCCTCACTTCAGCAGCGGCCTAGAATCTTAGCAGCCCAGTGGGTGCTCCTGCCGGGAAGAGGCTGCCTGAGCCCGGGAGCTGGGATGGGGGCCTGCTAACAAGCTGATCTGGAAGCTTCCACTGGCCCCATCTTGAAACCTTCACATATGTAGTCTCTTTCCTCTTCTGTGGAGGTTCTTTGGGGACTGAGATTCCCCCCTGTGTTTTCCCTTTTGCAGTGGCTTGCTAATCACACCCTATGGTTTGTGTGAAACGGGGGTTCCATCACCCTCCACAGGAAAAGTCATTGTGTACAAACATTTCATGGCATTCAGAGAAAGTTCTGACTGTTGAAACATTTCATTCGAGCGACAAGCATAGAAATAAATGCTTGGCTCGGCACCCATGCCTGCCTCACAATCCCCCTGGGGGAGCTCAAAGGCAAGTTCTGGGCACTACCCCAGACCTGCCAGACCAGCATCTAAGAACAGTACTGGGGACTCTCTGTCACAGGCTCCCGAGGGACTGCAGCAGAGCCAGGAACAGAATCCCTCCACAGGCCCGGTCTCCCAACATTCGTGGGCAGGACAGAAAGGCTTTGGGGAGGAGAGAGACTGCTGATCTGAGGTGGCCTCAGAATCCTACTCACGAGAGAAAGCCATTCAGATGTACAGGTGGTGCCAAGGATCCTGGAAAACAGGAACCTGGGTTCGTCAGGACTGACATGGAGTCACCATCCGCCTGAGATTCATTGACAAGCCACGTTTTTTAAGCCCAGGAATGTGTTCTTTCATTTACCGTGTTAAGAGTCTCTAGTGGTCATCAGCTGTCCACTGTAACTTTTGAATGGCCCAAGCGGGGCCCATCCAGGTGTGAAGGCATTGGCCTTCCCTGCCGACATTTTGTTTTAGAAACACTCAATATTGTTGCCCAGCTTTCAGACAGCCCTTCCACGTGGCCCACTGGCCCGCCCTATGCCGGAGATGAGGCAGCTGTCTCCAGCGTGCACATGGAGAGACTGGGCTCCAAGAAGCCATGGCCCGAACTGACTCAGCTCAACTACGTGAGCTGAAACAAGCCCAGTTCTCCAAATGGCAGCTCTTCCTACAACACCTGACCTTGTGAAAAGGCCATAGCTGTCCGTCTCTCTGATTCAAAGGCTTAGCCAACAAATCCATGGTGTTCTAGGAGCTGGTAAGTGCCCATACGAATAGAGGTTACTTTGTTGTTACAAGCAAGCATTATCCCCAGCGGTCTACAGTCAAAACTCAGAGCACCAGCACTGTTACATGAGGAAGCAATACCTTCCATTTCTTTGTGCTCGGGCGTCCATAATTCCACACTCCTGGTTTTCCTTCTCCCTTCTCTGTCCCCGTTCCTGGATCTCCCTCTGCCACCTAGTCCCAGCTTTAAACACAGGTGCTGAAGCGCTCAGGCCTGGGGCTTCCTCTCTTTTCTCCTCTCACCTCATACTACGATGAGTTCAAACACCACCTGCATACAGATGACACCCAGAATTACATCTCCAGTTATGAACATTCCTCTAAGCTCCCTCTAGATTCAAGGTCAAATGACACGGGACACCTTTTGTAGGTCTTACGGATGTGAGGTAACTGCTGATCTCCAGTTTCCTCCCCCGATTTCTGCCCTAGTCAATCCCATCTTCATATTCAGACAAGAAACCGAATCAGTAGCTTTCATTTTTCTCTCCCCTCTCAAGGTTTGGTTGATTCTCCAGGATAATTCCAAACAAATCTTGAGGACTAGTCCCCTGGCACTGTCTCAATCCAGGCCACCTTCCCCTTCCTGTCCACAGTTCCAACAGCCTCCTGACTATTCATCTTGCCTCCCTTCTCAACTCCCAGCAAGCCATTCTCCACCGTTCTGGAGGAGTAATCTCCTTACAACATAGATCATACCGTTCCCCTGCTTAATATCTCTCAGTGGTTTTTCTCTGCATTTGAAATAAAATCTAGTTTCTATAACCTGCTCCTTCCACTTTTCCTCTCACCCACGAGCTCCAGCTTCACTCAAGGGCAGTTCCTCAAAAACAAACCTCTTTGTCACCCCCAGGGGCCTTCACCAGTGCTATTCTTTTCCTCAGGCTAAAATGATCCCTCCCTTTTGGAAGGTGTAATCCTTCAAGTCTCAGCTCACCCCATCTCCTCACAGAGGTCTTTGCCTCGTCCCCAACTGTTCTTCACCTCAGTACCTGTTTCCCTCATTGCACTAGGTCACAACCTGCCATTTTGTTTTTACTTTTTACTTCCTAACTCAGTTTTGGGCATGTGGTAAGTTCTTAATGAATACTTTCTGACCAAATAACTTGCTCCTGAAGACTTGAAATGTTTTTGCAAAAACTTCTGTCGCTACTTTCTCCTACCTCAGGCGCCTGGGAGCCATCTTGAAGAGACAGTTACTCCAACCTCAAAGTTCTCTGCTTCTGCTGTCCTCAGTAGGATTCATACCCCCACAAAGAGGTGGGAGCATGTTGGAAGGTGGTGACAAGCTCAAGAGAACTTCCATGCATTACACGCTTCCTGCATAATGGATTCATTTAAATCTAAGTATTTCATTGTGATGTATTAAATACAGTATTTCAATAAAGCGGAAATACTAATTTCTCTCTGGACAAGGAACAGTGGGTTATTGGGATCCTGTGATGGGAAAGTCGAGGTAGGCACCTCTGTGACCCTAGAGCCTCTTTCAGTCTGTGTCTCTTTCCCAAGAGCCTGTGTACGGCTCCCTCAGAATGAAATCTGAGTCATTAGGAGGAACTGACCTTGTTCCTTTCTTGTCCTCGACCTCTGGCATCTCCATCGGCATCTCCCCGTGGATTCTGTCTAGGTTAGGGTTCCTGGTTCCAGAAGCCATCTACCTGCTCCTGCTTGTTGCTTCCTGCTGTTTTCTCCTCAAAAATAAAACTCGGTGCCTGGCTTAGCTCTCAGGGGCAGGGAGATTCCACACCTGAGCTCACTTGACTGCCTTGTTCTCCCATTAAACACCAAACACGTTTGCAAATACGTGCTGGTGTGACTGAAAACAAGCCTGTGTTGCTTTGACTAGAATCAAAATGAAAGGAGCTTCTCCAAGTAGTATCCTCCTCCTTTTTTCCAAAATTGTGAAGTCAACCTCTTGTGCACAGTTCATGGAACTTCTCTGGGAAGTGGCCGCTCTGGCTAAGATTCTGAAGAGCCCTGGCTCCTGAGGAAGGAGGAAGAACACAAGGTAGGGGCCTCTGTACAGGAACTCAGGACACGCAACCCAACCCTAATAAATGAGTTACTCTCTGCACTCGGCAGAGAGCAGCATCTACGGGTTGGTGGTATGGGAAGTGACCCAAGCCTGGGGGTGGCAAAGAAAATGCAGGAGATGATAAGGAAGTACGGATGCCCCAGAGAGGGGACCCGCTAATAAGATGGGTGAACTCTCCCGTAACACAAGTATCCAGGGCACTTTCCTGCGGCTAAGAAAAAAACCAAACTATACTTTGAAATTATTCTTTCAGAATATGACTTGCAGGGACGCCTGGGTGGGTCATTTGGTGAAGAGTCTGCCTTCAGCTCAGGTCATGATCCCAGGGTCCTGGGATTGAGCCCCACCTCGGGCTCCCTGCTCAGCGAGGGGTCTGCTTCTCCCTCTGCCTGCTGCTCCCCCTGCTTGTGCTCGCTCTCCCTCTCTCTCTGTCTGACAAATAAAATCTCAAAAAAAAAATATATATATGACTTTCAGACAGAGCCAAAACGTTTAATCACAGCACAATGCCTGACATTTTCCAATCCTGTTCTGCTTCCATCTTACCAGATAAAAAAATAAAAATAAATACAGGTGCCTTGGTGCAGAGCTATGTGCTCATGTGTAACCAGTTCTGCTGGGAGGGCTGTCTGCCTCATTCCACTGTGAAGCCAAGAGCTCGTCAGGAGGCAGCTTTGAATCCTCCCTGTTCATCAGCACACACCTGGGAAGTTTGAGTTGGGAGGAAGTCGGGCTTTGGTTTCACTGTCCCAAGTCCCAGGGCAGGGCGATTTTAGCCTTCCCTCTCCGTTCCCGAGTGTCTCTGCACGCTGTGCAAGGGGCTTTATGGGTCCTTCTCACCAGCCTTGTCACTGTTGTCACTGAACTGGGCCTGTCGCCTCTGTTCCACCAGTTGCTTGTCCAGGTCCCGGAGCTGCTTCAGAAAGCCCCGGTTGGGTAGGACACAGCGGTTCTTGGCCACTTGCTGGATGGCGTCCACCAGGGTCATGTTCTTGTGAATCATCAGGTAGGCCAGGACCAGAGTTGCCGACCGGCTGCGGCCCATGACACAGTGAACCAGGATCTTACCTGAAACGCAGTGGGGAGAAGAGGCACCTAACTATGCTAGTAATCATTGCATTCCTCGTCACCACGCACTCTCGGGGCCGGAGGGTGGGGGGATGCCAATTTCCCTTAAGAATATCCTTGATGAAGCAGTAAAAATGACTTTTATCAAATTTCAGCCTTTGGTTACACTTCTACTTAATATTCTGTGTGATAAAATCGTACGTACACATAAAGCACTTGGGCTAAGTACCAAAGTCAGATGGTTATCGCAAGAAAAAAACATAAGTGAGATTGAGTTGCGAGCTGAATTAGCCACTCTTCATGAAACACCGTTTTTATGTAAAAGAACAAATGACAGGAAAACCAGGATAATTTACACTTGGGTATTTGGCAGACTCTGTCTCCAAAGTGAACGAAGTAAGTCTCTCATTTCAAAGGAAACAACCAATGGTATTTTTTGCCAGTGATAAAATGCAAGGCTTTGAGCAAAAGATTAGAGTTTGGGGGGTGCCTGGGTGGTTCAGTGGGTTAAGGCCTCTGCCTTCAATTCGGGTCATGGTCTCAGGGTCCTGGGATCAAGCCCCGAATCGAATCGGGCTCTCTGCTCAGCGGGGAGCCTGCTTCCTCCTCTCTGCCTGCCTCTCTGCCTACTTGTGATCTCTCTCTGTCAAATAAATAAATATAAATAAATAAAATCTTTATTAAAAAAATTAGAATTTTGGCAACTTGTAACTATTTCTGTGAGATTGACAGTTTTTCAGTTGAGATTGGTGGTGATATTAAGAAATGTGTTCTTTCGATAATCTACAATGAAAACTGTCAACAATTGGAAGATAACATAAATTAGGGAACCAATATCTTCCAAATGGCCAACGTGGGATATTATGAACATGCATGGGTTAAAAAAAAAAAATCCACTCAAAGTGCAAGACAGACCAATGGATTTTCATGTAACAGAGTATGTATGAAGTTCATTGATATAGTTTCAGATGCCACATCACAGCTAGCCTTTAAAAAATGATAACTTGTCGGGGAGCCTGGGTGGCTCAGAGGGTTAAAGCCTCTGCCTTCGGCTCAGGTCATGATCCCAGGCTCCTGGGATCGAGCCCCGAACTGGGCTCTCTGCTCAGCAGGGAGCCTGCTTCTCTCTCTCTGCCTGCCTCGCTGCCTACTTGTGATCTCTTTCTCTCTGTCAAATAAATAAATAAAATCTTTAAAAACAAAACAAAACAAAATTCCTCCTTAAAAAAATAAAAATAAAATAACCCTTCAACTACATACCTGAATGAGGCTGGATTTTCTTCATATACCTGAACCAGAACAACATATCACAACAGACTGATGCAGAAGGCAATATGAGAATCCAACTGAATTCTAACAGGCCTAACATTGAAGAGATTTGCCTAAAATATAAAATAATGCCACTCTTCTCCCTAGCTTTATTTTTAGAAAATATAATTTTTCATAAAAGCGTGTTATTATTTTAACATGCAAGGGGGTTTTAAATTTTAAACAAGTACTTTGAAGTTTTTCAGTTTTATAGATATAACCTACACAAACAAAAGCTCTTTGAAGACTTCAATACTTTTTAAGAGGGTCAAAGCGTTCTGAGACTAAAATGTTTGAGAACCAGAGATCTAGAAGAATCTCTACAAACAAAACAACTCGCTTTGGATGCTGCCATGGCGTCTGCTGGGTTCAGCTGAGAAACCCTGGAAGGTGAGGCAGCATGTGCATTCCTTCAGGTGTGCATTGGGGGGCGCTCTGGAGCTTACACAGCACACCAATGAGCTTGATCTCATTCTATCCTTTTTATTTTTTAATGTTTTTAAAATTTTTTAAATTTTTTATTAACATATAATGTATTATTAGCCCCAGGGGTACCCCAGCCCCTGGTGAATTGCCAGGTTTACACACTTCACAGCACTCAATATAGTACATACCCTCCCCAATGTCCATAACCCAACCAACCTCTCCCTACCCACTTCCCCCCAGCAACCCTCAGTTTGTTTTGTGAGATTAAGAGTCTCTTATGGTTTCTCTCCCTCCCATCCCATCTTGTTTCCTTTTTTCCTTCCCTACCCCCCCAAGCCCCCACATTGCCTCTCAAATTCTTCATATCAGGGAGATCATATGATAATTGTCTTTCTCTGATTGACTTATTTCGCTCAGCATAATACCCTCTAGTTCCATCCACATCGTTGCCAATGGCAAGATTTCATTTCTTTTGATGGCTGCATAGTATTCCATTGTGTGTGTGTGTACGTTATGTATGTGTGTGTGTGTATATATATGTATATATATATATATACATATATATATTCTCTGTGTGTGTGTGTGTATATATATATACACATATATACATATATATATACATATATATATTCTCTACAATAATTCACTCCAATATACCTTCTGACCCCTCTCTCTTTCTTCTTCTTCTGGAATCCCAATTATTCTAATATTGTTTCATCTCATGGTATCACTTATCTCTCAAATTCTCCCCTCATGGTCCAGTAGTTGTTTGTCTCTCTTTTGCTCAGCTTCTTTATTCTCCATCATTTGGTCTTCTATATCACTAATTCTCTCTTCTGCCTCATTTATTTTAGCAGTAAGAGCCTCCATTTTTTTTATTGCACCTCATTAATAGCTTTTTTAATTTCAGCTTGGATAGATTTTAGTTCTATTTCTCTTGAAAGGCCTTTTATTTCTCCAGACAGGGTTTCTCTAATATCTTCTGTGCCTTTTTTAAGTCCAGCTAGCACCTTGAGAATCGTCATTATGAACTCTAGATCTGACATATTACCAATGTCCATATTAATTAGGTCCCCAGCCTTCAGTACTGCCTCTAGTTTTTATCTGTGGTGAGCTTTTCCACCTTGTCATTTTATCCAGATAATAATATATGAATGAGGGGCACCTGGGTGGCTCAGTGGTTTAATCCTCTGCCTTCGGCTCAGGTCATGATCTCAGGGTCCTGGGATCGAGACCAACATCAGGCTCTCTGCTCAGCAGGGAGCCTGTTTCCCCCTCTTGCTCTGCCTACTTGTGATCTTTCTCTCTCTCTCTCTCTCTCATTCTGTCAAATAAATACATAAAATCTTAAAAAAAAAAAAAAGAATATATGAATGAGAGAATAAAATACTAAAAGGGTGGCAAAGACCCCAGAAGAATGTGTGTTAACCAAATCAGAAGAGACCCCAAATCATGGGGAGAAGAAAGGAAAGAGAAATATATATATACATACATATATATATATATGTATGTATATATATATAAAATTGGTGAATAGAACAGAGCCACCCACTTGATTTTGGGTGTATTTTGGTCCCTTAGAAGAAACTACCTCCCAAAATTTTAAAGAAAGAAAAACTTACATATATATACAAAAATAAGGGTAAACACGATGAAGGGATGGGATATGACTGTAAAGATGAAAATTTTAAAAAATTCTAAAAAAGGAGTTGATAAGATAAGTTGGTTAGGTAAAGAAAGAAGAAGAAAGTGGAGAGAATTTGCTCAGGCTGGAGACTAGAACAAAGCCCTGTGCTAGATTTAGGGTATATTTTGATCTATTAGAAGAAGTTGTATCCCAAAAAATTTTAGAAGAAAAAACCCTATATGTATACAAAAAACAAAGTTAGATACAATGAAGGATAAAATATGATTATAATAATGAAGTTTCAAAAAGATTTTTTTAAGAAAGGTATTGTTAAGATAAACTAGTTAAAAAACGTTAAAAGAGGAAAAAGTAAAAGTTTAAAAAATTAGAATAAGAAAACAATAAAATTTAAAAAATTTAATTAACTTTGCAAAACTAAAGACTCATGGGGAGAAAGCCATGAATTCCATACTTTGCTTTACCCTCCTCTGGAATTCCACTGTTCCCCTGGATCAGTGAGCTTGGTCTTGGCTGGATTTCTTGCTGATCTTTTGGGGGAGGGGCCTGTTGCAGTGATTCTCAAATGTGTTTGCCTGAGGCGGAATTGCACCGCCCTTGCCAGGGGCAGGGCTGAGTAATCTTCTCCAGTTAGCTTTCAGGAGCTTTTTACCCTGAACACTTTCCGTGGAGCTCTGAAGGAAGGGAATGAAAATGGCGGCCTCCCAATCTCTGGCCTAGAGGAGCCGAGGGCTCAGGGCCCCACTCCTCAGTGCGCCCTCAAGGGAAAAGCAGTCAATCACTCCCATCTCCCTGGTCTCCGGCCGCGCTCCGTGCTCAACTGGCCTATGACCAAGTGTTTCTGTCTCTGGCACACAGCTCCATTTGGAGTCTCCAAACCCAGCAGATTCCTGCCTCCAGAGAAGGAAGATGAGTCCCCGGATCTGCCACTTGTGGGGTCCCTGCTCAAAGAGCAGTGGTCTGATTGTGCCACGGATCACAGTTTAAGGTAAACCCAAGTTGAGAGCTCACTCCTCAGCTCCGTCTCTGTAGCCGGCTTCCCTGCTCCAATACCTGAGAGCTCTGCGACACTCAGATATCCCTGATCCTTCTGTGACCCTGTGGGACCTGAGACCACGCTGTCCCTGCGAGGGCTCCACCCCTGCTTAGCCTCTGGAGTGATGTCCCTCAGTGGAGCAGACTTTTAAAAGTCCTGATTTTGTGCTCCATTGCTCTGCCACTTGCCAGGAGCTGGTTCCTCCCACCATGGTCTATTTTCCCGACGTTTCCGATTCACTTCTCCGCACGTCCTACCTTTGAGGAAGTAGTCGATTTTCTGTTTCTAGAATTGCTGCTCTTCTTCTCTTCAATCTCCTATTGGATTTGTAGGTGTTCAGAATGGTTTGGTAACTATCTAACTGATCTCCTGTGACCTGATGTCATCTCAGCCTGCTACTTCTTCACCATCTTGACTCTCCCCCGATCTCATTCTATCCTTAACAGAACCTTCAAGGTTCATTACAATCATCCGTGTTTTACAGATGGAAACAGGCTCTGAGTTGTTAAGTGACATACCAGAGGTCACCCAAAAAGCAGGTGCTGTCACTAGAAATCATTTAAAGCAACTTGTTGCTGAGGCCCTTCTGTGGGCTGTCCGCAGGACTCTGGGCTCTGTGGACAGAGAAAGTAGTAAGGTTAAGCTCTCCGCCTGTCCCCACCACTGCCATCTCAGTGGCTCCCTCTCCTGTCATTGTGGGAGAGCTCGGTTGGGGTTGAGATGGCTGGGGCAGTTTGAGCTGTGAGACTTGTGACCCCAGTGATGTCTCTGTTCTTAAGCTTTGGGCCTGAAGCTCAGAAAGATGACCAAGAAGACTTACGGACATCATCTGGCTTGTGGAACATCAGCAGGATAGGAGAACAGTTTGCTAAAGAATATTTCTGAATGAGTGTGCTCCCTGTGTCCTTCTCACTCTCACCCCTCACCTGTGCCAGGGGACCGTGCCCAGGACAGTGGCCCAGGCAGTGTGAGAAATCCAAGAAGACCCGACCATCAGGCCTGGGGAGGCTCTTTCCGTTCCCCCTGCCGGCGAGGCCTGCACACCTTGCCCAGCAGAAAGGTCTCCATCTGGGTCTCTCCACACACACGGTGCTTCATGAGGAACGGTTCATTCGATCACCTCATTTTCACGAATCTCCACGAGCTAACCAGGCGGCCCCTCTATCCCACCTGCCATGTTGCTGAGCTACAAGAATGTGACCACACCACTTTTTCCTTGTCCACGTGGGCTAGAAAGGAAGGCAAGAAGCAGGGCCGGCTTCTTTACTGCTGGGTTGGGTTTGGGGGCGACTGGCCCTGGCTCTTGCGTGGCATGACCGCGCTCCTGACTGGAATGTACCTCTGGCATTCTAATCCCCACAGACTGCTCCAGAGGCTGCCTGGCCTCTTGCCAGCTCTGCTGATAACTAAAGCGTTTCTTCCTCTCCTGGCAAAAAGGGTAATTCTTCCTGTCATGACTAAATGCTTGAAACAGACGAAAGCTGTAGTTCATTAAGTCTTTTGGGAGCCTGAAGTCTGTTAAGTGGGAGGAGGGGAGGGGAAGGGAGGAAAAGGGGGAAGGAAGAGAAGGGCGCGCTCAGCTCCAGCAGAAGCTCCTGGAGCTGCATTTTGGTTTTACGAAGAGGAGCCTTAATGTCGTCAACCCCGTGAGCCTGGTAGGTCTCCCTCGGGGTAAGGGCCTGTCTCAGCACCCCCAGGCACCACTCCCTCTTTGCTCCGTGGCTCTGCTAAGCAGCACCCTTTGGGGTGCAGCGTGAGAACGCTCCCAGGAGGGCTCAGAGGACAAGGGCACAGAAAGTGGCCTTGGGCCTTCTCCCTGCAGCACCCACACCAGAGCCACCCCCAGGCTCTCTGGTTAAGGCCAGCCAGCATTAGGGCCCCACGCGAAGACAGCTACGTCGGGACTGGCATTTCCCATCTCAGTGGCTCTCCCTCCGTTGTGCGTGAACAACCATTCGTGGCTTACACGTGTGGAACCTCCCCTCACCCCCAAATCTGCCGAGTACATTCTTTTTTTTTTTTTAAGATTTTATTTATTTATTTGACAGAGAGAGATCACAGTAGGCAGAGAGGCAGGCAGAGAGAGAGGAGGAAGCAGGCTCCCTGCTGAGCAGGGAGCCCGATGCGGGGCTCTATCCCAGGACCCCAGGATCATGACCTGAGCCGAAGGCAGAGGCTTAACCCACTGAGCCACCCAGGCGCCCCTGCCGAGTACATTCTTACATAGTTTACCAGAGTCAGTCAGTTGGCCCAGCCAACGGATGCCGGAGACACAATTATCATCCCCATGTCACAGAGGACACAAAGTGCAAAGAAGTGATCGGCCCAGTTTGCTGGGAAGTGGCAGAACAGTGATTCCCACCCCGGCTACCTGACCCCACATTCGGAGCTTTTGGATTCTATGCAGTATCACAAGCGTGTGTATAGCAGGCAGAGGCTCCACAAGGTCATACGAACTTTTGCCACAATTCTTTTCTAATCCATTCATTTTCTTAAAAGAAATGCTGGTTGCACCCACTAAATGGATTCTTATAAGACTCTGAGAGGTCCCAGTCTGTGTCTTGAAAATGGACATTTCAATGAAATAGTTCCCTTTGGCCTTTACCAAAAGGTGAATTCCCACAATCTTATAAAAACCCATATCCAGAGCTGCTGCTGCTTTCCAGATGCACATTTTCACTGGTGATCAAAAGATAGGCCTCTGTCACTCAAATCAGTTAGAGAGGCCAAGCCTGTTACCCACCAACTCCCCCACCCTCAACTCAACCCCACCCCTGCCAGGGGTGGACTCTTATAAACAACCTCCTGCCTTGGTTTTGGAGGAAGGTTCTTTGCCTGTCTCTCCCTCACCTCCTTCTCTCAGCAGCCTGCAAAGGCAGACAGAGCTCCTACATTTCCCGAAATGGTTCTGGGTATGCTGGAAGGCGTCAGACAGAGGGTGCATGTTGTGTTTTGAACTGTGAGGGGCAGGCCTGTGTATGCTGCGGTGGGGCAGGAGAATCTCAAAACACCCTGAAAATCTGCTCTGGTTAAAGCTTTGAAGCACCAGGGCTGCCTGGGTGGCTCAGTGGTTTAATCCTCTGCCTTCAGCTCAGGTCATGATCTCAGGGTCCTGGGATTGAGTCCCGCATGGGGCTTTCTGCTAGACAGGGAGCCTGCTTCCTCCTCCCACTCTCTCTCTGCTTGTCCCTCTGCCTACTTGTGATCTCTCTCTGTCAAATAAACAAAATCTTTGGGGGAGAAAAAAAAAAGCTTCGAAGCACCAGAGAGCCAAGCTTCTGCTCAAAAGTGGACTTCATTTATTTATTCATACTTGCCTTATCCATAATAGATTTTAAGATGGCTTCAAAAGCAGGCTATGGACTGTTTAAGAAAAAGAAAGAAAGAACAAAAGGAGAGGGGTGATACTAAAATCTGATCTTTAGAGCTTCCCAGTATTGGCCCTGGGATTTCTTAAATTAAAACCACACGACTTCACCTCTGAGGACACCATGCCAGGAGCAGTTAAGGCCGTCCAAATGGGGTTTCCACGGCAGTATTTTGTCGGTACGTCTCTCTCCGCAGAAGAGTGACACGTTCAGTTGTTTCCAGACCTTATAACCATCTGGAGTGCCTCACCTTTCATGATTTTTGGTGACCTCTTATACGGTAAATTCACCGGATGTTCAGAATAAGGCCAAAGGACTCTTCCGAGAAGCCTGGGTGACTGGAGGAATTCTTGCTGGCCTCTGATTAGCTCTGTGACCCTGGGCACATCACTTGGCTTCTCTGGGTGTCTGTTTCCCCACCTCTAAGGGCCAGACACTGGACTAGCTTATTTCTGAGATTTTTCAAGCATGACTATAGTTGTCCCAGGAGTTCTTTCAGAAGAGAAGGGTCAGAGTAGGATAGGGGTAGGGGTGGGTCCCACGGGGCTCACTACAAGCCTCAGATACAGCTCTACAGCACCACAAGGAAGGCTTTTCGCCAAAAGTAAACAAGACTTGATGTGAGGGGCAGCAGTGGGAAACAGTGTACACGTGGCAGAAACTAGCCAAGGAAGAACAGGAAAGAGAGGGGAGAGAGAGAGATGCCTTGCCTTCAGTCCAGACTGTCCATCAACACCTCTTACATCAAGAGTATAATAGGAAACATATGAGGGCGCCTGGCTCCCATATGCCAGAGTAGCATCCCCTAGCCTTCCAATGAATGACTAGACGCACCATGCTGCCCCCTGCATACGGCCCGGACGCCGAGTACAGGCTGTCCCCAGTGGATGGAGTCTGTGACAGTGCCATCGCTGGCTAATGAGCATCTTACTTTGTTACTCTGACGACCCAGCATAGGTTTCAAAGGGACAGTCTTCGGATTTCTTTGGTTTGGTCTTTGCGGTATTTTAAGAAAATTTCAAGGTGTTGCCAACACTTAAAAAATTGGGCAATTTCACATTAACATCCAGATTGAAGACTTTTCCTGAAAAATCTGACCGATCGCATTTGCACTGATTCTCACCAGACCCATGTTTGTTGGCTGAGATGGAGTAGCAAGCACCCACTTTGGGGAGAATCTGGGGTTCTCCATCTCACAACAAGCACACATCCGACACAGTCAGCTTCATTTGCTTCTGTCCCTGCCAGGTTCCTCAGGGTTTGCAATCGATTTGAGCCCCAGACTTGAGGATATTCAAGTGCAAAGCACTGAGAAGGGATCCCACCAGCCTCCCACCCAGTAATGGGATCCTATCCTGCTCCCCTTGCCCAGCCAACAGGTCTAGTCCCACACCCCCTGCCCACTGATTCTATCCCCTGCCTAGTCTCTGACCTGAGCATATACTTTTCTCTCTTGACCCTTTCTTTTCTTTGCTAGGTGATTTTGAAAATATGACCCACGGGTCAGGATCCACTGCAGCCTGACATCTCCTCGTCAATGCTCTGATCTGCCCAGGAGTATGCATGCCTTGCGAGCCCCATTCTTCCCTAATTCAGCAGAGGGAGGAGGACTCTAAAATGGTGCGCCAGGAACTGAAAACAAGCTGTCATGTGAGTCTACTGCACTAGTTCAAAGTTGGAATGTCTTTTTTCCTTTTTATTTTTTCTTTTGGGATTGGAAACTTTATTACGATGGTGCACACATGCTAGTGTGGTTATGTGTTTCATGGTGCACGACCTCCCTTTATCAAACACATCTGAGGACCTGCTGTGCACCGGGTTCCATGTGGAGTGCTCTATGTGGGTTACTGCCGATGCTCATTATAACCTTCCAAGGTAAATATTTTCATCACCAGATTGAGAAAGCAAGGCTTAGAGAAACCACGTTGTTAGTAAGTTGTATGGCGTGAAATCCCGCCCCGTCTTCTCCAAAGCCTGCCAGACCCCTTCCATTAAGAAAAAGTTTGAAGATACAGTAATGGCGAAAGAGTACACATTAAACAGAAACCAAAGGATTGGGCTGTGGCAGTTTCTCTTTTTTTTTTTTCTTGTCAAATATGTTTTTGGTTAACTTCAAATAATCTAAGGCGAATTTTACCTCACGTTGATGAGTCAGAGGCCTACTGCCTAGAAACCCAGAATGCATATAATGCAAAAGATTGTCCGCAAATAGTCTCATAAAAGCATGACTTTGAAATGAGGCATCCCCTAATAGGAGCCCTTCAGCTCTGTGGGGGTTTTTCCTCACTGGGACTTTGCTTTCTGAACCAAAACAATAACAAACTCTTGGTGCCCAGCTGTGGGGCCAGGACCACTAGGCGACGGCCATCAAGGTCTGGGACTCGGCCGGGGCCCAGCTGCAGACTGCAAGTTCCTGAAGCAGGCTGGTCAGCCAGTCACTGAGCCTCATAATCCCAGTCTCTTGTGGCAAGAAAGGCTTTTAGTAACTGGACAATGTGATGGCCCCATAAAGGGGTATGAAACGTGGACCTAAAGTCAGAGCACTGAGTAGGGAGTAGAAGTCCCTCTGGCCTCTATGAAATGCCCCTGAAACACCCCCTTGAAGCAATAATTGCATACTATTTTACCCCAGTGCAAACCTAAGCCAGGCCCTTCTCTCGGAAAGAGCCGTGAAGACTTTACCTGGCTTAGACTGGCTAAAACTGCATTTTGAGTGCAAGGACTAGCACTGTGATTTTAAAAATGGATAATTAACCTTGGGGAAGTTGGACATCATGGGTGCAAAACTCAGGTTCTCATATATCATTCGCCATTTAGAAGGCTAGGTTATCAGCTTTCTATAGGGGGCTTCACTAGACTGTGTGTTGGTGGTGTTGGTTGGGGGGAGGGTTAGGGGAGGCTGCGGGCTCGGTTGGTTGGCAGGAGAATTTGAAGTCTCTCCATGAATTCCCAGTCAAGTCAGCTCCCTGAAACTTTTCTGGCTTTGAAACCTCAGCAATTAGTCAGGTTTGGACAATTGACATCTGGGCTATAGTCCCTCTGAGGGCATCCAGACAGCATCCTTGCTGTTCCAAGCTCACTAATGAGCCTTAGGAATTGGGATTCAGACCAAAGGCCTTTCCTCTGAACCCTCCAATTCCCGAAGCCCACAAACAGCATGCTCAGTGTGGCTCCCAGCCTCCTAGGGCTCAGATAATCCCAACTGAATCACTCCCAACCCCACAGAACAGGCTTTGTGAGTGCACAGATCACATCTCCAGCCAAGGTGAGGGGTGGGGCCTCAGGCAGGTTTGTTGGGGTTGTTTCATGGTGGGTCTCTTACTGTGGTCAAGGCTGAGCGCCGTGTTGATGAAAGTGGCCGCTGGGTAGAAGAAGACGCTGAGGTCGAATGTGGGCAGGTCGTCGGCCTCAACGCCGTGGTATTCGATGGCCATGTCGCGGTAGTAGTCGGGTCCAGTGTCCACGTTCCAGCGACCATGAGCCGCATTCAGCACGTGCGTGAAGCCGGCCTTCTGTAGCCCATAGCGGTCCAGAGCTGTCGCCCTGAGCACAAGGGGAGAGGCTGGTTAGCTGCGTGGTGCCTTGGCCTGGATCTGGGGGATTCTCAGGGGCTGCCCTTGGTTTTCTGATGTCAGTGCCAAAGTAAGGCCTAGTCACTGAAATGAAGGACTTCCGTCATCCAAAGCCCTGCTCTTACTGAACCCTTGGCTGCATGTTCCTGGCTCTGCCTCTTTGAGAAGGGTGAGAATGAAGGGTGGGGTAGATGAGCTAGTCCTTGGTCCATTCATTCTTTCATCATTCACCAAACACAGAAGAACTGGTGTAGACACTATGCCCTAAATTTCATATCCCCTAAAAGGACACCAGAATGACCTGTTCATCTCATCTTTAAAGTAGGCCTCTCCTCTGAACCTTCCAGATGTTTATAGGGTTTCGTGGGTTGGGGCTTGAATGAATGGTTTAAGATGCTGTTTCCATGCAAAGAGTTGATTGGGATTGGGCAACATTCTTGACATTGATGTGCACACAGGTGGTGAACACACTGTCGAACCCTTACTTTAATGAGTGAATCATTGCCTAGTTGGGCAAAGCATTTTTCTGAGGAGAGGTATTTGAGTTGTCTATTGTTGGAGTTGATTTCAAGAAGTTCCTGGAGCCTACCGTAATTTTCTGATTTCTAGCCTTACCTTTCTAGGCAAGAATTTCCAGGAACAAGGAATAAAGTCACATTGAAGTAGGTGGCCTTGGAATATAGGGCAGAAGTAGGTTGTCAGAGCAGTGGGAATTATTTATGTCTAGAGAGGCCAGGGGGGACTTTCAGGGGAGAGGGCCCTTTGAGTTTGCCTTACTACAAATGTCAGCGCTTGGTGACAGAGGGGAAGAGGGAGGCAAGGGCAAGGAAGTAGCATAGCCCGAGGGGTGGAGGCTGGAGATAATGAAGGCCTTTCAGGAAATGTGTATTACTTCCTGTAATCAATCATTAATCACAAATAATGATTTAGAATCCCGCATGTGCCAGGCACTGTCCTGGGTGCTGTCGATGTAACAGTGAACGGGTTAGTCAAGGTCGCTCCAGAAGCATAGATTCTCATGGGGAGAGCAAATAAACAACAAATGAATAAACATCATTTCAGTTAGCTGTATGAGCTGTGCCAAAGGGCTGTGGTCCTACTTTAAGTAAGGTGGTCAGGGAAGGCCTTGCTGAAGGTAGTATTCAAGCTAAGTCTGAGGGATGAGGGGCTAGGCAGGGGAAGAGCAGGAGGAAAAGTGTCTCTTCAGGCCGAGGACACAGCAAGTGCTAAGAAGAGAAGGTGAGCATGTGTGGCTCCAGTAGCAAGGGGATAGTGGTACAAGAGGAGGTTGGAGAGGTAGGCAGGGCCAGGTCATAGTGGACACTGTAGGCCACAGGGGAGATCCTGCCTTTTACTGATAGTGTGGTGGAATGCACCCCCTGCTATGGTGGGTTTTAAGAAAGCGGTGAGCATTGTTTCCTTTTTAAAAAATCAGTCTGGAGATGTGTGGACATGGGTTGGAGAGGGGAGAAAGTAGAAGCAAGGAGCTCTGTTGGAGGCTGTTGTATAGCCAGGAGAGGAAGGCGGTTGGAGCAGGTGGGGTCACGGCAGGCCATGCTGATGGACTGGGAAGGGGGCCGGGAGGGGGAAGCTGATTTGGCCAGAGCATAGCATGTGAGAGGAAGGGAGAGAAAGGTCTGGAGAGGGAGTGTGGGGTTGGAGGGTGGAAGTCCCTAGATCTGTATTTGGGGGGCTCAAGGACAGCTTTTGACCGTGTTTGGGGAGGGGTGATCCTAACTAGGTTTTAAGACGACATCTCCCATCAACAGGGCAAAGACCAGTTCTACAGTTCAGGAAAGAGATGACAGGGGTCTGGAACCATAACAACAAGAAGCCAGAAGTGGCATTGTGCTCCAGCTGAGGGCTCATGTCAGGGTCGCCTATAAAAGGATGTAGACAGCGGCACCATATTGAATGTCAATACTGATCAATACCTTGGGCCAAAAGGAGCCTTGTTGCAGCAGGAAACATATGCTATGGCCCCTTGGCCAAGGGCCCCTGATCTGTTGCTCTTTTCCTGGAACTTTTTCTTGGTCATGAGAAGAACCATGATGGAGTCCAGTATTTGGGAAAGAGAGACCTAAATGCAGACACTGAGCTTTTAGAGACATTTGCAAAGAGCCCATTGGAACTGAGCCACGGGATGGTGGAGTGTTCCCCCAAACCCCCCAGCTGGTCTTCGGTGCTGCCATCCTGACTATGGACCACATTCTGCTTTCAATTTTTCCTCAGAAAGACCTGTTTTTCATTTTTCTTCTTGTCCCAAAGTATGTATACAACAAACATTATGCTTTTGGGACATAGATCTGCGCTCAATTAAAGCTTCCACTAATGCAGGCCATCTTGCTGAGTAGCAATCAACCTCACTTTGAGGTTGAGCTCAGTGGAAAAATTAAAATTAACTGTCCTTGACAGGAAGTTCCTACCCACCATAAAGACTGTTCTCTCTGGGTTCAGCAACTGGGTTTCAACATAATCAAGTAGCAGTTTGAATAAATAGCAATTTGCATTTGCTGCTGTGGGGGTCAAGGATCAGGGTAGATATGTGACAAAACTCGTTGCCTGACACTTCCACAGTCAGCCGGCAGAGCTGGTTTTAGCTATGTCTGAAGGAGAGGAAAGGGCTCCTGGGCAGGATCAGACCTGCTGGGTGTCTGAGGCCCCCTGCAGGTTTTCCGGGGGCTCTGCAGCTGCCACTCCTGGGAGTGGGGTGGGTCGGAGGGGGCGGGGGGAGTTCCCTAGCCCTGTATTGTGGTTTTCTTCTATGTTAAAGCCGCCTGCTTAGACATGTTATGCGGAAAAGAGACTAAGGAATGTGCTTCTGCTGAGGAGAAAATCTCCAGAGAAAAAACAGACTTAGAAATTTACCTTTAGAACCTAGGTGATGCAGAAGCCTTAGTTTCTGGATGTTTAATAAAAAAAAAAAAAAAATCCCAATGTAAGCCATGTGTTTATTTAAGGAATAATATGTCATCAAAATATATCATCTAATTATAAAAAGAACACATGCTCAGTGCAGAATGTGAAAAACCTATTCACACACACACACACACACACACATCACCTGTATTTCTACCCGCCCTAGAGATGAAGTCTATTTGCTTTTTGATGTAAGATTCTCCAGTTACTTCTCTATGCATAGATTTATATATTTTATATAAAGATTCGTTTGGGGGTATGATACCATATGTAAGTTTCAAAAGCTTTGACATGGTGTTACATTGTAAACATCTTCCTCTGTCAACACATAGCCTTTAATAGCTGCATGCTGTCCCAGTCTACAGGGAAATCTCAATTTTACCTCACCCAGCTCCTATTTTTGGACATTTTTTCCCTCTCTCTCCCTCTCCCTCTTGCTCTCGCTCTATCTCTATCTTTATCTCTCTCCTGAAGGGGTAGTGGCGGGTATTATAAGAAACACTATAAATGAACAACTTTGCTGTATTTCTTTGGGCACATCTCTTAATTATGTCCTTAGGAGAGATTTCTTTTTAAGTGGAATTGCTGGGTCAATGGGTATGAGCTTTTTTTAAACATATTTGATATGTGTTACTAAATTATCCTCCAGAAAGCTTGCTCATTTTACAGCCTGATTTTTATTCCTTGCTAATTTCATAGGCAAAAAAAAAAAAAAAAAAAAAGATGTCATATTTCCATTTCTTTTAGCAATGAGGTTGGACATTTTCTCACACATTTACTGGACTCGTGCAGCTTACTTTTGAAGAACATTGCCATATCTCTGGGGTTTTTTTGTTTTTGTTTTTGTATTTTTCATATCTCTGTTTTTGACCCAATTCCCTTTATCTCCTCTCCCCGTGAACTCTGTCCTGGCTCTGGATTCTTCCTCTAGATTGGAGGGCTAGGGAAATGACTTCCTTCTGGCAGGGACCAGTTTCCTCATTCAGAGACTTCCCCTCCCTTCCTCCTTATCTGGCCTGGTCCAGCCTCCTTCTGGTCCCCCTGAGGTTCCTCTGGGAAGCTTGTTTCAACCCCCCTTGAGGAACTGGGAATAAGAGCACTCTTGGTGGGGCAGTCTTCTTGGGCAGCACTCCTGACAGTCCACTTCTCCAGACCGCCTGGTGCCCTCCTGAATCCAGGCCCAAAGGCCTCGCTATCTGCCCGAAAGCCCGTTTTCCACAGGTGTTCTTGAGCCCAGGGGAGGAGGGACACGCATGCCTACATCCACACAAGCCCTCCCCCAGCTCCCTTTTGGTGGGAAACCAGCTGCTCCCATGTTGCCAGGATTCTGCAGTGGGTGCTGAAGAAAGGCCGCAGATGATTGGACGGTTCTCCACCCCCTGGGTCTGGGAGAACTCACTGATTTCGTGCCCCCCACCGTAATCTGGCACCCTTTTCATTTGGATGTGTCTGACATTTATGGCCTCGTGTCATTTCATGGGCATTATGGGGACCTTCTCCTTCGGAGTCCTGACCATACCTACTCCTTGCTGGTGGATTTCAAAACAGTGGACAGATTTCTAGCTTTTGATCTCCGTCAGTTCACCTGATATGGAAGGGAAATTCCTTGGTTTTCTAGTTTCTTGGGTGTTCTTGTTACTTGCTGCCGATGAAGCTTTTGCCTTTGAGGCTCCTCCTAACGCACCGGGCTGCCAGGTGCAGGGGTTAAGCTCACACACTGCTGCTCCAGCTCAAACAGTGGAACCTCTGGGACCGGCAGTTTTCTCTCTTTGTTAAACAGAACCGACTTTCCTTACAAGATTCTTGTAAACTGAATGATGCAACACTCTAGTTTCTTTGAAAGGTTAAAAGAAAAATTCAAGGGGAAAAAAGCTGTAAAAAGAGGAACAACAAAATGTTATCTATCGGTGGCTCTCCCTGGGTAAGGAGATGATGGAGAATTTTTCTTCTTTTCGCCTGTAAATTTTGGTAATGAATAAGTCAGATATTCATTTAATACAAAAGCGTATGCCATGATTTTATTGATGTTTTCCTTAGTTGTCGGGAGACACTGGCAACTCAAAGAAATAAGGTGGCCCCAGGATTTTAAAGTCTTGAAACTTCTTCATCCTCTGCTCCAGGGATGGAGGCTGAGAGGAGAAAAAGAACTCAGAGGTCTGGAACTGAGAAATAATGCCGTATTAATAACTTGGCTAGGCATTTTGCTACCCATGAAAGGAAGTGGTTGATGTTGCTTGAGGTCCATGCTGAGAAGCTGGCAAGCCCCAACCCGGTACCCCTGTTCATGCTGCCCATGACTGGTGCCCAATTGTATCTAAGTCACCTTTGGTACTGGAGGTTCAGAATCCAGGTCTTCTAGTTCTTTCCATTAACATTCAGCTCATTAACTGGAAACCTTGTAAAGCTGTGTTTTCACTGCTTCCTAAAGCAGCCATGGAGAAACCCACCCTGGAGAAGCCAGTCAAGGTTAGCTCTGCTTGGTGCCTTGAGGCTGAATTAGTTCCTTCTTTTTTGGGGGGTGGGTGGGGCGTGAAAAGGTACAGCTCTCCAGGGCACCAGTCAGAGGCCCTCTCAGCTGGCTGATTTGCTCTCACCTCACTTTCCAGCCTCCTCAGCTACAGGCCAGGCCTGGAGATGCCTCTCCTTTTGAGGCTGTTGGTCTGATTGGGAGGAGAAAAGCAGAAAAGGTAAGATAGCAAGACCCCTTGAAAGCATGCTCAGCCTGAGTAGGGACAGCCACAGGGAGGGGTCCGGCTTTGTGGGGATTGGCAGCCGGCTGTTGATGAGCCCCCAAAAGCCAGACCTTGGAGGCAACTGTATTTTAATAAAAATGGAGAGCTCCTTAGCAGCCCTGTCACTCAGGTGACAGAGCAACTTAACACCTGCCTCAGTGTTGACTCACAGGGATGCTGACGTGGGAAGGGAGAAGAGCGATTTCTCAATTTTCTTGCTTCAGCCAAGCCTATGGGAGGCTGTCCTGCCTGGGAATTTGCAATCACTTTGACAGTAGCCAGGATATTTCCCCTCCTGCTGACTGCAGGGGAAAAAAAAGAAAAGAGAAAAAAGATTTTGCTAAGCAAATGAAAGATGTGAATAAGATTAAAGGGAGAATATTTAAATTACAGAAACTTAGTGCTTTCAAGCATACTCAAGCACTTTTGAAGCACCCATTTAGGGACTGCTGATTGATAAGAGGCGATGAATTATTCTTATCTCATCATTGACGCCAGTCCTTGGCTCTCTGGAGGGCAACACTTGGTTAACCTAATTTGAATCTAATTTGAATGACTTAAAAGTAATAAAACAAGTATGTGCTTGAACCTAATAAAGCCTAATTTATTTAATAGCACATTTCTTAAAGAATTTCATTCTAGAGCTGGAAGGGACCTTTGAAATCATCCCTTTATTTTACAAATAAAGAAACTGAGACCCAGAACCGGAAAATGTTTTGCTGTAGGCCGCACATAAAGACGATCTGCACTGGAGGCTTGAACTCTGGGCGCTGCATCCCATTAAGGGACTTTTGCTCTACTCAGTGCTGACCCTACAGCTCTGCCTGTGGCCAATTCGGATCCCCTACCAAGCTGCGGGAAGTGAGTGGGGAGAGAGAGCGTCTGTGCCTTGAGCCTGCCAGAATGACTTCTGCTGAGAATACCTGAAAGGTGGCCAGTTTGCCTGGCCCAGCCCCTTGGACCCAGCACGGTCAGTACCCACCAGATCTCCCTCTTGTCTGTGGCTTCTTCTCACCCGGTCAGAGTGGTGGCGTCCGCTCTGCCCTCCCTGGGATGGTAAGCAACGGGGACTTGTAGTCACCACTCCACTTGGCGAATCCCCTTGGAATAAGCTGAGACTGGGAAAATGCTCTAGAAGTTCTGGCCACAGGCCCCTAGGGTTTTGGTGTGGCACTGCCTCCCTAGGACTGAGGTCATGTGGGTTCCTGGAAGGTCAGCTCAGCATCTGTGGAGGTGGTTGCGGCATGATCCAGAGAAACCCATCAGGAGGGACCTTCCTTCCAACCTGACCTTGGGTTCGTCATAGCATCTCACGGAAACAATGTGACCAGGGCTGTTTTCTGTCCCAAGGCTGCCCTTAGCACAGAATGACCCTTCATGGCAGAGCACAATGACTGTTCTTTACCTACTTCTCACACTAGGAGTTGAATTTCGAGAACCTGCCGGATCTGTAGTAGTTCACACATACTGGGTGTGTTCTCGCTGTGCTGAGTGGCATCCGTATTAACTCACTGGATCCATATCTTATAGGGAAAGGAATAGAATGTCAGAAAGCACGAGTGACTTGCCCAAGGCCACAGGGGGACCAGTATTTGACCAGGCACGTGGCTTTGGAGCAGATGCTTGACCATTCTGCCTCTCTCCATAAAGAAGCCCTGGAGGGACATAGAGAGGCCCTTAAGGGGAGAGGAAGGAGAAGAAGTGAGCTGCTTCTTTGGGCTAAGTCTGGTCCTCAGCAGGTCCCAGGCATCACTGGTCTAGGCCAGCGGTTCTGGCTCCCCCAGGGCTTCCGTCCTCACTCTTGGATCCTGACCACCCTAACTTCCAAAGCCTTGATAATTGCCTTTCGAAAATCTTCAGTGCTTTTAAGGAAAGGAAAAGTTCAACCTAAATGCAGCTATCAAATTAAAACCCAGGCTTTATGCATGAGGAGCCTGCTGTGAGTTTTTTGCTGGGGCCTTGGGCAACACCTTCGAAGAGATGGAGAAACATAGGCAGCCGTGCCTGCTCTCAGCAGGGTTATAACCCCGTGTGGTTGCCATGTCGGTGGAACTCATCGCTCTCTCGGTAAGCGTGTGTGAGTCTCATTACCCTTGTAAGTGGGTGTGGAGGGGGGACCCTGAGCAGCGATGAGGTCGTGCGCTGTGCCGTGCTGGCTTCCGCCCCCTGCCCCCGCAGCGCACGCGGGTCATACACACTAGCTGTGGAGCCTGCCCGGACTGGGCATGAGTGTGTGTGTGTGTTTGGGGGCTCGACCAGGCAGCGCTGGAATGATCTGAAGGGGCAGTGACATTTTCCTGATTGAAGGAAGCAGGATTGTGGTCAGATGTCAAGGAGGCAAGCATGTCTTACAGCATCACACTTGTTGTCTGGCACTCTAGTAACTAGAACTTGTCTGTCCTGTTCAGACCCTCCGTGGCTTCCTGAAGAGAGTTCCTGGGCCAGTGTTCAGCCTTATGCAAGCCAGCCCTGATCTATCTGCCCATGCTTTTTTTCTCACTAAGTACCGTAATGATAATGTTTGTATTTGTTTATACAAAATGTACTTATATTCCCTATTTCTTTGAATCTTCTTATAATCATTTTTCAAGATAAGAACATAGGACAGAGAGGTGGAAGGACCTGCCTAAAGTCACTGCACCGAGAGGAGACTGTGGCCATGGTAGGCGGTGCATTATCCTTTGGAATAGTTGCTGCCCCTCCCTAGGTCAGGTTACACTTTCCTGCCCTAATAACATGAGGGTTTGCCTTGGACTTGCTTTGGCCCCTGAAATGTGTGGGCATAAATGGCATGTGTCACTTCTGAGTCCACTGGTGATTTTCCAAGTCCCTTCTCTCTCCCAGAAGACTGGCAGTATCTCCGATAGGGGCTGCTCTGTCAGCCCGGATCCCGAGTCCTAGAGGGACATGGAGGCAGAGCAGAGTTCGAACTGGCTCACCACGGACATGTCATGTGCATGAGAAATAAGCCATTACTGTGGTAGGCCACTGAGATCTTGGGGTCCCCTATTCCTGTAGCACGGCTAAATCTGAGCTGACCACGTGGTGGTCAAACATGGCTCAGTTCTAGACTTCCTGAGAGTGGACCTCTACCACGTTTACCCCCTGCGTTCCCGACAAACAATTCTCGCTTATTCTCACCTCCATTCATTTCTTCATCCTGCATCTCCGCCCAGAACTCCGTTGAAGTCCTACCCATCTTCTGTGGTCCTGCTTGGAATTCACCTCTTCTGTGACGCTTTCCAAGTACCAGGCACTTAGCAGCATTCACTTACTGTGTGCTTAGCACTCTATTTGTTTTAATTCATCTCGTCTTCACCCCATGAAATAAGCCCTATCTCTGTTAGAGTGTAGAGAGGTAAAATAGTCCAAGACACAGAATTGGTGTTTGGCAGAGCCAAGACCTGAAGCCCACACTCCTTCCACTTCATTACCCATTCTCCTTCTGTTCCCTGCTACATTTCTACAGATCTCTCCTCCTCAGCTATAAAAGTGCTCCTTTATCTGATTGACCTCATTCTCTTTCATTCTTTTTTTTTTAAAATATCATGTATTTTAAATGTATTATTTGTTTCAGGGGTACAGGCCTGTAATTCATCAGTCTTACGCAATTCACGGCACTCACCATAGCACATGCCCTTCTCAGTGTCCATCATCAAGCCACCCCATCCCTCCCAACCCACCTTGCCCTCCAGCAACCCTCAGTTTGTTTGCTGAGATTAAGAGTCTCTTATGATTTATCTCCCTCTCTAATTTCATCTTGTTTCATTTTTCCCTCCCTTCCCCTATGATCCTCTGTCTTGTTTCTCAAATTCATCATATCAGTGAGATCACATGATACTTGTCTTTCTCTAATTGACTTATTTTGCTTAATATAATACCCTCTAGTTCCATCCATTTCCACATCATTGCAAATGGCAAGATTTCTTTTTTTTTTTTTTATGATTGACCACATTTTCTTGATCTGAGTTTAGGTATAAATTCTACCATTACTGGGGCACCTGGGTGGCTCAGTGAGTTAAAGCCCCTGCCTTCGGCTCAGGTCATGGGCTCAGGGTCCTGGGTTCCAGCCTCTCATCGTGTTCTCTGCTCAGCGGAGAGCCTGCTTCACCCTCTCTCTCTGTCTGCCTCTCTGCCTACTTGTGATCTCTGTCTGTCAAATAAATAAATAAAATCTTTAAAACAAAAATTCTACCATTACTGGTGGTATGAGCTCGGGCTGGTCACTTAATTTCTCTGAGCCTCAGTTTCCTCTTTGTATCCCCCACAACACCTAGCAAGGTGCCCAGGAAATACTGATTGACTGAGCAAATGGATGAACTCTCTGAGCCCCAGTTTGCCCATTTGTAAAATGAGAGTAATAATGGAACCTCCTTCATAGGGTTGACTAGCACAGGGCAAGGCACATGGCAAGATGTATATGATACAATGTAGCTGTTATTAGCTGTAGGAAATGTAAATACAGCATATAATATACAGAGAAAAACTCTTACTTCTCAGGATGGGGATTGGGGAAACCTAGCTTCATGGCAGACGTGATTTGGGTGGTCATTGTAGGAGGCCTAATAGAATCTGGACATAGAGATGAGATGAGGGGCAGGGCATCTTAGGCAAAGGGAATAGTATAGATAAAGACACAGAGACAGTGTAAGTCTTAAAATCTTAATCCTCCTTCCCCCAGTTATACCATTAATTGGGTCAGATATAAGGAAATAATCCTAAATATGAAAAGATTTTATGCATAAATATGGCCACTGCAGTATTTACGAAGGTGAGAACATGGAACTAACTGGTAAGTCCAACAATAGGGAAGTGGTTAAGTAGAATGACCTTATATCACCTGATATATTATTATCTGATATAGAGCATTATATTATAATTGTATAAGAAGTATGTAGTAAGGAGAACGTTTATGAAAGATGCTATGTGGGAAAAAAGATAAAATGAATTATCAATATGGTTATGATAAAAGCAAGTTTTAAAACCAAAATGATAAACAAACAAATAAAATACACAGAAAGTCTAGGAGGAAATACTATACGAGTGGCTTCAGAGTAATGGGTTTTGGTGATTGCTCTGATAGATTTGTTTTCTTTCTTACATTAATCACTATTACTAGAGCTAACCTTTATTGAGCACTCAATATGTATTAGGCACTGCACTAATATTTTACATATACTATCTCACTTAATCCATACAACGCAATGAGGAAGGTCCTCTTGTTAACCTACTACAAATTGAGAATCTAAGACTTCTATATTTACACAATAACCATGTAATTACTTATATACTAGGAAAACCATATATTTACTGATTTATGTAATACTTTATAACTAAGAGATAAGAGATTCAGATCCACCCTCCTTTTTTTTGTTACTTCAGGGATAAAATAAACATTGTTCTGCATATTTCCTTACGTACTGATACTCTTATTTCTTTACATTTCTTAAAGTGATATTGGGGTCAAAGTGTATGTGCACTTTCTTTAATTTTGAACTCTATTTTAGAGTTTACAGAAAAGGTGCCAAAATAATACAGAGATTATCCAGTAATAAAAAAAAGAATGAGGTACTGGTCCATGGTACAACTTGGATGAACCTTGAAAACATTATGCTAAGTGAAAGAAGCCAGACACAAAAATCATACCTTATGATTCCAGTTATATGAAATGCCTAAAATAAGAAATCTGTAGAACAGAAAGCAGATGGGTGGTGGTGTGGGTAAGAAGACAGGGAATGGAGGATTGTGAGGTGGTTTCCTTTTGAGGTGATGAAAATGCTTTCAAATGAGTGATGCTGGTTGCACAACTTGGCAAATGTAATAAAGCCGCTGAATTGTGCACTTTAGAAAGGTGAATTTTATGGAATGTGAGCCATATCTCAATAAAGCTATTATTTTAAAAAGAAAGAAAGAAAACAGTACAGGGAGTCTCATATACCCATCACTGAGGTTCCCCTAATGTTCACAAAGAGGAAATGATTGGATAAATTACAGCTTGGCACTAGTACTACGGAATAGTAAAAGTACAGAATAGTACGATTCCTTCCCCCACTTAAAAATTGTTTAAGAGGAATGAAGCCCCTTTATATGTGTGTATATGTGACCTCACGTTTGCAATAGTGTACACAAAATAATGCAAGTACGCAGGTGAGCTTAATACTGGTTACTCAAAGGAGAATTAAGAGAGGACAGAGGGAAATGATGCACTTTGTTTTTACAACCCTCTTGTTTAATTCAGTATAAAAGGGCATGTAATTTTTTAACTTTTTCAGTTTAAAAATATTAAGAATAAAGGACAAGAGATGCTGCCCCTGGGATTTCCCATGACTAGGTAGTTATCTCTAGGTTTTAAGCAGTCCCACATGCAGGGGTCCTGTGCCATCAGTTCCAGGGGGAGATAGAACCTGAGTGGGAATCGTGGGGAATGGAGGGAGGAGTAGGAGTGCTGGTTAAGGTAAAATCTTCTGGGTTGGGCAGAAGCACATTTGAATCCCAGCCCTCTACCACTTCCTGAGCTGTAGACCTTGGGCCAGTGGCTTAACTGCCCTGTACCTTGCGGGAGCAATTAGATGTCCTCTTTCATTGAGCTCTTGTGAAAATAAAATGAGATCATTCATGCAAGGTGCTTAGCACAGTGCCTGGAACACAGCAGCCAATAAATGATAAGTATTATTACTATTGCTATTATTTATAGTAGATGTGTCCCAGTTGTTTAAGGAGTAGGAACTAGTGGCTATAAACATCTAGAGGAGGAGACGATGACCTCAACCTTGCCAGGCCTACTGTGCTTCCCAACACCTAAGTTGATGTGCTCCTGTGCCACCAATCTGAGGACTGACTCTGTTCTTGCTGTATTATACCCAGCTAAAGTACAAGGCTCCATTTCCCAGAGTCCTTTGCAGCAAGGGGCAAGGGAGTTCTTGGGTGACCCGTCCCTCTGGAAAGATGCCCTTTTGCTCCTTCTTTTCTCTTTATGCTTCTGTGGCCTGGATCCATCCCACAGATGGTGGCTGGAGTCCTAGCAGCACTCTTGGCCCATGTAGCGACTTCGAGGAAGGAAGCCACACCCTCAGGATGGTGGGGCAGGGACACAGGAGCCTGACACCTTGATGCCCCTGGGGTCGCCATGCCAGCCCCAGCTCACCTTCCTCTGGACTTCTTTTGTATGAAAGAGCAATAAACGTCTATGTTGCATAAGCCCCTTCTCTGGGTTTCCTGTACCGTGAAGATAAACCCAGCCCTGAGTTTTCACAACACAACTAACCAAAAAAGCAACAACTCCTGGCTAAGAGCCGGTGAAGGGTGTGACCTCGGGCAGAGCTGGCTCCCTTCTCCTGGGTGAGGTCGGAGGTGGGGCTTGGCCCTGACACTTACTCGTCACCGATGTAGAGCTGGGGCCAGACCTCATTGACGTGGGTGTACTGAGGACTGCCCTTCCAGAAGAGACGCTCCAGCTCGAAGGCTCCTGGGGTGCAGTACTCCTCCTCTTCCACCTCCCCCTCCCTCTTCGGCTGCAGCCTCTTGGCAGATGGGTAGGCATTTTGGAGGCTTGTCTTTGGTTCTCGGGATGTCATTTTGGAGCCACGGGATTTTCTTTCCTTCCTGCAATTGGTCATGAGAGAGGGTCAGGATTGGGGTTAGCAGGAGACAGAGGTAGGGAATGGTCTTTACAAAAAGAGGTAGGGATAAGCTGATCTTAAGGTGCAGCAGGCATTTCCCATGCCTGCTTAGCTCCCACTTACTCTTCCCAGGCTGCAGGGGTAACTAAGGAGGGCCATGATGGCAGTTAAGCAACATGTCACTGACATTCCAGTCTCCTTCAGTGCAAGAGGGCTGGCCGTCCTCTGCCATGGGCCAAGGAAGGTGTGCAGCAGACCTAAGACAGACTTCAAGCCTCAGAAATCCCTGTAGGCTGATGGTCCTTTGCTTCCTTTCTTTTAGCTTTTAGCCCTGCTTTGGTGCCTAGTTTTTCCCTTATCTGATTGGAATCTGCTGGCTCTGGCCATGGGTTCCTGCCATGCCAGGCGTGTGATTCTCCACACCTACAGGGAGTTGTTGGCCAGTGGAAAGGGCACACCTGGGAATCAAGAGCCTATTTGATCCGAGCAGCCATGCACATTCTGGGAGCTTCAGGAGCCCTGGGGTGGAAAGAGGCTTGGCTGCCTGAGGTTTCCTCGACGTATTAGGACAGTTGAAGGCAACGTTGGTGGCTCTCCTGCTAGGGAGCTGGCAGTTGTGCTAACTTACCAGGGGTCAGAAGAGGTGTTCTAAGCTGGAAAGCTGCGCTTGCAGATTGAAATGCATATTTGGAGAGTTTGTCAGACTATGCAACTGGAATGTGGGAGAAGAGTTTCCATTGTCCCCAAGGAAAGGAATTCGCTGTGGAATTGGGCAACATTTGTTCCCTGAGCTGAGTGACTGGTGCATCTAGACTCAGAGATGCCCGAGGGGAAGATAGGCTCTGAGATTGGAGGGGAGGAGAAAAGGGCAGCAAGACTGAGAAACATGGAGTTGAGTAATGGGGAGGGAGTGTTATTTATTTAACAAATACTTATTTGGTACTTACTTTGTGCCAGACACTGTTCCAAGTGCTTTACAATTATTAACTCATTTAATCTTCTTAACAACCCTCTGAGGTAGGCATTATAATTATTATCTCTATTTTGCAGATAAGGAGAATTGTAAATTGAGGATGTCTGTAACACAGGGTCTCAGTCTTCTGAGAAAGAAATAGTTGCTGGGGGGAGGGGTGTGGTGAGGATGCAGTGTGAAGCAGGGCCGGCCAGGGATTTGAAGAATGCAAAAAAATTTGCTAGCCTGGGGCGCCTGGGTGGCTCAGTCGGTTAAACCTCTAGACTCTTGGTTTCTGCTAGGTGGAGATCTCAGGGTTGTGATATCGAGCCCTGCGTTGGGCACCACACGCAGCGTGGAATCTGCTTGGGACTCTCTCCCTCTGCCCCTGCCCCCACACACTTGCACACTGTTTCTCTTTCTCTCTCTCTCTCTCTCTCAAATAAATATCTTAAAAAAAATAAAGTTTGCTAGCTTCAAAGACCAGTAGGATCATTTCAAAGGACTTAGGACACAGCTCAGAGAGGTTCCCACTTGTCAAAAGGCGACAATTTGAACATGAATAATAAAAATAACTGCAATGGACTGAAACACATCAAACATTTAAATCATAATGAAACTTGAAACATTATTCATTGTTGGAAGACATAGGGGAAGTGCTCATTATTTTGAAGACAGATAAGTAAAGGGAAAGAACCTAGCATTTGTTGTTCCTTTCTGATACAAACTGTACTACTGGGTGGATGAGGGAAACTTGCTCTTATAGCAGTATTCCAGATAATAAAGAAGAAAGACAACCCCATTTTACATGTGACCGACTATTGGATATAGGCATTTAGCTCTATCTGTTCACCACACAAGAAGAGAGAATCAGACGTTGTGGACTTTCTGTGGGGGCAACACACCATCACCATGAGAGTCTTGCCAAAGGAAAACCTGAATCTTAGCAGAGCCCTCAGAGTCTAGACCTAACAACCAATTTGTAGGAAATTCCAAGGACCGCTAAATTATACCATAGGTCCCTACCTTTTAGAAACACATATCAAAATATTCACAGATGAGATGATAAAATGTCTGGGATTTGCTACAAAAATATTCTTGGGGAAAATGTAACAGTATATTGTGTATGGAGTGGGGAGTAGAGGTGGCGGTAGGTAAGAGCCAGGACTGGACATGGATGGTGGTGGTTGGGGTTGGATGGTGGTTGCAAAGTAGCTACTGTTTCTCTTTGTGTGTCTTTGATATTTTTCACTAAAAAATGTTAAGAAAAGGAAAGGGCTAAAACTGCTCTGAAGAACGGGATTCTCCCAAGTTCACTGCAGACAAATTAAAGGATCACTAGCTAGCTGTGTGTCTTTGGGGGTCATGGGAAGCCAGGATCTGTGACTTCCTCCTGCAACATCCTGATTTGGGCGTGGTGGCAACAGAGGTGACCCTTTGCCGGATTCTCTCAAAGTGTGATCTAAAGACTACCTCTGTCTGAATCATCCAGCACTTGCTAGAAATACAGATCCCTGGGTTACATCCTGGCCTGGGGCTAGGGGCCCCGGGGTATGCATGTTAACAAGCTCCCAAATGAGTCTGATGGTCACTGAAGATTGATAGTGATTGCCCAAGAGTGTGGCTAAAGAGACAAGGAGCTGGGGAGTCAACAGAAGGGTCGAGAAGGATAAAGGTGCCCAGCATCCTTCCTATCTTCTCACTGAAGGAGCCCTTTCTCCAGCCCAGAAAAGGTGCAGGACTGGTGGAGGAGAGAAGAGCCAGACGATGGCTCCTTGGTGTTTATTTCTTGAGCCCGAGGGTCTGACAGGTAGCGAAAGGATGGAATGAGTGAGTGGATGGCTGGGGAGGAGGGTGAATAAGGCTTGTGCTCACAAGGACTCAGCCAGAGCGGATGAGGCAGGACTGAGTCTTTCGGCTAATGGAGGAGGGGCGGAGGTGAGCCATGGGCACCAGGCAGGACAGATAGTCTCCTGTGGTTGCTCAGGCCCAAACTCTGCTGTGGGGCCTGCCTGCTGGTGTTTCCAGTCACAAAGGGAGGAGTTGTTTCCAGGGATGGCCAGAAACTTCTGTTATAGAAACCAGCCCAAACAACCCTGTCTGCCACTAAAGGAGGCTTTCGAGAGGTGATTTGAGGGAGACGCTGGAACAAACTGCATTCTGGAACCTCTGCCTGCCTCCTTTGATCACAGAAGCTGACCTCACCTTGCCGAGGCCGTTCCTCCACCATTACACTGGGGAAGGAGCCGTCCCCATCCCCATCTCCGTGCTGAAAGCCTCGGCTGGATTTCCAGACAGAAGAGGAAGTGGTGCGGTCTACCCAGAGCAGCTTGGCACGCAGAAGGAGCTCTGGGATCTATTATCCTCCAGGGCGCAGATTTGATGGGGGGAGAGAACAAAGCACAGAACAGTCCAGAAACCACAGACCTGTAATCTTTCCAAATCCTGAAGGCGGCCTGTGTGCATCCCTCTCTGCGTGGCTCCCAAATTTCTGAATCTCAGAGAGGCCGAGAGTGTCTGTTTCCCAGACCACAGCCAAAATGGAAGGGGAAGACAAATCTGTTCTGTTTGGTTTCCATAGATTTGACCCAGAGATTAACTGCCAAGGTCTCGATGACACACACAATATCAATCACAGGCTAAATGTCATAATGAGAGCTGGGCAGGTTGTCAAGAGAGGCCTCCAGGTTTCTGTTACAGCTTCATATTTAAAGGTTTGGTCCCAGGAAACCAAACGCCAGCCTGAAGGCTACGTGGCCTGTCTCCTCCTCACAGGACAGCAACCTCGGGCTCCTTCCCGGAGGCGCCAGGCAAGTAACGTGGAGGGAAGCCGGTTGCGTATTTGAGAATAAAACAGACAAACCCCCTAACTGTTGGCCTCAGGCAGGAGGCAACAGGGAGTGGTGGCGAGCAACTCTTCCCCTGATGGGCACAGCAGCTTGCCCTTCCCTGTGGGAATGCGAGCCCAGATTGTCTGATATTTTTATGAGAAGTCAGAAAGCCAGAGTTTTGTGAGAAATCTGCTGCTGTTCACATGTAGGCAGCTGAAGGCGATGCTCTCCTTGCCCTGTTCCATTTCCTCAGCTCAGACGGCTGCCATGTAAGTGAGCAGTCCCCTCACACTACACAAAAGACTTCCTCCCTCAAGCCCCTGAATCTCCCTGCTGGAGGGTATTTTCTGGTCTTTATGCTGGTTAGGCCTAAAATAGGAGGAGTTACCCTCAAAAGTTACTGTTCTTGAGGGGCAGGCATTGGTGAATAGGTACCCCTCAGATTCCTCCCTGCTCAGGGGGACCTCGGCGGGAAGTCTGTTCTACACAGTGTCCCGGAGAGGTAACCTGCTCACACTCGTCCTGTCTGGGCTCTCTTCCCTCCCAGACTCACCCCTCTCTGCTCGCCACTCGTAAAAGCATCTCCACATAAACAACTTGAACCCAAGCCCTGGTCTCAGGGTCAGCTCTCAAGGGAACCTAAGCTAAGACACTTTACTGCTAGTTTTAAAACATTTGAAGATACTGAGATCACAGAGAATTCAGAGGCCAAGTGATACTTGACCACGAAGGCCTAGAGTGGCATTTCCCTCTGTGGAACAGTGGCCTTGACTTTGAGATGCTGTTTCCAGGAATAATTCACATAGGGGCCCCTTGTTAAATCTGACTCCATTTCATAATTTTTGATGGTACAGCTCACGTTTGGTTAAAGGTGTCCCCTGCCCAATAAGGGAAGGCTTCAAATGAATTCAAAACAATCATTTCGACACCGTGATTGGACTTTATGTAAAAACAAAACAAAATATCTTATTAGTTTTTTGTTTTTTGTTTTTTGTTTTTTTTTTTAACTAAAAGAAAAATGTCAAAATGTCAATGCTGTGAGCAAGTGGCAGGACTCTGGGAGTTTGTTGTTTTTTTTTCTCTTTTCTATTTTGGGATTCTTTAAATAAATAATCATATTTTATAATAAATCACCATGTCTATATTTTTGAACTGTGCTGACCAAACAGAACATCTGGGCAGGAAGCTGCCTGTGACTTCTAATTTGTGATTTCCACTTTATCTTCCTTGCCCCCGGGACCTGCCACTTTCCTGGGGCCCCTCCACCTCCTTGTCCCTCTCTCCCTACATCCACTGGCTCCAGGCCCTAGTCTGCTCTCACAGCCCCAATGATCACTGAAGACGCTCAGGTCTATACTTTGCATCCCCCTTGAGTGTCACTTTTTTCTTGATAAAATGGAGCTGTAGCCAGAAGGGTAAAGTCAGTTTTAAAGACAAGCAAACATGCACAGCTGGTTGAGTGCCTGATTCTTGGTACAGGTTCAGGTCATGATCTCAGGGTTGTGGAATCAAGCCCCGCATCAGGCTCCACGCTCAGCAAGGAATCTGAGATTCTCTCTCCCTCTCCTGCCCCTCTTGCACATGCGTGCATGGGCTCTTTTTCTCAAGTAAATAAATAAATAGATAAATCTTTTTTTTTTTAGATTTTATTTATTTATTTGACAGACAGAGATCACAAGTAGGAAGAGAGGCAGGCAGAGAGAGAGGAGGAAGCAGGCCCCTCACTGAGCAGAGAGCCCGATGCGGGGCTCGATCCCAGGACCCTGGGATCATGACCCGAGCTGAAGGCAGAGGCTTCAACCCACTGAGCCACCCAGGCACTCCTAGATAAATCTTTTATTAAAAAAAAAAAACAACAAATTAACAAAAACCCAACCTGAACTCTTTCTAAGGTAGAGGATGGGAGCAGCCAGGTGGAGAGACACATTAGTTATTTCAGTGGGAACACTAAATCTCTCAGTAGACCCTTGAACCTGCAAAGACTGGCCAAGTAACCATGGAACGTGACCAACAGACCTCCTGCCTCCTGCTTGTCAAAAAAAATACCATCTGGGGACCCTTTGGATGAGGAAAAAATAAGTCCTGAAGTATAACCAGAAGGTGGTGGCGGGAAACAGAGAGCTAAATTATTCTGAGCCTTCTAAAATATTCCCTGAAGGGGCAAAGGGAGGGAAGGGAAGGAGGATGTGAACCACAGACAGCCAGGTGTGGAGTGTCCAGCGCACACCATTCTGCTGAGAACAGGGATTCCCGGTGCTGAACTGGGCAGTGTCCTAAAGCTAAGTCATCCCTCTCTTTGTCACCCTAAACCTTGAAACCATTAGATGCAAGAGACAGCCATGCTGGTGGTGGTTTTGAGAAATCAAAGGGAAAGAGGCTTGAGCAGGTGGAGAGAAGAGACCACAGGTTTATGAAGCAGCATGTACAATACTCACTAAAATAGTCAACACTGGCTAGGTGCTTATTTTAGGATGATGGGATTATATGTCATTCTTCTTTTTAAGGCACAGTCTATTCTAAACTTTCTATGTTGAACATGTATCACTTAAATATGTGAAAGGGGGAAAAAAGCCTATGAACGTTCTATTTTAGAATTGTTCTGGACAAAGTAGATGTTCCCCCTACACCTATGGACTAAGGCACAGGAAGGTGACCTTCAGGACAAGCCCTGGCCAAGTGTTTCTTACATCTCCCATGGCATTGAGTAACCTCCCAGTAAGTGTGATCTCCCCGAACAGAGCCATGCCCTCCTATAGGCTTCTGGTAGCAGAGCCAGGCCTAGGTCATGTCAGAAGGTCATTCTAGAGATGCCCGAGTGGCTCAGTCAGTTAAGTATCTGCCTTCAGCTCAGGTCATGATCCCACGGTCCTGGGATCTAGTCCCACATCGCACTCCCTATTCAGTGGAAAACCTGCTTCTTCCTCTGCCTGCCTCTCCCCATGTCTGTGCTCTCTGATAGATAGATAGATAGATAGATAGATAGATAGACAGACAGGTAGATGATAGATTGGAAAGAAAAGAAAAAGGAAGAGAAATAAGAAAAGAAGGGGAAGGGAAAACTAAATAGGCACAGGGCCTTGGAAAAGGTCCATGTAAGTGTTGGGTTCTGAAGCTTTGGGGTAAATCCACCTCCAAAGGAAATGTCCTTCCCTTCTGACTGGAGACAGAACTCAGGTGAAGAGAGCAGCCCCCTTCCCCTGCCCTGTGGTGTCCGAGCCAGCATCCTCAACTTGCCTTCCATGGTCTTGCTTTAGCCTCAGTCAGCCAAAATCAAGGGTGTTCTGGCGACCCACAAATGGGCATGAGGGGTGGCCTCGTTTCCTTTTTGACTTCGCCTCACAAGTTAGGCTTGGCCCTGCCCTCCACCCCCAGGCTTTCCTCACACATCCCTCTGTTAAGCACCAGGTGTGGGCTGGGCCAGAGAGATCGCTGCCTTCTAGAAGTTTTTGGTCTAGGAGAGCAGTTTTCTAAAGTAATCTTAAAACAACCTCCTCTCCCTTTGAGGTCATTCTGTCTGGGTACCTATGCATACATGGCACGTTCCTAGTGCATTGGGATCATGGGGGAAGTTCATCTGTATTTAAATGTATGCACACCACACTTCCTCCCGGACACCACCCAAGTTGGGCTTGGAATGCGCCTTGAAGGAAGAGGGAGAGTAAAACTGTTACGGTGGTGGGATATGTTACTCTGTTAGGAGAGTAATACCTTCTGCGGTATGTGAAGGTCTAGAATTTGGCAGCAGTGAACGTACATAAATAAACATATTTTTAATTTACTTCAAGTCAATGCTTGTCTTTACGCATCTTAAACCTATAAAAATGATCCCAACGAGGAAATAAAAGTTGTGGATTTTTAAAAAATTAAAACCTGGGCGTGAAAGCCCAGGAAATTTTTGTTGCCTGTAATTTAATTCCTAACGTATCTGACACAATCCAAGTTTAACAGATTTTTTTTCTTTTCGATTCTGGCAAGCATGTTAACAGGAGGCAATTATGTGAATTAATAGAAAATCCTTTGATTAAAAAAACAGAAAAGCCTTCATTTAAAGAGGTAATTTAATATTCCTTCTGTGATGGTGTTGATGTCATAACTTGTTTGATTAACTCTTCAAATGGATTCAAAGCGCTTCAGGGTGGTAATTTATGAAGTCTTAATTGATTTCCCCAATCTTGGTGAGGCAGAGTTGAGCCTCCCGGAAACCATGAGGAGGCTAGAGGCCCGTACTCGGCTTCCTCCTCACACATGGGAGCGGGCTGGGATGGACTCTACCTCTGTGACCTGGACTCCAGTGGGGGGAGAAGAGGCTCTGGCACTGGTGGCAAGAGATCGTGACCTCTGACCAAGCCAGCTGTGGTTCTTGAGTCCTAAGCAGCTGGGTTTTTTGCCTCTTCTGTGGATGTGTGGAAATACTGCAGGAGATTTCGCAGCTCGTGAACTCAGCAATAGATGGCCTCTTACCCCACAACTTTCTAGAACTATTTCTCCCTGTGCGTCACCCCAGAACACAAGGCTTCCATGAATGGGAGAAGACAAACTGGGGTAGATGGTGGGTGTGCAGCCCTCGCCATGGGTCTGCCATTACTCCGTTTCCCTGTCTAGGCTTCTATTACTCAGTAGGCCTGTCTCGGTGTTGTCCAGAGGCGGCCCTGGGCCATGCACTCACTTCTTGGAGCTGCTGCGAATGCTCACTGAGTAATCAAGGCCTGGCAGGGCCCCAGGAAATAATCATCCAGTGGTTGCCCCTATTGCGTACCTGGGGATAATCTACTCTCCAATCTCTTAGACAGTGAACAGCTGCCCCCACTTCACAGATAAGCAAAATGAGAGTCAGAGGTTAGGAACACGGTACCAAGTGGTATGACTGGGCCTCTACCCGGGCAACCAAGCACCCCCACCCGTGTCAACAGAAGGTCACTGTATTCTTGCTCTCAAGGTTTACGCTCCCAAGGGCGGGCCTGGGCCTTCCATTTGTGTGCCTCCAACCCTAAGGTGCATCCCAGAAGTGGTGTGTAGTTGTGCAGAGAGCTCTCGGTGGCCTTGAAGTCTAACAAACCTGGACTTTGGCTTCCTCATCTGTAGAATGGGCTTAATATCCACCTCACCAGTTGTTGAACTGAATGAGATAAGTCCTTGGCACATCGACAGGGGCTCAGGAAACATTCCATGGAAGGGGATAAGGAAGCACTGGGGAGGCTTGATGGGGACTTCCCAACTGTGTCGGGAGCTAAGTTCTGAGCCAGGAGTAGGGACTAGTAGGTAGAGCGTTTGGCCAAGGCCAAGGGTTTCTGTAGGGTATGATGGGAATGGGGCATAAATAAGCCTGAACATCTTCCTATGGGTAATGAGGCTTGTTTGCTCATGTGCTAAGTATGAGCAAGGCTTTGGGGAGGAGAAAGGACACTCTCCAGCCTGTTGACATCTGGTGGCCATGCCAGGCTACTGTGGGACTTGGCTCTCTATTTACTGCGGAAATGGGGGGCCCAGACCATCAAGGGTCCCTGGGGGCAAAAATTCAAACACCGTCTGCTCTGGGGTCAGGCTGTGGAGGACGAGCGGAGCAGTGAACCCTGGCACCACTCCCTGGCATGGCTTTTCCTTGGGGGCTGGGCCCAGGTTGGAGTTTAGCATCAAGGGAAGCAGGGGAGCGCGAGGTCATCCCCACTCCACCCCACGGGGGAGGAACCAGAGCACAGTGTCTGTGCCGTCAGACTCGAAGGTACACACTGCCGCTGTCTGGGCTGTGGGACATGGATAGCCCACTCCACTCCTTTGGATCTCTGCTTCCTCATCTGAAAATGGAGACGGGGAGGTCCCTCCCTCACAGGGCCGTTCTAACTCTGAGGAACAAATGAGTTCATGCTGAAAAGAAAAGCTTTTGGAACCGTGCCTGACCTGTTGTTAGTACCGGGAAACATTACAGAGCCAAGCCCCGCTGCATGGAGGGCAGGCAGCCCCCTCCCCGAGTGGACTCAGAGGGCCTCGGCAAGGTTAGGAGACATGCGAACAGCCAGGTCTCCAGCCTCAGTACTCCTGCTCTGCTCCTCATCCCTTGTGGGGTAGACAAGAGCCACAAGAATGCTACCCTCAGACCCAGAGTCCCCTCCAACCCAGTGACACCCCAGGACTGACATGTTCCCAGGGAGGGCTTCCAGTTTACCAGATGGGGGTGAACCATGGCCCCCTTGTCATCCTTAGCACAGATGTGAAGAGCCCCCCAACTCCTCAGACCCTCTCCCACATCTCACCCCCTAAACTCAGGCCCAAGTCTCTTTTCTTATACAGATCTCAGCTCAGAAGCTCTTCAAGCATTGTGTATAAGTGTCATTGGTGGGGCCAAAGTGATTTTCTCATGAATAGAACAAAAGGGGGCCATCAGTGAAAGGTCAGAGCAACTGAACGAAGACCAAGTACCAGGGACACCCAGGGCCTGGACCTGAATGAGGAGGCCCCTGCACGCAGGCACCTCACGCCCCCTCCCTTCTTACTTGGGTGCTTTTTTCCTTGGAACATTTCAGCTTTCCTGAGCAGTCAGAGCCCCCCACTCCCCCATAGCTCTCAGGTTCCAGGCCTGTGAGGAGCCACCAGGCCACGGGACAAGAGCACCAGGATCTACGGGGAGAGCCCTGGCCTGAGAGGCAGGACAGCTTCCCACATTCTCACCAACACATGGGGCTGTTTTGGTGATCCAGCCCCCCCATCTCTACCAGAGCCATCATCCCCAACCTCATCCTCCCACCAGAACTGGGAAAAGCTTTGAAAATGGTCACTCCTTCCAAATGATGCTTAGCATTATCCAGAACACAGAAAAATTCTCATCCCTGGGATTCTGAGTCCTACACTTGTAATGTGTGCTGCCCTACACAAGATGTGAGTCCCTGTATACAGTGTGTCTCTCTCCCCTCCTGCTGAGATCTCCTTCCCCTCTGCTGGCTGAATGGACAAATGTAGAACCTTACTGGAAAATGACGTGTGACCCCGTGGATGCAATGCCTCACAAGGGCCCACTAAGCTCTGACCCACCTGATTATCCGTTAGAAATGGTCACTGAACTGGAAACTCAGATTAGGAGAGAGGGAAGCTGAGAACATTCCATGGAGCCTCTAGAGCAAGATGGGGCAACAAGACGCCTGTCACACTAAAAAGATGTGAGCTGTTCCCTGCCACTCTAGAAACAGAGTCAAAAGGGGTCTTCTAGCCCCACACCCAGGCCCCCAAAGAACATGACTGGACCTGACAGGTGTCCGCGTCCCCGCCGAAAGGCCTTACCTGTGTGTGCTGGGGCCTGGCTGGGTCAGGAGGTGCTGGTCTGTGGGGCGTGTGGCAGCCGCACTCCTGGCCACCTCCACTGGCATCCACGAACCTATTTTTAGGGTTAGATCTGCTGACGCTGACCTTGAGTGCTGCCCAGTCTGGGAAGAGACCCGTGGCATCTGCTTGCAAAGTGATGGGCCAGTGTGACCTGAAACCCTCGACTTTGGGAGCCCTGTCCCTGGAGCCCACACGCTTGTCCCTGGCCCAGTGACAGAGGCGGGACACATGGCCGCCCAGAGCGGGGACAGGCAGGGGAATTTCCCAGCTTTGTCTTCTCGAGATGGATGAGGCCAGGTGTCCGTGGGGCCCTGCCCTGGGCTTTGTGCCAGAACAGCTGGAACAGGGGAGGTTTGCCAGCCAATGGAGAGCCTGTGGGAGGGTTGGGAGCACCCAGACTGGAGAAGGGCTCTCCACTCCAGTCTCTTCCCGGAGTTCAGGCAGCCATCTATTGGGGGAGGGGGGAGGTGTGCGGAGGGAAAGGTTGCTGCAGTATGGGGGGCAATCCGTGAAACTCAGCAGACAGAGACTCTGTAAACCTGGGTTCATGTACATTGTGTCATTTCATGTGAGACCTCCAGCAAGTGCCCAACCCTTCTGGGCTTCAGTGGAGAAAATAATCACAATGCTGTCCTCTTGTGATTAGGAGGGCTACATGAGATAAAGAAGGGAAAACACTTGGCTAACATTTAAAAATGATATGAGGAGGGCCAAAAATATTTCCAACTCAACAGTCCCTCCCAAGTCTCTCTTCTTGGTGGTGCCTTCTCTTAATCTCCCACCTCTTTGGTTCTGGGCTTCTTTGCCCCAGGGGTTCCCTCCCATGCCCTGCTACTATGATCCCCTTTTTAGTGCTGAGGGCCATAGTCCTGTCAAGGCTCCTCTAATATTCTATTAAAATCTTTCCTGGGCTTCCTACAGTTCCTTCTGATGAATGAGGTCCTAGTCACCCCCTTTCAGGCTCTTACTCTAATGTGTGAAGATCAGGAGGAGGGTGAAGGGGTCGCCAGTCTTCTTGTGTTGGGGTCATTAACTGTCCACTGCAACTTTGAACCCAGCAACCCAAAGATCTTCCTCACAATTTGCATGTTTAGTTACTGCCAGTTTTATTTAGGGTGATTATTTCTACCAGTATTTTTCTTTGTGAAACTGCCGAAAGACTTAGCTTTTATTGAATTCTTGGTGCAAAGAATAGTCCCAAGGCCAAGACTCAGGACCCGACTGTATAACAAGGTCAAGACATCAGGGTCCAAATGTCCTCTCGGTGAAGAGCTGACGCCAGAGCACTGGGGTCGTAGGCTCTTCTGCAAGTACCCCGGGGACTGAAGGAGTCAGAGACGCTGGAACCATCAAGAGTTGGAGAATGACTTCTGTCTAGCCAGGAGTCCCAGCCCCTGCCCTAACCCCAGCCCGAGTCAAAGGTGAAGGAGGCAAAGGGGGCCTCTGTAGGTATAGGTTCAGCAGCAGACAAAAATCAAGTATCTAAAGATACCTAAGATAGATAAGTGACTGATGAGAGTGGGAGATAATATTTCACACTGTCTAGGAGGGATATTCAAGTGAATAAAGGCAAGAAAAGAATCAGGTGGGATGTTGGATTATCACCTGCATAGAGTAGACCCTACATGTAGTTGATCAGAATACTGACGACCCTCTCCCCCACACCTCATATGCCCCCAGTCCTCCACATATTCAAGTATGCCCAAAGTGGGTGACAAGACTGGGGAAGGGTGGAAAACTGCATCAGTAATTATGAGGAATTGTAGGAAGTCCTGGGAAGATTTTATTAGAAAAGAGTGGTGGTGGCGTCAGGAGACATCTGGCCTGTCTTCTAGCAGCTGAAGGGCTGACCTGTGGTGGGAACAATAGCATTTTCTTTTCTTTTTAAGATTTATTTCTTTGAGAGAGGGAGAGGGAGAGAGTGGAGTTGGGGAGAAACAGACTCTCCATTGAGCAGGGAGCCTGATGCCGGGCTGGATCCCAGGACCCTGAGATCATGACTTGAGCCAAAGGCAGAGGCTTAACCCACTGAGCCACCCAGGTGCCCCCGTTTAAAAAAAAAAAAAGATTTTATTTGAGAAGGAGAGCATGAGCACGAGTAGGAGGAGGAGCAGAGGCAGAGGGAGAAGGAAGGAGAAAGAATCTCTAGCAGACTCCACACTGAGTGCAGAGCCCGGGGCTCAATCTCAAGACCCTGAGATCATGACCTGAGTCAAAATCAGGAGTCTGAATTTTAACTGAATGAGCCACCCAGGCACCCCTACAATAGTCCTCTCTGCGCAACTCTAAGGGCAGAACTCGGGCACTGGGTAGTTCCCCCAAGTGTTTTTATGTGGACTCAGCAAACACACCATTCTGCTGGGATGGGAGCAAACCAGGTAACCAACGGCTGGACCTGGTGATGTCTCCACCGACTCCAACTGCCAGGGTTAGTTCCCCAGGATTCTGTGCAACAGCAAGTTGCAACGGCAAGGTAAGTAGAGTTTGATCTGTAGAAACAGCTGTTATGTTCCTTGCAGCTTCTTGGAATTTACATTTGACACAGGTTTCTCCCTTCCACCACTTCTCTGACCCATGTTCTTTTCATTAACAAACTTCTCTTCCCCAGAAGTTCCCATAGTTTCTCCACTTTCAGATACAGGTAAACACTGCTCTTTGCCCCAACTTCTCTGGATCAGAATCTCACCTGGGTCCAGTGACAAGGTGTGACTCCCCAAGTCAAAGATGTCCACGTCCCAATCCCTGGGACCTGTGAACATGTCACGTTTACAAGGCAGAGGGGAGTTAAAGTTGCAGATGAAATGAAGGTTGCTAATCACTGACCATAAACTAGGGAGGGTGTTCTGGATCATTCAGGTGAGTCCCGTGTTAACACAAAGGTTCTTAGAAGTGGAAAGAGGCAGCAGGGGAGACCCACATAGTGCAGTGTGTGGAGGATTCAACTCCCCATTCTGGTTTTGAAGATGGAGCCACAGCCAAGTAGGAAAATGCAAGGAAACGGATTCTCCCCTAGAACCTGCAGAAGGAAGGCTGTTCTGCCAACACCTTGACTTTAGCCCAGTGAGGCCCATGTTACGTTTCTGACCTACAGAACTGAAAGGTAATACATGTGTTATTTTAAGCCGCTAAGTTTGAGGGAATTTGTTACAGCAACAATAGGAAATCGATAAGTGAGATTTGACTCATTAAAGGGCTTTCCTGAGTCCAAAAGACCCAGAGACAACTAGTGCTCATTGGATGCCTGAGTTTACGCAGACACTAAACCCAGCTTAAGCCCTGGGAAGAGGGCTCCCACCCAGAGAGGGCCGAGGGCGCCTCTCCATAGCAGATGTGTGTAGTCTGATGACTGTAAGTCCTCTGCTCTCCCAGAGGTCTCTCTTCTTTCATATTAAAACAAAGCAAAACAACCCACCCAATGTCATTGTGTATGGCAGAGAGGACCAGAGCGCAAAGCAGGAGACAACTCCACAGACTTCTGTCCCCGTCCCTGCCCTGTCCACAAGGCTCCTTTCAGTAGGTGCTACCACAGATTTCCTTCTTGTCCATTCTTGGTCTCTCACCTACCCCTCTCGAGCTGCGTGTTCAAGAGGCTCCAGATTCCTCTTCCCTTCCGACTGTGCAGAGTGGGTGCTCCTTCTCTGTCTCAGCCTCCCATGCAGGCTGGGCCTAGGGCCTCCCTCTCTCACCGAAAAGCCTCCCCAAGACATTTTTCCTGGCTGTGTCATCGATCCAAAGGGGGAATTTTTTTTACTCCCCTAGACAGTAATATCCATAGATTCTGGAACAAGAGATCCTGCCCTGAGCTTGTTTTTTAGAGGTTTCTGCATATCACAAACATACAATCATCAAGACACTGCTACATACCTGTTAGAATGGCTAAAGACAAACAGAAAACAATACCAAACTCTGGTAAGAATGTTGGCGGGTGCTGGAACTGTTGTGTGTCTTGGTCACGGTGATGGTTATACAACTAAATGTCCTTGTCCGTGAAACCAGGAGGAGTGAATTTTGCTATATGTAAATTTTTTTCTTAGGGTTTTTGTGGGTTTTTTAAAGATTTTATTTATTTATTTGACAGAGAGAGATCACAAGCAGGCAGAGAGGCAGGCAAATGGAGAGGGGGAAGCAGGCTCCCTGCTGAGCAGAGAGCCCGATGTGGGGCTCGATCCCAGGACCCTGAGATCATGACCTGAGCCGAAGGCAGAGGATTAACCCACTGAGCCACCTAGGCGCCCTTGCTATATGTAAATTTAGAAATAAAATGGATACATGGTTGGGGCACCTGGGAGGTTCAGTCTGTTGATCATCTTCCTTCACCTTAGGTAATGATCTTGGGTCCTGGGATGGAGCCAGAGTCAGGCTCCCACCTCAGGGAGTCAGCCTCCCTCCTCTTCCTCTGCCCCTCCCTGCCCCCACTCATGTGCGTCCATTCTCTCTCTGTCTCTGTGTCTTTCTCTCAAATAAATAAATAAATAAAATCTTTAAAAAAGTAAAAGGAAACATGGGTGCTTCTTCCACTTGGGATCTGGCTTTCAGCACTGGCCGAGTGTTATGTGAAGCTCTAGTCCCTTTTGTGATTAACACCGTTCTTGCTCTGGGTCCTCAGAACAAAAGGTAACTGAGTCTGAATTCCATACATGTTGGTGGGTTGTGTTGCTGCTCACCTTGGAGTATAAACAGGATCTGAGCTGCGGTAAGAGAGGAGATGGCTTAGTCTGCTTACCCAATGGTCCACCCACTACAAAAAGCCAGTGGTGGTGAGTGCCCGTGGTGTCTCTGTGCTCTGCTTCAGGGTTCTGGAGGGCATCCAGAATCAGTGTGATATTCACAACTGTTTCACAGCAGCTAAAGAAGAGGCTGGTGTATTAAACAATTCTGAATATTCTTTTAGGTATACGTAAGTAGGCCTAGATGTAAGAAGTGTGAAGCATAATGCCAATTCTTTACATCAACTACTAGAATTATCAAGGATTTTCTTTTATTTTTCTTTTTTTTTTAATGATTTTATCTCTAACAATAATTTGGAAGACCTTTTAAAGAAGTCAGTGAAGACTTTCAGGTTCATTTAGACGATTTTGATTTAAAACCTTGATATTCAGTAATTATGTATTCCCTTTTATTTTTAATAGAAACTTTGAATGTTTCAGAAAAAGAACTCTTTTGGAGATATACATGGAAGCAATTTTAGTTTGTTATTGTTTTCACTTACTTTACATTTTGATAAAAATATTTGCATTTGTTCACTTTGAATTTGATCACATTTTATTTTTGATCTTTCAGATCGGCATAGCCCAACTGAAATATAATGCAAGCCATGTATGCAATTCAAAATTTCCTAGTAGACACATTAAAGAGTAAAAAGAAACAGGTGAACTTAATTTTAATAAAATATTTTCTTTAAGTGACTATACCCCACATATTATCATTTCAACACATAATCAATATGAAAAATCATTGAGATATTTGACATTCTTTTTTCCATACAAAGTCTCCGAAATCTGTATCTTACGTTGACAGCCTACCTCGATTTGGACTGGCCATATTTTGAGTGCTCGCTAGCCCCATGGGGCTGATGGCTTGCATGCCAGACAGCCCAGGTCTAGAGCCCTGAGGATGTAGGGGTGGGAATATGGAATGGGGACTTCCATTTGTCCTTCTGCCCTGGCCTGGCCTACCTCCTTCCCATTAGATGACCACAGACCTTTCCCCCTCTGAGCATGAGCTGTCCCCAGTTCTTGAAGCCTGTGGTGTGGGTGCCCTAGAGGTCTCTGTGGCTTGCCCAGAGTATGCTGGCAGCTGGCTGTGCCACATGTGTTGTGAAGCTGTCACTCATGACTCTGATAGCCAACTGATTCAAGGATGTTGTGTTTGGAGAGGTCTAAGGGCGGAGGATGTTTCTCTGAAATCAACACCTCTGTTTATCTCCCTGGCTATCAAAACACTGGGAGGGCCAGCTGCCAGCCTCCTGCTGGGGGGCTCTGGAGTCCTTAAGACCCAGGGCAGGGGCTGTGGGCAGTCATTCCACAAACTCCTCCCTTTCCCAGGAGGCTAAATGCCATTTGAGCCCTGCTCGAGTCTGTCAGCGACCTTGGCAAATGGGTCTCTGTTAGTACCTCTGTCTTCATGTCAGGACTGTTCATTTCACAGATAGATGGCAGTTTCCTCTTCATGGCCTGTTAGTGCATCAAAGTGACATTGATGAGGCTTGACAGTGTAGTTACTCATGTGTGGGAGGCAGGAGAGCAGAAGAGGGAAGGGCATGTGCTTCCAAAACAAAAGGACTTGGGTTCAAATCTTGCCCCTGCCACTTAGCACTGAGTTGGTGCAAAGCCCCTGACTTCTCTGAGCCTGTGCACTGGAAATCATAACAGGACCTTACCTATAGGGTTATTGTACAGATTAAATAAGGTAATGCATGTAAATCTGTTGGCTTGGAAGAAGCAACCAGTACATACTAGTCATGGCTATTCCTTTTCTCCTTCTCCTTCAATTCTGGTTAGTTGTGCTAGTGCTCACTGGACGGATGAAGAAGTCCTTAAAAGGATTAAATTAACAAACTATTGGGAGTCAAAATCTTCCTGTGGATTTAGTAGAGACTGACTGCCATGACACCCTCCTCTGCATCCAGACTTGGTTCTAGAAGCAGGTGGCAGAACAAGGAGGCTGGAAATCAGGCCCTGCCTGGGATGAATTCACTGTGCATTAGAGAAGCAGAGCTCCCAGTGAAAAATGGCAGCTCAGTGAGTGAGGGCTGTGATGGGGTGCACAAGGGCCAAAGCTGCCCAGAAGAGCCGGGATACTCAGTAAAAACGCTCAGAGAAGACCCACTGTGGCACTGGGGAAAGAAGGCTAGATGGCAGTGTCATGTGATCATATGCTGGTTATTCGTGAACCTCGAAGGCACTCAATAAATACTTGTTGCCCTGAGAGTTATATTACCTCATACTGTCATGGACATTTTTGTTCAATGACAGGCATTAGCCAACCCATAATAGTTTGGTCATGACAGGTCCCTTGAGCTAATCCCATTGGCCGGAGTGAGCTCAGTTTTAAGGAAGGGATTGACTTTGACACCTTGTGTACCCTGATCAGTTGGGGGTCCAACAAAGGACAGAATTCATCAGGGACGGTTTACATGAAGAGATGTAGATGACGGGATCTCATGCTGAGTATGAGCAGGGTTAAGGGACCAAATGAGTGAAGCTGAAGCACCTCGGAAGCCCCAGAACACAGAGGAGTTCAACCCGGTGGATGAGGACAGCCCTCTCAGGAACAAGAGAGCAGGGAGGCGGAAGGAATCTGGGTCCATCCATGACCTCTTGAGGCCAAGTCCCCTTGCCTTTCTGGACTGCCCGCCTGCCTCTGGACAGCGATGTGAGAGAGAAATAAACAGCCGTCCACTGAAGCTATCGCATCTGGGAGTGTGTGTTGCCCTAACCTTACTCTAATGCATTCGAAGGCCGGTGTGATTGCCCTAAGGGAGTGAGGGAGTGAGTGTTAGCAGATGAGAGTGCCTCTGAACGAAGGGCCTGGCAGCCATGTTTACGTAAAGGAGCTTGGATTTTGTTCTGGCAAGGATGCTTCCGTGATCTAATTTGCATTTTTCAGAACATTTTGACTGGTATGTGGGGATTGGAATGGAACAAAACGTGAACCAGTGAGGGGGGCTCTTCTGGTTCTTCAGGCACAAGATGCCCATGGTTTGTTCAAAGATGGCGGGGGCGGTGTGTGAGAAAGGAGTCAGACTCTGGATGTGTTTTGTTTCTTTTTTTTTTTTTAAGATTTTTTATTTATTTATTTGACAAGAGATCACAAGTAGGCAGAGAGGCAGGCAGAGGGCAGGGGGAAGCAGGCTCCCCACTGAGCAGAGAGCCCGATGCAGGGCCTGATCCCAGGACCCTGGGATCACGACCTGAGCTGAAGGCAGAGGCTTTAACCCACCGAGCCACCCAGGCGCCCCTCTGGATGTGTTTTGATGGCAGATGATGAAGGATCACCTCATAACCTTGACTTTAAGGCGTTTGCCTGTTCAGGAATAAATGAATTATATAACGTGTTTAACACACGCCCTAGCATGTAACTAGTATTGTTGTTGTTTCTATAACGGCTTCTGATCCTGAAGATGTCACTTATCCCAGCACAAGGTGCTGATAGATTGAGCAAGGAAGGAAGTTCATGTTTTACTAGCAACTGACTCCTTTGATGTCTGTGCACATGGTCTCAGACTGTCCCTGAGGTCATCTTGAGGAGAGAGCACAGCCCAGACCCAGAAAGAGCCTCGTCACCGCAGGGAGTCTGAAAATTCACTCGCTCTGCCCATCCCCATACAGCAGCTACTGTGTGCTGGGCGGTGTTCTAGAAACTGAGGGAAAAGTGACAACAAGGTATATTATATCCCTGCCCTCGTGTTCCTGTTTTTTTTTTTCCCTGGGAGGAATAAGGTAAGTGAGGCACCTTTATTTTTTATTAGCTCATCTAATCTCCTCCACAGGCCCTAATGTGGAATTCAGGACACTTCATTTACTAAATAATGATATCTCAAGACTCTTCCCAGTTAAAAGCTCAAGCCCGCAAAATTCTCTCTTCCTCAACATGGATTATGGCTGTTCCTTAGGGTTTACCCCAAGAGGCAAGGTGGGGGAGGGGTCTGGTTGGCGTGGGATTCCTTGAGCCTGGCTGCTGCTGATGTTGCACAAAATGATTTCCTTCCAGATGCCTAAGTGGGTAAAGAGTAAAGCGCCCCACTTTTTACTTTGTCCCTGAGACACTGTCTTACACCATGGAGGTCACCATCTGTACGTCTCTCCACCAGCTCGCCTTCCTCAGCCTTCTTCAACCATCCACTTGCTTCCTTTCTTACCAGAACATCCTCTGGGCCTCCTCCTCTAGGATTTGGTCTTCCTTTCCCATTTCCCTGGGGCCCTACTGACAAAACAACTTCCAGGTAGGGTTGACTGATGTACAAGTAAATTTTTAACATAAGTATGTTCTCTGCAATATTTAGGACATATTTACACTAAAAAATTGTTGGTTATCTGAAATTCAAATCTAACTGGTGGCTTTATTTTCTCTGGTACTTCTACTTCTAGGGAACTTGGCTATGACAGATAGCAATGAAAAACACAGCCCTACAATTTTCAAAATATTATGCCCCAAATAAGGCTTAGCTACTGCTGGCCTCTTGGCTGGGCAGAATTAGAGAGGCTTCAGAAAGAAAGTTTCCCGCTACCTCCTCCCTGGCATAGGCTGTTCCTTGTCCCTTAGAGGAATTCATTGTGTGTGAAGTATGTATGTATGAGAACGGGGGGCAGAGGGATGGTGAAGGAGCCACCTTTGGCTTCCTACCCCCTGAGCCCCAGTCTCACCAGGCAGGCCTCTCTGGGATGTGGGTAGCCCCATCCTGCTGGCAAAGTGATTGCTTACCTAGGATTTTTATGAGGACATTTTTATTGAGCTGTAATTGAAAAGAAGCAAAATTCCAAGACATTCCAGATTTTTCTCATAAGCCTCCTTCAGAAATGTGCGTGTACACACGCATGTGCTTGTGTGTGTGTGTGTGTGTGTGTGTGTGTGAAAACTCATAGACTATGGCCAGACCACATCAGAGTTTTTGTTGAAAAAAATGAGGACGTGTGTGCATGCGCGTGTGTGTGTGTGTGTGTGTGTGTGTGTGTGTGACATTTAATCTTTCTCTTTTTTTCTCTAAATTAAGGATCAGAATAAAGATGAGCCGGGAGTCTGAAGAGCCTGTAAAACCTTTTTCATTAAGCAAATATTCTACTGTTTGGAGAATTGGGATTTTATGTAAGAGGGCTGCATTTGTCATTACAGCCTAATATCCTAATGTAAGTTTACAACCGTATTTAAGAAACCTGTAATAGAATGCAGAACCTGTTATGTAGGTAAAAATGCTTGGCTGAAGTTTATAAATCATACACATTTATTTTAAAGAATGCAAAAGTAAATCCAGATGATGGCGTTCTAGAAACAGGCTGGGTGTGACTACCACATTGTGCCCCATTGCTGTTCTGAGAAGCTGCAGGAAAAGACTCTGTGTCTCTCAGAGTCTGTGTGACCAGCCCTCTCATCCTCCCTGTTCAGGAAGGAGGGAGACGCATATCTTCTTTCCCAGCTCCCCTGGAAGAAAAGAAACTCAAGCTTTTGTTGAGCACCTACTATGTACTAGGTGCTGGTTTTCATGCTCACACAGACCTGCATGATGCTGTTATCCATCCCATTTTCAAACTTGAGGAATGTGAGGTGCAGAGGAGTCAGCTACCTGCTCAGGATCGGGACAGAGTCTGAGGGAAAACCCAAGTCTGAGTATATCCAAGGCTCCTGTCCTTCCTGTCACTCCCTTTCTGTCCCAAGCAGCTCAGCATGGTGGTAGGAGTGATATATGTCACAGTCTCCGAGGCTAGACACGTGGCTACTTCTCAGGAGGGACAAAGCTGGATTGGGAGTGAGGTAGGTCAGGCCAGGCACCTCTGTGCGGTGGTCCTTTCTGGGACAGTCCTGAATCCACTGACCCATTGTCTTGTCCAAAGGAGTCATTCTTGCCAGGCCGTGCCTGTGACCTGATTAAAGTTCATGAAATGAACAGATGAGATTCTTTCAGACCAAAAGATAGATTCAGAATCAAGTGACCTCAGAGATTTATTGAAAGAACACACTTGAAAACAAGGATCTCCTGGAGAATGGGAATGTCCCCCAGCCTACACCATGACTCTGGTGACCAGGTAAACACAAGGTCTGACCAAGTGGAGGCTGGGCCTCATCCCATGGCTCTGGCTTTCAGTGGCCTTGACTTTGCCTCCCTTGGCTTCTGATATTCTTGCCTCTACCAGCTGACTCCCTCTGCTTCTCTACTTTGAGACTCCACTGCCTTATGGCTCCTGCTTCCTGGCTTCCCTCAGGGTAACTAACTCCTCACCCATCCTGGTACCGCCTCCCACTCAAACTCTCCAGAAGAGAGGACCTCAATGGGTCAGCAGTTTTGTTCAGGAAAGAGCAGCCATCAGGGGCAGCCTCCCGCATTAGACCACCCCAAGGACTTCTGGCTCCTTGTGGGTCAGGAGATTTAACGGTTAAGGCCAAGTTTGGCTGCAAGTAACAGAGACTTGGAAAATAGTGGCTTCAACAGGATAAACATTTCTTTCTTTTGTAGAGGAAATGGAGAGGCAGAGGTAGTCCATGACTAGCCAAGACTTTTCCCATGTCAGGCAGCACGGTGAAGAAGAGAAATCAAAAGGCACTCCCCTTCCTCCTTCAAAGAGACTTACCGGGAGTTCCACACATTAATTCCACTTATATATTATTGGCCAGGATGTAGTCACATGGCCACACTTACCGGCAAGAGAGGATGGGAGATGTTCTATGTTAGCTGGGTACATTGTCAGCTAAAGAACCTCATAACTGAGGTTCTTTACCAAAAGGGGAGGCTTTTGTGAGCAAGTAGAAGTCGATGTCCAGGTGCCCATCCTGATGCAACCATCTATGGCTAGGACAGCAGAGCCATATGGTAGAGAGCGTGTGATATCAGAAATACGTGAGCGAGGAATGCATACCAGTCCTGGTCTGAAGGGGGCCTTGCCTGGATAGTACAGAGGGCATATCTTTATCTGTGATGTGTGCTCTAAAAGGAGCTAGAAGCATCCCCTTGTCTCTCCCTTAAGTTTCCCCTTAGTAGTCCTATCAGTTCATCATTCCAGTAAAACCAGTGCCTTCCTCAGCACCCCTTTTAAAGCACGCCATGATCCTCGGAAAATCAACCTGTACTCAATTATTTGTGGATTTTCTAAGGTCAGCTTAAGCCATAACCTTCATCCCCAGTGACTGCTGAAATCAGCATGGCCCTAGCAGTCAGCAGCGCTGAGCCAGAGTCCTGGGAGGCTTGATACCTCATCTTTTGGGGTCCCAGTTGTGGGTCCCAGGAGCCCCATTTTAGGCTAGAGAGTATAGGAGGCAAAGCCTAAATACCTGTACGGGGTGTGAAAAGGGAAGGGTTTTGAGGAAGGGAGGACAAAGAGATGGGCTGTTGAAAGGCTCTGAAGTGGCAGCTGGGGGTATAGGAAATCTCAGAGGTGGGAAATTCTAGCAGCTCCCCAGGAGAGAGGACAAGGCTGACCAGCCATCAAATGGCTCAGGAAGCATGGATAAGGATATTAATGCAAAAGTCTGGGGGACAAGCTGGGAAGAGCAGAGTGAGCTGAGGAAAGTGAGAGTGCTGGGAGCTGGGAGCTGCCAGGATGGCCATACCTGGGTAGGTATTTTCCTTTGAGTTTCCCTCAAACCAGGTTTTCCCAAGGTCCCAGTGGCTGCAGATCCCATACTGTATGCTGCCCTCCCCAACCCCTGTAAGGGAGGAAATGGAGGCGGCAGCTGTCAAGACCAGGCTGGGAGCTAGAGTCCAGCAGATCCACAGAGGTCCCTGGTGGCCAGGAAGTCTTGGGCTGCTCAGCGGGTGTCCGTTGGCCTGGAAGGTCAACTGGTTGGAGCTTAGAACAGAAAGAGGTGTGGCGAGGAGGTGCTCCCTTTCTGGCAGCCTCTCCACCCTGCCCACCTCAGGGCTTTTGCCACCGGTATCCCCCTGGAGCCCCTAACTATCTTCCAATCTCGAGTGGGGCTCTGAGCAGATATAAGCCAGGGCCTGTTGTTGTCCTCCATGTTCCTCTGTCGCTGTGGGAGCTCGCCTTCCTGCACTCTGCCGCCAGTGGAGTGGATGGATGTGGTTGCTCTGTCCTTCCCTCATATGCCCATTCCTCCAGAGGCTAAAAAACCAGGGCTTTTGGTCGGAGTTGGCTCGCTGCTATGCTGGTTATGGATTCTTATGTAATAAAGAACCCCAAAATGTAGTCCTTATATCACATTATTTTATGGGTCCTTATGGCTTAGATAGAATATTCTTCTGTTCCATGTGGCACTGATGGAGGTTAATTGGTGCTATTTAGCTGCCAGACATGTTTGTCTGGAGAGTTCACGATGGATTCATTGAAATATCTAGTGCTTTGGAGGGGAGGCTGGAAGGCTAGACTCCGTTGACCAGTTTGTGGACTCATGGCCTCTCTAGCATGGTGGTCTGAGAGCAGTAGGACTTCGTGTCTGGTGGTTCAGGGCTCCCAGAGTGTTCCCAGAAACCCAGGCAGAAGTTATAAGGCATCTTCTGACCCAGCTTCAGAAGTCCCAGAATGCCACTTCTGCTCCAAATTCTTCTGGCAAGCAAGTCACTAAGGCCAACCCAAAATGAAGAAGGTTCAGGAAGTGTATTATGATTCTACCACAGCTGGTTAAGCGACCTTGAGAAAGCTTAAACTCTTTGAGCCTCAGTTTCACAACTATAAGATGGAAATAAGACAACAATATCGACTTCTTATGGCCTATGGGAATTAAGTAATTACATATGTCTCATCAACAACTGGTGTATAAAAGCCTATTCATGATCATCAATATCTGCAATTTCCTCTTCTTCTTGGACACTCTGATGGATTACATTTCCCAGCCTCCTCTGCAGATGGATGTGACCGTGTGACTGAGTTCTGCCCAGGGAACTAGAGGGGATGTGATATGTCTGGCCTCTGCATCCTCCACGCTTGCTTCCTCTAACCTCCATGCCCCCACCAACCTGTGTTGTAAGGGAGAAATAAACTTGGCTTGTCAGAGCCATGAACCTACCCTGACTAGTGCACTAATATATAATAAACTCTCAATTAAAGTTAGAGGCTCTCTGGCCTAACTTCTCTACACTTGTGTTCTCATCGATAAAATGAGGGTGATATTAGCAACTTATCCCATAGGATTATGAAGATGGGATATGTATAATATGTAGTTTGACTTAATGGCTTAGATCCTCTTTGATCACAGTTATTTCATCTAAACACGACGTACTATAAACCAGGTCATCATCACATTTTTCTTAAAACAAAATTATCTATAATAAAGCCTCTTGAAGGTTTTTAAAAGAATAACATGTGAATTTGTGGTATTGTAGGCCAGAAACCAATGAAAATGGTATCATCTAAATTCAGAATATTTCCTAAAATCCATTTGATATGGATTTCAAAACCTAAATATATAGAATAGGATGTTTCTAATTTTAGAAGATAGTCCATTTATTTTTGACTTTTTAAATTAGGAAATATTTTAGGAAGGAGTAACTGGGGGGCTCAGTCACTTGAGCATCCAACACTTGGTTTCAGCTCAGATCATGATCTCAGGGTCATAAGATCAAGCCCTGTGTCAGGCTCTGTGCTCAGTGGGGAATCTACTCGAGATTCTCCCTCTCCCTCTGCCCCTCTGCCCTGTTTTCACACTCTCTTTCTCTCAAATAAATAAATCTAAAAAAAAAAAAAAATGTAACAAGCACCTGTATTTCCACAACTCAGTACGGTCAAATCTTAACATTTTGCTATATTTGATTTGTTTTTTTTCCTCAAGAAATAAAATGGCAGCGGGGAGGGGGTTGTTTCTAAAACACTTAGCATAGTGCTTGGCATTTGCAAGACAGTCTGTAATTATCAGCAATTGTTTTTTTAACATTTTATTTTGAAATAATTTTACATTTACAGAGTTATAACACTAATAGAGACATTTCTTGTATACCCACCTCCCAGCTGCCTCTAATATTAGCCTCTTACATAACTATAGCATATATATCAAAGAGATCAAAACTGGTGTCACACTATTAACCAAACCACAAACTTTTTTTTTTTTTCAGATTTCACCAGTTTTCCTATTTCTATCCTTCTTCTGTTTCAGAATCTAATCTAAAATACGATGTCGGATTTAGGTCAGCTAATTTTTAATAATTCGTTCCACACTCTGAGAGCACCGCCAACTTTTTATCCGAGATGGGGTTCTGTGCCACAGATGATGCCGGGGCCCATGGACTTGTGACAATAATCACAGCTCTCCTCTTGGGAAGCTCTCCACGTGTTGCACAAAGCCCTTCCTGTAATCCCTATGTAATCCTTACAATAATCTTGAATGTTGGCTCTCGTGAGTCTCATGTTACAGATGAGGAAACTGGGTTATGGAGAGACTCACCAAGGTCACACACCTCAAGTCAAGGGCAGAGATAAATTTGAGCCCAGGTAATCTGGCTCCAAAGTCATGCTCTTAACAATACCCCCGCTTCTTTTGCGAGGCTGCTCTAGAGAAGACAGGAGCAGACGCCCCATTGCAAACTTCCCAGGGCAAGCATGGCAGGCAAGAAGTCTTCTGGATGGAGATGCCAGTCTCGAGCTCAACCTCTGTTTCCTCAGACGCTCTGGGGAATGTTTGGCCTTCCTACCACGTGCCTTCTTAGGCTTCCTTTCCTCTTCTCCCTGTAGCCCAAACCTCAAAGCTCCAAGAAGGTGACCTGCTGAAATTCAAGCCCCAGGGTGTGGCTCTGTCCTAGATTCTGAGCACTCCAGCCCAGCCAGCAGGGACAGGCTGCCCACATTCATAGACCCGGATGTTGATTTAGAGACCGACTTCTGGAACCACTATTTTGGGTCCCGCTGACAGTGCATGAGCAAAAAATAGCAAGAAGGGCTGAATTGTCAGGCACTGGGGGGATCCAGAGGAATTGGAGGTGGGCAGTCGGGTCTATTGGGCAGGGACTAGCTTTGTCTATTCTGGAGACTAGACGCCCCCAACCTGAGGATGAATTGAGAACAGTTTTCCATCCCCAGCTTAGAGAGCTGCCCTGCCTGTTTGGGCACCACAACACCATCCCTTCTGCAGTTCTCCAGCTACACTGTTTACCCTTGGAAAAGGCTCAGAGAGAACCTGAGGTAGCCGACAACCGGCTGGGATTAGGACCAAGTGCTGTAGGAAGGAGAGCAGGGAGCTGGCTGGACAGAACTCTCCCTTTGAGGCCAGAGCCCAGAGATCCTGTATCCCTGAGGCACATTCCATCCTCATTTTATCTTCTCTGAGCCTTGGGTCATTAGATGACAAAACAGGGATGTTCATCCCTACATATCAGACAAGGCAGCAGCTGTGTGCATAGCTTATGAACTGTGGAAGGAGGAATGGGGGCACAGCCTGGGCTCAGCTCACTCAGATGGGCACCCTGACTTGGAGCTGCATCTGCTTGGAAGAAAGAGACACCTTTTCCTGCACCAGGCCCAGCAGTGATTAAGCCTGAAAGGCTGATGTGTTCCAAGGAGGCACCTTTTTTGATTCATGCAAAGGAAAAGCACCTGTCTTCTGGAAACAGACCAGATGGCAGAGAAGGGCAAGGACCGTCTGCACAAAAGGCAGAGCTGGCCCCAGAGAGCACTGGTGTGGAGTGAGGAGGAAGTGTCAAAGGCAGCCAGGGAAGAACGAGATGGACTGGGAAGAGGGTGTCAGGGTGCCCCAGGGGTAAGCGTGCAGGTGGAGCTCGGCAAGAGGTGCCTTCCGGGGGCAGGCCCACTCTTGGGGGCAGGCCCACTCCTGGGGGCAGGCCCACTCCTGGGGCCAGCAGGGATCCAGTGGCCTGGCGAACTCTGTAGAGAAGGCCTCGTGGCAGTGGGGGGCCGACCTGCAGCTGTGGTTCCCACGACTCCAGAGCTTCGCCTGAGGGCAGGGTCACATGGGAGCCACGGGGACCTTAAGACCATGGGAAGCCTGATCGGAGACAGCCACTTGAAAGATAACGACGAGGCACCAGCAAATTATGATTCAGAGTGACAGGTGACATCACAAAAGGTGGATGGACATTTTTGCAGCCTGAGGAGGAGCCCTTCTCTCAGGTTTAGAGGGTCCAGAAGGACTTCCCAGAAGTGAGAGCTAAACTGAGACTCAGAGACCCCAGTGAAAATGGGTGAGGGTGGTACGTTCGGGCGGTAGGATCTGAAACCTATGCAAAATACCGGAGGTAAGAGAATGCGGTGCATTCTGGAAACTGCAAGGGAATTTACCATTTCTTAATTACACGGTGTGCATGGGAACAGAATTACAAGAGATAAGGCTACAGATACAAGAAGGTTCTCAGATAACGAAGCATCTTTATACTTTATCAAGGTGTTTGTACTTAGGGAGTTGTAAGCAGAGTAGTGACGTGATTGGATTTTCGTTTTGGTAAGACGTCTGCATGGAGACCTGGATGGGCAAGGCTGGAGGCAGAGAGACCAACAGTGGGCTGCTACTGGTGATCCAAGGTCCAGGGGAGAGGTGAGGGTGACTCGAAGCTGGGTACTCACAACAAAGATGAAGCCAGGTGAGCAGACCCAAGGGGTACTGAGGAGGTAGAATCACATAGAATCACCCCTGTCTGAGAGGCAAGTGTCCAAGGCACCACCTGTCACTGACTTGAACAATAATGGCTGTCAGAACTCTTCATTCAAATGAAGAAGTAGGAAGAATTCAGCTAGTGGGATGGGGCTGATGAAAAGTGCAGCTGAGTTTGAAGTTCAAGTGCAATATTCAAATAGAGGTAGGCAGTGGGATACAGAGGTTTGAAACTCAGGGGAGAGAATCCGGCTGCCGCGGCGGGGGTCTAAGAGTCATTGACCTGGAGATGTGAACTGAGGCTGTGGGGGCAAGAGGATCCCCCCCGCCCCCAGCAGGGTGGGAACTCTTCAGGGGTGAAGAGGAAGCAGCGAGAAGACTGGGAGCTTTTTACATTGTTTTATTTTATTTGTTTTAAGATTTTTTTTATTTATTTGACACAGAGAGGGAGAGATCACAAGTAGGCAGAGAGGCAGGCAGAGAGAGAGAGAGGAGGAAGCAGGCTCCCTGCCGAGCAGAGAGCCCGATGCGGGGCTCGATTCCAGGACCCTGAGATCATGACCTGAGCCGAAGGCAGTGGCTTAACCCACTGAGCCACCCAGGCGCCCCTTTAGGGCATGAATACTAAGAAACTCAGAGTGAAACGTTTTGCTGCATCATATAACCATCCTTCGCCTGGGATTTCTGGGCTGTCTCCTCCCCAGACCCTATCCTCTCAGTTAACACTTGTGTTTTCTAGATGCCTCTCACTTGAGTCAGTCCTTTTTAAAGTAAAGCATAGATGAAAATATTCAAGAGATGCGACTTGCACAGCAAAAGTTCTGATGATTGCTTTTTGCTAGGGTGGGCATGGAGAGGATGCTGACGCACTGAACATCGGTCTTGATTCCGACAACCTAGCTCTTGGCTGATGCTACAATGGAGGACAAAATGAAGAAAGGACCAGCTAATTCTCAGCACTTGTACCCTCTTCCTCCTTTTTGCACCCGAGGCAGATACCACTGATTAACCCTCACCTGCCCTCCGTCTCCACGGAGACTTGACACGGACTCAGACCCTTTCTGTAGGTTGCCCTTATGCTGACTCAGAGCAGGCAAGTCTTCTGGACTCTAAATGACCATCTTGGGAGTAAGACACACCCCACAAACCACCAGAAGACCTCCTGTCTTTATTATGATGAACCTTTTATTATAGAGACAGACTGAACTCTCTTTTGTATAAAGAATCTCTGGATTGGGTCAGGGAAATCCACCTGCTAAAGGTCACCACTCAGTTCTCCCTGCTTCTGCCTCAGCTAAACCCCCACTTGCTATTTATACCTCAAGGTCTTTGGAAACAGCAGAGGCTGCTGTCCCCAGGGCCAGGCTGGCTGGGTTAGGCCATGCTGGCTAGAGGGTCAGGGCTCCCGGCTGCTCACCTAGTCAGAGTCGCCCTGTCTCCCGCCCCAGTCGGTTGTCCAGAACCTGGAGCTGCCGGAGGAAGCCCGAGTTGGGGCAGATATCACGGTGGGCCTGCACCGTCTGGATGGCCTCCACCAGGGTCATGTTCTCACAGATCATAAGGAAGGCCAGGACAACTGTAGCAGAGCGGCTCACCCCCATAGCACAGTGTACCAGCACACGGCCTGCAGGAAGACACAGCCTAGTGTCAGCTACCTGCCCTTGCACTGACCACCCCACTGGGAAGTGAAGATACTTCTGCCAGCCTCAGCCCACCTGTCACAGCACCCCAGAATACTGACAGTGTTCTCACAGTCAGATGGGGCAGCTGAGGCTAGACAGGGAAAGGGACTGGCTCAAGGTCACACAGCAAGTTAACAGGGGGGATTCCCTTCTCCAGGTCCAATGTGCTTCCTCTGGAATCCTTTGCAACTCTGGCAGGGTGGGAGGGGATACTGTATTTCTGGAGTTCCCTGGATTTGTGGCAGATGACAGGGGTGTCCACCTACCTCCCCTTCCCGCCAGTTCTTTCCCTGTCCCTGTAACCGTTTGCCAAAGCCTCATCTTAGAAGGGCCTGCTCAGCCTTTGCTAGGCCCTGTACCTTCTGCTCAACACACTTATTGAGGGATATGGTTCCAGGGACAACCACACTGGACCTTAGCTACGTCTGTGATTGTTGGTTCCCTGAAGGGGACACTCACTAAATGGTAGTAGCTCATTGCTCCATGGGGTGGGAAGGTTGTTGAAGTGGTTTGTAACTCTGGACACCCAACCCAGCAATGCTACTGGGAAAAGAGCCCCAGATTTCCACCACCACCACCACCACCACCACCACAACCATCACCACCCCACCCCCCACCTCCCCATGCCTTTCCCAGCAGCTCACCCTGGGGAACACTGAGGGCAGTTCGGATGTATCGAGCAACAGGTAGAAAGTAGACACTGAGGTCGAAGAAGGGGTTGTCATCAGCCTCAATGCCATAGTACTCCAAGTGCATTCCACGGTAAAACTTGGCACCTGTGTCCACTTGAAACTTGCCTGCAGCAACATTCACGACATGGGTGATGCCCAGCTGGACCAGCTTGCTCTTGTCCCTGGCTGCATATCTAGAGGGAAGGCATGGGGGAGTTGAGAGGAGGGGCAGGTCTCATCGGGTCCCCTCTGGCTGGACTTATCCCCTTCCCTCCTCTGCCATCCTCCTCCAAGTGTGAGACTGGAAAGAGTGAACAGGCCTGAGTGAAGGGGCTCCTCTAGTTGAAGTTCAAGACTCTTTCACTCTGGTCAAGTGCAGTTTGGCCCCATGCATCAAAAGCCTTAAAAATACACGAAATATATACGTACGTTCCCTCAGCAAGTCCCCTTCTAGGAACTTAGAGAAAAAAAATCCAAAATGTGTCCCCAAAAGTGGATCTAATGACATTCAAGATAGTGAAAAATTGGAAGAAATCACTATATATCCTGTAACAGGAGACTGAGTGTGGTATAGCTAAATGAAATACTTGGCAACACTTAAAATGTTACAGTTGCAGGTAAAGGAGGAAAGGTGTCTGTGCTATATTGAGAACCTGTGGAAAATGCAGGATACCATACAGAACACTGTTTAAAAATATTTTTGAAAGATGTTACGTGGTTCCATTTCAAAAGCTTTCTACCTAAAGCAGATTACAAAATGGGACTAGAAAGAGGTATCTTTTTTGTAAAAAAAAAAAAAAAAAAAAAAGTGAAAAGGCATTTATGTACATAGATGTGTATGCATTTTTTTAAAAGTCAACAAGGATTTTATTACTGGTTACCTGGTGGGGGGTAGCATACTTGCCATATTATTAACAAGATACTGAACATATTTTCTAAATATTAAAGATAATTTCTAAAATCCATATATTGATCCATAGGTTTCAAATTTTAGGAAAACTTTTGGGAAAATGACTCACAATTCTTTCTTTATAACTGTACACCCTAGAGAAACCTGCGTGTGTGCCCCCAGGACCCATGTACTAGACCATTCCTAGGATCACTCTTCACAATAGCCAAAAAGTCAAAACAACTCAAATGTCCATATACGACCAAATGGATAAGCTATGGTATAGTCATACAAATGAATAGTATACAGAGATGAAAAATGAGAAAGCCACAGCTGCATAGAACATGGGTGAACCTGACAATATTGAGCAAATAAAATCAGGCACAAAATGCACACAAAATGATTCCATTCATATAGCTTTAAAAGACAAGCAAAACCACATTGTTAGGTATATGAGTGTTGAAATTATAAAGAAAAGCAAGGAGATTATTTCAATACTTAGTAGTCATCTACAGGGGAGGGAGTTATGCTGAGAAGGGTCAGTTACTTTTGAGGCATACGGAATGTCCTGTTTCTTAACATGGATGGTCAAACAGTTCGTATGTCCTATATGTACTTTTCTTATGTGTGTTCTATTTCCACAGTTAAAATTAATAACATTAATTAAAATTAATAATATAAGGGGCGTCTGGGTGGCTCAGTGGGTTAGAGTCTCTGCCTTTGGCTTGGGTCATGATCCCGGGGTCCTGGGATCGAGCCCCGAATCAGGCTCTCTGCTCGGCGGGGAGCCTGCTTCCTCCCTCTCTCTCTGCCTGCCGCTCTGCCTACTTGTGATCTCTGTCAAATAAATGAATAAAATCTTAAAAAAAATTAATAACATAAAAGGATAGGGACGTGTGGAAAGAGATGGTGGGAGGCAAAGACAGTGCTCCCTCTGCCTCTGCAAGTCTCCGGAGAGGCTTCCCTTCTATTCCCTCCACCTCCTGCCAGGGGTTATACTTACGCATCTCCTAGGAAGAGGTTGGGCCAGACCTCATTGATGTGGCTCAGCATGGCGGCCCGACGGACCCACAGCAAGCGCTGGAGGTAGGCCAGTGTGGGCGGCTGGTAGGGGGATCCCCGGACCGCCCCGTGGATCTTGGGCCTCCGGAGATCTTGCTTCTGCAGTGAGTCCATCCTGAAACAGAGTGGACACTGTGGTGGTTGGGGGCAGGATCCCCACCAGTGGGTCCGGCTGAAGGGGAGGCCCAGGCACGGTGCGGGGCCCAGGCACTGGGATGTGGCAGGAAGGGCCTCAGCTATTTTGGATGAGGTTATTAACCAGCTCAGCTGGGGCTGAGACCTAGTTCCTTTTCCCCAGAGAACAAGAGAATCAATCCGTTGTCACTGCTGTGGAGCTGGGAAGGTCTCTTCTGCCCTTTCCAGAGGTCCCGGATGTAGGAAGCTTTGCCCAAGGAGCCATTGGAGTTCCTTGTCGGTAGCAACTCCCCCTTAAGTCACTGACACTTGGGACTTTGTAGGGATGGGGACCTCAGAGGTGCACTTAGGAAGGCCCTCACACCTGGCAGCTCACCTCAGGCCCCCTCCTCTGCTATTTCCAAGTCCGCTCCTGAGGTCCCTAGTCCCTCCCAGCTTTGGGTGCTTGAAGGACAGAGTCCATCTCATGAAATGGCATTTGTTAGCATCTCCATACGAAGTAAGCTGACGCCTCGTAAGAGCCTGAGGCCTCACTCAGACGAATGTTTTAAGTGATACCCAAAGCTGTGTGGCTAATAGGGAGCAAGGCTGGGGTTTCAGTCCGGTTGTGCCCCAAGCCTTCCGGCTGCCACCTCTGGGAACTCCAGAGAGGGTCACTACTCCATCTGTCTCTTCAGAGGAGCCTGGTGCTGCTGTCACACCTCTACCTCTAGGCCCTGGGACATTCCTCCTTACCCCCATGACTCAGGCCAGTGCTGCAGGTCAGGCCTCACCCAGGTGGGATGGCTTGTGTCAGGAGTCGGTTGTCTGAGGATGTCCGGGCCCCTGCAGAGCTGGGATGTCAGTGGCACCAGCACCTGGGGCTGGTGCGGAGCTGGGAAGGAGTGCCTATCTTGGCTAATCGTCCCTGGCCCCCTCAGCCAGTAACTAGGGAAGGTACAAACTGGGAAGAACATCTTTTCTCTTGGGTAGGCAGTGATAGGACCGGGAAGAGAAACGGGCACCCAGGAGGCCACCGGCTTGGCCAAGCTCACCCAGTGGGCAGCTGGTGGGCAGGGTGGAAGTGAAGACCCGGCTTTCCCCCTCATCTCCCACTGTCACCTCTCAGGGCAGGCTGAGTGGCCTGCCACCTACCTAGGGCATGGCCTGGGGCCGGGAATGGGGGAGTGGGTACAGGGACGGGACTCAGCACCCAAGCGGAACCCGGCCACAGCGGGTTCCGCCCAGAACACAAATGCTGTGAAGTGGCTAGAATTCCAGGTCCTTCTCTTGGAGCCGGTGGGGGTGGGGTCTGAGTGCAGACCTTGGCCGCTGTGGACTGAAGTGCAATCCTTCCAAACTCCCAGGCCCCTCTCTGCTTGGCATCTCTGGGACGAAGGCCCTTGGCCCTGGAACTCCCCTTGGACATGGGAGGCTAACTGAAGTGGTAGAAAGAGAACTTTGGAGGGAGGGAAGAGAGAGTGGCCGTAACTCATTCTGTGGCCTCCAGCAAGTCTTTGCTCCTGTCTGGGCCATGGCCTGTCTTTTTCTTGTGCGAGATCCTGGCCTTGCTTTTTTAGGATTCCCTGGGTGGGGAGGGGGGATGTCTGACCTCAGAGGGAGAGCAGTGGCTGGGTTTGTGGTAACCACAGGGTAGGGAGCAGTGGAGTGTGTTGGGGCTGGGGAAAGCCCAGGCCCCAGGCTTGGCCAACAGCCACACTCCTGTGGAGCCAAAGGCTGGGGGTGAGTGAGCCGCAGGTGGGCTTGGATGGAGCTCTGGGAAGCCGGGGAGACGTACCCCAGCCTCTGAGCTTGGCGTGGGGTGTGGCCGCCACCCTGTGGCCAGTGGGCGCATTGCAGCCCAGCTGTGCCCGGGGAGCCGGCCGCCTGGGTCTGGCTGAGACACAGCGGGTCCCAGGGGCTCCTGGGAAGAGAAGGACACAGCATAGGCACCAAAGATTGGGGGCTGCTAGGCCACATCCCATGTTTCAGCTTCTGAGGGGCCTTAGGTCCAAGTCTGGAAATGGGGCTTTTTCCTTGGACTTAGGGGTATTCTTTGTTTGGTTCCACCTAGAGCCGCACACCTGAAGCTCACGGATGTACCCCCACACCTGTCTGCTTTGTCCCACTGGGGCCCACCCCCCTGCCCAAGGACTCATCCTCCAAGCTCCAGACATAGCCAAGGAAGGGAAGTCTGTGGCTGCAGCAGCTCCCCTGGTTTCTGCTGCCCCCAGAGCTGGCCTGACTCCTCCCCCGACATCTCCTCCGCCACCAGCCACCGCAGAGCGAAGCACGGGGCCCAGCATTTCGTAGAGACAGGCCAGGCCCGGCTCTTCTCCTCCTCCTCTCTGGCCCTCATTCTGCCTCCTTCCTGCGCCTTCTCCCTGAGCCCAACAGCTGCCTCCCTAGGCAGTGGCTTCACGGCTCCTGGGCTGCCACTGTTTACGAGGTTAGGCCCTTGTTTTCTGTCTTTGTGTGTGTCCCTCCTCTCCATGTGGCTCTCCGCAGCCTCTCACAGGAGTTCGTGCTCCGCCACAGTGCTCTGCCACCCCACGCTGCATGCCCGTGGCCTCAGGCCCAGGCCCAGACCTCCTCAGGGCAAGGGGGCAGCCATGGCCAGCCACCTCCTCAGCTGAACCTCCAGATGTTCCCACTGGCCTTCCCTCCTAGCCAGTCTCTGCTTCTCCCACCTCCTCCCCAAGCAGATGGGATAGTGGCCAAGGACAGTGGAGGCCAGGCATCTCAGGGCAGGACATGAGGAGTCTGGTGAAGGACGCCTCGGGGCAAGTGGCAGGTGGGCAGCTGATGGTGACTGGCCAGTGGGGCTCTGCGTACAGGTTGCAGGCCTGGGAGGACAGATCTGGGCAGAGTTCTCAGGCCTGGTATTTGTGGTTCTTGCTGAGCCAGTTCCTTCACAGGCTACTGTAAGAATTTCATGAGATACTAAAAGGAAGGCCCCTTCCACAGGCCTATCTTAGGATAGATGCCCCCCCAAAAGGTACAGCTTACTATTATTATCATTACTATTGTTATTACCCTTTTAGTATAATAATAATTATTATTGTTATTATTTCTTCGAGCCTCAGCCATTTCTTCCCACAGGACACTGAGGCTTAGTCTCTGTCTCTTTGTGTCTCTTGAGGTTTGTTTCTCTGTCCAGCAATAATTGTAATTATATTCACCACTTACTAAGGATCTACTAAGCTACTAAGGTACCAGACAGAGCTAAATGCTTACATTTTCTCATTGGATCCTCACAGTGCCCTTATGAAGCAGCAAATATTATCATCCCCATTTTACAGATGAGGAAACTGAGGCTCAGAGCGACTAAGTAATATGTTCAATTTCATACAGCCAATTAGCATGGGATCCGGGATTCAAGACCACGTCTTTCTGACTCTACCTTGCTTTGTCTGTGCCTCTGTCTCTAACCCAGTCTGTCCTCCAGTCTAACCCAGTCCCTCCACAACACCCACAAGCCCAGGTGCCCTGGCCCTCATGACCCAGCATGCTCTGTGGCCCCAAGATAGGGGCACTCACCCACCTGTGGGGGTATCTGGCCCCGGCTGTGGTCTTCTCTGACGGGCACTTTGTGCTGTCTGCTTCCAGCTCCCTGTCTCCGCACACTTGATGCTGTTGCTATTTTTTGATTTGAGTTTAATTATAAAGCATGATGTGCTGCTCCCCTCTTCTGGCCTCCCCCGACACTCCCAACTCACGCACTGGTCCCTGGCATGGTCTGTGCCAAGCCCAGCCAGGCACCTGGCCTTGCCGGGGGCAGAGGCAGCCCACAGGGGTCTGCTTGTGGTCAATGCATATGTTGATTGTGGGACAGGGACAAGGAAGACCCACCAAGCCCTTTTCAAAGCTCCCTTAGCCTTCAAGGGTGGTGGGAAGCATGGGCAGAAGGTTAGAGCGGGAAGGATCTTCCATGGAGGAGGACAGAAAAAAGACTAGCCCAAACCACACACAAACGGGCAGCAATGCCAACATTAGAACCCAGGCCCGGGGGTGCTTAGCTGGGAGCTGAGAACTATAGGACTAGCCCAGGATTCAGATCTAGAAGACTCGGGCTGAGGAAAGTGGGTGTACCCTTACAAAGGTGAAGGTGAGGTTCAGAGCAGGCCTTTAGACCTGCCCCAGCCTGAAGTCAGAAGCTGTGTGTCTAGAGCCACTGTGCCCTCTGCCAGGCTCCTCCCTGCCCCAGAAGGCCTTCCTAACCCAGACCTCACTGTCTCTTGAGACCAGTCAGATGGTCTGTTTCGTCCTTTCCAAGGCCACTGAGGTCAGTTAGGGACCTTGGATTTGGGCCTGTTAAGATCCCTTCCTGCTCTCCAGAGACCCTCCCCATATACTCATATACTTCAGTACTCTTCTTCACTCACACTCCCAGATGCCTGAGACACACACAGACCTCTGCCTACCTGCAGCCACACCTACAAGGGGTCTCTGAAGTCTGAACTCCAGGGAGCTAGGGCTCAGCACCTGCTGGGGTTCCCAGAGTCCTGGGGGGAGGCAGCTGTGGCCAAGGGCTATCACAAACACCTAGAATCCCCTCCTGTTCTCCTCCCAGCCTCATAGCCCAGGGAACTTGGAGTCCCAGACAGAGGAGCCTCAGGGGTTGGCTGAGAAGGCAGAGAATTCCCACCTGAGGGGACTGAAGACAGTAGCCAACACGGAGCACAGGCAGCAGGAGGAAGCAGATGGGGTAGCATGCTCTACGGCAGACTGCACACTAGGTTCTTACCATCTTCTTGGTCTCCACCTGGGCCAGAGCTTCCAGCAGCACCAACAGGGCCAGTGCCAGGGAAACAAAGTGGCCCAGCCCTGTGGCAGGGAGAAAGGACCAGCTCTGGGGGAGAGATGAGCTCCATGTTATCAACCCAAGGCCCAGATCAGCTGGGACATGTAAAGGAAGGGGCAAGACCTGCCACCTAACCTGTCTCTGCCTTGAACCCTCTGTGTAAGGTCAGGTGGGTATGGATGCCGATAGAGATAAACCAAATTTGGGGTCCAGAGCTCATGGAGAGACATGACCTCTTCCCATCATCTTTCAGAGTCCCTAGGTCTGTGGTGTATGGCTGCATAGGCTGCACACTGTATAACTCCTGGGGCCCCAGTTGCATCGGCTGTTTGGTGGATGGCTCCTCCAGGAACTGTGCAATGCTGCAGCCTGACTGACTTCCCCAAAGCCAGCTGCCTGATGGGAAAGAAGCTGAGGCTTGAGGTCAGGGTATTTAAGGGCTCCAGGCCAAGGAAGTGGGGCAACTGGGCATAATCAGAGATCTGCTGTTCTACCAGTTTCCTGAAACCGGTTCAGAGGAGAGAGCAGGATGCCATTCCTGTCTCTTTCTTGGCTCCCCATACCTGCAGAGCTCCCCACAACAGTTTCCCACCCAGCTCAGCCCTGGGCCTAATCCCAAACCCAGCTATAACCCTGATTTCTCCCATTACACTCATCCCAAACTCTAAACCTAGCTCTCCATCCTGCCCTAATCCCCACCCCCAAGATGCTCACCCTCCTGCCAGTGTCAGGGAGGGGGCAGAGTGCTAAAGTGCTCCCCCTTAGTGGCGCTGGTTATGCATTCAGAGACAAAAACAGCTTTTGGTGGGGGGCCCGGCAGGGGGAAATTCAATCCACGCCTGGCAGGAGAAACCTGCCACTTTCCCAACTCCCAAGAGAGCCTAGGCCAGTCATCCACCCCAAGCTGGCAGACCCTCTGAGCCAGAGGGGTGGTGGGGCACACAGCCCAAGTCAGGGCTGAGGACAGATGAGGGAAGGAACAGCATGGGTAGGAGCTAGAGGTGGGCTAGGGCCAGTGGAAAGCAGCCTTGGGGCTTAACTCCCCAGCCCATGGCCCTCAGCGGGGATGTGAATGAGAGGAAGGTGGGCTATTGGAGACAGATAAGAACAGACCCAGCCTGGGCATGGTGGGAGAGGAAGGGCTGTGGACACTGTGGCTCCCTCACAATGCTGCTCCCTGCACCAGGAATTACCGCAGGAAGAAACACCCCTGTCTCCTCCCAGCTGAGCTGGAGGAGAACTTTTCACAGGGCTGGTGCCAAGGAGATTGAAGCAGCACTCGGTGTGCATTTGTGGTCTGGAAGCCTGAGCAGCAGCGTGGCTGCAGGGGGAGCCCAACTCCTTCTCCTAGGCAGCTGGGGACACTGGGGCCTCCAACAGGAATGGGGAAACCTAGTGGAGAGGAGGTGTTGAGGATCTGTTCCTCATACGCAAGTTAAGGACTGACTGCTAATTCTCCAAATGCCTTTGCACACGGAGCTGCCGGGCAGGGAGTCAACGGAAGCAGAAAGGAGCTGGATAGACTTTCTGGAAGACCTTTATGTCCCACAGGGATCCCGAAAACCAGAGAGGGAGCAAAGGTAGGGAAGCTCCTTCTGTGGATCTCTGAGATCAGACTGATTGGGGGAGGGCAAGTAGGGAGTGGGGTACTGAGCCCAAGACAGGGAAAGGAAGGGAAGGGAAGGGCGAGATGACAGGAGAACTGTGTATCAAGCAGGGCTCATGTGAGGAGGCCACGGGTGGTGGCAGGAGCCCCAGTTCTCCCTCCCCACTGTGAGAAGGAGATGCAGGGCTGGCCTGAAAATAACTAAGCATAGAGTGACAGCTGCGGCCGCACTGGCCCCCCAGAACTGTAGTTGGGTCCCGACCCCTGCCAGCCCCCACTGGCCTTTCCTGCCACATTCCTTGTGCAGCCCTTACCTGACCTCTCACTTCTAATTGCACCCATCCTGCCCCCCACCACATGTCCTGCTCAGCCCTCACCTGGCCCCTCAGTTCCGGCCTGTGCCCCGCAGCTGCTGGTCCAGCTGGCAGAGCTGGTGGAGGAAGCCTCGGTTGGGGAAGACCCATCGGTGTTGCCTCACGGTGATCACTGCCTGGCGCAGGGACAGCTGCTGGCACAGCATGAGGTAGGCCAGGACCAGCGTGGCCGAGCGGCTCACCCCAACCACACAGTGCACCAGGACCTTGGCTGAGGAAGACATCCTGGTGAAAGACGCTTTCCCGCCTGCTGGCCCACCCAGGAGCAGGGGTAGAGACTCACATGCCTTCCCCTATTCTGCCTTGGGTACATCTGTAACCCTGGGCAAACTGTTCAGCCTCTATGGTTCTCAGTTTCCTGATCTGTCCAATGGGTATACCAATACCTAATCAGCGTGCCCTGGGTATAGGGTCCAAACTCCTTAACGTGGCTTACAAGACCCTCCATGAGCTGGATTGGCCCCTGCTGACCCTACAGCTTCACCTCAGGCTGCCTCACCGTGACCTTCACCCTGAGGAACACTGAGTCACCTTCAGTTCCTCAAAGCTGTGCTGGCCTCTGGCCTCCGGCCTCCAGCCTTAGCACACGTTATGCCAACTACCTCTAAAACTTCTCCTGTTCCTGGTCTGACTAATGTCGATTACTCATCTGACTGGTTTCGGCTAAGACATCATTTCCCTGTGTAGTCTTTCCTGACCATTCACAGCATCACCTGAATCACAGAGCAGCTCAACCTTTTTGCACATGGCCCAGTGAATCCTGTTGTAGGGGATGGGCCCCTCACTTCCCTGGTCCCCTGGATTGAACGCCCTTGCCCTGTTCCTGTTCTCCTAGATCACTTCACATTTACCCGTTCATATGAATAGTACTCATAATTTTGACTGTCTTTCCACAAAGCATAATGACAAGTTCCATAAGAGCAGGAACTCTGCCTTGTCTAAGTGTGGATTCAGTATCTAGCTCAGTGCCTGGCACAGAATAGATAATAAACAGAGAGGATATGAATAGGATGTCGAACAAATGAATGTCAGAGCGCTCTGGGTATCAAAAAAAGTGCAGTGAGACATAGTTTTGCCTTTCCCGTCAGGCAGATGAGAAACTGACATCCAGAGAGGGATACTGGCTAACCCGGGGGCAGGGATTATAGACACTGATATTTGAGCAGAAACTGGACATCGCCCCCCATGAGTTAGCAGGATGGGATATGGGTTCAGACCCAAGTCCTACCCCCAGGTGTGCTGAGAGCACGGTGGATGAAGTCGGCGGCTGAGGAGAAGTAGGCACTGATGTCGAAACTGGGGAGGTCGTGGGCCGGTACCCCCAGGTAACTCACACTGCTGCCGTAGAAGTCAGGGCTACCCTGACAGTAGAGGCCCCCGTGGGCTGCGTTCAGCACATGGGTAATGCCCAGCTTCCATAGCTCAAAGCGGTTATTTGCCGTGGCCCTAGGAAGGGGAGGAATAGGGCTGGATCCTGGCTAAGCCACGGAGTCCAGGAAGGAGTTTTTTTCTGTCCCCCCCCCCCCCCCGCTTCAGAGGGACAAAGTCATAAAGGTCCAAAGGGAGCCACAAGGAACCCAGTAGGCTTGAGCCCCAACCTTAGAGCTGTCTGGTGGAAGAGTTAGTGGCATACAGGGTTATCTTTAGACCCTCTGTGCTTCCTGAGGCCATCTGCTCCTGCCTTTGCCAAGACAGGAAGGAAAGAATTGCTTCAGCCCTGGAATCCAGCTGCCCCTCCTTTCCTGCCCCATGTCTCCCCATCCACATCTGCCCCCTCCTGGACACTACCTCATACCTGCTGCTAATTTGCAAATTCAGTGGTGACATCTTCCCTGATTCACCTTTCTCACCCACTCTGTGTCCAGAGGAGGGAGGCTGGAACCAGGAAGGGGAACTCTCTATCTATCCCATGTCATACCCGAAAGCACCATTCCCCAGGCCTCTGCCCCCTGACACACCAATTATCCTGGATATATCAGAAGACTTCAGGATCCTCTGGGAGCTCCCGTCATCCAGGCAGACAAAGGCCCTGCTCCCTCTGGTGGTCACATCTGATCACTGCATTGTTCCCAGCACCCTGGGGTCCTGGAGTAAGTCCCTGGCCTGGGATGTGCAGAGCAGAACTATTTCTCCTTCTTCCACCCAGCTCCCATTGCTGATAAAGAGCCCAAGAACTGTCTCTCCTTGTCCCCTTCCCCATACCCCTTCAATCAGCTACCACTCACGCATCTCCTATGTAAAGGTTGGGCCAAACTTCATCCACGTGGCTGCAAGAAACCTTCCCTGCCCTCAGGAGCTCCTCCAGTTCCAGAACGCTGGGGCAAGGCGTGGCTTCCTCTCCCCTCAGCACTGGGACAGAGGCTTCAGCCATGGGCCAGGCCAGCCCACCCACCCCTCTGTCTCTGCGGTTACTCCTCTCTGCCTCTCCAGTGTCATTTCTCCTTCCCGGAGATTGGCAGGGACAGGTGGGACAGAAGCAAGTGACTCAGCAAGTCACAGAGGCCTCCAGAAAGAACAGAACATTTTTTCCCCCAAGTCACCCCCTTAACCTCAAACTCCATGACAATATGGAATCAGTCATATCTAGGCAAGTCACTTAAATTTCTTCCTCAGTTTCTTTATCTGTAAAGTAAGGAAAATTACATCTACCTCAAAGAAATATGAGGATTAAATGAAAGAAAGGATATTCTCTGTTTAACACATAGTAGATGCCTAAGAAACATTTGTTGAACTAATAGCCTTAAGGTCCTGAATAAGGCTATTTAGTCTGAAAACTGAGTTAAAGTGGAGATCCAGGGTGGAGAGAGGGTGGTTGGTTTCAACAATGAATGGATTTTTTAAAAAGCTCTGCAGGTCTGGGTGGGCCAAAAACTGGGTAGGAGCCATATGGCTGCTGAGTGAGCTTCAGGATTATGAGGCTGAGGGGAAGTTTCCTACATTGTAGGGTCAGAGAAATATGGAGAGGACCACCCTTCATCTAAAGGGTGCTCACAGGGTTTGTGGGGGAAGGTTTGAACAATGGTTCTATAATGAAAATAAATGATTTCTCAAAAGAGAAGGCTGAAATGGGCCGTGTATATCAAAGTGGGAAGAAGGGAAGTGAATGTTGCCTTAAACCTGAGGATCCAAAGGGACTGTCATCAGAAACATTTTTGGGGTGGGAGGGAGATTCTCCTGCTTACAACGGCTTTTGTCCCCACAAAGGAAACTGTGAAAGGTCTATATATCTGGCCTTTTGTCAGAGCCTGTTACCGGCAGAAGAGGTAAGAAAACGTGCCTGCTCTCAGGTGACTTCGTGAAGGCCCTGACAGGTTGGAAGGCATATGAGCTGCAGTGGGAAGGCTTCCAGCCGCGAGCCCAGCTTGAGGGTAAAGGCTACATCAGGGATCCAGTGGGAGAAGTATGCAGTCATGTTCACCCTAGAACCTGTCTCCACCCCATCAGAGCCATCAAAGTCTGCTCTGCACTTGATAAGAAAGAAGGTCAAGGAGGGGATGGAGCCCAGGTCACAGATGGTTTGGGATTTGGCTTATGCCAATTCTAGGCCTGGGTTAGGGACTTTCTGATAATGAAGAGGAGCACAGGTTCCGAAGGTAGACAGATTTAAGTAGGAATACTGGCTTTAGAACATATTAATTGCGGTACCTCAAACAGGTTACTCAGTCCTTCTGTGTTTTAACACCCTGCAGAGTTGGCACAAAGATTTTAAGTGAGATTTATATGGCATGTGGAATAAGGGCTGTCAGAAAGTAAAGGGGCAATAAATAGTAACAATGATCATTGGATGCTGACTCTTGGGGAGATGCTGGCTCCCTCCAAAGGAATTAGGCAAGCTCTTCTTGCTCCCAAACTTCATCTACTAATCTCATAAGCGCCCCCGCTTCTTCACCAACCCTTTATTTTCTCCCACTTTGGCCTTGGGGCTGACGCATGCGCTCTCGGGCTTCTTTGCTGCGGTTTTGCTTCCCTCGCCCATCTTGAATCCCGCGACCCTTCCGGTTTGGGCCCCGCCCCCGCCGGTAGCGCCCCGCCTCACGCCCGTAGGGCTACGCCTCACGCCCGTAGGGCCCCTCCTCCCGAAGCAGTTCCGGTTCGGACTCCAGCGGCTGCGGGAGAGGCAGAGACGAGCCGAAGCGATGCCTGCGCGCTGCCGCCACCGCCCCCGCCTCCACTCCAGCTCACCGCCCCGGGCTCCGCCTCCGCCGCTCGAGGCGCTTCACTCCCGCGAGGCCCGGAGGGCCCGGGACTCCGACGGCGATTCGGACGCCGACTCGGAGGTGGGTCAGGGGAGCCCGACTCGCACCGCGGAGGTGAGCGGAAGCAATCCCTGAGGAGAGGGGAGTTTGGGGGGCGCCCGCCGTGGAGGATGAGTTGGGAGTCAGGGGCGGAGACGGGCTGCCGAAGACTGGGGTCCGAAGGGGGCCACAGGAGACGGTTGAGGGACCCGGGAGAGTCTGCTCTAGAATGGAATCTGTGGGAAATGGAGGCTGTTGAGCCGAGGGCCTTGAGGGGGTTGAAGATGGCAGGAGGCTGAGGGGCGAGGGTAGTGGGAGACCTGAGGGAGGGGTGGCTTTGAAGAGGCAAGGGCTTGGAGGGTTTTGGAAGCCGAGTAGTGGGGGAAGCCGATTCAGGGGGTCCCGCGGGAATGCGGGGCCGGAGGAAGGGATGCTCTGGGATTTGGCGATGGGGGCGAGGGATCGGGAGCCGCCAGGTGGGTATTACAGCCTGGCGAGGGAGACGGGACGGGGTTGTGACAGAAGAGGTAGCTGACCTCAGGGTGGGTGGGTTGGCTTGCTAATTAGAAGGATTTAGGTTTGATTGGAAGAGGGAGGGGCTGTCGGATAGGAAGTCGTCTGACTTGAAGGGCCAGAAAAAGAGAAATGGGGTCAAGAAAGAAAAGGAGCCCTTGGGGATCTAATTCAAGGCTTTGGCATTTTCACAGGTGTCTTTGAAAGCGCCGAAGATCACTAGGGTAATACGCTTGGATTGTGGGGCTTTCTCGTTTGTGGACAGTGGATCCTTTTAAGAATCTGGGGCGGTGTTGAACACTGATTTGCCGGAACGGCTGGGGGAAGTAGTAAAAAGGAAGTGATGTTCGGAAAAGATAGTGAAAGGAGTGATTCTGACAATAAATTTACCATTTGGGTTTCTTCTAACAGTAATGGTGTGGGTTTTTCTTTGTATTTTTTTTTCCTTTAAGTTTACTTTACCAGACAAGTTTAGATCTTTAAGAAAGAAAAGATTTAATACGCTACCTTTAAATTTAAAAAATCAAAACAAGAATTTGTGGACACTTAGGGTTTACAGATACTTAGTATTGACTGGCTACACTTTGCCAACTTGAGTTGACACATTTACTACAGGGTAAAAATATGGTCAGTGCAGGTGTCTGGGTTAAAAGAGTTTATAAAACTACAGTTAAACCCTTGAACAACAGGGGTTTAGAAGCATGCAGTCGTAATCCGTTTTAACTTTTGACTCTTCAGAAACTTAGCTAATAGCCTGTTGACCAGGAGCCTTACTGATAACATAAACAGTTAACACAGTTTATATGATATGTGTATTATGTATTACATTCTTATAATAAAGTAACCTAGAGCAAAGAAGATGTTAAGAAAATCATAGGGAAGAGAAAATAAGTTTACAGGACTGTACTGCATTTATTGAAAAAAAAAATTGCATACAAGTGGACCCATACAATTCAAACCCTGGTGTTCAAGAGTCAGCTGTCTTATGTGAAATCACCACAGTCCAGGTGTACCAGCTCTTCTCTTATTCATAACTCCAGGATTGGGGTCTCTTTGAAAATTGGAGGGGTACTTCTGACAAATTTGCAGGACCAATATTAATGCAACTTTGCATATATTGTGTGAATAATATTTTAAATAGAGATCTAGAAAAATAAGAATAGAGGATGCTGTAGTAGGCAGTAAACAGAACTGGGATAGGTGGGTACATAGATACTTTTTTTTTTTTTTTTAAATAAAGATTTTATTTACTTGACAGAGAGATCACAAGTCGGGAGGGAGGTGTGGAGGGGGGGTGGGAAGCAGGCTTCCTGCTAAGCAGAGAGCCGGATGGGGGGCACGATCCCAGGACCCTGAGATCATGACCTGAGCCAAAGGCAGAGACTTAACCCACTGAGCCACCCAGGTGCCCCTACATAGATAGTTTTTGTGGAAGACGTAGTACCAAAACAGTAATTGTGCCAAAAAAATGATGATTACAATACTTATATTCACTTTAGTAGGAAAAAAGTTAATTCCCTTTTGTAATTGTTAAATTATAACATGGCTTCAGGAAGTCTTCAACTTTAATTGTGTTTCATAAGATTACTTTTACAACTTTTTATTTAGTTATACATTTTGCAAATTTGTTGGCCATTTCACAAACTTTTAATCAAGTGTTTCTTGTCTAAATGGGTATTTACTGTTTAATCTTCATGCAGTGAAAATGTACTGATTGCAAAAACTTTTAAATATTAGTTTATGTGTATAGACTGTGTCATATTTTCAGGTGCTCAGGGGACTGGTAATTATTTCTTCAAAGGAAAGATAAATTCTCTTTTCGTTAACTGTTGTCAAAAGATTAACTCCCTTTTCTTCAACTTAATACAAATGATTTTTAGCTGGAAGTTACATAATATTACTATTGTTTATGTTTCTGCTTAAGGACACCAGACTGAGATTCTCTAAAGACTATGTCTTCATACTTAGCTCTAAATAAAAGTCAGACAGAACGTGAGTGGCTCAGTTGGTTAAGCAACTACCTTCAACTCAGGTCATGATCCTGGAGTCCCGGGATCGAATCCTGCATCGCATCTGGCTCCCTGCCTAGTAGGGAGTCTGCTTCTGCTTCTGCCTCTGACCCTACCCCCTCTCATGCTCTCTCTGTTTCTCTCATTCTCTCTCAAACAAATAAATTAAATAAAAGCAATTAAAAATTTATGGAGTTGAACTGAAACAGAACTCTCTATTAAGGTTACATCTTAATATTACTATGAAATTAAACAAACCATTAAATGGAGTTGTGCAATTAATAGATTAGCATGTCTAATAGTTATTTTTGTTTCCCTTTGACAGTTCTCACACTTAGTTGTAAAAAAAAATTCAGTTTCGTGCTTGAGCAGTTTCCCAAGACAAGGAGAAGCCATCATGACCACAATGGCAGAACGTGCAGATATACTTAGATAAATCCGTTTTTATTTCAGTAGTACTTTCCATTCTGTAAAGACTCTAATTCGCAGTGCACAGCTACTTGTAAACATTCTTTTTTTGTTAACCACCAAATTTTCACTGCTTTTTCAAAACTTTGCCATAGCTGATTTAGAGACATTTTTATGGCTTTTTTTGAGAATTGAAATTTGAACATTGTTTTTGAGAAGTTCTTCTATCACTGATGTTCTAATGAATATTGTTATTTTGTCTTATAAAAATGACCATATTAATTAGATATTCTTTGAAAATTCTTACCTCCAGCCCTAATGTAATATATGATGTTAATAGTAATTCTTACTTTAATTTAGGTCTTACTGTCCTCTTAGCTTTAAGAAATCCAGAAGTTAACAAAAATTGGAAAGCGTGAACCAGACTCACTTGGAGATCAGTTCAGTGTTTACATGATGCCTCTGTCACTGGTTCATAATTTGTCATTGGAGTATGGGGTATGGATTTGTGACAGACTTCTTGTGTTAGTGTTCTCCCGCCCCCCCATATACACAGCACCATCATCACTGAATCTTAAGCCTGACCCCTACTAGCTGCCTCTAGACTTCATGCCTCTCTTTTGAAGTGTTCTGTTACTTCACCACACACTGGGTCCTCCCAGTGATAAAATCACTTCAGTATGGAATGTAACATGAATCTCTCTTGGCTCTTGCTTAGGATAGTAGAAACTGGGAAAGCTTGGTTACAATAGTTTAATCGCAGTGTTTCACCATAAAACGGTTTTTATCATATGTACCTCAAAGGCATGTTTTGAAGTCAGTGACCTATATTTATATTTGTCTCAAATTTATATTGTGGGTTTAATTAAGCATTTGAATTGTGGCAGTGTCAAGAGAGGTAGTAATATATCTATTATCTTGACCCTTTGTTCTCTTAAAATTCTTGACAGGTAGGACATTCTAGTAGGAGATAAGAAATGAGAACCATGAATTCTACTAATTTCAGGTCCTTTTTTTTTTTTTTTTTAAGATTTTATTTATTTGTCAGAGAGAGAGAGAGCGAGCACAGGCAGACAGAATGGCAGGCAGAGGCAGAGGGAGAAGCAGGCTCCCCGCCGAGCAAGGAGCCCGATGTGGGTCTCAATCCCTGGACCCTGGGATCATGACCTGAGCTAAAGGCGGAGGCTTAACCCACTGAGCCACCCAGGTGCCCCTCTAAATATCATGTTAGTGATTAGAATAAGCGTTAGAATTTTATATGCTTCTTTGCTGGTGTATTTCTTTGTACTGACATGCAGCCAGATCAAGAACCCATCATTACATTTACTACTAAATTTTCATTGTTGCGTAAAAACTTTTACTGTAACTGAGGATTTAAACTGGACAGTGTTACCTGTTAGATTCTTACTTGCTGAGCTGCGACGTTCTGGATGTGGTATAGAATTTGATGCAGCCTGCTAGTGGAAGTCTTAGTCTAAAGGCAAGTTGGAACCAGAAAAAGTTTGTGTTCTTTGGTATACATGACAACTTTTTTTTTTAATAGTATCTAAGAGTGCATGGTCCAGGCAGCAAAAAATATGTGAGAACTGAAGTACAGCATTTCTTCAAATGTGCTGCCCTAAACTCTACTGCTTTAAAGTGGAACATAACAAAACAGTAGAGAATCACTGCTAGAGTTTCAAAAATTGATGGTAGAAATTGGTTCTAGGTCTTTGTAATCGTCTTATAATTATAGAAGATTTCATAGATGTTTTGGAAACAATGCTCTGTGCTTACTAAGAAAAGTAAACTATTTTTTGATATATATAAAGAAAATAATAGTTTTGTGTTTGCTTAACAGAAAGATTTTAATTTAGAATTAAAAAAATAAAAATGAGATTAGAAAAAAAAGGCTGCATAGTCCTAAATACTAACAAACTGCAGAGCTAAATGCCCAAAGTAAACTTCATCCTTCTATGTTATAATTTAGGCTTTCTACTTTCATAAAAATTAATTTTATGCTCTGGTTTATGGATCTACAGACTGGTATGATTTGTCTCTATTGTGTGCACAATAATTAAGCTTTATTAGGTAAATTTAGACTTAAGTTTATTTTAGTGTAAGTTGAACTATAATGTATAGTTGCCTAAAGGGGAATATATTAACATTAACTTTATATAATTTTTAAAAAATTTCTTCCCCTTTTTTTCTCTTGAGATACAGATATTATTTTTTAGGTTTTATACATCACTAAAAAATTATATTGTAGGGGTGCCTGGGTGGCTCATTCATTCGGTTAAGCATCTGACTTCATGATCTCTGGTTCCTGGGATCGGGCCCCACATTGGGCTCCACACTCACAGTGAGGAGGCTGCTTGTCCCTCTGCCCCTCCCCAGACTTGTGCTCTCTACCCCCCAAAAAATAAAATCTTTAAAAAAATTTAAAAATACATAAAAATTTTATTGTGTATGCAATCAGTAATAACTTTCAAAAACAGCACATTTTGTATTTATGAATCAAGTTTCATTCATTGTTCTAAATTCCTTTAGGGGCATTTTAATGTATGATTTTTAAAGACAAGTATGGTTTTTAAAGAAGACAATTGCTTCAGGCTATACTCTAGTATTTTAGAGTATACATGATCAAGTGAAACTGCAGGGAAAATCCAGCATATTTAAATCACTGTCACTATATGAACCTAGACATTGGTTCTGTAAGACACACAGAAAATAAAGTTTTCATTTTGCTGATATATCCTTTGTGGGTTTTTGTTTTTGTTTTTAAGATTTATTTAATTTAGAGCAGGTGTGTGTGCACACAGGGGCAGGGGCAATGGGAGAGAGAAAATCTCAGGCAGACTCTTCACTGAGCACTGAGTGCAGGAGGGACTTGATCCCATGGCCCTGAGATCTGAGCTGAAATTAAGAGTTGGACACTTAACCAGCCGAGCCACCTGGATGCCCCTGTTGATGTATGCTTTGTATTCTAAAGATTGCATAATGATAAACTAGAAACCATTTTGGTCTTTTATGTGTTTGCATAATTAAAACCAGCAGGATAGTTTGTGTCTTTCCAGTTACTAGAACCTGTCACTTTAGGAAATTTTCCCAGTTTCTTCCCAGATTGTTTAAGTATAGAGTACTTATTTATTTTAAGATTTTATTTATTTATTTTTTTAAAGATTTTATTTGTCAGAGAGCACATAAACGGGGGAGCTGCAGTCAGAAGGAGAAGCACGCCCCCCTGCTGAGCAAGAAGCCTGATGTGGGACTTGATCCCAGAATCATGACCTATGCCAAAGGCAGAGAGCCTGATGTGGTACTCGATCCCAGGACCCTAGGATCATGATATAAGCCAAAGGCAGACGCTTAACTGACTGAGCCACCCAAGCATCCCTAAGATTTTATTTTTAAGTAATCTTTACACCCAGTGTGGGGCTCGAACCTACAAGCCCAAGATCAAGAGTCACATGCTCTACTGACTGAACCAGCCAGGCACCCCTAGAAGTACTTTTACGTACCAACAATAATCAATTGCATCAACCTATAACATTTTTTTAAAGGTTGGTATGTTCTTGTTGAAATATTTTTATTAAGTTAAACTTGTTCTTAAATCAGTCTTTATATGAGGAACTCCTGTTGAGTCGATTTCTACTCTGATTAACTGAAATCACTATTGTTATTTTGTTTTTTGGTTTATGTTATTTTACTACACAGTTGTTTTCCCTATAAGGTAATCCACCTTGAGCAAAACTTTTAAAAGACTTTACAATTGTTTTCAAATACTCAAAATTATTTCATATTAACCCAAAGATTTCGAGAGTTAAGAGTGGGTTTGATTGGGGCGCCTGGGTGGCGCAGTGGGTTAAAGCCTCTGCCTTTGGCTCAGGTCATGATCCCAGGGTCCTGGGATGGAGCTCCACATCAGGCTCTCTGCTCAGCAGGGAACCTGCTTCCTCCTCTCTCTCTCTGCCTGCCTCTCTGCCTACGTGTGGTCTCTGTCTGTCAAATAAATAAATAAAAATCTTTAAAAAAAAAAAAAAGTGGGTTTGATTATTAATTATAGATGACTATCCTAATGATTTAATTTCAGCCTAGGGCAATGCTAGCAGAAGGGAGTTGATGAGGATGGCAATACCAGCTTACATTTACTGAGAAGTTTGTATTTGCTAATAAGCATTATTACAAGTGCATTGCATGTATTATTCCATGTAATCTTAACAAGGCTAAGGAGTAAGAACCAGTATTCTTTTCATTTTGCAGATTAAAAATACTGAGGCCCAAGAAGATTAAGTAACTAATGCAGGGTCACATAGCTGTGAGTGGTAAATCCACGATTTGAACCTAGGCGGTTTGATTCCAGAGCCAGCATTCTTAAATGCTATGCTTTCTGGGTTTTATATCAAGTTCTGTTGTAGAATAGCTGTCTGAAATTAAACTTTCAAGCCTTTGTTTCTTCAGCTGTCAGTTGAAGAATTATACTAGATCTTTCAGATCACAGTTCCACCATTTTAAGAATTCTGTCATCCTGATTTACAAAACATATGTTTAGTATTTCTAATTAGTTTCTGTTTGTAATCTCTTGGTCTCAAAGTATAAAGGTTAAGTCATTTTCTAAAGTCACACTGTTAATGGGTGATCAAACTGGGTCTATAATCAGATGTTCTTTTGGACTTCTTGGTCTTGTTAGTTGCCTTACTGTTTTTTACCTTTTTTTAGTGTGTATATGTATACATGGATTAATAGTTGAATTTAGTTGGTTTTTTAATTTTCTGTTCATATCTGTTTGTGTGGTGTGCTTTAAACAATGAGAAGTAATATTGTTTTTGTGGGTTTTTTAAAGATTTTATTTATGTATTTGAGAGAGTAAGAGAGAGAGTGCATTAAGAGAGAGGGTTGGCGGGGGGAGCAGAGGGAGAGGGAGAAGCAGACTCTTAGCTGATTGGGGAGCCCAATGCAGGCCTCCATCCCAGGACTCCAGGATCATGACCCATGCAGAAAGCAGATGCCCAACTGACCAAGCCACCCAAGTACCCCCTTGTCATTTTCTCAAGAGTCTTTTGCATCCTTACCCCACCCCCAAAAAGAGTCTTTTCCCTTTGGTTATCAAGTATTACATGCTCATTGTATAAAATTTAGGAATTTTAGAAATATTTAAGGTAGAGAGTGAAAGAGTTCACTGGAGGAGTAACTATTAATAGTTTGACATTTTACTTATTTAAAGATATATACCTAGGCTACATGTGCTATTTTTAAAGACATTTTGCTCCTTTAATTTTTTTTTAAGTTTAATTTTAAAATAATTAGATTCATAGAAAATTGTGTAGATAGTACTCAGAGATCCCACTTATCAAGTTGCCTCACTAGTTATATCTTACATAGTTATAGTACAGTATCAAGACCAGGAAATTGACATTGGTTCAGAATGTGTCCATAGTTGTGTGTCATTTTATCATGAGTAGATTTGTTTAACCATTGCACCAGTCACGATACAGAAGGGTGTGTGGCTGGTTCAGTTGGAAGAGCATGTAACTCTTGATCTCCAGGTTATGAGTTTGAGTCCCACCTCGGGTTGTAGAGATTACTTAAATAAATAAATTTAAAAACTTAAAAAGCCTAAAAAAATTTTTAAAATGTATAGAATTATTCTATCACTATAAGGATCTCCCTTGTTAGCCTCCACACTCTAGATACATACTCTTTCTAACTTTTGGCAACCTCTAATCTGTTCTTTGCCTGTATAATTTTCATTTGAGGATATTATAAAGGGAATCATACCGTATGGGACAATTTGAGATTGACTTTGTTCATTTAGCACAATATCCTTGAGACCCACCGATTATGTGTATCCATAGTTTATTAATTTTTATTGCCGAGTAATATTCTATGGTGTGGATGTACCACAGTTTCACATATTGTGAGATATTTTGATTTTACACACATTTCAGCTATGACAGTAGTGAAGCTAGGGACATTTGTATACAGGTTTTTGTGTGAACCTTAGCTTTCATTTCTCAGATGAATGCCCAGGAGTAGGAGTATAGTTGCTAGGCTATATGGGAAGTCTATGCTGGTTTTTTTTTTTTTTTTTAAGATTTTATTTATTTATTTGAGAGACACAGTGAGAGAGGGAACACAGCAGAGGGAGTGGGAGAGGGAGAAGCAGATTCCAGGACCATGGGATCATGACCTGAGCCTCAGGCAGACGCTTAACGACTGAGCCACCCAAGTGCTCCCAGTCTATACTCTTTTTAAAGAAATTGCCAAACTATCATCCAGCATGGCTGTACAATTTTGCTTTCCCCCAGCAGTATGTGAGAGGTCCAGTTTCTCTGCATCCTTGGTAACATTCCATATTGGCACAGTTTTTTCAGCTGTTCAACAGGTATGTAGTGAAACCTCACCATGGTCTTAATTGGCATTTCCCTAGCAGCTTGTGATGCTGAACATCTTCTCAGGTACTTCCCCCTGCCATTCATATATCCTCTTTTATTTTTTTTTTTTAATATTTTATTTATTTATTTGTCAGCTCGAGAGAGAGCATGCACGTGCGAGCGCACACAAGCAAGGGAAGGCAGGGAGAGGGAGAAGTAGGCTCCGCACTGAGCAGGGAGCTTAATGGGGAACTTGATCCCAGGACCCTGGGATCATGACCTGAGCCAAAGGCAGACTCTTTTTTTTTTTTTTTTATATTTTATTTATTTATTTGACAGATGGAGATCACAAGTAGGCAGAGAGAGAGGAGGAAGCAGGCTTCCTGCTGAGCAGAGAGCCCAATGTGGGGCTCGATCCCAGGACCCTGGGATCATGACCTGAGCCAAAAGCAGAGGCTTTAATCCACTGAGCTACCCAGGCGCCCCCCAAAGGCAGACTCTTAACTAACTGAGCCTCCCAGGTGTCCCTCATGTATCCACTTTGATGACAAGCCTATTTATGTCTTGCCCATTTTTTCTTTGGATTTTTGTGTTTTTTACTGTTGAATTTTGGGAGTTTTTTATATGTTCTAGATATGGGTCCCTTCTCAGGTATGTGGTTTATCCAGGGAGTAATAGGGAAAAGTATATCTACTTTGTCTTCCCACAAGCAGAAGTCCACATATGCTGTTTTTAAAAATGTATTTGTCAGAAGAGTGCAATCACTGCCATTTTTTCATCTCCTATAATTCCTTTATCTCTTGCCTCTGTTTTTTAGAAGCTGTTTCCTTCAGTCTGTTAAATACTTTAAGCTAGCTGCAATCCTCACAGTCTTACACTTTTCTGACAATTAGTCTCTTTAAAGCACACTCATTATGTCATCCTCTTGTTCAAAAATCTCTAGTGGCTCCCCGTTGTCTATAGAATATCCTGAACTTGACAGTTAAAGGTTTCCATGATCTAGCCCCAATTTATATTTTCTTTTCTTTTCTTTTCTTTTTTTTTTAAGATTTTATTTATTTGTTTGACAGAGAGAGCATGCGAGTAGGGGCAGTGGCAGGCAGAAGGAGGAGAAGCAGGCTCCCTCCAGGCTCCCTGCAGAGGAGGGGAAGCCCGGTGTGGGACTCGATCCCAGGACTCCAGGATCATGACCTGAGCTGAAGGCAGTTGCTTAGCCAACTAAGCCACCCAAAAGCCCGCAGTTTGTATTTTAAACTTGATATCCCAGTATTCCCTTATGTCTTGTGAACATTAGTGGTTCTCCCTTGTTTTCTATTTTCATAGCCTTGCTCATGCAGTTTACCTCAACTAGTGTACTTTTATTTCTCCATATCTATCCACAGTTTCATGTCTCAAAGGCTCAGCTCAGATGTCACTTCCAAGAACTCTTCTGATCTCACCAACTGGAAATAACTTCTCTTTTCCAACTCCCTTAATTAACTTTCCAATTTTTTAAACATGTTTCATAAGTATACTGCTTTGTTAGTGTTTTATGGATTAAGTGAGCTAATGTAGATAAAGAACAACAGCTGTAATTCATTTTACCTTTTTTTAAAAAATAACTTTCTTTAATATCCCTTTCTAGATTAAAATCATTGAGGGCAGGTTCTGTTTCAGATTCATCTATGTAAGTGCCATTTGCCTAGTGTAATACCCTTCAAATGGAGTGTGCGCAATAAATATTTAATAGGCGAACAAACATAACATGAGGGCATTTTAATACTGTCTATATCCCCAATGCCTTAGTACCTGCCATCTGCATATAGCAGACAGTAAATGTTTCAGACTGAACAGTGCAAAATTTGTAATTCAGAAAGCTTCCATCAAAAAAAGAAAAAAAGCTTTCATCATTAGGCATCTCATTTATGTAATCTTTATGTAATGTAACTGAAAACCTTTGACAAATTCCTCTGCTGATAACTAGAAAATATTTAATATTTATGAGATTCAATCCTTACAGAAGTACAAGAGCCTTCAGCTTATGTGAGATGGTGTGGTGTAGTGAGTAAGAACATGGACTTTGAAATGAGATTGCCTGGATTGAAAACTTGCGGTAGTTGCTAGTACACATTTATCTTGGCAAGTTATTTAATCCATCTCCTTCAGTTATCTCATCTGTAAAATGAGAAAGATAATAATACCTGCTTTATATGGTTGTGAGAATTACTTGCTCATACAAGTAAAAACACTTAGAACATTTCCTGGCACTTTGTAAATGTTTTAAGATTTTAGCTAATCTAATTATTGCCTCTTGTTTTCCTGAAAAATGCATTGAACACAGGTCAGAATTTAAAATGTGTGATTTAGGATATAGATACAGAGATTGCTTAAAAATAAGTCTAAAAAAAATAAATAAAAGATAAAACAGGTCCAATCAGGCAGAGTTCCCAAAGCAACTAAGCAAAGATCAAGCAGGAATTATTATTGCTATTATTATCATTGTTGTTATTATTATTAAATGAAATCACATGTGAAATAACCCTGCATAGTGTCTGACCTGTAATAGATGTTCATAAATGTTAGTTTCCTTCTATTAGCTTGCTCTTTCCCTCCTCATTTTACAGGTAAGATATTTAGATGCCACATAGTTTAGACTGTTTTAAGTCTCCTAAAGTGTTAATATAAATGAAATTAAGCTCCAAGAATTTTGACAACCAATTCACTTCACCATATCATGCTGCTTTTCCTTAAAGCTAAAGGATAGGTTGGAAATAAAGCTATTAAATCCTACCGGGGACTTACAAATTTTAAAATATTTATTATAGTTTTTTTTAATCATTCTTACTATATTTTGAAGACTTATTTCCTTATTCTTATAATTATCAGAAATATATAAATTGGGTGCCTGAGTGGCTCAGCGGGTTAAGCCTCTGCCTTTGGCTCAGGTCATGATCTCAGGGGCCTGGGGTCGAGCCCCGAATCGGGCTCTCTGCTCAACAGGGATCCTGCTAACCCCCTCTCTCTCTGCCTGCATCTTTGCCTGTTTGTGATCTCTCTGTCTCTGTCTATCAAATAAATAAATAAAATCTTAAAAAAAAAAGAAATATATAAATTGTGGATAAATTTGTTCATTTATTTAAAAATAATAAAAATTTTCAGGTCATCTGGGTGGCTCAGTGGTTAAGCATCTGACTCTTGGTTTTGGCTCAGGTAATGATCTTATGGGTTATGAGATCAAGCTCTGGGAGCTCCCTGCTCAGCAAGGAGTCTGCTTAAAGATTCTTTCCCTCTGCTGCTCCTCCATTGGCTTTTTCGGGCTCTCTTTCTCAAATAAATAAATACATCTTTTAAAAAATAATAAAAATTATGTTTTCTGGGTATTAGGTTTTGGTATTATAAACAGACTCTAAAGAATTATCTTTAAACAAACAAATGCAGTTTTTCTAATACATATCAGCAGTCAACCCTAGAGTATGATACTTCTTTACCAGCAGTTCTGTGTATGTGTTTAACTGTTTTATTCAGTTGTATCATGTAGATTATAATATCAGAGAGACAGCTACTCAACACAAAATCAACATATATAATGGATGAAATAAGATGTGTCTGAAGGGACGTGGAAGATTAAATGTTAGCCAAGACAGAAATAGAGGAATAAGCGGAATTAGATTGGATGGTCCAATATAGTACTTCAGAATCACTTGGGGAATTACTTGGGGAGCTTTTAAAAAATGCAGATGTCAAGCATCTGTCCCCTCAGAGATTTTGATCCAGTTGTTCTAGGGTGGGGCATGGTCAGTGAAACAGGCATGTTTTTAAAGTTCGGATTACTCTAATGTGTAGTCAGGTTGAGAACCATTGTATATAGGGTTTATCTCTTGGTAGTTAGACATTATTGTATAATTTAAAACATGCTTAAATAAAGGGAAAATGTAAAATCTTTTTAAGAATATAGTTTTTTTTAAGATCTTTTTTTTTTTTAAAGATTTTATTTATTTATTTGACAGAGAGATCACAAGTAGGTAGGGAGGCAGGCAGAGAGAGAGGGAAGTAGGCTCCCTGCTGAGCAGAGAGCCCAACACGGGGCTCAATCCCAGGACCCTGAGATCATGACCTGAGCTGAAGGCAGAGGCTTAACCCTCTGAGCCACCCTAGCACCCCTAAGATCTTATTTTTAAGCAATGTCTACACCCAACATGGGGCTCCAACATAATTCTGAGATCAAGAGTCACGAGCTCCTGCTGACTGAGCCAGCCAGGTACCCCAAGAGTACACTCTTAAGAATGAAATAATAGTGCAAAGGCAGGGGTTTTTGTTTTGTTTTTAATAATTCTCTTTGGAGGGGCATTAGGGCATTGAGTTATTTTGATTGCTACTTTGTTTTCTCACATTTATTTGTTTTTAATGATTTTATTTATTTGGGATAGAGAGAGAGAGAGAGAGAGAGAGCGAGCATGAGCAGGGGGAGGGGCAGAAGGAGAGGAAGAAGCAGTCTCCCTGCTGATCCAAGGACCCCAGGATCATTACCCTAGCTGAAGGCAGATTCTTAACTGACTGAGCCACCTAAGCACCACTGTTTTTGAACATTTATTTAATAATGCTTAAGAACCTATTATGTGCTAATCATATAGGCCTTTGTAAATCCCTACTATCTTCTCTAAAAATAAAGATAGCTTTACAAATAAAAATGTATTATGCTGCCCTGCTTCCCTAAATGCTAGATACTTTTTTCCTTTTTCTCCCCCTTTCTTAAGTTTGTAGTGTGCTATTTGTCTACTTTATTCCACCCCCACCCCCAGTGGCAGCCTGGTACACCTGGGTCCACAGCCCCTTCATTTTCCCCGTGCTCCTGTGAGACCTACAGCTGGCTGGAAGCCAAGGGGCCCTGTCTACTTTCTTACTCTTAATTGAATTGAACCCACTTAATAGATGAAATGGCCAGATCAGGGCCTTCGCTGTATTTATATTATTAAAGGAACATTTTACTGCTTAGTCTTTTTCCAATGGCACAGTGTGCTTGTTTGAGAAAAAAATAAGTCACACAGCTTATTAAAATAAAACATGTCATTAATTCCAAAGATAATGCAAGAGTATATGCATTTGCTGAAAAGAGCATATGAAACCATATCCTGCTTAATTAATTTCCCAAGAAATTAAAGGAAATAGCATACATTTATTTGCCTTACCTAGAATTGAACAAAAATGTGGAACTTACAAGAGAGCTTGAAGCCTTTAACCTTGGGTACTTCACTTGCTTTGAGGGACGATAACTGGGAAGACTGAAGGGCCCATAGTGGTGCATTCAGTCAGCGTTCAGTTGCAAGAGATAGAAAATACTCCAGACTCCGGGCTGGGCTGCTAGGAATGACTTCTGTAGCGAGATTTGAACTGGTGTGCCAAAAGCACTACCTTTGTCACAGTCAGCAAAGGTATTAGAATTGGGAGGCCAGAGTGGATCTGTTAGTTTTAGGAACATACCATTTCAACAACAAAAACAAACAACTCAATTCAAAAATGGGCAAAGGACATGTATAGACATTTCTCTAAAGAAGATATACAGATTAAGCACATAAAAAAATGCTCAACATCACTAATCATTATGGAAATCGGATAAAAAACCACAATGAGGGATGCCTGGGTGGCTCAGCTGGTTCAGCGACTGCCTTCCGCTCAGGTCATAATCCCAGCATGGTGGGATCGAGTCCCACATCGGGCTCCTTCCTTGGCAGGGAGCCTGCTTCTCCCTCTGCCTCTGCCTGCCACTCTGCCTGCCTGTGCGCTTGCTCTCTCTCTCTCTCTCTCTGACAAATAAATAAGATCTTTAAAACAAACAAACAACCAAAAAAACACAATGAGCTATCACTTTACATCCATTAGGATGATTATTGTTAAAAAAGAAACAAAATAGCAAGTGTTGGCGAGACTATAGAAGAATTGGAACACTCTTACATTGCTGGTGGAAATGTAAAATGGTACAGCTGTTTTGCAGAATGTTGCGGTGATTTCCTGAAAAAAGTAAACAGAATTACCAAATGGCCCAGCAATTCTGCTTCTGGGTATATACCCAAAATAAGTGAAAATAGGACTTTAACAGATATTTGTACACCCACTTTTATAGGAGCGTTATTCAGTATAGACAAAAGTTGAAAACAACCCATGTCTGTTGATGGATGAGTGGATGAACAAAATGTGATAGATGCATAACAATGAAATACTATTCAACCTTCAAAAAGGAAGGAAATTCTGTCACGTTACAACATGGGTAAACCTCAAAGACATTATGCTAAGGAAAATAAGCCAGATACAAAAAGACAAATGTTGTATGATTCCACTTGTATGAGGTACCTAGTATAACCTAATCTGTAGAAACAGAAAGTAGACTGGTGGTTGTTGCAGGGTGAGGGAAGAGGGGATGATGGGAGTTATTGTTTAATGAACACAAAGGTTTCTTTTAGTATGATGAAAAGCTGTGGAAGTGGATGGTGATGGTGGTTGCACTTCCATATGAATGAACTCAATACCACTGAACTGTATACTTAAAAATGGTTAAAATCATAAGTTTTATGTATAATTTAACAAACACACACAAACAAAACAACATACCATCATATCTATGATCCAGGTGTTAGAAAGCCAGTATTGCTGTTTCACAACTGCAACTGCTTCCTTGCACTCAACAGTTAGTGACTAAAAGCTGGAGAATTACGTGTGTGCACGTGTGCGTACACGCACACGCACACACACACGACACCAACATTTACGTAGTCTGTCTTGTGAATAGCCAAAACTTCAGGGAAATGGCTCCCACTTCACTTTCTGCTTTCTGTATCAGAAGCACATCAGAGCTACTTGGCTGAACCTAATACACATTTAGAATCCCAGTTGCAAGAGATCCTGGGGAATAATTCTTAGCTTTTCAAACTCTGTAGTAGCAGAAAACAGCTAGAGGGAGATTAGAAAAGATAGTGCCAAGTACATATTTGTGGCAGATATTGAGTCACTGGTGATTCACAGAATATAATGCTCTAAAAGGAGCATTGGTTAAGTCGTTTTCAGTGGTGGCCAGATTGTCCTGCAGCTGCTGGTACAAAGGTAGGGTGGAGCATAACAAATGGTATCAACAAGGAGGAGTAGGGAAAGAGTTTATTGATATTCATTATCTCCTTTTGCTGTTCTGGACTGGTTATACTCAGTTTGTCAGAACTAATATGCAGTATTTGCCATTTTAATATAGTAGAACACAACTGAGTTATTGTAGAGAGATTTGGGCCACTCTAATGGGATGCCTTAAAGGCTCATTAATTAAAGAATAGCTATGCTACTATTAAGAAATAGCAGATTTAAAGTTCTTATGATAAGCTTTTTTCATTTTCTTAAGTATGGAGATAAGGTCATCATAGGAAATGTACTGAGCTCTTTTACTCTCACTCTGGTGAAATCTCTAGTATGAACTAAATTTGGAGAGAAAAGAAACATGCTCGTAAATAAAAGAGGTGGGGTGCTGAAAAGTGCATTTTTGTATAGTTTTCAAAAATTTCTAACCAGAGTCCACCCATATCTTTTTTCCCCTCTATAAAGAACAATCAGCTCTTTTTGTTTATCTGAAATCTAGGACTTGAAACTGTTTGACTAATGCTTATTGATAGTGAGATTCTGCAGGAGTGGACTATTTGTTCTCAGTGCCTTGATAGTAAAGTACTTTGATAATTAATTTCTTAATAGCTCATGATTTCAGAATAAACTTTAAAATTTTATCTCAAATTGGAATGTTTCCTTTATACATACTACTTAACATTTTGGATAAGTATGAGCTTTGCATGCAGTGCTTTTTAATGTGAATCAAGCTTTAATGATATTAGTATGTAAACACCAGATTTTTTGATACAGTTACTCCACTCCTAGAAATCTTTTTTTTTTTTTTTTTTTAAGATTTTATTTATTTATTTGACAGAGAGAGACACAACGAGAGAGGGAACACAGGCAGGGGGAGTAGAAGAGGGAGAAGTGGGCTTCCTGCTGAGCAAGGAGCCCAATGTGGGGCTTGATCCCAGGACCCTGGAATCATGACCTGAGCCAAAGGCAGACGCTTAATGACTGAGCCACCTAGGTGCCCCTGCACTGCGAGAAATCTTATGTCAGACTCTGCAGTAATTGTAACAGTAATAAAATTGTGAACAATTGCCAAAAATGTCTATTGTATAGCCATAGAATAGAATGTCCTTTTCAAAAGATAATTTAATAATATTAGGTCGGATTCTTGTAATAATGTTAAGTAAAATGAGACAGATTTATCTGTGGTATGATTTCTCTTTACAGAAAATTCTGTGTGAAAGAGGTATATAACAAATTACAAGCAATAGTTCTCAAAGGTAATTTTAAAATTTTATTTTAAATGTTCTTCAGTGACTATATTGGTTTTATGTATTTTCTCTTTTTATTATAGAAATATATTGCTCTAAAAGATTTAAACAGTGCAGAAATTTGCAGACTAAAAACCATAAAAGTCCTTCAGTTTCCTGCCTAGACAAATAAGGTCCAATTTATCAACCTCTTCTTTTAAGGATTTTGCTTTTGGTACCATAGCTAAGAAATCTTGACCTAACCTAAGATCAGAAGGACTTTCTCTTATGTTTTCTTCTAGATGTTTTCTAGTTTTAGAGTTTATATTTGATCTGCGATCCATTTGGAGTTAATTTTTGTATGTGGTGGGAGATATGGATTGATTGTTTTTGTATATGTATATCCATTTTTTCCCAATACTATTTGATGAAGGCTGTTCTTCATTAAATTGCCTTTGCACATTTGTAGAAAATGAGTTATCTATCTGTGTAAGTCTGTTTCCAGATTTCCATTCTGTTCCATTTGTTTATCTTTATGTCACTACCACTTTGTCTTGATTTAATGTAGTATGATAGACGGAATTCTAAAATGACCTTTAATGACTGGTGTATAATAATGGAAGGGACTTGTAAATATGATGGGCTATCAGTGCTATAATTAGATTATGTTATATGGTGCAGTTGACTTGAGAAACAGATTATTCTTGGTGGACCTGACTTAATCAGGCAAACCCTAAAGAAGGAATGTGCTTTTTCTGGAGAGATTCCAGGCTCAAGGGGAATTCAATACAGGAGAAGCTGCTGGTTTTCAAAATGGAGAAGAGGCCACATAGCAAGAAATGCAGGTGCCACTAAGTTTATGGTAATTTGCTACATAGCAGTAGAAAATAATTATTGTACAATAATGAAATCAGTTGATTTTGTTCTTTTTTTTTTTTTAATTCATTTATTTGAGAGAGACAGAGAACCTGCGCGTGCATCTGCACAGGAAGAGGGGCAGAGGGAGAAGGGGAAAGAGAGAGAGAGAATCTCAAGCAGATCGCCCGCTGAGCACAAAGCTGACTTGGGGCTGAATCTCATGACCTTGAGATCATGACTTGAGCTGAAATCAAGAGTCAGGCCCTTAACAAGACTGAGCCACCCAGGTGCCCCCAATTTTTTTCTTTTTCAAAGCTATTTTGGGTTATTCTGGATCTTCTGCATTTCCATATGAGCTTTTGTGAAATCAGTTTATGAATATCTACAAAAATGCCAGGATTTTTACTGGAATTGCATTGACTCTATAGATCAAATTAAAGAAGAATTGACATCTTGGGGCACCTGGGTGGCTCATTGGGTTGGGCAGCTGCCTTCGGCTCGGGTCGTGATCTCAGAGTCCTGGGATCTAGTCCAGTGTTGGGCTCTGTGCTCGGCGGGGAGCCTGCTTCCCTCTCTCTCTCTCTCTGCCTGCCTCTCTGCCTACTTGTGATCTCTCTCTGTCAAATAAATAAATAAAATCTTAAAAAAAAATTTAAAAAATTGACATCTTAAAAATAATGAATCTTCTGACCATTCCATCTCTCACTGTTTATTTAGATCTTTAATTTCACTTAGTAATGTTTTATAGGTTTTAGTGTACACTTCTTTCCCATGTTTGGTCAGATTTATCCTTGAATATTTGATAGTTTTTGATGCTATTATAAATGGTATTTTATAAATTTCAGTTTTTGATTTTTTATTACTAGTATATAGAAATACAGTTGATTTTTGTATGTTGATTTTATATGCAGCAATCTTGCTAAACTAACTTACTAGTTCTAGTCAGTTTTTTTGTGTATGTGTGAATTCCATTGAATTTCCTACATAAATAATCATATTGTTTGTAAATTCTGCAAATTGTGAATTTTATTTCTTACCTTCTAATCTGTTTGGCTTTTATTTCTTTTTCTTGTCTTGTTCTACTGAGCAGAATATCCATTGCTTTACAGTAATGGTTAAGGGTGGATAGTCTTGCCTGATGACTGATAGCAGAGGAAAGCAGTCTTTCATCATTAAGTACAATGTTAGCTTTAGGGTTTTCAAAGGTGCCCTTTATCAAGTTGATGAAGCTTCTCTCTATTTTTAGTTTGGTGAGAGGTTTTTTTTTTTTTTTTTTAAGATTTTATTTATTTATTTGATACAGAGAGAGAGAGATCACAAGAAGACAGAGAGACAAGCAGAGAGAGAGGGGGAAGTAGGCTCCCTGGTGAGCAGAGCCGGATGTGGGGCTTGATCCCAGGATCCTGAGGTCATGATCTAATTTAAGCAGAGGCTTAACCCACTGAGCCACCCAAGTGCTCCTTGATGAGAGTTTTTATCAGGAATGAATATTGGATTTTGTCAAATGCTTTTTAGTGTCCTTTTTTTTTTTTCTTAAAGACTTTATTTTTAAGTCATCTCTGCCCCCAAGGTGAAGCTCAAACCATGACTGTGAGATCCAGAGTCACATGTTCTTCCAACTGAGCCAGCTGGGCACCCCAACTTTTTAAGTGTCTTTGGAGATAACCTTGTGGTTTCCCTGTTTTAGCTTACTTATATGTGAATTATTTCAATTTTCAAGTGTTACACTAACTTTGCATTCCTGGAATAAATACCACTTGGTTATGATGTATTAGTTCTTCTTTAAATATTGTTGGATTTGATTGCAGAAGATTTGTTTTAAAGAATTATCAGGCTATAGTTTTATTTTCTTGGGCTGTTGTTGCCTGATTTTGGTATCAGTGTAACACTGGCCTCATGGAATGAATTCAGAAATATTCTCTCCTTGAGGCACCTGGGTGACTCAGTCAGTTAAAAATCTGACTCTTGATTTTGGCTTAGGTCATGATCTCAGGGTGGTAAGGTCAATCCCCATGTTAGGATTCTCTTTCCCTCAACCTCTGCCCCCTTCCCCTTCCTCAAAGAAAGAAAGGAAGAAAGAAAGATTGGTTCTCTTCTTTTTTGGAAGAAAGGGAAAAATGATCTTTTCTTGTTTTTCATTTTGAATATTTCCTGTCGTGTGTCTTCAAGTTATTATTATTCTTACAGATAAGAATCAGCCGTTAATTCTGTCCAGCATATTTTTCTTTTTTCTTTAAATTTTATTTATTTATTTGACAGAGAGAGAAAGACAGAGAGAGAGAGGGAACACAAGCAGGGGGAGTGGGAAAGGGAGAAGCAGACTTCCAGTGGAGCCCGACATGAGCCTCGATCCCAGGACTCTGGCTGGGATCATGACCTGAGCCGAAGGCAGACATTCAATGACTGAGCCACCCATGCACCCAGCATATATATATATATTTTTTTTTTTAAAGATTTTGTTTATTTATTTATTTATTTGACAGACAGAGATCACAAGTAGGCAGAGGCAGACAGAGAGAGAGAGGAGGAAGCAGGCTCCCTGCTAACCAGAGAGCCCGATGCGGGGCTCGATCCCAGGACCCTGGGATCGTGACCTGAGCCGAAGGCAGAGGCTTTAACCCACTGAGCCACCCAGGCGCCCCCCAGCATATTTTTCATTACATATATTGTAATTTCATTTTTAGAAGATTGAATTGAGTGTTCTTTGTGTCCATGTCTCTAACTTTTTGAACATATGTAATAGAATTCTTATAACTTAGTTAATATCTTTGCTAATTCTATTATCTGTATTGGTTTTGGGTCAATTTTGGCCGATTGTTTGCTATTCATTATAGGTGAATTTTCTTACTTTACATGTCTGGTAATCTTTGATTGGATGCCAGACATTATGGATTTTATCTGTTGGGTGCTGAATACTTTTATACTCCTAATAATATTCTTGAGTTTTATTGTGGGAGATAGTTAAATTACTGGAAATTTTGGATCTTGCCTTTAAGATTTGTTTGGCTGGACCAGAGGCACATTCATTCTAATGCAGGGTTTCTCAATATCAACACTATAACATTTTGGATCAGTTTATTTTTTGTAGTGAAGGGCTATATTGTGCTTTGTAAAATGTTTAACAACATCCCTAGCCTTTACCTTTTAGGTCCCCCACCCCCAGTCATGACAACCAAAAATGTTTCCAGAAATTGCCAAATGTGGGGAAGAGTTGCTAATTGCTCCCAGTTGAATAACTACTGCTTTAGGATTAGTTTTGTCTCAATACTATGGCAAGATCTTCGGTTGCTTTACCCAATGCCCCATGGATTGTGAGTTTTTTGTGGTTTTTGTTTTTGTTTTTGGTCTGGCTGTTTGGGGTAGGCACTTTTACTGGTCTTGTGTATATACTGTATGTTGTTCCTCCTAATCATTCTGGGTGGTTCTTTTTTCTGTACTGTATTGTTTCCTCATGTATATGTGATGATCAGTATTCAGCTACATGTTTAAGGGCAAGTCTGCAGATCTCCGGGGTCTGTTTTAGTCTTTTTGGGTTACTATAACAAAATGACTGTAGACTGAGTGTCTTAAACAAAACACAGTTCTGGAGGTTGAGGAGTCCAGGATCAAAGCCCAGAAGATTTGGTGTCTGGTGAGGGCCCGCCTCCTGTTTCATAATCAGTCATCTTCTAGCTTTGTCTGTAGATGATGGAAGGGGTGATGAACTCTCTGAGATATCTCTTGTAAGGGAACTAATCCCATTTATGGGGGTTCTGCCTCATGAACTAATCATCTCCTAATTGTGGACTAGGATTTCAATATATGAATTTTGGGGAGACACAGTCAGTCCATAACAGGTTCTCTCTGTGCACCTTTCTCCTCTCCAGTATTCTGTTTCATGAACACTAGCCACCTGGATCTACCCAGATTGTCAGCTCCATCTCCTCAGCTCAGCAAGTCTGCCAGGCCTCACCCATTTGGGTCCTGTGCCACACATCACTTGGAAACTCTCAAGGCAGTAAGCTGGGGCAGTAGGGCTCACTTTGTTTCGCATCTCTCAGGGATCTTTTTTGTCTGATGCCCAGTGTCTTGAAGCTAGATTCCCACCCCCTCCATATATTATGTCTATTATTTGGTTGTTTGAGGTAGGAGAGTAAATTGGTCCCTCTTATTTTATCTTGGTCAGAAACAGAGTCTCTTTAACTGATAATTTATTCATATTAATTATTGATTAAAGTTGAAAGTGTTCTGGGGTGCCTGGGTGGCTCAGTCGGTTAAGCATCTCGCTCTTGATTTTGGCTCAGGTCATAATCTCAGGGTCTTGAGATAGAGTCCTGCATCAGGCTCTATGCTGGGCCTGGCACTTGCTTGGGATTCTCTCTTTCCCTCTCCCTCTGCCCCTCCCCCTCAAAAACAAAAAAGCTGAAAATGGTCTTAAAAACTTATTAACCTAATTTCTTCATTTTTTGGATTTGTATGAAACTTACAGCTGCCATATGTTTGTTCAAAGTCTACTGTTTCGTATAGTTTCTATGGCACAACATAAATATTAAATTGGCCCTAAAGTCTTTTATCATCTTCTTAATATACCTCTTTAGAGCAGGTTTCACAGTGTTAGCTAAATATGGGTCTCTAACTATGTGTAGTAGCATACAATTAAAGGACATGTCCTGACTTGATGAAGCACATTAATGGAGTGTGTCATGTTTTTAGGGCATTGCCACAGCAGGCTCAAAGACTTCCAGAAGGCTTCCTTGTGTAACTCATATTTTCTAACAGCTAAAACACCAGGTTCAAAGCCTATTAGCCTGATTGAGGGTATAGAGAACTGGTGATATAAGACGGGAAAAAAAGCTATGAGAGAGATCATTTTGAGCAATGTATGAGACAAAACCATACTGAAGGATCATGCTATAAGGATGGGAGTGACTTGGAACCCATTGGTGGTAAGCTGTTTAAGAAAGGAGAAAGCCAGCAGAATAGAAAATAAAATGACAGAAGAAATCTGGCCTTTTTGTGTGTGGGATGAGCTTCCCAAATGTGCTACATTGTAACTGCTACAGAGTTTGTAGCATGTGCTTGTTGGATATTCAAAGATGAAGTAATTTATTCAGAGCATATCTTGGAAAAAAGATGCATGTAGTGGGTGGGATGAAACCATCTGGGTATATATATGAACTAAAATAGCAAAATGATATTTTAATGGAATTTTATATATATATGTAATAACGTATACTAAATGATATACATTAATGTGTATAAAACTCAGTGTTAAACTGCATAAAATGTGTGATTCCTTGGCCTTAGGGATGGTGTTGTAGCTAAAAAGAGCTGAGTAAGAGAGAGTTCTTATAGCTCTACAGTATATAAGAATTAGCCTTTTAAAACGTACAGGTACTTACAGGTGGATGTGCTGTTAATTTCCTAAAACTGAAAAGCCGTTGTGGATTGATAATATGAAAAACTCTGTTTGGAAACAAAATATGATTTAAGGCTTCCAAAAACTAGGATATTGTTTTTTAGGAATTAAGGAATATTTAGTGAGTATTTCTTGCTGGCTGAATATTTCTGATGGTGTAAGTGGTGCTCATGTAGTTGAGTAACTTCCTTTTTTAATTGATTATGAGTCTTCATGGCAAGAGTTTGTGTGGATAGGGGAAGAATAGGATAGTAGCAGTTTTTACTTTTCTCATCATAAATAAGCATAGGAGGTTTTTCATAGCCAAATATGCATGTTATAAGGAAATGATAAACACCAAAATCAAGAATTATTTCATCTGGGAAGGGAATGATACCAGAGAGGGACATTCACTTGTATCGATGTTTTGTCTTTGGCTTTTTATTTTTATTTTTTTTTAAAGATTTTATTTATTTATTTGACAGAGAGAGATCACAAGCAGGCAGAGAGAGAGGAGGAAGCAGGCTCCCTGCTGAGCAGAGAGCCCGATGCGGGGCTCGATCCCAGGACTCTGAGATCATGACCTGAGCCGAAGGCAGCGGCTTAACCCACTGAGCCACCCAGGCGCCCCTGTCTTTGGCTTTTTAAAACAAACTTTTAAAATATAGTTTAACATGGGGCACCTGGTGGCTCAGTGGGTTAAAGCCTCTGCCTTTGACTGAGGTCATGATCCCAGGGTTCTGGGATCGAGCCCCACGTCGGGCTCTCAGGCTCTCTGCTCGGCAGGGAGCCTGCTTCCTCCTCTCTCTCTGCCTGCCTCTCTGCCTACTTGTGATCTCAGTCTGGCAAATAAATAAATAAAATCTTTAAAAAAAAAATATATATATATATATAGTTTAACATACATAGAGAAAAGTGTAGACCATAAGTATACAGCTTCTTGAATTTTTACAAAGTGAACATACCTGTATACTGATACCCAGATTAAGAAACAGAGCATCTGTTTAATTGGAATTATTGGAATTATTTTATATTTTTTCAAGCGGGGTAGTGGGCACATGGGTATTTCTTGCATCATTCTTTGCTGCTGTTGTTGTTGTTTTGCTTTGAAGTTTGCCTACTGTGTTTTTTAAAGAATCATTTCAGAAGGAAAGAGGATCTTTAGAAATCTGGGAAATGTCAGAAAACCCACATGCTTTAGTAATTGAGAAAAGTACTTTAGGGAAATAGGTTTTTTTTTTAATGTAGGCCTTTGTCTCCTGTGTATCTTATAAACCTTACACAGATCCAAGTTACTGGAAGTTTTAAAATGGAAAAAGAATATAAACGGAACTGTATGTATCAAGGTAGTAAAAATTATTAGTACTTTTTGAAACAGTACATTATTGGCCTTTTATAAGCCAACATAAAGTTTGGGTCTTCAAATTTGTGAGTACATCAAAATGACGGTTTTCTTTTCAAAATTTTGTCACTGAAATCTCGGTGGTAGTTTAAGAAGGAAATTGCTTAATCAGTTCTATAATGGTATATTCAAGGGGTAGATAGAAGGGACTGAGCTATTAAGATACTTAAAGATATTTATATCTCGTCTACAGGCTTTATATCAGTTGTAGAAATTGTTATTTGTATAGTGGATAGAAATATGTTTAAGGAGTTTCCTAAAACTAGTTATCTATCTCCCTTTGTATTTTATTTTTGTTTTTGTTTTCTCATTTTGGAGAGGTGGGAGATACTTAATCAAACATGAAGATTTCTGAAATTTGTTTATTTTTATGTATTACATATCTTTCTGTATCTCATTTTATGAAAAGCATTAATATAGGATTTTTCTCAATTCTCAACAGTAGGCTTTTTCTAATTAAGTTATGGTTGCTATGGTATGGAAAGGCCATTTGTAAAGTAACTTTTTGTAAAAATCTTTAGTCATTCGCCTTCCTTCTGCTGTGGGTTTATATGCATAAAATTATTAGAATGTTAATCTACTGAAAACCAATCACTGAGTAATTGTCATTCCTTTTACTCTCTTCTAGAAGTTAATAGATCAATGTAAATAAATTATTGTTTCTGGTATGTTTGCATGTTTTTGGTCTTAATGGAGTTGTTAGGACACACTGAAGATTTCGTTTTGTTTTCCTATTTTCCCTGGACAGACAGTGGAGGAGGAAATGGCTGTTCCTAATCACCTTTGCATTCGTCGCTGGACAACCAAGCATGTAGCTGTTTGGCTGAAGGATGAAGGCTTTTTTGAATATGTGGACATTTTATGTAATAAGCATCGACTTGATGGAATCACATTATTAACATTGACTGAATACGATCTCCGGTCTCCTCCTCTGGAGATCAAAATCTTAGGGGACATTAAAAGGTTAATGCTTTCAGTCCGAAAATTGCAGAAAATACATATTGATGTTTTAGAAGAAATGGGATACAACAGTGACAGTCCCATGGGTTCCATGACACCTTTCATTAGTGCTCTTCAGAGCGCAGAGTGGCTCTGTAATGGGGAGCCTTCACATGACTGTGATGGACCCATCACTGATTTGAATTCTGATCAGTACCAATACATGAATGGTAAAAACAAACATTCTATTCGAAGATTGGACCCAGAGTACTGGAAGACCATATTGAGTTGTATATATGTTTTTATAGTATTTGGGTTTACATCTTTCATTATGGTTATAGTCCACGAGCGAGTGCCTGATATGCAGACCTACCCACCACTCCCAGATATCTTCTTAGACAGGTAAGTTTTAATTCTAGTTGCCAAGTTTGTAGAAAGTTGCTATAACACAGTAATAATAATGTATTTATGATCTTTATGTTTTTTATTATTATTTTGGTTGATGCACACTTTGTTTGCTTTATCTGCAGATATATATGCAGATATACTTTGAAATTGCCTTTTTCTCCTGGAGTAAATTTAGACATTAAGCCTGTGTCAGTGGGAAAGGTCACTGCCCTTTTTTTTTTTTTTTTTTTTTTTTTTTTTGTAGTTATATCATAGCTTGTTGGGCACTTGAGATTGTAAAAGGGTTTTGTAGAATGTTGTCTGTAATAAATGAAATTTGGTTACTTTTTTTTTATGATGAACAGGGTTCAGCTTTTCCAAAAGTACGGGGAGGACTCCTGTATTACCACATAAATTGGAATTATTACAAATAGTACAAACTGATTCATTGATAATATCTTATTTTTATGAAATGCTGAGTGCATAATAAATATAGTATATGCATATGAAAAATAAGACTAGAACAAATTTCAAAACTGTTAGCTTTTATATTTGTGATCTTTTTAAAGCTTTTATAGTTTGTAGAGCTTTCTTGTTTGTTTTTATAAACTGTTTTTACCCTTCTGAAAGTGCCTTGGAGTATATGTTTTTTAAAATGAAATGAATCAGTGTATCCATATTACAATGTCAGAATGACATACATACCACATTTTGTTCCTCTCAAACCCTGACTAAAACTATAGTAAAGAGGTTTTTGTTTGTTTAAGTGGAAAGCCTACAAAGATAGGGCAGATAAGAGAGGAAAAAGCAGTCATACATTTTTGGAAGTTTGAAAATAGATGTTTGAGTGGCAACTAACAGATCTAAAATAACTTAATTCTAAAACAGCAGTTAGGAAAACAGAACCAACCCAGTCTGTGTTGCAGATTTCTCAAAGTTCTGGATATTGCAGGTAAAAGGGTGGTGCTAAATACGAAGAATCTAGTGAAACTGTTTAAGAAGCTGTTAGATCCCTGTATCTCCTCCTCTATTCCGTACAGTTTTCCCAACTAAAAACGAAAGAACCTAAGGAAGTAAGGAAGAAAGCATGTGGATATCTGGGGAAAGGGTATTCTAGGCAGAGGAAACAAGGTGCAAAAAATTTTGAATTGGTAGTATCCTTAGCATGTTCAAGAAACAGCAAGTGAGAGATGGAGAGAACTGTTGGAGATGAAGTCTGAGAGGAGACAGGAATCTAGATTGTATAGTGACTTGTAGACTGTTTTATGGACTTTAGCTTTCATTCTGAATGAAAAGGGAAGCCATGAGAAAGTATTTAGGAGAAGAGTACAGTGATCTAACTTCCCATTTTAAAAGGTACCTGTAGGGGCGCCTGGGTGGCTCAGTCGTTAGGCGTCTGCCTTCAGCTCGGGTCATGATCCCAGGGTCCTGGGATCAAGCCCCGAATTGGGCTCCCTGCTCTGCAGGAAGCCTGCTTTTCCCTCTCCCACTCCCCCTGCTTGTGTTCCTTCTCCGCTGTGTATCTCTATGTTAAATAAATAAATAAAATCTTTAAAAAAAAAAATAAAAGGTAACTATAGTTGTTGTTTTGAGAATAGCCTGGGTGTGGGTATGGGAAAGCAGGGATTAAATTAATTGAATTCATCTAGACAGAAATGAGGTGAATTGGATGAGAATAATAGTGGGAGAGATGGTGTGAAAGAGTCAAGTTCTATTCATATATTTAGAAAGCACCGTGACAAGATTTGCTGATGGATTTGTATGTAAAGTGTAAGAAAAAGAAAAAAGTCAAGGATTACTCTTGAGATTTTTGACTTGAGCATCTGGGTTGGAGTTGCCCTTTACAGAAATGGGAAGACTATGGAAGAAGCTGAGTTGGAGAGAAAAAATAAGGATTTGGTTTTGGACATGTCAAATTTGAGATGTCTTTTACACAAGATCAGATGTCACATAAGAGACAGAAAGATGAGCTGGAGTTCAGAGAGATACAGGCTGAAATTTGGAAGTTGCCATAATAGGTAAAGCCATGATGTGAGATAAAGTGTTCTAGGGAATGAGTTTGGAAGAGGAAAGAAGATTAAAGATGGAGCCCAAGAACAGTGTAATGGAAGTCTTAGAAGTAAGGCAAAACCAGCAAAGACAACTGAAAATGTTAGGGCAGAAAGAAAGTAGTATTCTGGAAGCAAACTTAAAAAAAAAAAAAGTAAGAGGGCAGGAATAATTAACTGTGTCAAGTTCTGCTGACGGATCAAGTAAAGTGGATAATTGATGACTGGATTTAGCAAAGTGTTGGTCATCTGTGACCTTTACAAGAGTCAGTAAGAACAAAAGCTAATTGTTAGGATTCAGAAGAGAATAGGAGACTTTCTGGAACTTAGCTAAAGATATATATCCACAAATATGAAACAACATATGTACAAATTTTTTCATGTGACATTATTTGTAGTAATTGTAAAGATTAGAAAATTAAATGCTTATCCATGGAAAACTGATTGAATATACTATATTGAGAGTCTATATAGCAGAGTACTATTTAATCAAGAGTGAGGAAGATTTCTAAGAACTGATACGAACTGGTTTTAAGTGTGGGGCAAGGAAAGTATAAAATGAGTAAAACAGCTCTTGTTCCATAAACCATGGGAGTGCATAAAACCAATGAAAGCATGTCAAAAGAGTGTATGAGTCAGCTTGTAGGGGCTTGCACTGAGCAAACTGGGACAATTGGAACATCAAAAACATAATTATGGTAATGGATTCTAATATAGTGAGTAAGAGAGTCTGTGAATCATAGTGATAAAAAATGGTGGGGTGAGAGGGGATATTCTTCAAGAATAATATGAATAAACTTAGATGGACTATTTTGCAATATCCAACCTATTAATTGATTCAGGCAAGTCATCAGTTGATGCTAAAATCATTAGGTGAAAGGTCAAGGATGTTCACATAATCTGAATATATCTCACATATTATTTGATTATAGGGAGAGTAAGGTACCTTGATGATGGCATGATCTGACATGCATTGTTTTAATCAAAGAACAAATGCAGCCTTGCTGTGGGACAGAGTGACATTATGTGCATTGGATGTGATGTTCATCATCTATAATCTTGCCCCTCCCAAAATATAACCTGAATCTAATCATGAGGAAATTTTCAGACAAATCCAGAACATGGAATAGTTCTGAGGCTGAGGCTCTATATAGACTATATAACCAAGGCATAGTGGGAGAAAGGAGGAAGACTGGCCTGGAAGAAAAATGAGGATCTTATTTTTAAAGTTTACAGTTCAGTGGTTTTTAGTATATTTACAATCGTGCAACCATCACCACTAATTCCAGGACATTTTCATCACCCCAGAGAGAAATCCCTGTCCATTATCAGTCCCATTCCATTCCCTCCTCTCTCCATTCCCTGGCAACCACTAATCTATTTTCTGTATCTGTCGATTTTTCTGTTCTGGACATTTCATGTAACTGGAATTATAAAAGAAAAGGTGGCCTTTTCTTGTGATTGGCTTTTTTGTTTTGTTTTTTAAACTTTTTTTTTAAGATTTTATTTATTTATTTGACAGAGAGAGATCACAAATAGGCAGAGAGTGAAGAGAAAGCCGGCTCCCTGCCAAGCAGAGAGCCTGATGCGGGGCTCAATCCCAGGACCCTGAGATCATGACCTGAGCTGAAGGCAGAGGCTTAACCCACTGAGCCACCTAGGTGGCCCTGATTGGCTTCTTTGATTTAGCATAATGTCTTTAAGATTCATCCATACAGTAGTATGTATCAGTACTTCATTCCTCTTTATTACAGAATAATACTCCATTGTGTAGATATACTACATTTGTTTATCTGTTCATCAGTTGATGAATGGTTGTCATTTTTTGGTTACTATGAATAATGTTGCTTATTAACATGTATGTACAAAATTTTGTTTAGACCTATATGTGATTTTCAGTTTGCAATGGGGATTTGAAGCCAAATTTTGCCTTTTTGTAGTGCCTCCCACTACAAATCTTTATGCTCTTAAGCATGTAAGCTTTATTCTTAGGAGAATGGTAGCAGGTAGTGTCAGTGTTCTTCCTTATGTACTTTCAGATCTCTTTTTCATTTTCTTGCACACGGATACTCCCAACATCCAGCAAATGTGTCTCTGTTGAAGAGCTGCTTCTGAGCTCTTGAACACGTTTTATATGCTTGGAAAGAGAGGCAAACATGCTTAGGACTTTATATCCCACCAGCAACAGCCCTTAGCCAATGACTGATAAGATTGGGTATACATATTTTGTTTCTCTTCACTCTAATTGGAACAACTTTTAGGTCAGACCTATACTGTCTTTCAAATTCCACACAGGATTGAGCCATATTTAACCCTTGCTGTAGTTACTCCACAAGGCTTTGTTTAATGTCACCCTTGCCTTACTTACTTGCCTTCCTGATCTCATTTCCTCACTACACTAAGGTTTCTCTTGAGAACACACCTATTCACTTTCACACTGATCTTTGTTTCAGAGTCTGCATCTAAAGCTTATGTCAACAATCCCTAGAACTTCAGCACATTATAAATAGAAATTTAGAAGGAGAAAGGGATGCCTCTATAGGCAGGTCCACTTAACAACAGAGAGAGAGGTTAGTTGATAGCCATAATAATAACAAGGGAAGAACCAGAAGCACTATAAAAAGCAAACATAACTAAAGGAAAAACTACTCTAGTCTGGAGCTTAACCTTCGTTCCTCAGTAGTCCCTGAAGTCATTCCCATGTTCAGTGCAATAATCAGTGTTCACAATCATGACTAAATTACCAAAGAAAAGTTAGATTTTTATCCAGAAAAAAGAGGCATATCCATGTGTAATGCATTTTAGAAAACTTTGCATCAAAATAAATATGATATATTGAATAAACATTTTCTTACAACACTTCACTAAAATGACAGTAAAAGGAGATAAGGGGGAACCCTACCATCCCATGAAGGCAAAAACAGTGATAATGCTGAAAGTTTGGAAAGTAGAACGCTGAGTCCCTATTGTAAAATTGGGAATGGAAACTAGCAGTGTCCAAGAGGTGAGTTTATTTGTATTTCAGAGCTCCAGAAAAACTCTCAAAACAGGTGGCACCAGGCATCTTTCATAACCACATACAGATAAATATGGGAGAATTGGTTGAAAAGCAACTTACAAAGCTTTTAGACCTCTATTCCAACAGAAGATAGATGGAATATTCTCCAGACCAGTTAAATGTGAGGGACTCTGGGATACCATGCCCAGATGGTGTTTTCAGTATGTTTTCAAGGTGGTTACTATAAATTTACATACTGATCACTGAGACTTCTAGCTCCCTTCCTTAAGTAGCCCGACTTCCCATCCCTACTCCCACCCGGAGCCAGTTCTCTAAGCAGAAAACAGATTTCTCTCCTTAGAAAACCTGCACAAGAGAGGAGGACTCTAGATATTGTGGTAGGGGAGATATCTCTATCTCCTCAACCAGACCTCTGTTCTATCACTCTGCAGTGAAACCCACAACATGACAAGCCCAGTCTGTGCTTACAGAGCATCAAATTATTATTTTTTTTTAGTACTTCACTGTCAAGTATGAATGGTCAGTCAAGAATGACCAGACATTTAAGGAAAACAGAACAATGCAAACAGAAAAAAGCAAAGTAGGAAATACAAAATAGGGAACAGAAGAACACTTCAAAAAAAAAAATAATAAGCATGTTCTCACAGATAAGAAATGTTGCATTTTACGAGACAATAACAGTAGGCTATAAAAAAAAAATTCAGAGGAGGGGTGCCTGGGTGGCTCAGTGGGTTAAGGCCTCTGCCTTCGGCTCAGGTCATGATCTCAGGGTCCTGGGATTGAGCCCCACATTGGGCTCTCTGCTCAGCAGGGAGCCTGCTTCCCTCTCTCTCTCTCTGCCTGCCTCTCTGCCTACTTGTGATCTCTCTCTCTGTGTCAAATAAATAAAATCTTTAAAAAAAATTTTTCAGAGGAAAGAAAAGCTTTTGGAAAATAAAAAATGAAAGTAGAAATTTAAAATCCAGCAGACTAGTTGGAACACAGATTTGAAGAAATTGCCCAGTATGTAGAACAAATGAAAAGTAGTGGAGAGGTCAGTCAGTGGAGCATGCGACTCTTGATCTTGGAGTTGTGGGTTTGAGGCCCCCCATTGGGCATAGAGATTATTTTAAAAAAAAAAAAAAAAGTTAAGATCATCCAGTTGACCCAATAGCAGACAAAAACAGTAAACAAAAAGCATAGAGAAAAAGGGAAGATACTATTTAGGATGTAAGGAAATTTCCCAAATTCAAAGGATGTGGCTTTCCAGATTGAAAGGGCCCACTGAGCACTCAGTACAAGACATGGAGAATTTCAAAATACTGGATTTAGGCTGAAGATCCTAAAATCTTCTTAAGAGACAGATCAAGTAACATACAAAGATTAGAAATCCAGATAGCATCAAACTTCTTTGCAAGAGTGGAAGCTAGAAAACGAGAGCAGTTATCTTTAATTTTCTAAGAGAAAATAAGGTCTAACGTAGAATTCTCTGTCCAGGCAAACTACCAGTTAGTTATAAGGCTAGAACCAAGGAAATTTTTAAGTTTGTAAGTCTTTAAATATTGCAAACTTTCCAACCCCACATCTAACTAAAATTGCTAAAATGAGAAAAAATGTATAATACCTGATGAGAATTTAGAGCACCTCCTACTCTTTATATATTGCTGGTAGGGATGTAGAATGACAGAACTGCTTTTAAAACTGTTTGACAGTTTCTTAAAAAGCTAAACATACCCTTAACATAGGACAAAACAGTTTCACTGCTAAGTGTTTGCCTAAGAGAAATGAAAACGTATGTTCATACAAAGATGTATAGTGGTCTTTATTCAAAACCACCCAAAACGGGATATATCCAAATATCCATCAGATACCCAAAATATACATCCGCCAGTGAATGGATAAAGAAATCATAGATAAAGAGTGGATAAAGACTTACACATGAAATAACATGGGTAAATCTGAAATATATTATGATAAGTGAAAATAGCCAGATACAAAAGGTATGTAGATAAATACTGTGTGATTCTATTTATATGCCATTCTGGGAAAGGTAAACCTATATAGGACAGAAATCAGTTGAGTGGTTGCCCCACAGCTAGAAATGAGAGAGGGGATTGATTATAAAGGGGCACAGGGGAGCTTTTTGGAGTGATGAAAATATTATATATCTTTATTGTGGTGGCGGTTATATGACTGAATGTCAAAACTCATTGAACTGTACACCCGACAGAGATGATTCTCTTCTGGTTGTTAATTAAGCCTCATTAAAATTAACATTAAAAACAAGTTAAGGGGGTGCCTGTGTGGCTCGGTCATTTGAGCATCCCGACTGCTGGCTTTTGCTTATGTCATGATCTCAGGGTTGTGAGGGAACACTGCATGAGGCTCTAAACTGGGTGCAGAGCCTCCTTAAGATTCTCTCTCTGCCCACCCCTTAAAAACAACAACAACAACCAAGTTTATCCTTTGCCTGTGTTTCTTAGAAAATGACTGGAGGAAACACATCATCAAGACTAAGGAGTAAATTGAAAAAGAGGAGAACATGGATTCAGGAGCCAAAGAATCTAATACAGAAAAGGTGAATTTCCAAGATGAAGGTCAAGTTTTATTTCAAAAAAGAGCCATACAGGAGGATTAGAAAATGCAACCATACTAAATTGGGGGGGGAGGGAGGAGAGGAGCTCTAGAAGAAATTTCCCCAAAAGAAAAAATTGAATTTGATAGAATAGTTTGAAGATGAATGGTGATAGGCATACAAGAAACAGAGCAAAAAAAAAAAAAAAAAAGTTGTATTTTAGCTCTAGAGAGTTCTAAGAATTTCTGCTATAAGAAAGGGATTATTCGGGGCGCCTGGGTGGCTCAGTGGGTTAAGCCTCTGCCTTCGGCTCAGGTCATGATCCCAGTGTCCTGGGATCGAGCCCCACATAGGGCTCTCTGCTCGGCGGGGAGCCTGCTTCCTCCTCTCTCCTCTCTGCCTGCCTGCCTCTCTGCCTGCTTGTGATCTCTGTCAAATAAATAAAATCTTTTTTTTTTAAATAAATAAATAAATAAATAAAAGAAAGGGATTATTCTCTACTGACTCAGCTGTAAATGATATTTACAAACTTACGTTAAGTAAAAGCCAAAAAAAATTTTTTTAAAAGATTTGTATTTATTTTATTTGACAGAGATCACAAGTAGGCAGAGGCAGGCAGAGAGAGGGGAAGGGAAGCAGGCTCCCTGCTGAGCAGAGAGCCCGATGTGGGGCTCCATCCCAGGACCCTGGGATCACGACCTGAGCTGAAGGCAGAGGCTTTAACCCACTGAGCCACCTGGGTGTCCCGCAAAATTTATTTTTAAAAAAATTGTGGAACAATACCGAGAATAGGGAAGAGAAAATGGGAGTGGGTGGTAGGAGGGGGGCTAACTAAAATATACAATGCTAAATAAGACACGAGAGTGAAAGTGATTACCTCTGGGGAGTAAGAATTAGGTAGGGGGTGGGACAGAAAACTTAATCTCATCCTAAACATTGTAAAACTGTTTTACATACACACACACACACACACACGCGCGCGCGCGCACGCACGCACATATTTTTGGACATGCATGTATATGTATAGGTACAAATATGGTTTTTTAAAATGTTCATTTTAAATGTTTATATAATTAAAAGTCACTTAAAGGAATCTTTCTTTTAAAGATGTATTTTTTTGAGGGGGGAGGAGCAGAGGGAGAAAGAGAGAGAAAATCTCAAGCAAAGTCCATGTTAAGCACAGAGCCCGATACCATGACCATGACCATGACCATGACCTGAGTTGAAACCAAGAGTCAGATGCTCAACTGACTGAGCCACCAAGGCACCTCAGGAATCTTTCTTTTATCTGAAAATGTCTGATGTATGAAATAACCCATTCCCCAGTAATGCCAGATAAATAAGGCCATAATAGATTAAAAATACAGTCTTTTTTCTGAGGTAACAAATAAAAGGTAAGTCCCTGACTAAAGATGATTGACTCTCTTCACTTACTCTGAAAAAGGTTTGCAGTAGACTATTAATATCTTTCATTCAGATTTCATGTTTTCTTTTTAACAAATACCTTTATTTTCTTATAAAATGAACACATTATTGTATAAGAATTCTTAGTGGAAATGTACAAAGAATAAAAATAAGACAATAATCCTACCAGATGACCTGTTTGCACTAACTCATTTTCACATTTACCCTATTCCTTCCTGTGTTGTCTTTTTCTCCTCCTCCTCCTCTTTTTATGTATGTATTTATTTATTAAGATTTTATTTCTAAGTAATCTCTATACCCAGTCTGGGGCTAAGACTTAAAACCCTGAGATCAAGAGTCACATGTTCCACTGACTGAGCCTGCCAGGTGCCCTCTCTCTTTTTAAATTTAGAAATGTGACATATACTTCACTAATGAATAATCACGGGAGCTGTGGATTTGGTGAAGAAAGAGAAATCAGTTGAAAAGAGAGAAGAAAACAGGGATATAAAACAAAGGAGGGCACAGAGAAATAAAGGAGTAAAACCAAACAAAAACTCTGTTGCCTCTAAAACAAAACCAAATTTGTTATAAGAAAAAAAAAAAAAGAGTCAAGTTCAAGCCCTGATTCTTCAGTTAGCACATCATGCATGAAGTGAAACTTTTCCCATTGATGTTGTGGACAATTCTGTATCCAGGTCTACCATGCTACAGAGAAGAAGAAAAGGGTTTTTAACCTCTTCACAGAGAACCATTAATTGGGAATCACAGACAGCAAAGAGGTTTTGGTAAATGGAATACTTCATGAAACAGGTTTTTTCCCCCCAGTTTCTTTGAGTACCATCTCCTAAAAGAGATAAAAGTTAATAGGAAGCAATTAGAAGAGTATCTTATTGCAAAGGGTGTCAATTACATACATACACTTCTTGTCAGTCCAAAATGTAATTTTTTTCTGTTCCAGTGTTCCTAGAATCCCATGGGCCTTTGCCATGACAGAAGTATGTGGCATGATTTTGTGCTATATTTGGCTCCTGGTTCTTCTTCTTCACAAACACAGGTACTTCAGTTATGCCATTAAAAGACAAAATATTTTGACTGTCTTGGATAAAGTTCATCAAACCTTGTTTCTCCCTTTGTAGTTTCCTTGTTAATTTCCTTTATTCGTTATGAAAAATGCCTCGGGTTTGATCAACAAGAAAGTCACTGTGAGGTAATACCTACATATTTAGTAGTATTCTGAATATATTCTGCAGGCAAAGATCAGAGATGGTGATGTTCAGTCATGAGCCAACCGCTGATAGTCTAGCTGTCACTTTCTTTGAAAACAAATCAGAAGTGTTTTTGTGGAAGAATAGAAACTCCTCCAAGGACAGTCTTTGGTCATGGACAATGTTTGAATGAAAGAAATTCTCTGCTTGGAGGAGGCCTATTAGAAAAGAGATTATTTTGCATACCATGTACATCTAGTCAGTGTGGTTTGCTTAAGATGATACAGGAAATTGCTGAATAGGGAAAGGGTTTCTTTGGCACTTTCACTAAGAAATATAAAGGAGAGAATTTTTTTATTAAAATGAAGTGTAAGGGGAAGCTTCTTTTCTACTTTAATGCAGGGAAATTACTTGATTTAAGTAAAAAGTAAGGCATAATGAAAAAATTTTACAAACTATGTAGCTTATAGATCTGGTTTCCATTGTCTGTGGACACTGATGAAGAACAGGGACACTTTTTTGAATTTTTTATCCTCCTTCTCACCAGGAAGGATTTGAGGTAAACCAGTGATGGGCTTTAGGTCCTAAGCAGCAGTTATTTCATTGCTTTGATGGTGGAAAGAAAGGTTGATCATTGCTATTGTCAAACTGGTAGGCTGTCATTTGCTTCGTTTCCCATTTTCCAGCAATATTTTTTAACTCTGGATTGCTTAAAAACAGAGGTGGTTTAAAAACGTGTAATATCACTGCTGCTTTGTGGTTTAACTTTGGCTCACAAGATCCTATGAATTTGAATTTTCCACTCTTCAAAACAAGAAAGAATTTACCATACAGGAAATTTTGGTAGGTTTAGCAAAGCACTTAATTGCAAGTTTTGGTGTTTAATTGGTCAAAGAAAGTGTTTCTCTCCAATGTTTGGCCTTTGTACTGCTTTCATTAGAATCACCTCGCTTTTGTTAAAATGTGGTTTCCTAGGTTCCATCCCAAGTGTACACACTAAAATTTGAGATCTCTTGTGTTCATTGCTTCCTTGAGGGTGAGAAGAGCATTTTGAAAACATGTAAATCATAGTCCCTGTGCTTAAGATTATTATAATCTGTTTTGGTTTGGACATTTAAAAAAATAATATGACAGCACAAGTGATATCACAATGCAGTTCAAAATTTTTGCTAGGTATACTTAATATAAAACTTAGTATTTAAAAACTTAGTATTTTTATACTTTAAGTTTTAAAAAGTTAGAGAATGTTTAAGATAGCTACTATCAGTAACCAATTTATAATTTTATTATTCAGCAAAAATTCCCTAAAATCCTGTTTAATTTTACCTCTCATAAAGTAAATAATTAATGAACAATATATGAATAACAGCATTAACTTTAAGGTAAGAGTCAGGGTAGGTACTAGTCCTTCTTTTCCTGGATAGTTCCTTTACTTTCTCTTAGCCATATCTTATCAATGAAACGATGCTCTTAGGTGAGCACTGTCTAACATGGCAGATACTAACCGCAGGTGGCTACTTAAATTAATGAAAATGAAATGAAGTCAAAATTTACCTCCTTGAATGTATTAGTCACATTTCAAGTGCTCAAGAGCCACATGTAGATAACCTTATTGGGCAGTGCAGTTATAGAACATTTCTGTCATTACAGAAAGTTCTGTTGGACAGTGATATTTCAGATCTAAGATTTCTTTAAGATTTCTGTCTTCTTCAAAGAATCTAGTTCTGGTAGTTTTCCTTCCTGCTCTCCCTTTAAGTAAACACTTGATTCCTGGAGATTTTTGGTTTGCTTTCTTCTGATCTTTCTCTCTTTTTGGTCACTCTGTTCACAGGTCAATACTTCTCCGAAGGCTCTGTAGTCTGATGGGCACGGTATTCTTGCTTCGCTGCTTTACCATGTTTGTGACCTCCCTCTCCGTGCCAGGACAGCACCTGCAGTGTACTGGAAAGGTAGCCTGCTACCTTCTTTATCATTCTTTCTTATTCTTGGTGGGTCTATGACACCATATTTGTAACAGGGCTGAAACTTTGCTTTTAGTGTTAAAATGCTTTTTAGGGGCGCATGCGTGGCTCATTTGGCTAAGTGTCCAACTCTTGATTTCAGCTCATGTTATGATCTCAGGGCTGTGAGTTTGAGCCTCCAGCATCAGCTTATGCTGGCCATGGAGCCTGCTTAAGATTGTCTCTCTTCCTCTCTCTCTGCCTGTCTCTCCTTTATAAAGAATAAATAAATAAATAAATAAATAAATAAATAGATAAAATGTTTAAAATGTCCTTTTTAGTATTTTTAATATCTGTAATAAACCTCTAGAAATAATTTGGTAGAAACCTTAAGCCAGAATCTACCTCCTTGTTACATATGTCCATTGATACTGGTTCTTTGCTGTGGAGCTATGGAAAACAAGTTTCAATTATCATTTTCCCTTTCCCACCATCCTGAGCATCTTTAGTTCCTCATATTGATGTGGAAATTTCAGGTTCAGAGCAAAGAAAGAATTCTTGAGACATCTTCGCTGCAAAAAGGTGGTTTTATTAAAACACAGGGACAGGACCCATGAGCAGAGAGATCTGCACTGGGGTTGTCACAGGTGACTGACTGATTATAACTTTCAAATTGAAAAGGGCTTAGGGACTAGCATTAAGTCTCTAGGGAATTGTGGAAACAAGGTTTCCAGGGCCTTGAGGGGGCTAGCTATTGTTAGGACAAGGTCATTTATTACTGACTAGTAAAACCTTAGTCATGACACCCTTCAGATGTATATCAGGGGTCCATTATCTTGGAGGATGGGTACTGCCATATCTTGGGGATAGAGATAAAGGAAGTTTCCAAAGGAATTTTTTTTTTTTTTAATTTATTTGACAGACAGAGATCACAAGTAGTCAGAGAGGCAGGCAGAGAGAGAGAGAGGAAGAAGCAGGCTTCCCGCTAAGCAGAGAGCCCGATGCAGGGCTCTATCCCAGGACCCTGGGATCATGACCTAAGCCGAAGGCAGAGGCTTTAACCCACTGAGCCACCCAGGCGCCCCTCCGAAGGAATTTTTATATGTTAAAGGAGACTTATAGGATCTTGGAGGTCAGGATAATGTTAAGCTAAAATTGCCTTTTGCCCTTAGCAAAGTATTAACATCGAGGCCCCTGAGTTCCTGGAGGAGAGTCATTCTGCATGGCTCAAGGACTTGTCAGTGGGCTGTAAGTTGTAAGGAAATTTAATTTTTATTTTTTAAAAACCTGAAAATCACCTGTACTTTACATACAGAATTGGCCTTCGTGACTCATTAAATTTGGACAAAAGAATTTATTATCCTATTTCTCTAAGCCTCCGTGCTTTAGTTATTTATTGCCAAATACTCAGATATCTGTGTAGGCACCTTTGTTGTTATTTTAATATTGTTTGTATATGTGTAAAACAAAATTATGTGTCAGCTCTTCTGTTACGATATAAATAGCTGAAAGCCAACAAGGAAGATTAAGTGGCCAGAGGATCACTAAAACTACAGCCCCGAGCGGAAGGGTGACAAAACTTTCTCTGGGTGTTAGGAGACTGACCAGTAAGCAAAGGAGAAGGGTTAATATGACACTTAGGTTTTATTGTGAAGACCGTGTTTTATTTTTCTGAAAATATATAAATTAAAAAGTAAAAACATCATTCCCTCTTCTTTCACCCATCCCATAAATAATCCTGTTAACAGTTGGGTATATAGCCACATAGACTTCTTTTTTTTTTTTTTAAAGATTTTATTTGAGGGATTTCTGAGTGGCTCAGTTGGTTAAGCATCTGCTTTTGGCTCAGGTCACGATCCCAGGCTCCTAGGTTTGAGTCCCACATCAGGAAGCCTGTGTCTCCCTCTGCTTGTGCTTTCTCTCACTCTCTCTCTGACAAATAAGTAAATAAAATCTTTAAAAAAATATATTTTATTTGAGAGAGAGAGCACAAGCAAGGAGGAGGGTCACGGGGAGAGGGAAAGGCAGACTCCCGGCTGAGCAGGGAACCCAGTGCAGGTCTGGATCCCAGGACCCTGACCAAGATCATGACGTGAGTCAAAGGCAGCCACCCAACTGACTGAGCCACCCAGGCACCCCCACATAGACTGTTTTTAAGCATACGCACACATTCATATAAGTTTATATAGTAGATACTTTTTAAATAAAAGATAAGATTATATTATAGATATTGTTCTTCGGTTTATATTTTATTTAATAGTATGTTGTTTACTTTTTTCCTAAAGAAATATATATGGCTATATTTCATCTTTTTTTTTTCTTAAGATTTTATTTATTTATTTGACAGAGATCACAAGTAGGCAGAGAGGCAAGCAGAGAGAGAGGCGGGGCGGGTGGGGAAGCAGGCTTGCCACTGAGCAGAGAGCCTGATGTGGGGCTCTATCCCAGGACCCTGGGATCATGACCGGAGCCGAAGGCAGAGGCTTTAACCCACTGAGCCTCCCAGGCACCCCTATATTTCATCTTTTTAATAGCTGCAGTGTCCATTGTATGATTTACCAGTTTCCAAATTATGTACATTTATGTTTTTTCCAAATCTTAATATTTATAAATCATGCTATCATAAATGTTCTTGTGCATTTATGCATTTTCTGTTATTTAATCACCTACTTAAGATAAATTCCTGGAAGTAGAATTATGAAATCAAAGAATATGTACATTAAATACATACTGCACAGATGTCCAGCAGAAAAAGCAAATTTATCACTACTACCAGTACTATATTCATGTCAGTTTTCCCACTCCTGTGCCAGCACTACTTAACTATCAATTATTGGAGTCATTGCCATTCTGATTCATGAAAGATGGTGATATGAGACTTTTACAGTTTTATGTTTTAAAGGTTAATATTTATTTCTTAGAGAGCATGAGCGGGGGAGGGGCTGAGGGAGAGGGAGAGAGAGCTAAAGAGAGAAAGAGAGAAGCAGACTACCTGCTGGGCAGGGAGCCCACCTCTGGGCTTGATCCCAGGACCCTGAGATCATGAGCTTAGGCGAAGGTCCACGCTTACGCCACTGAGCCACCCAGGTGCCCCTACAGTCTTAATGTTTTATATTTCTTATATAAATTTCTTATATATATAAATTTCTTATGTATAAATTTCTTAATATTTGAATTTATTTCTGCACATGATGTGAAGTAGAGATAGAGCAGTTTTCCTCGGGTAGTATGGTAATTGATTAGAAGATATTTTAAAGAATAAAAATATAAGCTTATTATACTGAAAAGAGAATTTTCTGTAGCAGAGGGATTTAATTGTGGGTTAACCACTAAAGAGAATGTTATATGTGCATTGGGCTATAATGTGTGCTACAAAAATAAATTAGATACCATTCCTCTACAGTATGGATAGCCCTCTTTCTGTCTCTGATGACTGTGTTTCATTATCAGTTAGTTATATATGGATATTTCTATTCAAATCTGCCCTAAATACTGTTAATTTTTTTTACATTATAATATAACCTACTTATTGACCTGTATCATTTGTAGCAGTTGTTAAAAATAGAAAGTTAAGGTGATAGTAACTAACAATCAAGTCCCTTACAGTAAACTCCATCGGGTATTTTGATTGAAATAAAGTAATTGCTTGAAATCTCATTCCCAGAAGTGGGAGGTTTAGGGACAAAACCAAGAACCTACCTGTTTTTGAAATGTAACAATGGACCCACTTTTCTTAAGGAAAGAAAATACGGAATATTTAGGACATTTAAAATTGGAAGGGATAAGGAGACTGGGTATCTGAGCAATGATTGTTTTCCTTTGACTGGCATCACTTGCTTCCTGCCCTTGTCTGAGAGATATTTTCCTAGCAGTCTCTGTTCTTCACTGATTTTTTATTTTCACAAGAGTACCATATCCAGCCCTGTTCTCATTAGAGCTCTTAGAAGAACCAAACTATGTGTATTTTAGTAACCTCTCTTCTCTTTTCTCTAATAATAAATCCCTTTTCCTGTCCTGCCCTTCACTAAGGCAGAAAGGGAAAGCTAGGTAGTACATAATCAGCAAGTGAGATTTCTAATGAAATTGTGTTATGAGGTTGTTTCTGTTATTAATTAGCCATAGTAGAATCTTCAAAACGTAGGCCTTTAGGGGCGCCTGGGTGGCTCAGTGGGTTAAAGCCTCTGCCTTTGGCTCGGGTCATGATCCCGGGGTCCTGGGTCCTGGGATCGAACCCCACATCAGGCTTTCTGCTCAGCAGGGAGCCTGCTTCCTCCTTTCTCTCTCTCTGCCTGCTTGTGATCTGTGTAAATAAAATCTTAAAAATAAATAAATAAATAAGATAACACATAGACCTTTTTGTTTGTTTGTTTGATTGTTTGTTTTGTAAGGTTATTTTCTTTAAAGCTCTAATTGACTTTATTGAATGATTCATGAATTGGGTAGCACCCCAACTAGGAAGTAGAGAGGCCCTCTAAGACATAGGACTTCAGAATTGGACTTCCTGGATTCACATCTTGGTTATGTTACTTACCAGCTGTGTGACCTCTCTAAACCAGTTTCCTCAGCTGCATAATTGAATCACTTCATAGGATTGTTGTGGAAATTAAATACAGTAATACATAAAGCACTTAGCAGCATGTCTTTCACATAGTAAATGCATGTAAAATTTTAGGAATTGTTTGTACGGTTACTGTGTGTTAAATGTTTGCTTTTTTTTTTTTTTTTTTTTTTTTTTGAAGGACCATTACTCAAACTCTTCCTCCAAATGGATGGCTTTTTTTAAGCTTATATATGGGAGTTGGCATTGGGTTTGGCTGTTAATAGGAAATTCAAGATGGCATGGTTTAATAAATAGTGGTTTATTCTGCCTCATAAGAGAAATCTGAAATTAGGTCATGTGTACCCATATGGACTTACCAAAAACCCATTATTCTTCTGTCTTTATCCTCTCCTATCCTAACATTTCTGTATGGAGTTCTCAAAAACCCATGATTCTTCTTTGTACTTTCCTGTCCTCACACTTAGCTTGCATCCTCAAGGCCACTTAGTAGTCCAAGATGGCTGCTAGAGCTTCAACTATCATGTCTGAGTTGTAGGCTCAAAGAAGGAAAGGTTTTGAAAAAGACTTCCTCCTAGTTGTTGTCTCTTTCCTTTTTAAGTAGCCTTCCCACAACTCTTTTACACTTTTATTTACATCTTATTGTATAGAGCTTAGTCACAAAACCACACCTGCAAGGGAGGCTAGGAAATGCAGTGTTTTGGTTGAGTTCATCGCTATGCAAATAAAGTAGACATTCTGTTACCAGTGAAGAAGGAAGGAATAGATACTGTCATAGCCTCTTTCTTACTGGCAAGAACAACCAGCAAATACTACCGCATTATTGGATGAAAAACTTGAAAATATTTTGTGTAATAGTGACCTTTTCATTGTAAAGGAACTCTTAGAGAAATTTGAATTACATAGATTTCGTGTAATTACCAGAATATTTCTGACCACACTTTCTTGATGTCTGGAATGAATTAATTAGACTGGGAGTCTGGTTGCATTTGTTCAGATCTTATTCCTAAGTCATTCAGCATTTGAATTTCAATGTGAGGGATGTTTGGAAGCCCCTACCTCTCTAGGCATTAGAAGCACTAATTTGTAGCTTTTTTTATAGATATATGGCAGTGTATGGGAGAAACTACACCGGGCCTTTGCCATTTGGAGTGGCTTTGGTATGACCCTAACTGGTGTTCACACCTGTGGAGATTACATGTTCAGTGGCCACACAGTCGTCCTAACTATGCTGAATTTCTTTGTCACTGAATGTAAGTATCTCTTTAGTGCTTCCATGCATTAGATGACTGGCTCCAGAGTAGGCTGTGGGAAGGGTGTCAAGTTCTATGAAGAATGAAAGTAGCAGACTGACTTAAGAAACATGTGACTTAGAAGCATTGGAAAGAATGTGGTTTTAAAATGACCTTTCTGTCCTTTTCCCAGATACACCAAGAAGCTGGAATTTCTTACATACTTTATCCTGGGTTCTCAACCTCTTTGGAATCTTCTTCATTTTGGCTGCTCATGAACATTATTCCATTGATGTGTTTATTGCCTTTTATATCACGACAAGACTCTTTTTGTACTATCATACTCTAGCCAATACCAGAGCATATCAGCAGAGTAGGAGAGCAAGAATTTGGTTTCCTATGTTTTCTTTTTTTGAATGCAATGTGAATGGTACAGTACCTAATGAATATTGTTGGCCATTTTCAAAACCAGCAATAATGAAAAGATTGATTGGCTAAAGTCTATCTTTGTAATGGGTTCATGGTTAAATATGCAGTAGTTGTTGAAAGTGAATAACGTTTGCTTTCTCCCCCTAAGCTGTTCCCAGATGCCTTGCATTTTGGCTTATATGTTGACAAAGTGAAGTCCCATGTTCTGAGCAAGGCTATGATTGTAGAAATCAAGAAAGAGCAATCAAGAGTCCTTACATATCCGTGTGAGTAGGAAGCTTAAGTAGATGTTTCTGACCCTTCTCTTTCGGCAGACTTAATGTTGTAATTGAAGTCAGGCTGTTACCCTCACCTGTTGAGAACTTGCTTATTGAATTTAAGTAATTTGGTGATTGAATGTGTTTTTTTAAATTTTCTAACTTCATTAGGACTCTAGTCAAGAAATAATTTTTTTTAGGTCCTTATTATCTTCAAAGGAAAAACCCCTACCAAATGAGCAGTACTTGTTCTTTGAACTAATCTCTGTCTTTTTAAAAAATGCAACTCTAGAAAGTGATCTGTGTCACTAACAAATAATTTCTGCCTTCTGAACCATCTTTAAGAAAAGCATACTGAACATACCGGGATGCCTGAAACAAGACGAGAATGGAAGGGGCCATACATGAGGTGACAAAAGTACAAATAGAGTACTGGCATTTTTCACCAAAGATGCAACAAAAGATGCAGTTCCTCTTTTTTTCTGAGGGTTCAGTATGACTGTCATTAAGTGTTTATGAGGGAAAAATGGCTGCATCCATAAAAATAAAATCGGCTTAATTTTAGTGAGATAGGTACCTGGAACAACTTTGTGCTATAGTTGTTATTTAGACATATGAGAGCCCAATTTTATGCCTTTAAATGATGTTACTTAATGAGCAAAATAGTGGAGTGTGTTACCAAATGTTAGATAAAGTTCTTATGTCCATAAGTAGGGAGGTATGCATGCAAAGAATATTTTTTCTGTTTTTGAGAAGAAATTTATAATGGTTGCAGGCATAATACAACTTTTTGGTTTTTGAAGTTTGTCATTCTTGGCCATCAGAAGTAAACAGTCTCAGATATATTCGGATGTGGAAAAAAGGTTTTGTTGTTTTTCTTTTTTAAGTACAATTGTGTACATACATTCTTTCTACTTAGTCTTAATTTGGCCGTCAGGAAGTGATATAGTTAGTTGCCGTTTACAACACTAGAAATTTAGTACCTTAAGTAATTTGACCTTTGCGGTAACATTTGTCACTTTACTTTTAATGATTCTGGTTAGTAGTTATGACAGTAGAATGGTTATGGAATTGGCTTTTGAGCCCCAACTGATTGAGCTTAGCTACTTGGAATATTAATTGCGTAATTTTTACATTCCATTTTAAAGCAAGGAGTTAGAAAAAGTGCTGGCATATTGAGGTCTAAAATTAAGCCACTTAGCAGAGACCCACTCCTACTAATGTGGGTGAAATATTTTATTTTTGCACTTTAAGTCATATTCCCACCCCTGTATAAGCTACAGAGGAGCCTGAATGGATTGGGCAGGAGAAGAATATTATGCAAACAAATTCCAGCCAGTGCTGAATGACCTCAATTTGAGTCTGCTCTGAATATTTTTTTTTTTTTTACCTGAGAAATGGCACAAGGCAATTCAAGTTTTATTATGCTTGTAAATCTCAAACTTCAGAATCTTATAATATCTTAAATTATTGATTCTAATACATGCCTGGGACAAAAATGTCAAGATTTCATCTAAGGAAACTGCATGATCATGAAGGGTGAGGGATGTTTCCTATACTACTTAAAGTACTTTGACCCTTGAGGTCAAAGCCGTGTAACTGCCATTCTTTCCAAGTGACAGAGCAAGACCATATTTAGCTAGGGAGGTTTGAGTATTGGCTTTTGGAAAAATGTTCGAAAAAAATCTGTGGCAACATTAAGTCAGGAATGTTAGATAGCTGCTTAATGGTAAACTTCCTAACATCAGTCTTCTTTCCTTCATATGGATTCTATTCTAGAACAAAATAGAAAAAAAATTGCAAGTAACTTTTCAGAGCTGTTGACATCGAGAGTGCCTAACAGCAGACTGCAATGAGGATTGTAAAATAAGTTTTCAGCCTCGCATTTATCATATCTGATTTGAGGAAAAGGTAAGCTAGATTTATAATTTATTGTTATAACTAATACAAGGCAGTGTTTACATAAATTCATCATCTCCAAGTCTCTTGGAAAGTGTTGATACAAAATTCTTTTCCATTTCTTTTTTTGATATGAAACCTGTATTTTAGTTGTTTTTTTTTGTTTTGTTTTGTTTTGTCCAGAAATTTCCAGATTTTGTCTTTATATTTTTTTTTCTTGTTAAAATGTAAACCATTGGAAGGGTGGTATTTATATTCACATTTTGGGGGTGAATGGGCCTAGGTGGAGAAGCTACATACGTATTTTTTTATCCTTTCTACAGTTGAAGACTTAGGAGAGGCTTATATTCTTAAATACTGAGACCTTAGTATAGAAGGAACCAAGAAGGTTTTTGGTTTGGGGATACAAACTGGAAGTTACATTGAAAGTCCTTGATGACTTTCTCTATAATTCTGGTGGCAGTGTAGCCTTTTTTTTTTCTTTGCTTTTTCTTTCCTTTTTTTTTTTTTTTTTAATGTCTATGCAGGGCATTGTTACTGAAGGGTATTGAAGTTCATAGGGAGTAAGGAGGTTTTGAAGACAGCAAGTAAGCTATTATCACTGAATAATTTGGGAGAAACTTTTTGGCTATGCTGCAGAATTTTCAAATGGCTATCCTCTCCATCGTTCTCAGTGGCCAGAATTGCTAGAGTAAAAATACAACTTCCACATGCTGGGTCTGTTTTTCAGTTGTTACTGTTTTTTTTAATCAGAAAGCAGTGAGAGTAGCCTTAGAACCAGTCAGCTAAAGAAATGTGGGCTGTTCACGAGAAAGAATCCATTGACTGAAGACCTACTGGTTTTATAACTCTGACACCGCAAGTGGTGTTCTTTCTTGCCCTGTACTTGCTGAAGTATTGTTATTTAGAATTCCAAAAATCTTATAATTTACAAACAGAGAACAGAGAAGCCAAACCCTTTTATAGTTCCTATGAAACAGTCTGTTTTAGAGACATCTGTTTGGAAAGTGTTATTTATATATTCAAAGTCATATTCGTAACACTAACTTGCTTGGAGTGTATTCCGCAAAAGGCATTTTCATCATGAGTTTTATAGTAAACATTTTTTAAACATTCTTGGTCCAAAATGCTTGAGAACGTTAACCATATTCTTGTTTTAAACTCTGTGATCTAATAAATTTAATTCTTTGATAGTCTTTTTGTAGACTTAAGTTATCCCTTACTAAGAGTAACTAGCAGTAATAGTCATGTGTCAGTTCTTTAAGGTATTCAGGCATTTGAGACAAGAAAGTTCTCTTTTAGAATAGTCCAATAGCTTTCTTAAACAGTGTTGGTTTCTTTTAGATAGTTTCAAAGCCAACAAAGCATGTCAGTTTCAATACCGTCTTCACTTGGCAGTTAAGATGGTTTGCATTTGTAGAAAGTGCAGCCTGAATTAGCCCTACACCTCTGTAGAGACTTGTTAGTAACATCAGAAGTCGGGCGGCTTCAGGTGATCAGTGAGAAAGGAAAGAGGTTGAGGGTTTTTCCCTCTTTGTGTTTGAGTGACTCTGAATGACTGAAATTACTGTGAAAGTAGGTTTTGGTCTCCCCTCTCACCTACTGCTCACACCCAGTGAATGCCACCAATTTCAGGTAACTAAAATGTGGCCTATTACTTTACATCAAGTTCAATAAAAGTATCTATGAAATCTGTAAACCATAATTCAGCGACCAGTAAGGTTGGTTTTAGAATATGTTCTACTCTAAATTAGCCAAGAGACTTTTTATTCAGTGTATTCCATATTTAAGCATAAGGAAGATTTGTGCCTGATAGGAAGGGAGAGGGAATACTATGATAATCTCATTATTTCAGGTCTGTTTCAATATGAACTACTGAGTTGTCTGAATGGTAGCCAGGCCATGTTATTAATGTCATCTTAAAAATGCTTAATTTTAATAATTTTTTATTCAGAGAATCTATGGATTATTAGGACAATTGAAGTATTTCTGATATGGAACAAAGGAAGTGGAAACTGGTACTTAGTCGGGGAAGCAAAATTAGCTTGGACTAAAGTGGGCATGTTTTGTTTTAAGAACTCTACCTAAATGTAACTCTGTCCACAGAGAAACTAGTATTACTTGAAGATGTGAATGTTCCTGTGGTAGCCATACCTTGAAGCACAGTGTTGTATATAAGTAAATATCTTGATTCTAAATTAAATCCAGATTTAACTAATAAATTATTTTATATCTTTGTTGTATTAAAATGTTTAAAAACACTAAAAATAAAACATTTGAAAGTTGAATTGCAGTCTCTTATTTGAATGTCTTTGCATTACTAATGCAGCTTGTCTATTTTTTTTACAGTAAATTTTTATTTTTGCAAATGATTGGGCCCAGCAACTTTAAATTTTAATATAGTATCTAGTTCCTGGCTCTTACTAATGCTTAGTTGTCTCTTAAATAAGCCATTTGCCCTTTCTCCTTTCTTTTGTGTAAACTAGGAAAGAAAAGTAATCTTCCTGGGGTGTTAGAATAATTGTGGATTAAGATGAGAAGGAGGGAAAAGATGCAAAAAACACATTAAAGTTTTTGTTTGGTTGGTTGGTTTTTATTTAATTGTGGATTATATGGGAAGATGCCATAATCCTGGCAGGTCAGCTTTGGAAAAAATGATGAACAGGGAAAGAAGGGAAAACAGCTGTTAGGGGGTAGCTCAGTAGCCCAAAACCATGGAGTAATTGAAACACTAAGCATTGTCATAGGACCATGTGAATTTAACCTGTGACTGAACTTAACTCGCATGACCACTACTAATCTGTTGGTGGCCCCAGCTAGTCTCTGTCTCGGGGACTCTGGGAAAGAATAGTCTAGAACAGACCTAGAGGCTACATGGTAGAATAGAAAATGCACTGGGTTTAGACTCTGAAGGCCTGGGTGTTGCATCTCTGCCACTGATTAAATTAGGTCTTTTCTTCCAGCTCTACCTAACTTTATGTTTAAAAAGGGGTACAAAAAAATGTCTTTCTCATAGATTGTATTAAAGGCCAGATACGAAAGTACTCTACCCTTGATGTCTTAGTAGCTGGTACATAATGCTGAGATACTAGTTGAATTTAGGTCAATAAAATGGCCTATGCCCCCAGGAAATTAATAATCTATCAGGGAAGTTGACATGAAACATTCATTGGGGGAATCAACCCACAGTTTTAAAAAAAACTGCCTGGTTGAATATCTTCAGGGATGGGGAAAGGGAAGTGGGGAATTTGTACCATTTTCATACAGAGTTACTGTTTTACATATTTGATTTTCCTTGTAGGCTTTCCCTTTGAAAAAAAGAGTTGAGGGGCGCCTGGGTGGCTCAGTGGATTAAGCCGCTGCCTTCGGCTCAGGTCATGATCTCGGAGTCCTGGGATCAAGCCCCGCATCGGGCTCTCTGCTCAGCAGGGATCCTGCTTCCTCCTCTCTCTCTCTGCCTGCCTCTCTGCCTGCTTGTGATCTCTCTGTCAAATAAATAAATAAAATCTTTAAAAAAAAAAAAAAGAGTTGAGGATAGGAGAAGGAAATGTTTGGAAATAGCTGAGTCAATAGAAATTTTACTGTCTTCATTTAATGGTAGCTTGGGAGAGGAAGGGCTCAGTGGGGACTGAGGGTCCATGCAGAATTTACTAAGCATGTAAGACTTAAACTGAGCCTTCCCTGAAGAAAAAATTCATAAGAACATGATGAAAGCTTTAGAAGACTAATGTAAAAAATTGGATTTGTGTATGTGTTAAGGAACTGTTGTCAGGGTATGTGTTTGTTTGTTTGTTTGTTTTTTAAGATTTGTTTGAGAGAAGGGGGGAGAGTAGGAGTTGGGGCAAGAGCAGAGGGAAAGAGAGAGATTCTTAAGCAGACTCCTGCTGAGCGAAGAGTCCAACAGGGGGCTTGATCTCACAACCCTGAGATCATGAGCTCAGCCGAAATCAAGAGTCAGATTCTTAGCTGACTGGGCCACCCAGGCATGCTCACAGGGTATATGTTTTTTTTGTTGTTGTTTTTAAGATTTTATTTATTTATTTGAAAGACAGAGATCACAAGCAGAGAAGCAGGCAGAGAGAGAGGAGGAAGCAGGCTCCCCACTGAGCAGAGAACCTGATGCGGGGCTCGATCCCAAGACCCTGGGATCATGACCCAAGGCGAAGGCAGAGGCTTTAACCCACTGAGCCACCCAGGCACCTCTGACAGGGTATATGTTTTTAACACAACCATTGGGATACCTGTTGCCAGGGTCTAAATTGTTGGGACACGTATAAGTAGTTTTATAAAACAGGATTAGTAAAGGGCACAAGTGTAAGTCAAAAAGAGAGAGGTAGGATGATGGAAAGTACACAAAAGATCAAATGGGAGATGAAGGAAAGGCTACAGGCCAAGTTAGTAGGTCACGGAACCCAGGCCTGGGCACAGCTTGTAGGAAGCCTCTACACCTAACCAAGGAAGATCAAGACATCCCAAAATGACCTGCCAAGTGCTGCTGGATTATGTAATGTGACTGTAGGATATGATATACCCTTTATCCAAAATTGTCTGTTTTATGGTCAAACAGCTCACTTACCTGTCCAAGTGCTGGGCTGCCAGGCATAATGTGGAGTGGGAACAGCTCTGGCAGAGACTTGAGAAGAGTGCTGGGGCAAGAGAATGCCTCAGAGGAGCTCAGTTACCACCATCAGCAGTAACTTGGAAGAAGACCACTTGATAGCTGTAAGGCCTCTGCTAGAGCAGCATGGATATTTAAATGCTGTATGTTCTCAGCTTAAAGGGCCCTCTAGGAGAGCTACAAGTATGAAACCACCATGAACCGTTCACATTCCAGCCTTAAGGGCCTTGGATCCCACTCTAAAGAAAACACATGTACGTAATGGTTTATCTTTTTCTTTTCTTTGTTTTAAGATTTTATTTATTTATTTGAGAGAGAGAATGTACAAGCGCGGGGAGTAGCAGGCAGAGGGAGAGGGAGAAGCAGGCTCCCTGCCAAGCAGGGACCCCATTGTGGGGCTCGATCCCAGGACCCCAGGATCATGACCTGAGCCAAAGGCAGATGCCCAACCAAGTGAGCAACCCAGATGCCCCCTAATGGTTTTTCAATACAGACTAATCAGTCTTCATCAACAAGTTGTCAGTGTATCTGAAATTTGATCCTGTTTTTCCTCAAAGACTGTTTTGGAGGCCTAGCTGGAGAGCAGTTGGCAGTAGTGGGTGATGTGATTTGAGGGACTCCAACATGGTGGAAACCATCTGAGCCACCTAGGTACCCATGATTCTTAGTATCTTTTTTAAAAAGTTATTAATTGTGAGTAATTAATGAACATGGTAGCAAACTATATAAACTGAAAACTTTTCTTTCCACTCCTGTGCCCCAGTCTTTAGTTCTTTTTCTAAGAGACTATCATTTTTTTTTTTAAATATTTTATTTATTTATTTGTCAGAGAGAGAGAGGGAGAGAGAGTGAGCACAGGCAGACAGAATGGCAGGCAGAGGCAGAGGGAGAAGCAGGCTCCCTGACGAGCAAGGAGCCCGATGTGGGACTCGATCCCAGCACGCCGGGATCATGACCTGAGCCGAAGGCAGCTGCCTAACCAACTGAGCCACCCAGGCGTCCCGAGACTATCATTTTAAAATAGTATGTTTTCCCAGAGGCATTCCATGCATATTCAAAGAAACACATATTTTTTCTATTTATGTTTATATTATTTAAACAAATTGTAGCATATATAGATATGGTTTTGCACCTTATTTATTTCACTTAACATATACCAATGCCTTCCCCTCCAAGAACACACATTAGTTAAAGAAGTTAGATTTATTGTTCATTGCAGTGAGGGAGAATGCACACTATGGTAAATTACAGAGCATCTCAGCTGGAGGGTGTTGGGAAAGGACTTACAGGATTGCATTTAGATGAGGTGGGTGGGAGGAAAGTTTTAAGGAAGCGGGGATTTGTTCTGGATTGGATATTTTCAGGATGCTGGACCAATTTTATAATTGGGTGCCTTAATAAATGTTAAGCAGAAGGAATAGATCGAGGCTTAATGTAAGGAAACAAAAATCACTCGGGATAGAAGGACGTTTAGTGGGTTTTGTGGTTTAGTAATGTTCATGTTTTTAATCTGTGTTCAAACATGATTATTGATAGCCTTGTTTTTATCTTGGTCTATCATGGTCACAGGTCTCCTTGTCATATGTTGGTGTTCTATGAATATCTTTATGTTCAACAAGAAAACAGTAGTCTTAGCTGTATATGCCAGGCCAGCTTCCCCTTTTCTCTTTCCCACCTGATATATTAATGTTCTTTCCATATAAGTACATAAAGAATGCAATTTGCTTCATTCTTGTTAATGACAACGTGATATTCCCTTGCATAGATGTCATTCATAATTTATTACTCATTCCCTGAAAGATGGGCTTTCAGATTGCTTACTGTTCAAACAATGCTGTAATAAATATTACTTTGCATGTGTACAAGTTCATCTGTAGAATAAATTGTTAAAAGTGAAGTTGTTGGGTCCAAGCATTTGTACATTTTGGATTTTGTTAGATATTATCAGATTGACCCTAATAGAAGTTGTACCAATTTATTCTTCCACTAGCAGTGTATGAGTTTGCCAGTAAATCCACACCATTGCCAAAATAATGTATTACTGAACTTTATCGTGTTTGCCAATCTGATAGGTTTAAAAATATCTTAATGCCCTTTCTACATAAGTAAGCTGCAGAAGTATTTTTAAATAGTAATATAGTAAGGGAATTTGACAGCTTTACTGGGATCCACATCTTTCTGGAGGACTAACTGCACTGCAGACTGTCATATATTTTGTTAAAAGCCCATATGATTATAAAATATTGAATGGGAAAAGAAAGATGATTTAACAGATTGAGAAGGGTCTCTCCCATTTACTTATAGTGTTGTCTTTACCATCTCTTGCCACTGCTGAGTCAGGGGCAGGGGTGAGGATGTTGATCATTGTCTTCCCAAGCACCCAAAGGAAGCTAAGTCCTGTTCAGTCTAAGGGAGAGTCTGGAGGACTCAGTTGCTTTCCATTTCAAGTTTTGTAAAGGGTAGATGTTAATACCTGACTGCCCACCAGCAGCTACAATTTGCTCTGCCATGGCCTATGAGACCTTCCAAGGATCTGAATTTAACCTGTCCCAGATACAGGGCTCCATTTTAGATATGTAGGACCTGAAGTATGGAAGATATTTTGAAAGAATATTTATCAAGCATTTATTGAGCACCTATCATATGCCGGGCACTATTTTTTTTTTAATTTATCAGACAGAGATCACAAATAGGCAGAGAGGGGTAAGCAGGCTCCCTGCTGAGCAGAGAGTCCGATTGGGCTTGATCCCAGGACCCTGAGATCATGACTTGAGCCAAAGGCAGAGGCTTAACCTACTGAGCCACCCAGGCGCCCCTCCAGGCACTATTTAAGCACTGGTGCTTCAGTGGTAAATGAAACAAAGTCATTACCTTCAGGAACCTTACTTTCTAGACAGTAATATATGAAAAAGAAAAGCATGCCTGACAGGTGTCAACTAGTAACTGGCAGTGGTGTTCCATTACTGAACATAGACAGTGTTATAGAATATCACATCAGGTGAGGGCTCTGCACGATTGTGATGGACCATCTTCACTCATAAGCAGGCCTGGGTAGACATATTCAACACAAAAAATAACCAGATACCCCATCTCCCTATTAATATGAGTAACTAAAATACTGAATTGTCCCAGTTTTCTAAAAACACTCAATCCAGAATAGCATCTCACCTCCTTGTTTCCTGGAACCCTCTGCAGCAACTCCTAACTCAAGCCCAAATCCTGTGCAAGCTGCTCCTGACACCCTCTTACTGAATTTTCCTATTCTTTTCAATAGTGCTTTCTCTCTCTTGCTTATGTGAATTTAAAAAAAAAAAAACAAAACTGTGACTAATGTGTGCCCCTTCCTACCCCATGATCTTTGCTTGGTGGGAATTGGTTCTTGGTAGCCAAAAGTGGATACACACACACACACACACACACACACACACACACACGGAAACATAAAAGGATAGAGAGTGATAGGGAGCACTTGCTATCTGACAGCGCTTTTAAGGCCTTCTACTCAGACATTAGAGTAGAGGCCTGAATGGGGAAGGAACCATGTGGGTATCTAGGGGTTGAGGGAAAAGTGAGTGCACTCACTGACCTCTATAATAGGCTTGGCACGTTCTCCAAACAATTAAGAGGTCAGTTTAGCTTAAGAGTGAGCAAGGGGAAGAATGATTGGAAGTGAACTTAGAAGTAGCCGGGGCTCTAAAAATGCAAGCTTCAAAGGTCATGGTGAAGAAGATTGATTTTGCCTCAAGTCATAGGAAGCCATTGAGAGATTTTGGGTTTGTGTGTATAAGAGTGACTCACATCTCCATTTTAGCCAGAGTGACACTGCCCTTAGGCTAAGGCAGAGAAGACCTACATGGGTGACTTGCCTGGACTTGGAGACCGTTGTCTCTGAAAATTTCATCGAACTCTTCTGGGTCCTTTATTAGAAGTCTGGAAGAAAGAAGGATGCACAAGGAAATGAAAGCCACAGAAGAACCAAAGGAGAATGCACCATAATCTCAGAAATCCTATGGTAGAATGAGGCGTCAGTGGATGTAATAGGAAACAGGATTTTTCTTAACATCTCTTCACTTGAATAAAAAATTCACAGTTTGGCAAATTAGTTATGAGAGCCTTATTTTTGGTTCAGAGGTTGGCCTTTGCAGATGGGCACCAACAGAGGGTGCTATAAACCTCAACAGCCTGGATGCCTTAGGGCTCAGGCACAGAATGAAGTATGGAAGTTGCTGTTTTGAACATAGTGTGTGCATCAGAATCACCTGGCTTTCCCTTACCCCCTTCCTCTGTTTCTAACAGGTTCTCAGGTTAGATGCAGAAAATTTTAGATGCTGATGTTCCCAGTCAGTTTCTCTTTCTGGAGGTGATAGGAATCCCCTGAAGAGCCTTTCAACAATCTGAGGTGCCCTCTCCTAAGGGCATTTCAGAATGGGGTGGAGTGAGAATGCAAGTGTTCCTGCATTAGTTCCTTCCTCCCTCCTCTCAGACAGTTGTAAAAAAGATTAATGTTCCTGCATTAGTTCCTTCCTCCTTCCTCTTAGCCTGTCCACTGAAGCTCTATACAAAATAGTTACTATAAGCGTCACGCTTAGCTTTTTTGTTCTCTCATTCCATCTTTTAATTTTGGTTTCCAGTTGTACATTACAAGTGTACAGAAATCAGTTGACTTTTGGCTGTTGACCTTTTATCCTGTGACACTGACAAACTCATGTACTGTATTAGTTCTAGAGGTTCTTTTGTAGATTTCTTAGGATTTTGCACATAGTCATAGACAATCTCATCCATCCATGAGTAGTGACCATTTTATCCTTCCCCCATTCAAACTTGAATTCTTGTTTCTCTGGTAGCCAGAACTAGATCTACTGACCCCCATTCTGTCATGATATTCAAGAACAGTTAACACACCAAGTCACAAAGCAATTGACAGTATTCTGAGTTCTAGGTGACCACTGAGGATGCTTAGGGGAAAGACATCTGAAATAATGAGAAGTGTGTTGGCCCTAAGATGTGAGAGACCTAGCCTTGAAATAGTTTTCATCGGCCAGAGCTAGAGAGTAGAACCCTACCTTCCTACAGTGGGGAGGTTAGGCTGTAGCCAGGAGTGGGAAGAATCTAGCCTTTAGCAGAGTCCTGCCACTCTGAGCCAGGAGTTCCTGTGTGAGTCAGGCATCTGAGTTGTAGCTGCCCTTGTCTGGGTGACTGCTCTGTCCACAAACTGGCATGGAGGACTGAGGTCCTCATTATAGAGGGGGAGGGGTTTTGGAGAGAGAGACCTCAATAGGCATCAGGGACAAGGACATGCCCTGGCATAGAGTAGAGAACTGAGAGGGAATTATGAGAAGCCCAACTCTTGTGCCAACCTTCTGGAGGACTGGAGGATAGTCCCTCCAGGTCCTAGTTTCCTTATCTCTAAAAGGAGTTCTGTTCTTACTTCACGAGGTATTTGAAAGAAGATAGTGAGGTAATAGTCCCAGATATAAAAGAGAAAAGGTATTATTGGAGTATAAGGTCATACTAGGTGAATTGCCATACCTGAATCAAACCTCCCTAAAAGTTGAGTTCTGTGGGAGAGTCAGGGTTTGAGGGTAAACAGTATGCCCTCTTTTGATACAGGGTTCTCTTGATAGCCTTTATGTTTCCCCCTGATTAGCTTTTTCTGCTAGATGGCCCTCTAAGCTGTACTCACTGAAGGCTTTGGTTGAAGTTTGGCCATGGCCATTCAGCTTTCCCAGCGTTCTGCCTCTGCATGGTCAGGGAATGGGGGAAGGCGCTCTCCGCTTTTCAGCCCTTCAGCACTCACCCACATCATACAGATGTTTTAGCAGTAGGGCTCAAGCCCTCTGGGGTAGACTCCTACTCTTTTGTAATATGACTTTACCGCTCCTTCCACCAAGAGGCAAAGTCTATTTCCCCACCCCTTTTATAGGAGCTGTCTTTGTGACTAATAAAATACGGTGGAAGTGCTGACATGAGGATACCGTTTTCACCCTCTTGGGATGCTGGCCTGAAATGCTGTGCCATAAAGGAACTTGGCAGGAAATATCTTGTAAGGAGAGAGAGGCCCCGCAGATCCAACTACCCAGCTGAGCCCAGCCTCTAGCTGACCCATCAGTTGAGACAGCTGCATGAGTAAGCCCAACAGAGATCAGGAGAACTGTCCAGTCGTGCAGAATCATAGACAAACTATTTTAAACCACGAAGTTTTAATGTATTTGTTAGATTGCAATAAATAACTCATATACCTAACTTTTTTTTTTTCTAATCCTCCTTCCCACTGGTCTTCTATATTTTGAAAGGCCTGCCTTTCTTTATGAGGTCAAAGTGTGTTTTTCCAGCCGCCTTGGCCAATATCCAGTTCCATATTGTCCTGAAGTCTATTTTCACAGGTCTGGTGTTGGCTCTGAGGCTGTATATCTTAAATGCAATCTCATTGGTGAGTCACCGATGCATTCTTATTTGGCTTTGCCTGGAATTAAATGGATCAACACATAGGCTTTCAGATTTTTTTTTATTAAGAAATCACAAATTTAGACTTTTGCCTGCGGCCAAGATAGAGTATAGGGACCAGATTTACCCTCTCACTTCATCATTGCCCCCTAGTTTGTCACCATCATGCTAAATATACTCCAGATGTGATACTCCAGAAGTGATGTACTGAGGACAGCCAGCCCATACTCCCCTTGATCTGGCCTCTGCTGACCTCTCTAGCCTTCCCTCGTTAAGTAACCCTTCTTCCTACTGTTTCCTCCCCTGACATCCATCTGTTGCACCTTTCTTGCCATATTATTTGCAGTTTGTTGAACATCCCATGATCTGTCATGCCTCGGCATCTTTCCTTATGTGCTGCCCTTTCCCTCCTAGCCAGCCACGTAAACATGGCCTCCATTTTAAAGAATCTGTTTAAATCTGAAACCTTCTTGATGCTCTCAGAGTGAGGTGACTCCATAATCCACGGTCCTTTGTTGATACAGCAGTCCTTGTGCCTACAGCGCTTCACAGTACTTGTTCATGTTTGTCTCCCTTTCTAGACTGAGATTATTCTCCACTGCAGTGTCTGACACACACTAGTTGCTTAATAAACACAGAAGGAAGTGTGGGAGGAAGGAACGTGTATCACAGAATCTGAAAGGATAGGGATGTCCTCAGGGCTAGAGGATGAGCTCATGCAAAAGCTGAGTGTTCCTTCTGAGTGATGAAAACACTAGCTTGATATCATGGCTAACAGAGCCATGGTGGCATTAATTGGGACTTTGCTAATTTTGAAGGAATAACAAATTGGATCTTCTATTTTATAGCATTTATCAACAGAGTTTGTTCAACTTAAATACTGTGATATAAAGAAGACCAAGCATTTCAGGTAACCATTATACACATGACAAGTAACCCTTTCCATATAAACGATTGATGGACTGAATTAGAAAATACTCTCGTCTGTTCATTAAAACAGATTTCCCTGAAGATCTGTACTGAGGAGCAATTTATTAGCATAGTTCCACTAGATTCCTGAAGGCAATAAAACTGAATTTCTTTTAATATGCTTTATGATTCAGTCAAGCCAACTCTTGTCAGTGGGACCTAGTTAATTTGAATTAACTATATTTGAAGTCTTAGCATTACAGATCGAGAGCAGAGTGATTCATTCAAATGGTGTGTCTTTGTAGCTTGTCTCATAAAATTACTGGAATCACAGAGAAACCTAATGCTGTTTTGAAGGAGATAAAGGAGATGTCCCTGATATACTTTGGCTTCTAGATCTGAGCCTTAATGAGCTTGGTGACGTACTAGTTGTAGGGGAGCTGTAGCAACAGCCCTGACATTTAACAGACACTTGCCCCTCCTCCTTGTCCTAAAAATAAAGAAAGAAAAGAAAGAAGGAAGGAAAGAAAAAGAAAGAAAGGTAATAGAAAGCCAACTTCTATACACATATACCCATAGACCTTTCCTGTGGCATAAGGGATTGAAATGAAGAAAATAAAAGGCCAGTCATGGAAGGTCATCCTGTTAGAACATAAGGTTGTTACCTGGGGAGAGGATTTTGCTACACATGAACACATGTCTTTTGGGAAAGCAAAGAGGCGATTAATGCTGGGTGGTGCTCCACAAACAGGGCCTTAGACATTTATTCCAGCTATGATTTTTGTACTCTACTAAAAATTTCCTGGAGCTGGGGTTTCAAGGAATCAGTGAGGCTTTGGGGAAAGCTGAGATGAGTATGAAGGCCTCCCCTCCCATCAGAAAGCAATGTTGGGCTCCTGAGACAGATGATGTCCTATCCTGAGCTTCAGAGGTGGAGCCTTAGCTGGGCATAGTGACATAAGATCTAGGAATTCCAGTAGCTTCCTCCTTTCTCCTTTCTCCAGTAGCCCAGCAGATTATTCTGGGGGCTACCACGGCTGTGGTTTCCCCCTCCAACCCAAGCTAAAATCAAGGTGGCTTGATATCCTGAACTGAACAAGAAGGCAATATTCTGAACTTGGATGGAAACCCCTGGTTCTGTATATTCTAATTGTGTCTCTTCATTGACACACTGTTTCTCATCCATCTTTGCAATGTCCTTCCTTTGCATTCCTGCCATTTTTTTCCTAGTCGCACTGAGCTTAGGTATGAAGATTTCAGGGCTAACCTGCCCTTCCAGGTTATGTTTACAGGGCTTAGAGTGCAACCCTCTGCAAATGGGTCTGGGAGCACAACTTTGGTCTTCCTAGCCCTTTTCTAAGCAGTGAATTCTAAAATCATGGTTCTTCTATATATTTAAATATAAATATATATTAAAACATATATAGCACCATATATGTGTATATAAGCACATATAAAAACATTTCTGCTTTCACATGTATTATATATTTTGAATATTTGCTTTCCTGTATCACTGGCTGACTCTCCCGACTGGCTCTTCTGCCCCTCTTCTCTGAGATGCCCCTTTCCTTCTGCATTTCTTCCCACTTCGTTTAACAGCTATTTGGTGATCCACTATGAATAACACCTATATCTCAGGTCCTTTGGGGGAGTTAGAGATGCAAATCACACTGCCCACCCTCAAGTCCTTATAATTTGATAGGGGAAAGTAGAAAAAAAACACGAAATGACTGTAAACGATCATTATTCTATTTTTGATCACCTGTTATATGTTGGTGCTTTAAATATAATGTTCTATTTGATCCTTGCAAGCCTTGTAAAATAGTGGCATCATCCCCCCATTTACAGCCTGTCAAGGAATTTCCTTAAGGTTATACTGCTAGGAAGTACAGAGCTGGGATTCAGACCTGGGTCACCATCTCCAAGAGAGTCTTCTGTGAGCTCCATCACTGTGTCAGGAGGCCTCTTTCTGCAGATCATAAAGGCAGATGCCATAACAGTGATGTGAGCTTCCAAGGAGGAGCTGAATCTGGGAAGGCTCTGGAAACACATTTGAGATAGGTGGGCTTGTTTACATCTCCTGAGCAGCAGCTGCTGGGGTAGAATTAAATGTGCAAGAGATTCATTGAGGGCTATGCCTGTGACAGACAAAGGAGAAAAAACAGAAGCTTTGGATTTCAACACAGGAAAGAAGGTTGGGTAGGAAGCATCACAGATGACAACACTGTTCCCAGAAAGTTTCAGCCAGGCCAAAGGGACATCCTGAAGCCAGGAGTCCCACGTTGTACAGGGATGGATCTGTAAAGGACCCCTGCTTATCATTGCGCTGGGTCACCAGCTGGGCAGAACCTGTGTGACCTTACTGGATCCAGAAGGGCGAGTCTGCTGTGCTCTGCACACAGCAGATCTGAATAAGGCGTTTTCATGGCTGCCATGAGAGGCTTAGAAGAATTGGTTTAATTTTGGGGATAGCTAGGCTGAGAATGACAGTTGAGACAGCACGCTTTCTATAGAACACTAGTCTCTTGAGATACTTTTTGAGAAAACTAGACTGGGAACTTATTACATTCTCCTTTCTTATCATGCACATTAATTCGAAGCTCTGAGAAGTTCCACCTGAAGAATGGGTTCATTAATCCAACAGCTCCCAAATCTGTTTGATCACAGAGTTCTTCCCGTATATGTAAATTCTATAGTTCTTTCCATGTATGTAATTCTATTACTGCGCTGGATAAATAGCGGCCAACAAAACTCTGAGAACTCTGTGCTTGTTTAGAAAGTTAGGTTAGGCCATACTGCGGAGGGCTGTGGCCTGTTTAACCCGGTGCATTGGTGGCTTTATGGAGGGGTTCTGAAGAGGGCAGTCACGCATTCAGCTGTGGTATCTGGTGGTGGTGTGTAGTGATGATTGGAGCAAGAGGGTGGTCCTCAAAGTTAATCCCTGAGTACTCACAGCCATAATGAGCCTCAGGATGTCCCCCAGTCTCTAGACATAGCCTGTGAATCTCTTGAAATATGATTGCTTTATTTCCAACCAAGAGTCTAGGAGAACTCAACTGGTGGGAGGAATGGTGGGTCACCCAGTAGCAAACTGACCAACCTCCTACGGCCAGAAATAATGGCCTATTGTGCCTCTGGCTTCCTCATCAGCTTCCCTCTGTACTGAGTGTCCCGGTGGCTGCCGGCCAAGCTGTCCTTGTGACTTTCCCAGGGCTCAGAACTCTCCTTCACCCTCCTTCCACTGCCTCCCACACCAGTCCAAGAGATACAGGGCAAACACACAGTGGATGCAGGCAGCCTTGAGATCTGAGTCATGAGACATTCTCAGCAGTGACCCAGTGACAAGTCTGTGGAGAAGCCAGGTCTCCTCTCCCTTCACTGTGGAAGTTCATACCCCTACTATAAATTTACCAGGGAAATTTTTGAAGCCAACTATCTCTGTTAATGCACCATGACAGGGATGGTCCAAAGCAGTGGAGTCTTTGAATTTTCTGCAAAAACGTTTAATCTCCCTCAATGGGTAAGGCTTTGACCATGGGGAGGCAATGGGAATGGTGGTTAAGAGCATATGCATGCGATCTGGAGAGCTGTAGAATGCTTCTCCTTCCCCTAGTCACTGCTGGGCTTTAACAGGCAGTCTAGATCAGTGATTTTCATGCTTTGTTGTACCTGAGAATGATAGCCCAAAGTTGTGTGCACAAAACCAGACACACTGTCCTTTATGCACAATTTCAGGCATTTTTCACAGGTATTGGCTTGACTTTCCCGAGCCCAGTTACTGCCAGCATGCCCCTTACCTACAGCCATGGGTCCTAATTTCCCCAAATATTTTAAGTTCCTCTATTCACTTGCACCCTCCTTAGTTTTCACCCTGGTACTAGCTGTGCTTCCTTCTTTCTGTTTTGTCCTCTTGCTGCTGGCCTCCCTGCTACCCTCTCCCTTGATGCCCTCTAGAACCTTGTTCTAATGTAAATAAACTACCCTAAGTCTTCAGCTTCACCACTGAATGCTTTCACTCTTCTCACCTTAGCAAAAAAGGACATTTACCCACAGATGTTCCATCTTCCCAGAGGGAAGCCTGCTCATTCTCCCATGCCCTCTTGCACTCAAGGGCTGGACATGGGGTTGGGAGGGGTGGCCACTTTTTTTTTTTTTTAACAGACAGAGATTACAAGTGGGCAGGGCGAGGGGAGGAAGCAGGCTCCCCACTGAACAGAGAGCCCGATGCGGGGCTCTATCCCAGGACCCTGAGATCATGACCTGAGCTGAAGGCAGAGACTTAACCCATTGAGTCACCCAGGCGCCCCAGGGTGGCCACGTTTTTTTACTCCTCCTCCCTCCTATAAAATCACCCTCCTATGAAATTACTTCCATCATCAGTTCTATCATCCTCTACTTGTTATCCTTTATGACCAGCTTCCTGGTTACTCCCCTGTGTTCCCTGAGGACTTTAGCACCTGACTCCCAGTTTTCCTCTCTACCTCTTATCGTAGCAACATCCCGGTGACTTCAGTATCCCTGCCGGTAACTTGTGCCTATCCCACCATTGTGTATTGACGGTGTGTGGGGCAGTTAGCTCCAACAACCTAGCCTCACCTGTCATCTTTGACCTCTTCAACTCCAGTGAATCTCCCTTGCACTCCACCCTTCCATGGCTACTCACCACCCCAAATGCTCAACCACTAAATCTTCCATCTCAGTGTCCCACATTTTAACCATAACCACAGCTTACAGTCCCCCCCCGCCTCTTTCTCTCATGTGTTTGTTTCAATCACATGAAGATTCCCAGTTCTTAGCCCCAACACTGTCCTTAGACCTGGGCAAGAGGGCTCTCCCACCCTGGGCCTCCTACTTTAGAGCGCCCCACTCAAAACCTTCTCAGGCTATTCTTCTCTATTCTTATGGGGTGAGGAGTCTGCAGGGCCAAAGAAACATGCCCTCATGATCACCCTCTCCATAGCTGGACCAGACTGTGGATACAGAAGCTCTGTCTTCCCCACTGAAACAGTCCTGAGCTTGCTCCGGGCCTGCATGGATTTCTTTCCCAGAGTCCTTTCTCTTCAGCATGAACTGAACTGCCAGTGACACACCCGTAAGCCCACACAGTGGTCAAGGAGTGTGTATATGTGAGGGGAGATGGATATGTGGGTTGGGGAGTACCCCTCACATTGTGTGACAGAGCCTGGGGCAGGAAAAGAAAGACTGTGAATCTCAGGCTGTCTATCCCTATATGACTTCATCTGGTACCCGCAGCAACAGGACTAAGTCCTAATAAGGAAACCTTTGAAATTTGCCTGGCTGGATTTCAGAACTGCTATGGACTCCTGTGTATGCCCTATTTCCCCCCTTTTGACCAGGGGTATCTTTAGCAGTTATCCTGTGCCTATCCTACCCCATGTGTGTTAGATGTATGTATGTGTTGGGGGGCAGACAGCTTGTCTCTTTAGTTCATAGGTCTTCGAGTCAAGAGGAAGTGTGCTGAAGCTGCTGTACTTAAGGAAATATACCTGAGAAGTCTCTTGCCGGTGCTGTAAAGGCTGGAGGTTTGGGGGAGGTCTTGGGAGGGAGTTAATATATTTTCTATGTAGGAGATATGTAAATAATGTGACCAGACTGTGGCTATATATATATATATATATATATATATATATATATTTATTTATTTAAAATATATCCACAGATTCTTTGACACTCCTTTCAAAACATGGAGCCTAATTTCTTTCCTCTTGAGCATGGACTGGTCTGAATAACTCCTAATAAACAGAATAAGGCAGAAATGACAGTGTGATTTCTGACGATGGATCACATGAGAAATTGAGGCTTTGGGGCGCCTGGGTGGCTCAGTGGGTTAAGCCTCTGCCTTCAGCTCACGTCATGATCCCAGGGTCCCGGGATCGAGCCCCGCATTGGGCTCTCTGCTTGGTGGGGAGCCTGCTGCCCCCTCTCTCTCTGCCTGCCTCTCTGCCTACTTGTGATCTCTGTCAGATAGATAAATAAATAAATAAATAAATAAATAAATAAATAAAATCTTTAAAAAAAAAAAAAAGGAAGAAATTGAGGCTTTGATCTTCTCTATTGGATCACCTGCTCTGGGAGAAGCCAGCTGCCATTCATGAGGACACTGAAGCAGCCCTAGGGAGAAATGCACATGGTGAAGAACTGAGGCCTCCTGCCAGAGGCACATGAGGGAGCAGATGGCTTCCAGATGACTGGAGCCCCAGCTGATATCTTGACCGCAACTTCGATGGGAGACCCTGAGCTAGAGCCATCCAGCGAGGCCAATTTTTAACCCACAGAAACTTTCAGATCATAAAATATTTCGTTGTTTTAAGATACTACAACATTCCACTCACTGCTCTTTGGCTTCCAGGAAGTTACTCCCTCCTGAATTTTCTTTTAGTCTCCTGGCCATTTGCCGTGCCCTTGGAGTAGCAATACTCCTAAAAGCTTCTGCTATCTTCATTGCTATCTTATCTCTTATTGACTTTAACCACACCCTTGGATAGTCATAATTAAAACTAAAATTTTCATGGCAGTGTCTCCTACCCTTTCCCCTAGGCTTCGTAATTGTCTACCGGACAACTCCATGTTGATGTGGCCCCTGGCTCCTCATCCTTATCTGAAATGGAATCAACCTCTTTCCTCTGACTCCCTCATCTTCCATCCTCACACCTGTTCCTCTTCCTGGAGCCCTTACAACACTGAGTGGAATCTTTGTCCTTCCAGTTGCTCAGGTCAGAAATGTTGCTCCCAGGCATCCTAGATTCCTCTTCACTTGCTGCTTTTAGGACCTTCAGAATCTGACTCCACCCAGCATCTTTAGACTAATTTCTCAACCTTTCCTACAGGTTTTTCCATCTTTACTTAATTACTTGTAGTTTCCAAAGGATTCTTGCTACTTGAAGCATGTATGGGTTTGCACATGCCTCTTTCTAGAATTTTGCTTTTCCAGTCCTTGACCTTTTTAATATTTATATTAAATATTAATTTATATTAAATTTATATTAAATTAAATTTATATTAAATATTAAATAAGCTTTTTAATATTTATAACTTCTCCTTTCAGACTTTAGGGCAAGTGTCTTCTCAGTCTGACAATGCCCACAAATCTCTGTGCTTGCATTTAGCTCTGTATTTGCAATTCCTGAATTCCTCATCCTTTGCCATGGGACAGTTTTCCATGGAGTTTCTACATGTCTTGCGACTGCTTTTATCCCAAACTATCTTTTCAAGATGTCTCCATAGCAAACAGCCTTGGAAGATAGAGGTCGTGTGTCTGAGGCAGAGGGCAGATTTTATTTCCTGAGAAGTATGTCTCATACACATACACACAGTGTGCACAGCTTCTACGTAGGGTGTTCTGAATCACTCCTGGGGACAGAGAGGGCAAGGGGTACTAAGTCACCATGAATCGTATGTTACCTGCCGTGCTACAAATAATAAAGTCCTTTGTCTCTGGCCTTCGAGTCTCGAGTCTTCTGCCAACATTTATGAACCTGTGAAACTAAGGCAGACTAACTTGTTAGATTAACTTGCAAGAATGGCAAAATCTTGGACCCTTCATAGTTCTCGACACCTCCACACACACTGGACCAGAAGTGCCTTAAGAGTGGGAAGTACAGCTGAGTGGACTCTGCTTCCCCTGTGGGTGACACAAGTAGTTGCTCTGTAAGTGGGGGCTGCTATTAATGCTGCTTTGGTCTAAAAGACTTTGATGTTTTGCGGGTTTTGTAGTTTTTGAGAGAGAGAGAGACCACACACAGGAGCAGGGCAGGGGCAGAGGGAGAGAGAGAGAATCCTAAGCAGGCTGCTTGCCCAACTCAGAGTCCAGAGTCCAAAGTGGGGCTCGATCTCACCACTCTGAGATCATGACCTGAGCCAAAATCAAGAGTCTGACGCTTAACTGAGTGAGCCACCCAGGTGCCCCCAAAAGGCTGCTTCACTGACTGAGCCACCTAGGCACCCCAAAAGGGCTTTGAATGAAAGCACTAGAATATATTTACTGAATCCAACTTTGAAATAAATCACCATCATTCTTCTCCTGGTTATTGGGTATTGTGTACATTCCTTATGTTCCTAGAGGCTAAAGCCTCAGGTCTGTGTTTTGTGGCAAAGTGAAATTCTCTGGGGGTTAAAAATGCTACAGGTAGTTCTCAGAGTGGATAAGCCCTACTGCAGGTAATGGAGGTAACTGAGCATAGTCTAGGTTTTTCCAGGAAGGTGGTTGTGTTATACTGCATCTGAGATGAGACATCAGTCTCTGCCATTAGCTTCACAAAAGGCCAGAGAAAAAAGTTCCAGCGCAGCCAGGCTGATTTCAGATGAACTTGTCTGAGCTTGAAGGAAGAATTAGTCAGGGATTCTGGTGCCTGAGCAAAGACCCTTCCTTTGCTAATCTGTTACAGGGGTAATTCCAACCATGACCAGGCAAGGTTGCCGGCTGGGTTTGCACAGCGGAGGGAGTCCACCACGATGCACCTCTCATCTGGGTTTGCCTTGTGGAAATCTTACCTAGTTTTCGTCTGGTTTAGGAGGAAGGTGGAATCTCAGCAGCGTTTGAGCAGAGGAGGCTTTCAGAGCTGGAAGAGATGGGGGTTGGGGGAAGTTTTGCCCATTGTGTGTGGCTGAGTGGCTATTAAAGACCACCGCGTCTCATTTAAATATGTCATTTTATTGATGAGGAAACTGCGATTACAGTAAGGATAAAATGCTGAGATTGGCGATTGATTCCAGAGCTTCAACTGACCCTATTTCTCATTAGGACGGCTCATTTTTTCTTGTTCCCTCAGCTTCCTCACTCTTGGTGCACACTCGGGGAACTCGAGTGCAACATTCTAATGCCTGGTCAGCAAGATTCCTAAATTTTCTAGCAGCCTTGACTCATCAAGACAGCTCGGGCTGGGTGAGTGTGCAAAGCAGTCCAATCCCCTAACCCCGGAGGAGGAGGCAGAAGAGGAACCCTAAGGCATGAAGCGGGGGGCGGGGCGGGGTAGTCTGATGCAGGCTCAGGTTTGTTCAGGGAGGGGCAGCCTCTCCAGGAGAGCCTCTCCGGCCGAGCCCGGCCCAGCATGGCCATTACGCCGCGATGGGAGGTGGACGAAGGAAACGAGTGCACGTGGGGCTGGAGGTGGCGCCCCACGGCCGCATTCGCTCTCCCTGGGCCTGAAAGAAGTGCACGCTGCACTTGCTCAGGGTAGACCCGGTAACGCTCAGCTGACGCCTTCCACACACACCGTACGGAGACTGGTTAAGCAGAGTACGGGAGCCAGGGGTGGAGAGTAGTACGTGACCCCCGTGGTGCGCAGCCGCGCCTAGTGGAGCCCGGCTCCGCGCGAGCACGCGCCTGACGCCCCACCCCGCCCGTGAGGAGCGCGCGCGGGGCCTCCGTCCCATCCCCCCCGCACGCGCAGTCCCTACCTCGCTGCTCCGCCGTTCCCCGCCCACTCGTCTCTGGGGCTGCCCTCGTCGCTGCCTGACCGGAGGTCCGGCAGCTTCTACCTTTCCGGCACCCGCCGATGGAGAGAAGCAGCCCACCTCGGGGGCGAGGGTGCCTTCTGTCCTCGTGGCTGTTCTGGAGCAGGCTGGGGTGGGCAGCAGGCGGCGTTGCGGGGGCCGGCGCGGCGGACAGCCGCGGGGGCATCGGCGGGGTCCTGGCGGGGGAGGACTGGGTTGCGGCGGGCGGAACGGTGTCTCCTTCACTTCGCCCTCCAGCTGGGGTAGTTGCACCCCGGTCCTGAGCGAGCCTAGCGGCCTCAGCTGCGAGTGGAGCGGCGATAGCGGCCCCTCTCAGGAGACCACCAGGTACGCTGCGGCGCGTCACTTGGCTGTCTAGGCCCCGGCGGCCAAGCAGGACGCCTGAACCAGACTCGGGGTCGGCCCTGGCTCCCTAAGATGGCCGCGCTGCCCCGCGGCTCCTCGCCTGTGTGTGTTTGAGACCCCCTTTCTGGCCCTTTGACCTGCCTCTGACCCCCGCTGACCGCACTTCTTGTCACTCCTGCAGATCACCTCTTCCTGTGGCTTCGCCATGGCGACCTACGGACAGAGCTGCGCGCGGCGTAAGTAGACCCGCGATCTCTGCGGGATGGGGCGGGGTTGGCTGGACAGTCGAAGCCTGTCGACCAGAAAACCGCAACTTCTTTTCCCTGATCTCTCCAAAGACTTGGAAGTTCTCCTCTTTAGGTAGGCACTCTACCGTCGCCCTCCCCCCCCCCCCCCCCCCCCGGCTCTGCGGAGGAGGGGCTGGGCTGCGGGATTTCGGATGGAGGGTCTAGGCCAGGGGAGTTGGTCTTTGGCCGCATTCGCCTTTAGTTCTTGGGCGTGCCTTTGACGAACTCAGAAGCCAAAAGTTTGTAACTGTTGGATTCGGCCTTTGGAGGATTGAATCACTTTTTTAGAGGAAGTAGTAACCCCCCTTGTGAGAGCGCAAGGTCGTTACATGTGCTCCTAAGGGCGTGGACGTGTTCTGTAGAATGAATGAGCTGGTGGTGTAACCACCCAGATTGCTTGCCCTTAAGCCGCGTAGCATTGGCTGAGGACTTGAATGTGGTATTAACAGGCTTAAAGTGCTATTTGATATTTAGTTGATGTAGACACTGGTGAAACCTAGATGATCGTGGTTTTCTTCTAAGTTCCAACATTTAAATGACCCAAGTGTTAATTATCTTTCTCTTCCCACTCCAGAATGTTGGTTTAAGAACTCATTGAGGATATCCCCTAAATACTCATTAGGGAAGAAGACCTTGTCTTAGGTTTTGGTTTTATGTCATTTGGTTAAATCAGCCCATTCCAGTGAATTTTGGATATATCTTTGATCTCTCTGGGTGTACAGTATAGATATATTTATGTGTATGTGTTTGATTCCTTGTACTGGTTGGGTCCTAAGAGGTGAAAGGCTGTAGGTACTGTGTAAATTTAGGAATAGAAAGTGTGTTTTTGTATTTTGGAAGCACTCTCCCAAGTTTGTGTAGTCACCTATGGTGGTTATCCATTTTAGAAATAAATCTTTATTGGTGATATTATAGGGGTCATTAAAATCTAGTTTTACTGTAGCTCCTCGTAGTATCAGAAACCTCTTCAACAAGTTGGAGCGCTTGAATGTAAAGGTAGTAGTGGATCATATTCTAGTTCCTCGACAGAAGAAAGTGGGAGAACTGGAAGGTTAACACTGGAATGTTTCTTCCCACCAGCAGTGTGTATTCCTCCATCATATGCTGACCTTGGCAAAGCTGCCAGAGATATTTTCAACAAAGGATTTGGTAAGAATTTTTTTTTTTCCTTTCAGATCAGAAGTGAAAATGTGTTTGGATTGCTTGGGGGAAGTTAACTTTTTCAAATTGCAAGTACCTTGCTCTATAATTTATTAGATAGATTTGGGATAAAATTTTTGTTAAAATAGTACTGTAATAATCCACATCTCCCTCTGGCCCACCTTCTTCCAGTTTTTTCAAACTACTTCAAGGATTTACCTGTAAGAAAAAAAAACTGTGTTCATTTCTTTCATATATAGCTTAGGCATTGGTTGACTAGAATTCTGATGTAGTATTCTTTTGCTTTTGTGGTGACTCCTGGTGGGTTAATGAGTTTTTTAAAATGAATTTGTGTTTTCTTCTTGCAGGTTTTATTCCACATAGACTCCCTCTACTTCAGATTATTTCCCTAGTGATTCAGATTATTAATCCCAAAGGAAGACACCTTTTTGGGATAATTGTTTTAAATGACTATTATAATAAACTGTTGGCTATTCTGAGATTTGAATTGATTTTCTGATCTGATTTTAGGTTTTAAAATGGTTTGAAAGCAAATTTTTTTGTGCCACATATACACCTGAACACTAGGCAAAGCTGCTTAGAGATGTTCTGTGCTGTATATGTTAGTTTCTATAAAATAATTAAAATTTTTTCATTTAAATATGGTGTATCAATCCACATTTTTATGCCTCTCTGAACATATGAAGTCCTTCAGTTTTTTTATGTGTTGTCAGCTATTTGGTATGCTTCTTTTTATTCAAGAGATTCATTTTGTTATCTTTTGCTCTCTACTTGAAGGTTTTGGTTTGGTGAAACTGGATGTGAAAACAAAGTCATGCAGTGGTGTGGTGAGTGTTAGATATCTACTAAATTCTGATGAGCCTTTATATAACTTTTCAGCCCATGAAATAGTCACCACTGAAAAATGTCTACCCATTTTATCTTGAAGAAGAGGCAAAGTTAATTTTGCCTTAAGGAATTTGCATGAAACTTGATTTACTTGGGCTTTGGAGATGATTTCTGATTTTCAGGTGGTCTTTTGCCATATTACTGTGTATGCACAAGGAAATCAGAAAAGACTGGTTATTTGGGACTGTTTACTCAGTAAGATTACAAGCTTGAAATCAGGGAACCTGTTAAACTTTTTTATGATCCTTCTTATGCCTATTTAAAAGCACTATGAGTTCTGGGCATAAAAATACTCAGTAACTTTTTTTTTTTTTTTTTAAGGTTTTATTTATTTACTTGACAGATCACAAGTAGGCAGAGAGGCAGGCAGAGAGAGTGGGGGAAGCAGGCTCCCTGCTGAGCTGAGAGCCCAATGTGGGGCTCAATCTCAGAACCCTAGAATCATAACCTTAGCCGAAGGCAGAGGCTTTAACCCACTGAGCCACCCAGGTGCCCCAATACTCAGTAACTCTTAATTTGAGTGTACTAACCATTTATATAAAGGGCATATTCTAGCAGCCTTCTCTGGAAGAGTTTCATGTTAATTTTGTGAATTTATAGAGTCCTGATTTGAGTATTTTTAAAGAAGTTGGTATTTGGATGCCTTGATTCTGCCTAACTCACTCAAAGTAGAATAAAACTTAATTTCGTGGAATTTTTTTTTTTCTTCAAAAATTTTTTCTTTTGAGACTGTTTTGAGTATGGGTATGGTGTGTGAATATTGAATTTTGCTGGTTTTTTTTTTTTTTTTTTAAGATTTTATTTATTTGACAGAGATCACAAGTAGGCAGAGAGGCAGGCAGAGAGAGAGGGGGAAGCAGGCTCCCTGCTGAGCAGAGAGCCCGATTCGGGGCTCTATCCCAGGACCCTGAGATCATGACCTGAGCCGAAGGCAGAGGCTTCAACCCACTGAGCCACCCAGGCGCCCCTGGTTTGTTTGTTTGTTTGTTTTTTGATAATTTCTTGCTGTAATTGTTAACTCCCTTAGTGCATATAACTAGTATTTATTAAAATTAAAATGCCCAGGCTGGGATTTCTGGGGTTTTATATTAGATGTATCTGCCATTTGGCTTCTTTGGTCTGGAAGAAAGCCTGAGTATATTCACTGTGGTTAGCAACTTACTTGCTCAAGGTACAGAGCAGTGACTTGTGTTTGTTTTTTTGTGTTCCCACTCTTAACCTCTTGCTGTGCACCAGTTGAGACACAAAAGGCCTTCCCCAAAAAAGGGAAGGCTCAGTTCTTGTGTTTAAAAAGCTTATTACTTGCTGGTTGGAGATAAAAAATAAATTTTAAACTGGAGAACATTCAGAGAAGTATATCTAGTACTAGATTGGTTAATCAAAATTTTTGTTGAAGAGAAAAGGCTTTTTGTGGACAGGGTTAAGAAAGTTTTATGAAATTAGGTTTGAGATTATGAAGGAAGTATATGACCTGGATTCCATATAGTTTTTTTGGTTTCTATTTAATGTATATCTCAACGTGGTACTGATCTTATATGTACCTGGCCCCAAATAAGCCCTGTTAACAGCCAGTTCTGTTTTCTCATCTAAACTGCAGAGGTGTCCAGTTCATTCCACAATGTAGAAGACAGAGTATTTGGTGATGGAGTTGGTGATGGAGTGAAGGGTGTGAGCTTGGCCAGTCTTGTCATCTGGTCCAGTTCTAGTTCCACTGTGTGATCTTGATTTTGTGTCTTGAGGGTTCCTTGGGTGTATATAGGCTAGGTCATTATCTATAGGCTGCTGGGTGGCAGGGGCTGGGGCCTCCAGAGTCATTAATCATTGTCACTCAGGATTAAAAATACCTACTTCTATACATTCCCCATTCCAGGTACCTGCTAAAAGAATATGCTCCGTATATATTGTTTTAATCATGCTTTTCTTTTGTATAAAGCACAGGAAAATGTGTAAAGCTTTCATGTCTGCCCAACTTAATCCTCCAGAGGTAGATTTTGTTATTACACTTGAGGGAACTGAGACCCAGGAGAGTTCAACGTCTTTCTCAGTGTTACTCATTTAGCAAATGATAGCCAGGACTGGATGCCAGGACTCTTAATTTTATATCCGGTGTTTTTTTCTTGACATAATTCTGTGCTTTTTAATATTGGCATTGAATGCCAAGCTTTGACTTGAAATTCCTGTTAAAGTGTCTTCTTTCAGGATATTGAGTCTGTCTCATTGCAGAGCAATAGTTGTAGAAATGTTCTATTTTCTAAGTGAAGCATGATTGGCTTTTTCTCCTATTGATACAGTTTTTGATACTTTCTCACTCTTGTAGGCATCACAATTTCAGGTCAAGTTCTCTTTATTAGTTCGGATCAGCTGTCTTTAGATTTGGCTTTCAGTGGCCAAAGTATGTAGCCATCATTAGCAGACAAATTGTGAATCAGAATGCTCAGAGGGTATTTAAACTCTTTTGTCTTGGCGGTTTGGCTATCTACCAAGCTCTGAAAGGTTAGTAGAGTTTTAGCTGTTCTGTAGCAGATTTTAAATTTCAATAAGCTCTTCATATTACGCCTTCCTTTTCACTTGGTGTGCAGTTAGGGATTGGCAAGTTACTTGTGTTTGGTATAAACATAAGATTATATAATGCACTTCAAGTTGATACTTGTGTTAGATTGTTTTTTTTTCTACTGATATTATCTGTTGTACTTAATATAGTTTACATTATGCATGATATAAACCAGCTGTAGAGTAAATCTCCTATAATTCCTTTTCCCTACTTTTTTTATTTTTAAACGAGAATGTGAAAGATGATTGGGAAGGTATGAAATCTGGTGAAGAGTCTTTATCTCAGAAAAACAGAATATTGGGGTTACCAAAGATTTTTAAATCTTTTCTAATGGCATGAATTCCTACAGTGGGGTGCTTTCCCTTTTAAGAATTTTCAGGAAGCAGGGGTACCTGGGTGGCTTAGTCCTTTGAGCATCTGCTTTTGGCTCAGGTCATGATCCTTGGGTCCTAGAATGGAGCCTGTTTTTCCCTCTCCTTGCCCCTCACTTGTGCTCTCTTGCTGTCTGTCACTCTCAAATAAATAAATAAAATCTTTAAAAAAAATTTTTTTTCAGGGAACATTTCCTAATAGTGTTTCAGTTACTGTTGAATGCCCATTTTAGTGATGGGGCTCTGTGATTAACCATACTGACCTTTACAGTGTTTTATTTAATATTAGGCAGATTGGATACAGTGCTGAAACATTCATTCCTCGCCTTTCATTCCTTCCTATTCCCCTGATTCTTGAATTCCAAAAAAATCACCTTAGCGGAAGTTTCCTTAAGAGGTGTACAGTTTGTTGTTGAGGATTATATACAAGTTGACTTGTCATTGTTTGGTTGAAAATGTAAGTAAGTGTAAGTAAGGTGGCAGTTAGTAACTGACAGGCGATATGTTTGTACATTCAGTAGCAGAGTGTAGAAGTATTTGGGAAATGGGAAAAAAGGGGTTAGTGAAATTACTGTGTTTAGGTGGGTTTTTAGGTAAGTTAGGCAGTGATTCTTCTAGGCTTACAAGAAAGCTCATGAAGTCATTTATTGTCTTAGGAATTCTCAACGTCTGGTTCATCTAATACAGACACTGGTAAAGTTACTGGAACCTTGGAGACCAAATATAAATGGTGTGAGTATGGTCTGACTTTCACAGAAAAATGGAACACTGATAACACTCTGGGAACAGAAATCGCAATTGAAGACCAGGTAACATTTTGATATTGCGTTTTAGTATTAGCTTATTTTTGTATTTCAAAAAGGGAATATAGCTGAAAACAAATTCTTTTTCTTTCAAAATAGATTTGTCAAGGTTTGAAACTGACATTTGATACCACCTTTTCACCAAACACGGGGTAAGTGTGGACTTTTTTGTTTGCTTTAAATTTCATTTTTATCTTTAAGTAATCTCTACACCTAATATGGGGCTCGAACCCATGACCAAGATCAACTCATGATCAAGAGTTGCATGCTCGGGCGCCTGGGTGGCTCAGTGGGTTAAGCCTCTGCCTTCAGCTCAGGTCATGATCTCAGGGTCCTGGGATCGAGTCCCACATTGTGCTCTCTGCTCAGCGGAGAGCCTGCTTCCTCCTTTCTCTCTCTGCCTGCCTCTCTCCCTAGTTGTGATCTCTCTCTGTGAAATAAATAAATAAAATCTTAAAAAAAAAAAAAAAGTTGCATGCTCTACAAACTTGAGCCCGCTAGGTGCCCCTTTATCTGCTTTAAATTTAAAAGCCTTTCTCTCTGTTTCTTCAGGAAAGATGCACATTTACTGTTTGATAGCTTACTTAACTACCTTGCGGTGAATTTCTATTTCTGCTTCGGAGAGGAGTACTATGGTTGCTCTTACTGGCTTCCCTTCAAATATTTACCTCTTTTCATTGTGGCACTAACTTGGGTAATTAACATAATTCTAATAGGCTTTTGTGACTGATTGTCAGTCCTGCAAAAGCAGTCTTCTCATGGTGGTGGAAGTCCATTAACCCCAAGTACCCTTGTTTTTTAGCTTCATTGAGCTGTATTTTCTTTACCTCTTAGGATTATCCTGCTACTGCTTTTACTCCTGTTTTACTGCAGTTCAAAAATCTGTTTTGTGTCCTTTGTCCAGAAGTTACGTATGTAAGTCTTTCTTACTGGCATCACTTTTAAGTCAGTTTGTTCTTTTTCCAGAAAGAAAAGTGGTAAAATCAAGTCTTCTTACAAGAGGGAGTGTATAAACCTTGGTTGTGATGTTGACTTTGATTTTGCTGGACCTGCAATCCATGGTTCAGCTGTCTTTGGTTACGAAGGCTGGCTTGCTGGGTACCAGATGACTTTTGACAGTGCCAAATCAAAGCTGACAAGAAATAACTTTGCAGTGGGCTACAGGACTGGGGACTTCCAACTACACACTAATGTGTGAGTATTTCTTTTTTGGGATTATTGCAATGTAGCACCTGGGGATGATATTGATGTCATCTGTCATCTCTTACTGATCTGGGTACAGTTGATTTCTCTTAACACAAAAAGATTACCATCCTTGGGCATTTCTGGGCACCTCTCAAAGTATATAGTAAAAAATGTTGGTCTGACTTTTGGTGCTGAGAGAGTAAATGTTTATTTTATATGAGGCTTAATGTGCTTTGGATTTTTGGAAAAGGCTAAGATGTTGCCAAATTACCAGTGTGTTCATTTGACTTAATTGTGATAATGTGAGGTACTGAATTGGTGGGATTGCCTAAAATGTCTGTTGTTTTTACATGTGAAAAGGACTTAAGAATTTTTTTCCCTTATAAAATAAAGCATTGGTAAATAACAGAAGGACAAAGAAGAAAACCAAAATTTCTTAAAATCCCACCACCTAGATAATTAATCTTTGTTAGTTAATGTTTGGGAGTTTCATCTTTTTTATATATGTGTATGTGTATAAAATACATATCAGAAAGGCTGGTTTGTAATTCTTTCCTTCCTTCCTTAGTACATTTAATTATCTTACTGTAGCGTTATGTATTCTACAACATGATTATTAGTGGCTCTTTGGGAATTCTACTGGATGGATGTATCATGATTTATATGACCCCTTATTTGGGGGCATAGGTTGGGATAAAGATCTTTTAAAACTTTCACGTTTTCAGTGGAATACTACAGTCCCAGTGCTTTGCATTTAACTGTACTGCTACAGTATCTGCCTAGTGCCGCAGACATTACATTGTCTGTTCCAGATTTACAAATTTAAAATATTTTACAGCAATGATGGGACAGAATTTGGAGGATCAATTTATCAAAAAGTATGTGAAGATCTTGACACTTCAGTAAACCTTGCTTGGACATCAGGTACCAACAGCACTCGCTTTGGCATTGCAGCCAAGTATCAGTTGGATCCCACTGCTTCCATTTCTGTGAGTACTGGCTACTCCTGTGGGCTTAGAATGGGGTCTTTTGTTGTGGGAATTCATCTTTGGGTATTTTGAATTGTGCTGAAAATTTGAACCGTGGTTCCCACAATCCCTAGTTTACTCACAGATTGGGATTAGAATTTGTAATGCTGCATGCGTTTGCTGTGGAGGCAGTGTTAGAACTTTGATATCCAGGTCACAAGAGTTTGTTTAACCTCAAAAGCTGCTCAGTTCATGTAGATAATAACCCTGAGCTCCAAGCCTGTCTAAGCCCAGGGAAGCCAGTGTTTCGGGCCCCAGGCCAGGAGTAATAGTGTTTTAATTGTTACTTTGTCTTTCTTTGTGGAATAATAATACTTTGTTACTTTGTCTTTAGGGTTTACAAAATATCTTTTAGATTTGATCTTAGGGGTCAGTGGTACAAATGCCATTTTGCAGGTGGAGATAAAGCTTGGAAGAGAAAGGACTTAGATCACTGCCAGGGAAGGAGAGGGAGAAGAAAGGGGGTAGAGCCAGGATCGGGCTTGCGTGTCTTGATTTCCCTCTTGTCTAGGGTGACCAGCCAGCTCATCCTGCTTTGCCTGGGACTGTTCCGGCCTTAACATTAAAAGTCTTGCGCCCTAAGGACTCCCTCCCGCCTGTCATGGGTTTGTTGGGGGTGGATGGCCACCCTACTCATGTCCTTGGGCTTTTTTGCTACTTCTTCTTTCAGTCCTAGTGAGTTTTGGGGCAGGAGGGAGTGCAGTGTCTGACAGTGTAGAAATGCTGGCTCTGGTTTCAGGCAGGTCAGCAGCTGTTCCTGTGTGTCAGGCACAGCCTGTACTGTACGTACTGGGAATTAAAGAAAGTTAAACCTTCCACAGGAGTTACTTCTGTTACATAAAGTGAGAACGATGTTTTTGATAATTTGGGCAGTTAAGCTTTAGCCCCATTCTTACCTTAGCAGCTGTAATCAGAGAGCATGAGAAGCATCTGGAATGCTTTCCATTGGTTGGTAAGGCAGTGATTCATTTATTATTTTTCCCTTCTGATTTCTGATTCTGATTTCTGAATCTGTTTCTGATTGCACTGTGGCACTGAAGACCTTAGGATTCACACAGCATGCTACTCCCTGGTAGCTATGTTGCTGTTCTTTTCAGATGTATGTCTACAGCAGCAGCATGGCTTTTGTGCCAGCTAGTGTAGTGGTCGCGTAGTCTAAAATGGGAAGGCAGCTTTGGGTCCGTGTGCCATTGAGTGACTTCTGGGGATTTGTTTGGAGATGTACCCAGCATTTCCCACCTAAGTAGTGCTCTGTGCCCTCAATTAAGCATCACCCTGAAGTATTGCTTAATGTCCTATCACAGTTTCATGGTTTACTTCTGTTCTAAAATAGGAGAAACTTGTATCCAATTATCTGAGGCTCTTAATTTGTTGGGCACAGGGTGGTCACTAGGGGGTCATTTCTTCCTTAGATTTACAGCTTACTTGGTCCTCGGTAGCTTCAGAAGACTCGGCTCTACTGCCGTGTGAACCCAAGTGCTATTCCTGTGATTTCTGTCTGTTGTTACATCATTTCTCTCTCTGGACTATTACGATGTTACACGTTATAAAAGAGTGAAGACATCGGGGCGCCTGGGTGGCTCAGTGGGTTAAAGCCTCTGCCTTCAGCTTAGGTCATGATCTCAGGGTCCTGGGATTGAGCCCTGCATCGGGCTCTCTGCTCAGCAGGGAGCCTGCTTCCCTTCCTCTTCTCTCTGCCTGCCTCTCTGCCTACTTGTGATCTCTGTCAAATAAATAAATAAAAATCTTAAAAAAAAAAAAAGAGTGAAGACATCAAATAGTTTCCAAATCTGTTCTGATGTCAGAGGTTGTCAACCTTTTTACTACCAAGAATATTGTGTCCTGCTGACAGTTTGACTTGGGAGTTTAATGGATAAGAATTAAGTGGCACCTGGGTTTTGTTGGGCTTAGTAATAGTGTTAAATTTTAATAGTATTAAATTGTACTTATTTTTTCCCAAATGTTATGAAATCTTTATTTTATACAAGTCTTTTAAAAAAAAATTAATTCAGTTAGCCAATGTAACAGTACCCATCATTAGTTTTTGATGTAGTGTTCATTCATTCATTAGTTGCATATAATACCCAGTGCCCATCACATCGTGTGTCCTCCTTAATGCTGTCACCCAGTTCCCCCATCTCCCAACCACCTCCCCTTCTGCAACCCTCAGTTTGTTTTCCAGAGTCCAGAGTTTCTCTTGGTTTGTGTAAATTTATTATCTCACATGTGAATAAAAAAAGCAGAATACTTCATAATTTGCATAATAGGGAAACCTGCAGGGGCTATCTCCCCTCTCTCCATTCAGAAATTTTTTTTACAGCTGTTTTTGTATTTTATTTTAGGCAAAAGTCAACAACTCTAGTTTAATTGGAGTGGGCTACACTCAGACTCTGAGGCCTGGTAAGTATTCCTGATAAGTAGGATTGGTGTTTTAAAAATTATTTTTCATTTCTCAGCTTCTTACTTCGTAAACCTTTCAAAGAGTACAGTGAACACATTTACCTTTTGCCACAGTTTTTTTTATTCCTTTTTTTTTCTTTTGCTGGGGTCTTGGGAAGTTGGGGCTATTCTGACACCTCCCTAAATGCTTCAGCATGTGTCTACTTCGAAATAAGAACGTCTGGTCTCCTGCATAACCATGATACCATTATCACACCTAAGAAAGTTAATAGTCCATATTATTATTTACTGTCCCTTCTGTAGTCACTTGACTCACTCGTACCTGAAATGCCTTCTAGTGATGTTAATTTCTCTAATCAAGGTTCACTCATTGCTTGGTCTCTATAGTCTCTTTTATGTGGTGTTTGGAGGCATGCTGTGTTTTCTAGAGCAGTACTTAACCAGACTTCAGTGTGCCTGAGTCACCTGGGGACTCTCGCTATAAAATGTACATTCTGATCCAGTAAATCTGGGGTGAAAGGTTCTGTCTTTCTAACAAGCTCTAACAAACAGGGGAGTAGGAGAGGGAGAAGCAGGCTTCCGGCTGAGCAGGGAGCCTAATGTGGGTCTTGATCCCAGGACCCTGGGATTATGATCTGAGCTGAAGGCAGATGCTTAACAACTGAGCCACCCAGGCGCCCCTGCATCACTGGTTCTTGCCACCACTTGAATAGCAAGTTCTAAAGCACTTGGAACTTTTTCTCCCTTCAAATAGGGATATTCTTCCAAACTTTTCTATATTTGGCCTTTTTGAAACCTAAAGAATTTAGGTTCTTTATGAAAAACCTTCTTTATGAAGAACACCTGTATACCCTTTCCCATATTCACTAATTAACATCTCCTACATCTGTTCCCTCTTGCATATCTGCATACATATTCCCTTTTTTCCACATCCCCTTTTCAGTTATTTAAATGTATGTTTTGCGGACATGCAGACACAGCTTCCTAACACGCATCTCCCAGAGTAAGACATTTTCTTCATAACTACAATACCACTGTCGCAGCTAAGGAAATTACTGTTAGTTGAACAATACATAATACATAGTCTACATTCAGTTTTCCCCACTTATCTCTTTATTATAGTTGTCCTGGTGCAAATACAATTGTCTTTTAATGTCTTAAAGTCTGAATAGTGTTTTGAATGTTACTGTATTTTCTAGAGCACTTTGAACTTCATTAACATTTTTAATGCTCTGTTAGTTGATCCTTAACCTAGGATGGGGCCCCCTGAATTCTCTCCAGTATCTCTGGAACTCCCAAGTGCCCTCTGGTGGCTGGCACTAGTAGGTCATCTCACAGGCTGAGGGAGGGACAGGCAAGCTCTGGGACGATTATTAAAGACTGCAGACTCTTCAGGTGTTTCAGGCAAATCATGGTTGCCTACTTTTGTTTACAGGTGTCAAGCTTACACTGTCTGCTCTGGTAGACGGGAAGAGCATTAATGCTGGAGGCCACAAACTTGGGCTTGCCCTGGAGTTGGAGGCTTAATCCAATTGAAAGAAACCTCTGGGAATGGATATCAGAAGATTTGGCCTTAATATATTTCCAGTGTGACCAGCAGGCTCCCCTCCCCCCCCCAAGAAGGTGATCAAAACAAAGGATGATCTAAACAAGAGCTGTATTTTAAATATTTAGACAGTCACTTGTTAGCTGGTTCCTAGTTGGTTATCTAGTTACCAATGCTGCAGTGGTGCAGTCACCTATACATTATTTAAATGTATTTAACTGTTAAATGCGCTACCCACCAATAATGAAATAGACCTTTATGAAAACTGTGCAATTGTGTGCATGTTTGTTTTTATGTTCCTATTACTGAAAATTGCCATTGAACGAGATGGATCAGTGGAAGTTTTAAGATGAGGTTAAAGATTTTTTGTTAAATTCAGCCATCCTTAGAATTACTTTTGGTATCCCCAGACATTACAGATTATGAATAAAAAGTATACGTAATTAATGACTCCAAGTATTTGCAGAGTTTAAACACTTGCCAGGGTCAGATCTCCCTTGTATCTAGCTAGCACATTATTTTTCTGGGGAGTGTTTTGCTTTTTACCTAAATCTGTGTCAAAGTCCTCTGTGTCCCTAAAGTAACTCCATGAACTTTTTGGACTACAATAAAATAAGAGGATATATGCCTTTATATCTTCAGTTTGTAAGTCTGTCCAGAGATCCATTGGATTGTTGTTGACCCCAGGCAAAGAAAGGCGTACACACTCGTCAGTGTGTACAGTGCTATGAGACTGGCAGGAATGGCCTGTGTGAATAAGACAATGATTTAATGGCAGACAGCTGGAACTTGAGCCAATTTGCTGGAGTCAGAATCTTTTGCTAGGTCAAACAAACAGGAAAAGATGTCTGTAAGTTGGGTGTGAAAGCACATCTGCTTTTGGGATACTCAAGAGAGGTGTGAAGTAGAGCAGCAGACATCTCTGCAACTCTGCCTGGTGGGGAGGTCATAGGCCGGTAGCTGCTGCGGCCCCTGTATGCCTGCTGCCTCAGAGCTAACAGGCAGCCTTCCCTCAGCTATGGCTGGACATTACCTGGTCCTGAACTCAGGACTGGGGTGTGGCACAAGTGAATTACCATTTGGTCAAAGATACATTGAAGAGTAATTTGGACGTATTTACCCAGGTGCATCCTAACAGCATTTTAACATGTGGGAGAGCGAAGGCTGGATCACACCCAGGGCCCTGAGGGTTGCATAAAATTCTAGGTACATCCAAGGAGATGGAGGATGATGGAAGTTGCCAGCTGTGGGCCCTTGTGGCCCCTGTGGCCTTGGCCTTGTTTGTTTTCATTCTTTCTTTCTTTTTTTTTTTTTAAAGATTTTGTTTATTTATTTGACAGAGATCACAAGTAGGCAGAGAGAGAGGGAAGCAGGCTCTCCGCTGAGCAGAGAGCCCAATGCGGGGCTCGATCCCAGGACCCTAAGATCATGACCTGAGCAGAAGGCAGAGGCTTTAACCCACTGATCCACCCAGGCGCTCCTATGGCCTTGTTTCTAATAGTCTCCAGCCTCAGAGGACACAGGCCTAACCCTGGTTCAAAACCTAACTGTATTCTAGGCTGAGGCAGTTAGTGGAAGAATACTTAATATCTGCCTTGACCTTCACCTGTGACGTGGAGACATGATCTTCCTGTAGGACTTCTGTGGGACTGGGATTTAGGGAAGTCCAAATGAGAGGAGTCAAGGGCCTGGCTCCCTGTCCACCTCCTCTCATAGATGTTGGTGTGGGAAAGCCTAACTTTATATTCATCTTCTTGTGGGGAGCTTTTAAAAACTGCCATACTTGATAGTCTCCTACCTATAGGCCTGTTTCACTCCTTTCTGGCCAGTGATCCCACCCAGTCCCTCACCTTCCTCCAGGACTTCAGGGGGAGGACAGGATATATACTCCAACCTTGAGGTCCTCAGGTCTAGGTCAAGTGGCCTGGTTCTGAGGTGATGTCCACTGAGCAGAGCCTCCACTGCAGAGGTGAGGTCGAGCTGAGTTCTGTGAAGACATGGGCAAATAGAACTGGCATAACCTATGAAAGCGCCCAGTGGCGAACCTGGTTGGCTGCAAGGACTGTTTCCTGTTGAACTCCAGATAGGGTTTTCCGGCCAGTCCCAGCTGCACCAAACAAGACCTTCATTCACTTGCCTCTCCTAGGAAGTGAAGTAGGAGGGAGACCAAGGGGTGGGGGCTCTACCCTGCAGCTAGCCCTCAGATCCTGTGGCGTGGAGGCAGACCTGAGCAGCTGGCCTCCTGTATGTATGTGGCCAGGTCAGTCAGAACTTTATATCCTGCCTCCAGTTAGCTGGCAGTAGACCTGGTGCCAGGTGGCTCTCAGGACTGTGCCAAGGAGGGGATGATGTCTGTGACCTCAGGGCCCCCTTTTGGTTTAGAACCTGCCAATGCTGGGCCTCCTCCCTACCCACTTTAGCGCCAAATATGGAGGCTCAGAAGATCGTGTCCCAGACCCCACTTTATTGTCGAATTTAAAAGTCAGGGTTGATGTCTGGGGTTCCCACATCCCTTTCCTTGAGACCACACGCTGAGGGTCGTCCCTAGATCTTGAAGGCTAAGGTGAGGCCGTCGCCCAGAGGCAGGAGGCTGATGTGGACCCTGGCGTCCCGCAAGATGCGCTCATTCAGGTTTCGCACACACTGGGCCTCGTTGTCCCGTGGTTGAGGCTGTAACACCTCTCCGCGCCACAGGACCTGCGGAGGGGCGGGACATGGGGGTGGTAGCAGCAGAGGGAAGAGGGAAGGTGCCTAAGCGAGCAGGGCAAGAGGTGGAGACCGCGGACCACAGGTGGGGAAAGCCTAGGGGACTGAAGGGGGCAGCCTACATGCGTGCACTGGGTGGGGCTTTGTGGCTTGGGGCGAGGCACAGGGAGTAGCCAAGTGAAAAGACAGAGACCGAGTGTAGGGTTTTCCTTCTCCCTTGAGCCTATCCCTTACACTGAGGATCGCGAGGATGCCTCCGGGGCGCAGCAGCTGCAGGCATCGCTCATAGTAGGCAGTGCAGTTCTCCTTGTCCGCATCCACCACCGCCATGTCGAAGGTGCCGGCCTCCCCTGCGGCCAGGAGCTCATCTTGCAGGGGCGGGGGTGGGGGGTGGGGGTGCGCAGATGTGGCTGAGTCCGCAGCCCCAGCAGTCAGAAGCCCCTACCCAAGCCTGACTAGGCGCTGTGACCATTCAAGGGACTTTGGCCGGGAGGGGCACTCTGCCATCCAGCATGTGGCCACATGGCAGCTGCGAAGCCAGGAGGCAGGGGAGCTGTCACTGCCTCAAGGCCCCCCTGTGGACCTGGTCACTAGCGCGCGCCCAGTGCCCCACTTGGAAAATGGTGCCAAGGCCCTTTCTACTCCGTTTGCTCACCCAGTGTCTCCAGGGCAGGCTTCAACCGAAGGTCGATCTTGTGCTCCTCCTCAGCCTGCGAAAGGAGTGGGATCAGAGCCAGCAAGTCTTTTATCCTGCAGCTGGGAGTGGCCAGGCTCCAAGGGCCTCTCAAATGTGTGGGACACTCACCTGCCTCCATAGGGGCCGCCCCAGCTCTGGGGGCCCCGGATTTACCTCACAGGTCACCACGCGTCCGGCCGGGGGCAGCGCTAAGGCCAATGCTAGGGCTGAGTAGCCTGTGAAAGTACCTGGGGGGCAAGAGATATGGAAAGGCTCGGGCCAGAGTTGGGGGACATGCCCGTGACTTAGGCCCCCAGGGATTCCGGCCGTGAGCCCTACCCAGGTCCAGTGCCTTCTTGGCCTTGATGAGTCGCGCCAGGTTGGCCAGAAGCTGGGCCTGCTCACAGGTCATCATCGAATCTCCCTGCGGCTGCTCTAGGGTCAGCTGTGTCGCGGTGGTGGGAGGGAAAAGGGTCGCGCCAGCACTGCCAGTCACCCAGCGCCTCCCCCCGCCCACAACCCCCTCCAGGTGCGCGGCCGTGGGCGTGGTGGTGGGGGGACCCGCTCTCCGGAAACTCCCACCACGCCCAGCCCGCGGAGTCCCGGAAGTCCTGAGAGCGCCATGGCCCAGCCCAAGGTCACACAAGCACGTGGGACCCGCTAGGTCTGAGGTGGGCGCCTGTTTCCGCCCCTGGCCCTGCTGACCAGCCGCAGGCTCCGCAGCGCCGGGTGCTCCCGCATGGAGCGGCTCAGCAGATACTGCCACAGGGGGTCGTCTTCAGGGGGCAGCAGGCGCTTCTCTCGCCGGGATCGCCAGGGATGGCACCGTCTTCCTGCCGCGGAGGGGTCCGGGTCAGGCCCTGGGACTCCAGGGCGCTAGGGCGGAGCTTCACCCGCAGCCCGCCTCGCGGAGTCACGGGCTCGGCTCCCGCACCTGCCCCGCCTGCGGGGGCTCTGCTGGGGGTACCGCAGGCCCCGCCCCTACTCACCCAGGAAAAGGCCGGTGGCGAAAGCGGCGCCCACTGCGGCGGAGGCCAGGGCCAGCGCGGCGGGCACCGAGAGCCGGGGTGCGGGATGGATCATGATGTGGCCAGGAGGTAGCTAAGTACGGGGTCACTTGGCTGGGGCTCCTGGGCCCGCACGGGGACCCGTCTGCCCTCCAGTCTCCGCCCTGTTCCGGCACTGCCCGCTGAGCTGCGGTCTCGACCGCCATCTGGCGACCACACAGCGTTACTGCAAGCCCCGCTGGAGCGAGCCGGGCGCCATCTGGTGGCTGCACTCGGAACTGCGCCCGGAGAGGGGCGCAAACCCTGCGTGTGGCGTCTGGGTTTTCCCTGCCCGCCCCTCAGGTCTACCGTACTGGGTCAGGGAGGAAGAATGGGATGGCCCTCCTGGGTATGCTGCTGCTTATCGCTGCTGTTTCTGCTGGGACCCTGGGGCCTATGTGGGTGGGTGGGCCCCGGGTGTAACAGGGTAGCAATGAGTACGTACGTGCTGGAAATGACAGGAGCTTGAGAGGGAGTGAGAGAATTAGCGGAGGATTCTGGGGGCAGGGGAGTAAGGGTATCCGGTTGAAGGAGTGACCTGGTTTGGGGACAAAACCAGAGGTGGGGCTTGCGAGTCCTGAGACAGGTCTCGTTGATGGGGCTCTGAGACAGGGTTCTTAGAATCCTCCCCTTGAGCGCCAGACAGACGTGGACCATCCTTGGGGCCATCATTCTCAGCCTGTTTCCTTTGTGTAAAACAGGAACCGCAGTCTTACTGCAAATGGCACCAGATCCCACAAGCTGGCACACAGTAGGTGCTCAAGAAATGGCCGCTGTTGGAGTGGAGACCTCTGGGGAGGAAAGTGATGGCAGGTGAGGTCGGCTCGCAGGGACCCTATCCGGCGAGCACAGGTGGAGCGCTCAGTGTGACGCGGCGTGGGGAAGGGGACAGAAGCCGCGCGGGCGCGTATTCTTAGGGAAGCTGCATTCGGGGAGCAGAGCACACACACAAATGGGGGGCAACTCCACTTTCACAATTTCCTCTTCTGCAAAATGGGGTTATTAGTCCCCCCACCCCCTCACAGGGGAGGAAATGAGAAAATCGAGGTGAAGGACTTAACACAGGGCCGCCCCGAGTGGGCTCTACCTGTTACATTTAGTGAAGTGCAAAGGGCAGAAGGTCATCCGATGACCTGCTGCTCATGGTCATCCCCTCCACCCCGTGGCTGCTCCCCCAGCCCGTTTAGTGTCCAGACCACAGCTCCGCCCGGGGCTGCCCAGGGGAGGCTCAGCATGCGCGAGGCCCCCAGACTCCGAGGCCCGGAGGCGGGTTTGTGAGGTTTTGGCTGGGGGCGGGGGTGGGTCCGTGTGGGCACGGCGGCGGGGGGCGGAGGCTCGCAGCGAGCTGGGCAGAAACTGCGAGCATAGCGCCGAACCCCGCTGGGAGGCCGCTCAGGAGGGTGCCCAGTTCCCGTCGAGTGTCCGGGAGCCGATGACCTGGGGTCAGGCGCAGGGGCGGGGCGGTGCTGGGCTGGGGTGCTGCCGGGTGGCCGCCTGCCCAGCTCCTGCCAATTCCCGGTGGCCCCCCGCTGGCGCCCTGCCCCGAGGGGAAGCGCCTTCCCCCTTACCCGGCGGCCCAGTGCATGCTTCTCTGACTTAGGGGGTCTCATTCCCCGGAGCAACGGCTGAGGCTGCGGGTCTCTCCCGGCGCTGAGCACACAGCAAATGCTAAATAATTGCTCTCTGAATAGTGTGTTGGAGCTGCGTCGTGGGGCTCCTTGCTGCCTGAGCTGCCAGTCCAGTCAACACAGTAACCGGAGGGGCCTTCTGCAGAGCGCCCGGCATTCTGCATCCAGCCTGCCTGTGAGGCGGGGTTAGGATTCCCATTTTGCAGAGGAGGAAACCGAAGCTCAAAGAGGCGCCCTGTCCACGCTGACCCGGTGCACTGGGCCCCCGCGGGAGCCAGACTCCCAAGAAGCGCTTTCCTGGCAGTTCCGCGGGGCCGGGGCCCTGGGCTCAGCCTGGGCCGCAGATCAGCACTTTGTCCCCTGTCTGGGGGTCCGGATTTGGGCAGGCCCCCAGCTCACACCCGAACCTCCCTCCCCGAGAGCCCTGCTTCAGGCGAGAGCTCGGGAGAGGGGGTTGGGGGCGGAGCGGGCGGGGAGGGGAGGCATGTCACCATATATCCCCGTCAGATTAAAAAACTAATTTGAAAAGATTAATGTATTCCATTCTTGTTACGCTGGCTCTGATACCTCTGGGCCCGCGGCCGCTCTGCCTCCTGATTATTGAATTTTTATGGCCTGGTAATTAATTGCAGATTCCCTGTTTTGTTCTATTTCTTTTTCTCTGACATTTTAATTTCAACAAAAAGCAGTGGTCTCCATGCAGGTTCTCTCTGGAGATCCTAATGGTCTATAAAACAGAATGACTTATAGACGTGGCACCCACTTCAGTTGGCGAGCGATTGTTTGAAACCTTGCTGATCACGCAAAATTTAATTTTTCCACCTCCCTCCCCCGTTTGCTACTCATTTCTTGTCTCTTGTGCTGTAGTGCCCGTGTCTCAGCTCACAATGGAGGGAGCAAAGTGTCGCCTCAGGATCCTACAGTGCCTTTTCCAGGCAGCTGAAAACAGTCTGTTCTGCTTATTTTTCCCAGAGGTGCCCCTGTGGTGGTTGTGGTGGTGGGGGTGGGCAGGTTAAGCCTCCCCAAAGAGCATGTGGATGTGGGCAGCTGCCCTCAGGAGGGGCTGGGGAGGGGGAGACCATTTCTACCCCTCTCAGTTGCCTTTTTGGTCAAATATAGGTCAAATGCCCCACTAGGCATCAAGGAAGGAACCCTCAGGCTCAGGAGAGCGGAGACAATGGGAGTCCGGTCATGCCTTTCCATCCGTGCCAGGAAGGGAGGGCTGTGACCCCCGACAAATTCTTAGCCAAACTAGGCCACTGGAAGCAGCTGGTCACAGAAATGGGTCTGGAAGAGGCCCCTGAGTTTCTATCATGGGACCCCCTCCCAACTTCTACTTCTCCTCCCTGCGAAGATCACACAGGCTGGGTCTTCTCCCCCAGAGGTCCCCAGGACTACGCAGCGCAGGGGCAGAAGAGTAGGCATATAGATTCAAGTCAGGCCTAAAGGATTGGAATGGGTTCCCAGGCTGTAAGGGTAGGTGAGGGGAGGCAGTAGGGGGCAGTGGGGACTGTGGCGCTCCAGCCCCATCTGAAGGCATGACCGCCACTAGGCTGTAGCCTAAGCCGCCATATGGGACGATGGGTGCAGTATGGCCAGAGCTTTTGATTTTTCAAGAAAGGTTGAAATTTGGCCAGTAATGTGAAACCTTACAATTTTAAGCATTTGGAATAGACTTTTTTTTTTTAGCACTTCATCAGGCATACTGAATAGCTCTTTGATCTCTGTGTCTGATCTGGCCCAAGGGACGACTGTTTCCTCTGACTGGGAACATGGATCAGAGAAGTTAAGACATAGAAGTGGAATCTGTTGGGGCTGCCTGACGCTTCCGCCCTGCTCCCACCTCAGGAATCCTCTTCCTACCTCTGGGCCCTCCATCCCTTTCCCACCCTCAGTGGACTCTCCCAGAGGCACCTTTGACTCTCTCTCCAGGTCTTGCCTTCTGTAGGCCTCTCCACACAGAAACTTGCAGCCTGAAGTCTGACCACATCTGGGGGAGGTTTGCCAAGCTCCCCAGAGAGAATGGTACCTGTTAACCTATGCTTTCCAGGTGGGAGGGGGGGAGTGCCCTGACTCCAAGGGTTCTGGGGCTAGTGGGGGGGGGGTGCTTCAGGCTGAGCGGGTGGATGCAGATAGACCATGAGTTAGGGGCTTCTGGGGCTCCTCAGGCAAGCTGGGAGGACGGAGAGCCATGCCTGCTCCGGTCTCCATGTGCTGAGATGCTGCAGAGCTGAGGCGGGCGATGCCTCAGAGTGGAATTTACTGTTTGCAACAGAGTGGATTCTGTTGTTTGCAACAAAGTGAAATCTGCTGTTTGTCACAGAGCAGCTTAGAAGGTTTGCAGTTAAGAGTCTGGCCTGGTACCCGTTCTTCTATGGGACTGACTCTCCCACCTCCAGCGGGCCCTGCTCACAGGCTATCTGATCTACCTCGGAGCTATTCTGCTTCTTTCTGCCTTGCTAACAGGAACCTGTTGTTGTTTGGACAATGTAGCCAGCTCAGATGGTCATGACCAACATAGTCCTTTTTTTGAAGATAAATTGCTTTCTCACCCTCAGCTGCAGTGAATTTCTGGCCTGGGATAAACGGGGTGCTTCTTAGGACTTTTTTCTCCTTTTCCTTGTTTAGCTGCTTCTTACCTTGAAAGGGGTTGTATAAAGATGAAATGCTTGGAACCATAGCAGCCCTCTTGTGCTTGTGAGGTAATAATGTTCAGGATTAAAAAACCCAAATAGTAAAGATGACAAGAGGAAAAGATGAGATGTTGATCCTTGAAGGCGTTGTTTAGCCACTGAACCAACACCACCCATCGTTTCCCTCCAGACTCCTTGTTACAAGAGAAAAAGGAACTCTTTGTATTTAAGCCATGATTAGCTTATGTTCTTATACTTAAAGTTCAAAAGCATTCTGGATACAGGCCTCCAAACAGTGTGGCCTGTATCCACAGGAGTGGTGTAGAGTTGGTACTGAGATAACCCTGTTTGCTTTTTCTTCAGTCTAGAGTGCCAGATTCCCCACTGTACTCAAAATCATGCTCTCCAAAAGTGAGGCCTCATTTTCCACAGGGGTGAGCTTCCTCAGAGGAGCTGCCCCATCTCCCATGTCCAGGCCCAGTCCCCCCGACCCCCCCGATGAGTACAAATACCAGCACTGGCCATCCCCTACTCCCCAAACCCTCACAGACCTGTGGTATCCCACTGACACCTCCCGATCCCTGGTGAGGTTGGCATGATCACCCATGCCCTATAGGTGACTCTTAGGGGAAATGACTCTTCCAAGGTCTCCTGGTGCACAACCTGGGGAACCTCCCCACTCCAGGGGGAGTCTCTATATTTGCCTCAGGGGCAGGGACACAGCGGCTTCTGTGACAATGGATGATGGCCAGACTAGGTGGCAGATTTTGTGCAGTGAGCTGGGGATGGGGTTGGGGAGGCCCACGTCTTCCTGGTGTGATAGGTTTCTCCCGCCAAAGTGCTGTGTAGCAGTCCCAAGTGTCCGTGGCTTCCAGAATAACCATGCGCTTCCCCCTCCTGGGTCAGCAGCGCAGCTGCAAGGCCTCTGCTTCAGGTTGTGGGTTCAGAGCCTTTGGAGGCCAGCGGCTGCCTGGGGAGGCTTGTGCCCAGCGGAGGGCGCAGGGGCGAGATACCAACCACACAGTGGCTTTCAAGCCTCTGCCTCAGTTGGGTCTGTGGATGTTCCAGGGTCCACAGCAAGCCACTTGGCCAGGCCTGAGTCCAGGGCGAGGGCGTGCAGTCTGCCCCCTCTGGGGAGTGGCTCTGTGGGGTCACGTGGCAAAGGGTGTGGGGGTGTGATCCTGTTATGGTGGCAGAAGGAAGAGTCAGGATCAGCGGTCCCATCTGCACACAAGTCCCAAGTGGCCCTGTGGGGCCCCCCGTGGGTACCCCCCCATGGGGACTCCTCTTGGGGTGTTCCCAAAGCTGTAGGCTCAGGGGCTCTGCATCAGGTAGGGCCTCAGCGGGCAGGTGATCTGTGTGTTTCTTCCTGCTGGAGCTGGGTTCCCCAGTCTGCTTCTTAGAGGAAACACATGAAGCTCTGGGGGTCAGAGTGTTTCTTGAGGCAGCATGTGACCCCCCACCTCTGCCTACACTCCCTGCCCCTCTGAACCCTGACAGCCCGCACAGCACCTGCCTCCCTGGGAAGGACAGTGTCCTGCAGCTGTCTCCCCGCCCAGCTGCCTGGTGCTCAGTGGCAGTGAGTACTCCTCCAGGTTTCTAAGAGGGGCAGCCTGGGACCTGAGGATTCAGACTCATTGCACAGGACACCTCTCGGGCAGCAGGAAGCTGGTCTGGAGATACTGCCTTTATCGGTGTTTTGTTTGGTGGAATGGAGCCAACACTAAACAATCAGAAATTGTCACAAGGAATTCAGATTTGATTTCCATTTCTTTTGAAAAGGCGGAAGGCCTGACAACAGTAGCCCATTTGGGCAGGTTAGCTGGCGCTGGGCCATGCTTGTCCCTGGTGGTTTGGGGCCCTGGCTCTGGTCTACACCACTCCCTGTTGCCTCAGACCCAGCACATTTCACCTGTATCTCTTACTGCTCTCTGTCCTGCTAGCTCATGAGCTGTGTGACCTCTGATTTAATAGACTCCCTGGAGGCCCAGAGAGGAGGGGCGTCTGTGCACGGTGTGTAGCCAGGAAGGGAGCCTTTTTCTCTCTCTTCCTGAGTAAGAACTTCATCTGCATCCTGGAGAGCAGTCCTCCTTCTAGGGGCCAGCAGTCCAGTGCTGCCCGGTGCTATGGCCTCAGATTGGGGTCCTCTCCCTTGGAACAAAGCTGTTCATGTCATGCTGAAGCTCAGAACACCATTGGCCTCACTGCCCTGAGAACACAGTCACCTTGAGGCAAAAAGCCAAGCTAAGATGATGCTTTGGCGGATGCTATGGGGACCCAGGTCCCTGAGCTACACAGGGAATCCCTGTAATGTGTAAAATGGGATACTGACTGATACTTACATACTGGAGCATACGGTGCTCCAGCTACTTCTTGTAACTTCATATTAACTCATTTAGTCCACACTAATCCTGTGAGGGACAAGGTGTAATTTTTTATCTCCATCTGCAGATGAGAAAGCTGAAGCACAGAGAGGTTAAGCAACCTGCCCAAAGTTGCACAACTTAAAAGTGGTAGAGGGGATTTGATCTTTGATCCTAAGGTTTCAGGGCTTACAGTTCTTAATCACTGAGGTGTCCTAGAGGAAATTCCTACTGAGGTGGCTGCTTTTCCTGTAATGTCGTATTTCACCCTGAAACTCGTGCAAAAAAGATAGGGTTGGGTTTGGTTGTGAGTGACAGAAAAATGCAAAGGAATAGCAACTTAACCAAGAGAGAATTTGATTTCTATTTTATAGAGTTGCAACTTGGAGGTAGTAAGGAGGCTCCAGGACCAACAGGGACACAGGCGTCTACTCCGTTGTGCTGCCATCCTCATTGTGTGGCTTCACCTCATTGAACAAGATGGCTGCTTGAGCTCCAGCGATTACATCTTCACCTGAAAATTTTCAGAAGAAAGAAAGGGACAAAATAGGACTCACCGCCTTCCTTTAACGATACTTCCTGAAGGTTTCACAGGATACTCCCTTTATTATTTGGTCAGCACTTAGTCATATGGCCGCACTCAGTTTAGAAATTGTCTTTATTCTAGAGCATTATATTCTCAGAGAAAAATCAGTTCTATCATTGAACTTGAAAGGGAGAATGGGTACTGGGAACACTGAGCTGCATTTTACAGATAAAGAAACCGAGGCTCAGAGACGTGAACAACCAGGTCACACAGCCAGGAAAAGGTGGAGCCTGGACCTTCTGTCCCTGGTGCCTGTGGAACCAATGGGGCTCCAAAGACACACACTGCCATTTTCCTGGGGTGGGTGATGGTGAGGAAGACTGTGGATATGTGCATTCGTCCCTTCCTAGGCCCCAGAAACACCCAGGGCCCAGGTCCTGCTCTCCAGACACTCCCTTGTGCCTTCAAGCACTGGCAGCCGCTCCGGGCCCAGATCCGTCATCCTGGCACCAACCATGCCCCGGGCCTGACTCCATCCATCCCACTAATGCCGGCATCGACTGTGCTCGGGCACGTTCCTGAGGCGGCCTCAAGAGCGCTGAATAATTCAGGCCTGCATAATGGGATAATGAATTTACTGACAACCCAGTGTGGTCTCGGTACTTACATTTCAAGAAATACTGACTCCCCAGGCCGGCTCAGCAGGCGGGAGATGTACAGATGCCAAGAAACTGTTGCCTCTGCCCGCCTCGGGTTCAAGCCCGATTCAGTGGAGACCCTGCTTGGGTCTCGCTGGGTTCCACTGCCTGGAGCCAGTCTTGGGGGCCAAGGCTGCCCGGCTGGAACTTCGGGGCGGGGCAGAAGTGGAATCGAAGAAGCTGGGAAGGAAGAGCTGGCCAGGAGATCAGCAGCCCTCGGTCCCGCACGCCCGTTTTATGACCAGGGAAACTGAGGCGGTGGAGGGGTGAACCCGTTCCCTCCACCCTGAGCCCTGTGGCTGGGAATGCGGGGATGACTTAGGGCTCTGGGGACGAGACCTGCTTGTTTTCCTTCTAGACCGCTGGTGGGCGCTGCCCCCAGCGGCTGGAGCGTTGCTGCTCATGGCTCACAGCTGCCCCTTCCCGGGAGGCGATTCTGGGGCAGCCGAGGGCAGCCCCACCCAGAAGGCCGAACACCGGCTCACACAAGCTGGGTGGACTGTGGCCCACGGCGGGCTGATGCAGTACAACAGGCCACCCCATGCCTCAAGGTAGGACTAGCTCTGTGATGTCGTTCATGCTCCAGAACCCTCAGTGGGACCAGACTGCAGCTACACCCCAGCTGAGACCACATTCATCATTAACTTTTTCCCTTGCCCTAGGGTGCTTCCCCTCCTTTCCTCAGAGCTTCTCCCAGTAAACCCCCTGAATAGGGATCCCCGATTCAGGTTGTGCTTCTGGGGAACCCATGTAAGACACCCTGAATTTCCTGGTCCAAACCCTCCCTTCTGAAGACGTCTCCCGGAGTGCTAAGAGGGTTTCAGAGCCAGGAATCCTTGGCCCTGAGCCAGGCTCTGCTGTGTAACGATGAAGAAATCACTTCTGTGCCCCCGGCCTCAGTTTACTCATTTGTATGTCTGGGGTCAGGGGATGCTCTCTCTGGTCCCTCCCAGCTCTGAAGGTCTGTGATCTAACCCAAGATGCCAGGAAGCCCTCTCCTGCCCGGATCTATCCCCACACATGCATGGAGCCCTACTACTGGGGCATCGCCTTTTCTCGGAACTTTTAAGATGCAAAAGCTTCTTGAGCCGAGGATGAGTTTCACATTAGGAGGTCAGGCTGCAGGTCAGAATCTCTCAAGGTAGGATCCTTAGATCATCTGCAGTGGAATCCAGGGCCTGAAAGGATGTTTATTAGTAGTAATACCCCCTCCCGCATCCTTTTTAAAAAAAATTATTATTACCATACAGTGTATTTATTTCGGGGGTACAGGTCTGTGAATCATCAGTCTTACACAATTCACAGCACTCCCCATAACACATACCTTCCCCAGTGTCCATCCCCCAGCCACCCCATCCCTCTACCCCCTCCCCTCCAGCAGCCCTTGGTTTGTTTCCCGAGATTAAGAGTCTCTTATGTTTTGTCTCCCTCTCTGGTTTCATCTTGTTTCATTTTTCCCTCCCTTTCCCTATGATCCTCTGTCTTGTTTCTCATATTCCTCATATCAGTGAGATCATATGATAATTGTCTTTCTCTGATTGACTTAATTCGCTCAGCATAATAGCCTCTAGTTCCATCCACATCATTGCAAATGGCAAGATTTCGGGTTTTTTAATGGCTGCATAGTATTCCATTACACACACACACACACACACACACACACACACACCTTCTTTATCCATCTGTTGATGGACATCTGGGCTCTTTCCATAGTTTGGCTATTGTGGACATTGCTGCTATAAACTTGGGGTGCACGTGCCCCTTTGGATCACTACATTTGTGTCTTTAGGGTAAATACCCAGTAGTGCAATTGTTGGGTGGTAGGGTAGCTCTATTTTCAACTTTGTGAGGAACCTCCATACTGTTTTCCAGAGTGGCTGCACCAGTTTGCATTCCCACCAACAGTGTAGGAGGGTTCCCCTTTCTCCACATCCTCACCAACATCTGTCCTTTTCTGACTTGTTAATTTTAGCCACTCTGACTGGTGTGAGGTGGTAGCTCACTGTGGTTTTGAGTTATATTTCCCTGATGCTGAGTGATGTGGAGCACTTTTCATGTGTCTGTTGGCCATTTGGAAGGCCCCATCCTGCTTTTTAAATGTGGCATGTGATGTCTGGAGCTGCAGCAGCTATCTGAACCATGAAGAAACAGCATGAAATATAAACAGCAAGGTAATAAGGGTGGTGAACAGAAGTACAGAAACTGGTTTTCAATGACGTCCTCAATTATTGCATAAAACCTGAAAATATCTACCTCTAGAATCTCAGTGTTTGGAAGAATTATCTTGATTGCTCAAGGAAGTCTTGGTTGACTTTTCTGTTATTTGCTGCCCAAAGCATTCCAAACAAATCAACACCATATTATAATAACAATCCTGTAAATTAGGGATTACTACTAGCTCAGAGAGGTTAAGTGACATAATGACGGTCACATAGCTGGCAAATGGCAGCATTCTTCTGACCTGGACCTTTCAACTTTGGAGGAACTTCAGTTATTGATAAGAGTTTTAATTCCTGTGTTCTCTGCCCTGTGTGTCCTATTGTAGTCTGACCCCAGGGAATAACCCCCTTCCTTGCCATTCTGGTCTTCGGTCATTCCCTCCTCCATCCATCCCACCCTGGATATTAGCTTAGAGACCTGGGAAAGGTGGGATGGGGAGGAGGAGGTGGCGGGTAGCCACCATTCCTTCCTTCCTGGAGTTTCCCAACGAGTTTGGCCAAATTCGGGGGCCAAAGACTGAAGAGAAGGTCAAACCCATTTTGGAGATAATTCTAGCTTTTAAACAGTCCTAGACCCTTGTGGGAGTGTTACAGCAAAAGAGAGGGAGGAGCCTAGAGACACAAAAAATAGAGATGGGGAAGAAGAGGGTGAGAGAGGTGGAAGGAAGGTAAGAGGAGGGTAGAAGGAAGGGAGAAGAGAAGGATCTAGGTTTTAGAGATAAATGTTCAGACAAACGTGATGATGAACCTCAGCTCGGGCACAGACTAGAATGTTCCCTCCTCCTCCAGCTTTAGCTTCTTCATCCTGTGAACGAGTAGACTGGAACATCTCCCTTGTACGGAGGTTGGCAAGGACAGAGGGTGCAGTACTGACGTAGCAGATGCTCAGCAAGTGGGCACTCCTGCCCGGCACATACTGGACACAGCTGGAGAGGGAATTAGCATACTGGAAGACAAATCTGAAAATACTACACATCATTCAGCACAGAATGAAAAATGGAAGAGCGGTGAAGAGACATGGCAGATGCAATGCAAAGCTCGAAGATACGTCTAGTCAGCTTTTGGAAAGCAAGGATAACGGGAGATGTTTAAAGAGATAGTAGCTGAGACTTTGTCATGATTATTAAAAAAACGAATCCTTGGGAAGTGAGGCAGCCCAGAAATCCCTGTGGCCACGGTGTTATACAAGACAGGTGGATTTGTCAACCTGGGAGTGAGGTTCTGTCTATCCAAGCCTGCTGCCAGGTGGAGACTCTGGGTGAAGCCACAGTCACCAGGAGGCAAAAACTTCCACTTAGGACTTCAGGGATAAGAAGGAAGGAGAATACATTAAACTCAAAGTGATTGGGCAGGATAGCAGTGAGATTCACTTCCAAGTGAAAATGATAACACATCTCAAGAAACTCAAAGGATTGAACTGTCAGGACGCCTGGATGACTCAGTTGGTTAAGCATCTGCTTTCTGCTCAGGTCATGATCCCAGGGTCCTGGGATCAAGTCCCGCATCGGGCTCCTTGCTCAGCAGGGAGCCTGCTTCTCCCTCTGCCTGCTGCTCCCCCTGCTGTGCTTTCTCTCTTTCTGACAAAGAAATAAATAAAATCTTAAAGAAAAAAAAAGAATTGTACCACCAAAGACAGGGAGTTCCAATGAATTTACTCAGGTTTCTCTTTGAAGGTCAGAGAATTGCTGATAATCACACAAAGGAATGGGATTGGAGGAAGAAGATGTGATTGAAGTTTATCAGGAATAGAAAGTGGGTCATAAATGATTTAGATTTTCTTTTTATCTTTTTCTTCATGCTCAATCCTTTTTTATTTTTAAAAATAGTTATTTTGTAATGTGGTATTTAATATGGAATTGAAAACTGGCCCCCCATCTCCTTAAAACATCTGGTAATTTGAATTCTTGTGCCCATTGTTCATTATCCCTTGTTTTCACTGTGCTGATTTTTGGTGGTCAAACCTCAGCCCCCTTCATATCACCCTCTCCTTTTAAAAAAATTACATGTGTGCACAGAGAGGCCACCTTTTCCAGGATTGCATTTTCACGTTTGTAATAAGACTGACCAACACAAGTGTCCATAATGACTTTCCCATTGACCCTGAAGTTCTTGTGCATGTTTGCTTCCCTCTGGGAGTATGACTTCCAGAGGGAGATGGAAGTTTTTCAGGGAACTGAACTGTGGGAAAATGACCTCTCCTTAACTTGAAGCTACTTTTAAAATGTAAGGGTCTGGACTAAAAGATGAGAAATACCAGCCTGGAGTCAAGATGACAGAGATGGTAAGAGTAATGACTGGTTCCAAAGATGGCTTCACTGAAGAGAAAGCATTTTTAAGATTAAAGAAAAGTCTTGTCAGGAGATCTAGAAAAGTTCTTATTTTCATTAGCAGTTAATAAAGTTATTCATGCAGAATCAGATTCAACAGAACCTTGCTCTTTTTTATTTTATTTGTACTTTTTGGCCTGGGATATGTCTTTATTTATTTATTTATTTTTAAAATATTTTATTATTTATTTGACGGACAGAGACCACAAGTAGACAGAGGCAGGCAGAGAGCGAGGAGGAAGCAGGCTCCTTGCTGGGGCTCGATCCCAGGACCCTGGGATCATGACCTGAGCCGAAGGCAGAGGCTTTAACCCACTGAGCCACCCAGGTGCCCCAACCAGGGATATGTCTTAAATGGATATTGTCTGTACCACCTTCATTAAAACAAGCAAAAATATTTGTAAAAAAATAAAAAAAAACCCTCTGTGAATCCTCAAATTCAAGAATTCCAGTGAATTCCAAACAGGATACATAAAAATAAGTCCGTACATAGATACATCATAGTCAAATTGAAGAAAGACAAGGATAAGGAGAAGATCTTTAAATGACAGCAAGAAAAAAATTTTGTTGTTCATAAATGTCATAACAATGAAAGAAGAGTAGTAGATTTAAAGGACTTTGAAAAAGTCACACCAACCAAAGACTGTATGCCTCAATTCCCAATAAGACTGAAATAGTTTCTTCCTCCTCCTCCTCCTATTCTTCTTCTTCTTCTCCTTCTCCTTCTCCTTCTCCTTCTCCTTCTCCTTCTCCTTCTTCTTCTTCTTCTTCTTCTTCTTCTTCTTCTTCTTTGTTTTAAAGATTTTACTTATGTATTTGAGAGAGAGCACTAGAGAGAGAGAGAGAGAGAGAGAGAGGGAGAGGATGAGCAGGCAGAAGGAGAGGGAGAAGCAGGCTCTCTGCTGAGCAAGGAGCCGGATGTAGTGTTCAATCCCAAGACCCTGAGATCCTGACATGACCCATAGGCAGACGCTTAACTGACTGAGCCATCCAGGTGCCCCTGAAATATTTTCTTCTCTCTCTCTCTCTTTAAAAATATTTTATTTATTTATTTGACAGAGAGAGAGATCACTAGTAGGCAGAGAGGCAGGCAGAGAGAGGGGGGAAACAGGCTCCCTGCTGAGCAAAAAAGTCTGATGCGGGGCTCGATCCCAGGACCCTGAGATCTTGACCTGAGCTGAAGGCAGAGGCTTAACCCACTGAGCCACCCAGGCGCCCCAATAAATTAAAAATCTTAAAAAAAAAAAAAGAAGTAGTAGGGTAGTTGGCTGGCTCAGTCAGTGGAGAATGTGACTCTTTATCTTAGGGTTGTAAGTTCAAGTCCCACACTGAGTGGACAGTTTGCTTAAAAATTAAATCTTTAAAAAAAAAAAAGAAAAGAAAAGAAGAAGAAATAGAATGCCTGTCTTCCACACTAGCAGATGGGGAGAAAATGGAGTGGGTCAAAAACCTCAATCAATTCCAAACAATCCAACAAAGAAGATGAAAAAAATCCTTAGGAAGCAGGACAAAATAACAACAACAACACAGTCATACACACAAAACAAGATCATAGGAATAAAGCAAGATATATTTGTAATCTTTATAAACTTAAATAGACTGAACTTTTGGTTAATATGCATAGACTATCAGATTGGATTTTAAAAAGAATAGCCAAATGCTGCTTGGATGAGATACATCTAGAACATGAGGACAGATTTTTTTTTTAAATTAGGTAAAACAGTGAAAGAACATCAGAAAAATAAGTAACCAAAAGAAAATTGGCATAGTTATATTACTATCAGACAGAATACATTGAAGGCAAAAAGGCTATAGAAGGTATAGTGATATAAAAGGTCAATATGGGGTTCCTGTGTGGTGCCATTGGTTAGGAGTCAGACTCTTGGTTTCAGCTCTGGTTGTGATCTCAGGTCATGACTTTGAGCCCTGTGTCAGGCTTGGGGCTCAGTCTAGAGTCTGCTTAGATTTTTCTTTTGCTCTCCTTCTGCACTCTCTCTTTCTCTCTCTCTAAATAAAATGTTTCCAAAAAAAAAAAAAGGTTAATATGTAAGATTTAGGTTCACCAGGAGAAAATAGTAATTCCAAATTCATAGATATCTGATAATGTAAGTCCCTTGTCAGATACATGGTTTGCAAATATTTTCTCCTATGCCCTGGGTTATCTTTTCATTTTATTGATGGTGTCCTTAGAAGCACAGATATTTCACTTTTGATGAAGTCCAGTTTAACTGTTTTTTTTTTTTCTTTTATTAGTCATACGTTGGGAGTCATATCTGAAAATGCTTTCCCAAATGCTAGGTCATGAAAATTTACTCCTATGTTTTCTTCTAAGAGTTTTATAGTTTAATCTCTTACATTTAAGTCTTTGATCCATCTTGAGTTAATGTCTGTATATGGTGTGAGGTAGGGGTTCAACATTTTTCTCTTTTGCATGTGGGTATCCAGTTATCTTGGCATCATTTATTGAAAAGACTCTCCATTGAATGGTCTTGACACCCTTATTGAAAGTTAAAGGGCACCTGGGTGACTCAGTCAGTTAAGTGTCCAATTCTTGATCTCAGCTCAGGTCTTAAGCTCAGGGTTGGAGTTCAACTCCTGCATTGGTCTCCATGCTGGGTGTCGAGCCTACATTAAAAAAAGAAAAAAAAAGTCAGTTGACCACAGATATATGGGTATTTATGTACACTCAGTGCTGGTTTATTGACCTATATATCTTTGTACCATATATCTTGATTTGCTTTGTGGCAAATTTTGAAATGGGAGGCACGAGTCTTCCTAGTCTGTTCTCTTTCAATATTGTTTTGGTTATTCCTGGTCAGGTGAAATTCCATATGAATTTTAGAATCAGTTCATCCATTAAAAAAAAAAAAAAGATTTATTTATTTATTTTAGAGAGGGGATGCAGAGGGTGAGGGAGAGAGAGAATCCCAAGCAGACTCCTTGCTGAGTGCAGTCTGATGGAGGCCTCAATCTCTGACCTGAGATCATGACCTGAGCTGAAATGAAGAGTCTGATGTTTAACCGACTGGGCCACCCAGGTGTCCCTCATCCATTTCTATAAAGAAGTCAGCTGAGGTTCTTTTAGGGATTATATTGAATTGGTACTTAAGTCTTATGTCACTTTGCAGGGTAAACATAGCTCCAATCAGATGGTCTACCAGAATAGGATGAAAGGGCCTCATGGGCAGGCTGGTCTGGTCTGCCCCCATATGTATGTCCTTAAGTGGCCACATCAGTGTGGGTGTCACTGGAACTGAATGTATATGGTAGGAGTGTAGATGACTGAAACAGGAACCCAAGTCTTTGAGAACCTTCCAGGTTTGTTGCTGTGACTGTAGTAATGGATGATCTTAGTTTGGGTCCCCAAGAAGGTCACCTTGAGATGAGGATTTGAGTAAAAGTAGTTACATGAGAGGTGGTCCTGGGAAGTGCTGAAAGGTGAGTGGGGAAGTGGGTCAGGGAAGGGAAAGAAGTCGGGAGAGTGCGCCTAAGTGAGCAGGTTATTGATGTGGGCATCTGAGGCTCAGTCCCATTGGGAACCTCTAGAGAGGATATATAGATTAGGGTTTCTCAGCATCCATACTACTGATATTTTGGGGTGGATAATTATTTGTTGGGGGGCTGATCGGTGCACTGTAGGGTTTTTAGTGGCTTGGCCTCTACCAACTAGATGCATTCCACCAAGATATCTCCTCTAGATATTGCCGGTGTCCCCTGGGGGCAGGATCATACCTGGTTGAGAACCATGGGTCCAGAACATGTCTCAGAATTGCCCCATTCAAGAGGGGAGGGAGCTGGGATATTTGCACACCAACTCCCATTTATCATTGTTTTAGGATTGCCCTTGGGGACATCAAATCCCTGGCTCCTCTGGCCTGTCCTGAAGGTCTCCTGAGCATAATCCCAGGCTGGAGAAAACTCTCAGGCAGTGTAGCAGGGGCCCATAGTAAGAAGTCACTAGCATGCATGGATTTAATGAGGGCTGAGAGGACGTGGACACCCACTGTGCGGCTGCATAGATCCTACAATGTGTGTCTTTGGGGACCCTGAATCCCTCTCAGATCTGTAGCCTGGCCTGGAAGTCCATGTTCTTGGGCTCTACAGTTCCCAGTGTGTACTTAGTGCTGAAACGAACCCATCCTGGAGCAAGGCTTTGGCCCCTCACCCCGCTTCCTGTGGGTCTAGCCCAACTCTTGCAGGATGAGGAAAGATGGAATAGGAAAGTTTCATGTTTTTATTTTTGTTTTTTAAGATTTAAAAAAATTTTTTTAAAAGATTTTATTTATTTATTTGACAGAGATCACAAGTGGGCAGAGAGGCAGGCAGAGAGAGAGGAGGAAGCAGGCTCCCAGCTGAGCAGAGAGCCTGATGCGGGGCTCCATCCCAGGACCCTGGAATCATCACCTGAGCTGAAGGCAGAGGCTTTAACCCACTGAGCCACCCTGGTGCGCCTGTTTTTTAAGATTTTATCCATTTATTTGAGAGAGAGAGCGAGAGAGCAGAAGCAGGGGGAGTGACGCAGAGGGAGAGGGTGGATCCAATGCGGATCTCGACCCCAGGACCCTGAGATCATGACCTGAACCGAAGGCAGATGCTCAACTGACTGAGCCACCCAAGCACTGGAATAGAAAAGTTTTAGACTGAAAAGGCCTTCAGTGACCTTGTTTTCCCAGGTAGAAGGCACTTGGGGGAAAGGTGTGCTCACAACTACCCCCCCACCATGGTCCGTATCTCAGCTCCACAACATGAGTCTCAGCTCACTTACAGGGTCTCCTGAACATTAGAGTCAGCCCAAAGGATATTCTTTTTCAGGATGCTGTGTGGTTTTGAGCAAGGCACACCTCCCTGGGCCTCGGTGTCTCTTATGTAAAAAACATGAGGGCCGGTGGAGTGGACCAGGTGACCTTGAAATGTCCTTCTATCTGGAGTGGCTGCTGAGAGCCCAAAGAGGCAGTGAGGAGTCGCTGGAGCCTGGGGGCAGCCAGAAAATGTGACTTTGCGACAGCTCGGGCCCCCAGTGATGTTTCTGGCCTCCGGTCTCTGAGTATTTCCACTGTGTGCCCGACAGTCCGGGCCTGGTCACAGCCCAGCGTGGCCCCTCGCTCACTCAGGAACATCTGCTACAGCATTTACCACGTTAATAGATTAGCTTTGAGAATCGGGCAGGTGTTTCCCACCCAAGCCAAAAAACATCAAAATCAGATTGCTCTCCAAACCTTTCCACACAGGCAATCGAGTTAGAATGACTCATACGGTCTAACAGATAATAAAACACACATAACATTTGCTTTAAGGTACAGGCGGGGGTATTTTGTCCCGCGCTTAGGAGAAACAAAAACTCACTCTATTTGGGAATAGGGTAATTGAATACAGATGGGAGGAGGTAAATGAAAGAATTTAGCAAATATCTCAGTGGAATAGCTAATGGGAATGAGACAGAATAGGAAATTAAAAATTATTCGAAGCAGATGGACCATTCTTTGAGTTTTTAAAAATTTATTAGGGCCGCGAAAAAATGTGTCTGTTTATTTTCTACGGCCATGAAATTAATGACTTGGTGAGTTTTGCTTGTGCAATTTTATGACTGCCGTGTCATCTGTCATAATTTGGGGACTGTTTGATATGGATTTATGAATGTCCCCATCCCCCCACCCCTCCCTGATTTATTGGTTTGGGTCATGCATGAATTAGGCTGTCCCCTGTAGAAGGCTCGAGACCAATGGCAGCATAACCCCGCAGGCCCTGGGCGGGGGACCTTGGGAGAGTCTCAGCCCAGAGGTGAGTGGAAAAGCTGTGGAGGGTCACTCCGGGGCTGTGGGAAAGGGGCAGGCCTGACCTAGCTGAACTTCCTCTGTGGGGGTGAGCCCAGCCTGATCCCTGGGGGAAGGGAGGAGGTGTTGGGGAAGGAGCCTGTTGCAAGGGCTAGAAGCGTGAATCCAGCCCAGGCTTCTAGTGCTTGGCTGGGGTGTGGGGGTGGGCGGTAGGTGCTGCAGCCTCAGACTGGCACGGGAGGGCCATCTGACTGTCTGTCCCTTCAGCCCCTGTAGCAGAGCTCATCCGCCCCCAGACCTGAAGCTCAGGGCAGAAGAAAATTCACCTTGACTGGGACTTTGTGCCTGGCCAGGTGCCTCAGGGCATTCTGTGGGTGGTGGTTAACGCAGGGCTATACAACCAGTGGACTTGGGTCCAGTTTTGCCCTGATTCTTTCTGGCTGTGTGGTTTTAGGCTGGTCACTATCCTCTCTGAACCTCAGTTTTTTCCTCTGTAAAGTAGGAGTAGAAATGTCTAACATTAGGGATGTTTTAAGAATCAAAGGAGATCATGTCATGCCACTGGCACGTAGCACAGCAAATGTTAGCTAATAGTATTCTTAACGATCATCTGGTCAGCATCTTGAGATGGGTAGTATTATTTCTACCTGACAGATGGGGAAACTGAGGCTCAGAGAGTTTAGGTGATTTGCCTGCGGTCACACAGTTAAAGTGCTGGAGCTGGGCTTTTGGCACAGATTTGCTCTTTTCTCTCTAACTCTGGGGCTCAGCCTCTTCTAAAGTGGGAAACCCCAGATTTCTGGAGGTACATGGTGAGGTGATAGATTCATGGCTCGGTTCTCTGGTTCCTCTGACTGGACCTGGCCTGGGGCGGGGGGAGGGGTCGGTCACAAAGTATTCCCGGTGACCAATCCTTTCTGATGCTTGGGCTACCTATGGGGACAAGCCTCATATTAGCCCCATTGCTGGGCCTAGCTGGGCACCCACCAGGTACGGGTGAGAGGTGTCCAGCCTCAGGACATTCCAAACCCCTACCTATCCAAGAGGACACTGGGGAAAGTTGTGGGTAGAGCTGGAGGTCTGCCTCTGGCCAGGGAGTTTTCTGAGTTCCTCTCTTTAGCCCCACCCATTCTGAAAGATCCAGTCCCCCGTGGGCCACTCTCAGCGCTCTAAATGAGTAACAGTGATAACTCCTATTAACTGAGTACCTGTGATGGTCCCACTACTGTGCAATGTGTTCATGCAATCCATCATTCATTCTTCTAGTGGTTTAGTATTTCTGTGTGCCTGGTACTGTCCCAGCACTGGGGATACAGCAGGGAACAAAACATACATGGTCTTTGTCTTCATTGAACTTACATTCTAGTGAGGAGGATAGACAGTCAGTAAACACTTTACTCTCTAATGCCTTAGGTAGTAGTAAGGGCTTTGAAGATAATTAAAACAGGGTAAAGGATAGAGAGGGATGGAGGTGGTAGACTGGGAGTAGTGTCTGTTTTAGATAGTCTGGTCAAGGAAGGCCTCTCTGGCAAGAACTTTGAGCTGAGACCTTCAGTCAGTGGGCTATGCATATGGCTATCCAGAGAAAGAGTATAGGGAACAACAAGTGCAAAGGCCCTGAGGTAGGGGGATGGTTGGCAAATTCAAGGAATACCAAGCAGGCTTGAGTAGAATAAATGAGGAGAATAATTTTAAAGTATGTTATCTGATTTGACCTTACCATTACTGGTGAGGACACTGAGGCTCAGAGAGGTCAGGTCACTTGGCCAAGGTCACACAGCACAGAAAGTTTCCAGCTCTGGGTCTATATGAATTCTTCCCACTCTACCACACTACTTGTCTGAATATTATAACTGGGTGATGTAGCAGTAGGGCAAGGGCTGGAGAAGACCGCAGGCATTTTGCAGTCCTGAGTGGTCTGGAAGGTGAGGCTGCCAGAGTGCGGGAGGCTGATGGTGGCCCCAGCTGTAAGGATTCTTTAAGGCCAGAATGCTGGGCTCTGACGGGGCAAGATGGATGAGAGCTCTAGGCTTAGTACCCAGCCGAGTTTCCTGAATGGTTTTCATCCAGATGGTCTCTGGGAGGATAAAGTTTAAGAAGATTGATTCCTTGGGAAGGAAGGATGGGAAGGAGAAGGGGCTCCTGGCCGGCCTGCCCACGTTGGAACTGTCTCTTGTCCTTGAATAAGGGGAACCACTGCTTTGAAAGGTGTGACTGCCAGGGTTAGAAGCTTGCGTGCTTTGCTGGCCTCAGGAGTGGGGTGGGAGGATGGGAAAGGGGTAGTGAGGGCACAGGACTTCCCTGCTTGGGAGGAGGGCCGAGGGGGCAGCCCCCACCCCTGTGGGCAGGGGCCCCTGCAGCCCCCACTGGCTAATGGCCCACTCTAGTCTCTTCCGCCCAGCCAGGATTTCTCCATCTCTTGCTTCTTTTGCCTCTGAATGACCTACTCATTCCTGTGGATCCCTTGTGCTCACGGCTTCATGCCTCCTAGCCTCTGCTCCTCCTGAGACTGGGCTTGGCAGAACATCATTCTGTGGTGGGGTGTCGAGACGGCACTGTGTGTGTGTGTGTGTGTGTGTGTGTGTGTGTAACATAAAGGATACATGGGACTTGTATCATTGCAGAAAAATGGCATGAATGCAGAAGCGTCCTGGAAGAGAAAGGACCAAGACTCCAACTCTTTCTCTAAGACTTGAAGGTATGAAGAACTTTTGGAATGTGTTTATGATAAAGACCCGGTGGCAATGTTCAGAAACTGAACTGTGGTGATGGTTGCACGTTTCTGTGACTAGACCAAACACCACCGGACTGTACATTTTAAATGGGTAAATTGTATGACGCGTGAACTCTATTTCAATAAGGCGGTTACTAAAACAACAACAAAGAAACCCAGTGGCAGGGAAGGTTATTGAGGTCCCTGAGATAACATCACCAAGGGACAGGCTTGGCACCAGTGGACTGGCTGGCAGAGAGGGAGGAGGCTCTGGGTGGGACAGACAGCAGAAACCAAATTCTGTCTTGGTCCAGTCATCTGAGTTTGCACCTTCGGATTTTGTGTGTAGTGGATTATTGAAGAATATATACATTTTTAGAAAAATTCAAACAGATAAGGGGGTCTTTAAGAAGATGTCAAACAGAAAATTTCATATCCAAGCAGAAAGAGAAGAGTAGGATGAACTCCTGTGTACCCGTCACCCAACTTCAACAATTCTCAACATGTGGCTGTTTAATTTCATCCACATCCCGGTATACTTTTGTCCTTTCCAGATCGCATTGAAGGGAATCCCACACACATCACATCATTTTATCTGATAATACCATTATCACAGCTAGAATAGTAATTCCTTAAGGTCATCAAATATATGGTCATTATCTGAATTTCCAAATGTCTCATTAATGTCATACTTCTAAAAAAATTGTTTGTCGGAGTCAGGATCTAAACAAGGTCGGCACATTGTGATTAATTGACGATGTGTCACTAAGTCTTTTTCAATCCGTAAGTGCCTCCTCTATTCTTTTTTTTTCCTGAAGTTGATTTGTCGAAGAAACTAGAATGTTGTTCAGAAGAGTTTCTCATAGCCTGAATTTTCTAATTGTATGTTTAGGAAACCTCCACCGGACTCTGAATTTTCTGTAAATTGGAAGTTGGACCTAGAAGTTTGATAAGATTTAGGGTCTCTAAAAATTATTTATTTATTTATGTTTTTGGCAAGACTACTCTGTGGCAGTATATTCTTCCTTTGGGAGACACATCATGTCTGGTTGTCTTTTTTTTTTTTTTTTTTTTTGGTGGTATCAGGGACCACTGATATTCAATACCTAGATCCAGAAATCCGTAAGGGGCTGCAAAAACTATCATTCCTTCTTCATTTGCTAGCACAAAGGAACTTCTCTTTGTCTATCATTTGGTTACTGAGTACAGTTGATACAGGAAAGGGAGACTAAGGCTGATTTGTCCTTTTATTTATTAGTCTTCAAAAGAACAAGTTAGTTTCCTATCATCTTCCTGAGTTTGTTTGCTTTTAGTGTCATTATGCATGTGTAGATTTAAACAGATTGACACATTTCAAACCCGTTACAGTTAGTTCTATTATTATTGCCCAGCTTGTCCCATCTTTGTCCAATGAGAGCACTTCAGTAGGCTCCTGAGTCCTTTTGACAGCAACCTCGGGGTCTTTGGAGAGTCCTTGCTAACTGGTATAACATGGCTCATCTTACACATTTTCTGCCTTGGAACTGGGATCTGCCATTTTTTTTTGTGGGTGAATACGTCTAGGCCCGTCTTGGAGGAGGGTCATCCTCTCTCACGCTGTGTGCCCCACTTTGGGCTGGGCACTGTATGACCCAAAGAGCTACACCCAGGTTCATTTCTTGGACAGAGCAGGTGGCAATGGTCTTGGCATAAACAGCATTTCCCCAAGAAAACCCTCCCCGCTCCCTCAGACCACACATCAGCAGCCTTTCTTTCTCCTTTCTTGTTTTACTTGTTTTAGTAACAGTCAACATTATTAGTTGCAAGCAATAGAAACTGTCTCTGGTAACCTAAATGATTTTTTAAAAAAGATTTATTTATTTGAGAGAGAGAGAGAGAGAGAGAGCACAAGCAGAAGGGGGAGGGGGAGGGGACAGACAGAATCTCAAGGAGACTCCTGCTGAGTGGGTAGCCCAGCTCGGCCTCGATCCCACGACCCTGAGATCATGACTTGAGCCGAGATCAAGAGTTGAATGCTTCACCGATTGAGCCACCCAGGTGCCCCTAAATGATTTTTTTAAAAAAAGTATTTATTAGGATATTGGTTTGGCTGCATTGACAAGCATATAAAGATGGTTTTGTTTTCTTTCTTGTAAAAATATAAGGTGATGGGCAGTTGGGGAGGGGGAGGTTGTAGGGTGACTCTGCTCCTCAAAGTTGTCCAAGGACCCAGTTTCCTTCTGTCTTGTTGCTCCACGTCCTCCAGGACAGTGCTGTCCAGTAAAATTTTGGTGATGATGACAGTCTTCTCGGTGTGTCCAAGCACAGTAGCCACTGGCTACATCTGTCTGTTGAGCACGTGAAAGAGCAACTGAGGGACTGGGTTTAAATTTTATTTAATTTCAATTAATTTAAATAGACACGTGTGGCTAATGACTCCAGTGCTGAACACCCTATCTAGACTGTTGTCCTTACCTGCCTGGCTGAAAAGGGCGCCACCAGTCCTCCTGGTAGACTTCAGGAAGGGGAGGAGAAATGGAAAGACAAGCCGCTTCCTTCTCAAGACACACGTCACTTCCTCTCACATCACTTCCTCTCACGTCCCATTGGTGGGAACTTAGAGGGCCACGCCTAGCTGCAAGAGAGGCTGGGAAATGAAGTCTCTGGTTGGAGAGCCCGGTGTTCAGCGGCCACTCAGCAGTCGCTGCTACTAAAAGGAAGAAGGGGGAGAGCAGATATTGGGAGACAATTAGAGACAAGGGCAGCTCTAGACTGTTGCTGGGAGTCAGGAGGTGACCAAGGCAGAGAATCAGGCTTTGAGGCCTCCAAAGTAGAAGTAAAACTGAAAATTCTCCCTACGATACTGATCTCCTGTCTTACTCACCATGTGTCCCCAGCAATGAGTGCTCTGGGACACAACTGAGGGGACGCAGTTCCAGGGACGCGGTGTTGAACACAGTGGCCCTGCTGCTGAGGGCAGAGCTGGAACTTGAATCCAGGCCAGGCTGATTCCAAAGCCCACTATTTCCCACGGGAATTTAACCCCTGAAGGTTTGAGAGTTAGGGCAGTGCGAGACCAGAGGGCCGGGTTGGCCCGCGTGAGCGCAGAAGGCTGGACCTGAGGTTCACATCCTGCAGGAACTGTTCAGCTCCAAACCACAGGTTTCATTTTGGCCTTTGTTTTTCCCCTTCCCCGGTCCTCCCCTGCCCTGGTGGGGTGTGCTGTGCCTCTCAAAGAGAAGACTTCCTCACATCTGTAAAGTGCTTTATCCTTTTTAAAGCAATTTCACATAATATGAAATCGAAGACTTTTTTTTAGACTTGGCGCCACTTACTGTTCTTGATTTGAAAAGCAGAGGAGTGGAGTTCCTTTGGTATTTTTCAAGGAAAAACAGTTCCCAGATTAAGTTGATTTTTGTATGTGACCCTTGCTTGGTTTCTTTTTGGGGTCAGTGACCTTTGATAGAAGAAAGTACCTGTGATCCTTCAGCCTGAGGAAATGGGAAGACAACAGGAGGCTTCAACAGCCCAAGATAGGAAGGAGCCAGCCTTGTGCAGGGCCTGCTCCCCAGGGCCCAGGGCTGCGGAGAAGGCAGCTGTGCAACGGCCTCTCTGGCCTCCACAGGGAGGCTGGGCCCGGGCTCCTAAGGGCTGGGTGCCAGGCTGGGAAGGCACCCCGGGGGCTGGTGCTAGGCTGGGCATGGCTGCTCTTTCCAGAATCCCAGCACATGAGCCCTCGAGAGCATTCGTGCTCATTCACTGCAAAGCTGCTCACATCTCCACACTCAGAACCCACGCAGACATGCACTGGTGCGCACACACAGGCACATGGGTACACTTAAGAATAATAACTGCTAGCGCTTATTAGGCACTTACTGTGTACCACCAGCACCATTTCATCTAGTGCTTTTTGTTCATGAATTCATGTCAATCCTTTCCACAACCCGGTGAGATAGGTAGTCTTATTTTCCCCATTTAACAGATACGAAAACTGAGACACGGAGGAGCTAAGTAAATTGCTTGAGTTTGGACCCGAACCCAGTCTGTCTGGGGCTAGAGTCCACGCTAGAGTCCATCCAGGTTCCCACCTACTCTGTCTGGTGTGACACGTGTGCTTGTGTGTGTGTGTGTGTGCATGTGCACTTGTACACACTCTAACATGCATCAGCCTTCCCATGTACACACAGACCCACACGTGCACATGTGTGCAAACACACCCACACACGCATCTTTTGCCAATCACGATGCTGCCAGACCTGCTTGTGTGCAAACACACTCTGACACGCCCACTCATGCGCCGACCCTATGTGTGCTGCCCCTCCTGCCTGCCTTTCCCTCCCAGGGACCCGTTATCTTCTGGAGCCAATGACTGAGGCCAGGCAGCGCCAGGTGTCAGGGTCAAGATAGGGGCAGGGTGGCTGCTGACAGGGTGATGGAAAGCAGGAAAGTCACAAATAAGCAAACAGCTCCGCCTGGACACTGCCTTGCTGAGCGTTTCCTGAATGTCCAGGGGCATGTTTATTTTTCCACGACCGTCCAGAGCTGATCCCAAGTCTTTCCCTTCCCGAATGGCTGTCTGGATGGAGCCACGGCGCTGTGGGTCTGGCTCCCTCCAAGCTGGTGTTTACAAATGTCTCTTCTTTAACGGAGGCCAAGAGGCCCTTGTGGCCCATGTCCAGTCTACTTTTCAGCCTTGTACCACCTCCCACCATCCCCAAGTGTCCTGCTGCCTGCCAGCTCTCTGATCCCATGTCCTGCAGCTCGTCCCAGCCTCCCTGCCTTTGCTCAAGCTGTCCCCTGACTGGGATGGCCAAATCCCGTTCTCCAGCTAAATCCTATTCTCCTTGAATCTCACTCAAATGACACCTCCTCCAGGAAGTTGTCTAGGAGACTTTCAAGGAATCTCTTTCCCTGGCATTAAAAAAAAAAAAACCCAAATTTTTAAACTTGTGATAAAATACACATAACATAAAATTGACCATCTTAACGATTTTTTAAAAAAATATTTTATTTATTTATTTGAAACAGAGGGAGAGAAGGACAGGGCATGATCTGGGGAGAGCATGAGCAGGGGGAGAGGCAGACTCCCTGCTGAGCAGGGAGTCCAACTTGGGGCTGGGTTCCAGGACCCAGGGATCATGACCTGAGCCGAAGGCAGATGCCTAACTGACTGAGCCACCCAGGTGCCCCTCTTAACCATCTGTAAGTTTACACAGTGGTCTTAAGTACCCTCCCTTCGTTGTGTAGCTGTCACACCATCCAACCATAGAACTCTTGTCATCTTGCAAAACTAAAATTTTGCACCCATTAACTGATAACTCCTTATTCCCCCTTCACTCATCCCCCCACAGCCACCCTTTTACTATCTCTATGAATTTGATAAATTTAGATATGTCATAATAAGAGGAATTGAACAATATTTGTCTTTTTATGTCTGGCTTATGTTAGTGAGCATAATGTCCTCAGGGTTCACCCATGTTGTAGCGAATGGCAGAATTTCCTTTCTTTTAAAGGCTGAATACAATTCCATTGCATGCAGAGACCCCATTTTGTTTATCCATCCATCCGTCCGCGGACACTTGGATCGCGTCCATCTTTTGGCTGTTGTAAATGATGCCGCTGTGGATACGGGTGTACAAGTAGCTCCTTAGCACTTTGTTCTTTCCAGCTAGCGCTTGTTTGTCCATTCATCGGTGGATGGATGTCTGGGTTGTTTCCAGTTTGGGGCGATTACAAATAAAGCTGCTGAAACATTTGTCTGTAGGTCTTCATGTGGGTCTATGCTTTCATTTCCTCTGGGCACGTATCTGGGAACAAGCTGGATCGTCCGCTAAGTATATATTTAATTTCCTGGAGAGACTGTCAGAACTGTTTTCCAAAGCCGTGGAACCATGCTACATTCCTAGCCACAGCATAGGAACGTTCCTGTTCTTCCACATTCTTACTTACACTTGGTACAGTCGGGCTTTTAGGTTTCAGTTCTGTATTCTAATAGGTGTGCTGTGGCATCCCCATGTGGCTTTCATTTGTGTTTCCCTACTGACTCTTGTTTGCTGTATGTATATCTTCCTTGGGAAAGTGCCTGTTCAAATATTGGGCTGCTTATTTTTATATGGAGTTGTTTGTTTTCTTATTTTTGAATTTTGAAAGTCCTTCCTGTTTTTGAGCTGCAAGTCCACTCTCAGATGTGTGATTTGCCTATATTCCTCCAAATGTATGACTTGTCTTTTCACTCTCTGAACAGTGCTTTTTTGAAGAGTAGAAAAGTTTTTAATTTTGATCAAGTCCCATTCATCATTTTTTCCCCTTTATGTGTCCTGCTTTTGATGTCATATCTAAGAAATATTTGCTTAACTCAAGATACAAAGATTTCTAGAAATTTCCAGTTTTAGGTTTTATGTGGTAAGTCGAAGATCCATTTTGATCTAATGCTTTGCATATGGCATGAGGTAGAGCCTGAACTGCATTTTCTTAAACATATACATGTCCAGTTGTTTCAGCACCATTTGTTGAAAAGCCTAGCCTTTCTTCACTGAATTGACTTTGCATCTTTGTTGAAAATTTATTGTCCACATATGTGTGGGTCTCTTTCTGCTCCATTGATCTGTTTGTCTCTCTTGATGCCATTTCCGTCCTATCTTGCTAACCGCAGCTTTCCTGAGATCCAGTAGTGCTGACCCCTACCTTTATTGCTTTTCAAAGTTGTTTTGGCTATTGTAAGGTTTTTTGTATTTTTGTATTTCCATATGAATTTTAAATCAGTTTAGAATTTTTCGGTTTCTGCCAAAAGCCTGCTAGGATTTTGATTAGGATTGCTTTGATGCTGTCCATGAATCTGGGGGAGAAGTGACCTTCTAATTGTCTCCTGACCTATGAACCTGGTGTATCTCTCCATTTATTTAGGTCTTCTTTGTGTTCTCTCAGTAATGGTTGGTAGTTTTCGCTATGTAAGTCTTACACATCTTTTATCAGATTTCTCTCTAAATAGTTTGTATTTTTGATGGCATTATATGATTTTTTAAAACATTTGAACCTTGGGGCGCCTGGGTGGCTCAGTGGGTTAAAGCCTCTGCCTTCGGCTCAGGTCGTGATCCCAGGGTCCTGGGATCGAGCCCCGTGTCGGGCTCTCTGCTCAGCAGGGAGCCTGCTTCCTCCTCTCTCTCTGCCTGCTTCTCTGTGATCTCCATCTGTCAAATAAATAAATGGATTCTTTAAAAAAAAAAAAAACCCCAAAAAAACCCATTTGAACCTTTATTGAGGTATAATTGACAAAGTTATAAGATATTTATTTTTTTAAAGATGTTATTTATTTATTTGGGAGAGAGAGAGTGTGTGTTTGTGTGAGAGAGAGAGAGAGTGAGCGGGGGGAGGAACAGAGGGAGAGAGACAAGCAGACTCCATGCTGAGTGTGGAGCCAATGCTGGGCTCAAACCCACAACCCTGAGATCATAACCTGAGCTGAAACCAAGAGTCAAAAGCTTTAACCGACTGTACCACCCAGGCAGTCGGTTTTTAAGGTATTTAAAGTGGACATTACAGGGGTGCCTGGGTGGCCCAGTGGGTTAAGCCTCTGCCTTCAGCTCGGGTCATGATCTCAGGGTTCTGGGATCGAGCCCCGCATCGGGCTCTCTGCTCAGCAGGGAGCCTGCTTCCCCTCCCCTCTGCTTGCCTCTCTGCCTACTTGTGATCTCTCTCTGTCAAATAAATAATTAAAATCTTAAAAAAAATAAAGTGGACATTACAGCACGTTGATGCACATATACCCTGTGAAAAGAGTCCCTTCCCCCCACCATCTAGTTAACTGACATCCATCACTTCATGCATTTACCTTTTTTGGGGGGATGAGAATATTTAATCTCTATGCTCTTAGCAAATTCCAATTATGCAATACAGTGTTACCAACCATAGTCACCATGTTTTACATTAGATCCTCACATCTCATTCATCTTATAGCTGAAACTGTGTACCATTTACTGACCTCTGCTTATATTCCCAACACCCATCTCTGACAGCTACTTTTCTACAGTTTCAATGAGTTTGACCTTTTTTTAGATTCCATAGGTAAGTGATACCATGCATTATTTTTTTTTTCTGCCTGGTTTATTTCACTTAGTATAATCCCTTGAAATTCGGTCCATGTTGTTGCAAATGGCAGGGTCTCCTTTCTCTTGGCTGAGTCATATTCCATTTAAAAATATATCCCACATCTTCTTTATCCATTCATCCGTTGGTGGACACTTAGGTTGTTTCTGTATCTTTGCTATTTGGAATAATGCTACAGTGAACATGGGAGTACAAATATCTCTTCATTCACCTGTTTTCATTTCCTTTGGTTATATACCCAAAAGTATGTAGGTACTGAATATGGATCATATATGGTAGTTCTATTTTGTAGTGTTTTGAGGATCTTCCGTTCTGTTTTCTGTAGTGGCTGCACCAAATTAGATTCCTACCAACAGTGCAAAAGTGTTCCCTTTTCTCTACATTTTTGCCAACACTTGTTATTGCTTACCTTTTTGATTGATGATAGTCATTCTAATTTCTTCTACAATGGAGTTTGAATTTCTGATTAAGTTTCCAGGTGTTAATGGCTAGATATGGAACTGTAATTGATTTTTGGACATTGATCTTGTATCCTGCAATCTTACTAAACCCAGTTTTAGTAGATTTTTGTAGATACCGATGGATTTTCTACACAGATGGTCATTTCATATGCAAAAAAGACAATTTGTTCCTTCTTTTCCAATCTGGATGCCTTCTTAAAAATTTTTTCTTGCCTTGGGGCACCTGGGTAGCTCAGTAGGTTAAAGCATCCGACTCTTGATTTCAGCTCAGGTCATGATCTCAATCAGGGTCTTGAGATGGAGCCCCCTTGTCAGGGTCCATGCTTGGCCTGGAGCCTGCTTAAGATTCTCTTTCCTCCTCCACCTCTATGGCACGCCCCCCCCCCAACACAAATATACTCTCTCTCTCTTAAAAAAAAAATCTTTTCTTGCCTTATTGGATTGTCTAGATCCTCTAGTACAGTGTTGACCAGGAGTGACAAGAGTGACATTACTATCTTGTTCCTGACCTTAAGGGAAAAGCATTAGGTCTCTCATCATTACATGTGATTTAGCTGTGAACTTTCTGTAGTGCCCTTTATTAGGTGGAGGATGTTCCTTCTTTTTCTAGTTTCTGAGAATTTTCCTCATGGATGGGTGCTGGGTTTTGTCAAGTTCTTTTTCTGTATCAATTGATATAATCAACTAGTTTTTTATCACCTTTATTCTATTAATATGGTGTATCATATGAATTGATTTTTGTATGTTAAATCAATCTTGCATCCCTGGTATAAACCCTACCTGGTCATAGTGTATTACTCTTTTTATATATCGATGGATTCAATTTGCTAAAAGTTGTTAAGAATTTTGATGTCAAGGGATATTGTCAACAGTTTTCTTTTTCAGTAGTGTCTTTGTCTAGTTTGGTAAAGTAATGTAAGTCTCAAAGAAAGAGTTCAGGTGTATTCTGTCCTCTCCAACTTTCTGGAAGAATGTGTAGAATCGATGTTATTTCTAACTTAAATGTTTGATAGAATTTACCAGTAAAGTCATCTGAGACTGGGAAGGTTTATGACTATAAATTTGATTTCTGTAAGAGATACAGGAATGTTCAGGATATCTATTTCTCCTTGTATCAGCTTTCGTAGTAGCTTGCTGAAAAATTGTGGCCACTGGTGTGCCTAGGTGCCTCAGTGGGTTAAGCCTCTGCCTTCGGCTTAGGCCATGATCTTAGGGTCCTGGAATCGAGCCCCGCATCGGGCTCTCTGCTCAGCAGGGAGCCTGCTTCCCCCTCTCTCTGCCTGCCTCTCTGCCTACTTGTGATCTCTGTCAAATCAATAAGTAAAAATCTTTAAAAAAAATTGTGGCTACTATTTCTTCTCTCTCTTTTCCTTTGGAGATTCATGTTGTTATATGTGTTTGTATTTTATCTAATATATATTACATAATATTGTAAAATTATATACTTATATATAAGGCTGCTTGAGTTGTTCTACAGTTTGCTGATGATGTGGCCAATTTTATTTCTCTAGAAGCTGATATGGGTCTTTTTTGTGTCTTCCATTTCTCTACTTAACATGTTTGCTCTCTCTTCCAGCTATTGGAAATACAGATACAGTTACAACAACTGTTTTAATGTTCTTGTTCCCCAATTCTAATGTCTGTGTCAATTCTGGATTTTTGTTGATAGATTTTTCTCCTCTTTATGAGTTACATTTTCTTACTTCTTTACATAGTTTTTGATGAATTTTTGATGAATGCCAGATATATTGAATTTTACTTTGTTGAATACTTTGTATTTGTATAAATCTTTCTGAGCTTTGTTCTGGTTGCCATTAAGTTACTTGAAACAGTTTGATCCTTTTGGGTCTTGCTTTTGTTAGTGGAACCAGAGTAGTGTTTGTCGAGGGCTAATTTTGTAAGACCCTTCTAAGTACTTTACTCATTGCCCGATGAAAAATGAGGGTTTCCAGTTTGGCTGGTGGAAACAGGAAATATTCTTGGCCCTCTGATTTTCTCTGATAGTTCAGAGGGAGCATCCTCACACACCATGCACTGGCCAGTCCTTTGCTGAGTTTTAAGGGAGAACTGCACCTCTCTGAGGTTGTCTGTCTGTGCAGCTCTCTTCTCTCCAAGAATCTGTCCTGCTAATGCCAGATACCTTGGTTTGCTCAGAGGTCATCTTAGCTCCATCTCCTTAATTCATCTCCTTAACTAAGCTCTGTCTGGAATTCTTCCTCCCTTTGCTGCATCCTGGAAACTCTCAAAGCAGTAAGTTGGGAAAAGTGTATGGCTCACCTTGTTGATTTCCCATCTTTGTTGCTTCATTTTCAGTGTCTCAAAAATTGTCTCATATATTTTGTCCTATGTTTTAATCGTTTCAGGTGGGAGAATAAATCCAGTCCCTGTTACTCCATCTTGGCTGGAAGTGGAAAGTGCTCAGTGCTCTTTTGCTTTCAGAATAGTGTCATGAAACTGGGAGGCTAGCAGTTCTGGAGGACACTGAGGTGTGTTATGGGATTGGCTGGAAGGAGAGTGAGTTTATATGACAGGATGTGCATCTCTACACACACAGCTGTATATCTGTCATCCTTGATTGTACATCTGTCTGTATGTCTGTCTGTAAGCCTGAATGCATTCTACCAGAGTTTGGGAAGCTGTCTGTGGCTGTCTCCCTGGGACAGGGTTCTTCCTTCTGTCTGTTCAGGTGAAATTCCAGGCTGCTCATATGGTCATCCTGCCAAATTTCTGGATGTCCCATGCCAGAGTTCATCAGACTGGGGCTTGTGAGGGGACAGGCTGCAGAAGAGCCAAGCAGGCATTTGCCTTATGTAGTTCTGATTGGGAAGACAGGGTGGGAGCAGAATGGCTTTTCTGTTTTGAGTCACTGGGGCTGATCTGAGGGTTCTCCTGCTCCTTTCCCTTCCCACAGGCCCCCAAGCTAACTCTTTTATGGTTCCTAGCTTGCATGCTGGTCTCTCTGGGCATAGAAGGGCTCTGGTTGCTGCTATCAGCCCAGTTCAAATCTCAGAGCAACATATCTAGTGTTCTGTATGATGGATTTTTCTGTGAGTTTCCAGAAGAATTAATGCCATCATACTTCCAGGAGAGCCAGCCTTTAGCAGAACTTCCTCTTTTTCTTCTCTGGCTCCCCACCTATGCCAGGGGCTGGACAAGGGTTCATGTTACCCAGGTCACCTCCATAGCATCCAGCTCTTTCTAATGCCTTTAGTCCAAAGGTGGACAATAGCACATAAAGTTGTGTCTAAAACAGGTAGCAAATTTTCCATGATACTTGGAATAGAAGAATTGTGTATATATATTTTTTTACCAAATTAAATTTGGTTCAAAGCCCCACTTGTCAAGATGGATAATTGGCCCAAGAATTCTAGAACTTATGCAGACCAAAAAAAAAAAAAAAAGAAGCAGGAGAGGGGCTTAAATCCAATTAAGTATATTAAATGAGTATATGTCTGATAATCTACTGGTTCAGCTACCTGGGAGATCTAGATTCCAAGGAAATGTTCTCACAGGTCCATAAGGGGACGTGTATACGTACACTCTGACATTGTATATGGGGATGTGGACTCGGAGGCAGACTGGCTGATGTCCCTCCTGGAGTAAGATGAGAACCAGGTGCAGGGAAGGCCTTACGGTGCAGGGTCTCTCATTCCATAACAGCTTTGGTTTGATGTCCTACTGTGACAGGCTGCTCGGAGTGACGTGCTGTGTTGTTGGGAAGCTCACACTGGGCTTCAGACAGGTCAGCCACACACATCTCCTTGCAGATGACTATAGCGACTTCATTATCTTGGGAGTGGGCATATGCATTTGGGAGAAATATCATGTACTCATTCATTCATTCATAAAACAGTTATGGGGCAAAAGCCTCTACTAGGTTTTGGAGTTACAGAGGTGACTGCTTACAATCCAGTGGGGGAGACAGGTAGTAAACGAAAAACATGTCATCAAATTGATGATTCTGGCAATAAAGGAAAATACCGTCATTGGTATGATAGAACTAAGGTTCATAGGGGCCTAATGGAAGACCGCTCTGGAAAAGGAACATTGGAAGTGAGACCTGAGAGCTGAGTGGAACTAGGTGTGTTCCAGGAAGGGTAATGCAGGCATGAGGGTCCTGAGGCAGGCAAGAGCTAGGTCCCTTCAAAGAATGACTCTGCGTGGGGTGCCTAGGTGGCTTAGTTGGTTAAGCGTCCAACTTGTGATCTCAGCTCAGATCTCAGGGGTGTTAGTTCAAACCCCAAGTCAGGCTCCATGCTTGGCTCCTTGATAGGTGTGGAGCCTACTTAAAAAAAAAAAAAAAAGAATGGCTCTCCCTGGCTAGGGTGAGGTGTGTAAGCTGGAGAGAGCAGCGAGGAGGAGCCTGGGGCAGAGGCAGGGCTGGGAATATGTAGAGTCTACTGCTTGATAAGGTGGCCACATAATTCATCATCCAGACTAGTACACATTTGAGACTGAAGGGGTGCTACTAATAATAATGTCGGGATAACAGGTCACCCTACTTGTAGGTCAAGGTAAAGAGTCTGAGTTTCATTCTCAAGGATATGAGAAGCCATTGAGATCCTGAGGAAAGAGAGATATGACCTGGTTTGCACCTGGAGCCTGAAATGGGGCCATAGCACTCAGAAACCTCCTGTCATCCTTCCTATCTGCATGGAGAAGCCTCTGGGGAAAGTTGTGGGTCATATCTGAAATCTGGGAGTGAAAGAGGCAGGCAGGAGCCCAGAAAAGGCCTGTGGAGTCCTGCAGGTTGGGCGGTGAGCTGGTGACCATTGCTGTGTAGCACCCTCAGGCCCCCAGCTGGTGACCCTGGTGGAGTGTGCCATCTGTCTCCGCCCTGCTCTGGGACAGATGCCTCTCCCAGCAAGTGAATCTGCCCCCAGTTGGGGACAGTGATGAGAACTTTCCCGTGGGTGCTGTAGACTCGGTGGGGAGGGAATGCTCAGTCCTACCCCAGCTGCGAGGTGGGAAGAGAAAAAAAAGTCCTACCCCAGGTGGAGGTGGGAAGAGAAAAACCCTCTTAAGAACAGCGTGCATCAACTTGACTGCCAACGACTTTACAAAGCCAGAGGGTGAAATTTCTCAGTAAGATGACAGGGTCTCTAGCAGGCTGATCTTTACCTTCCTTGGGGAGTTACCCCTCACTCCACTCACTCATTACATTGTCAGCTCTAAGCAGAGTCCACAGCTGGCTCTGGGGCTCCCATGCAGGAGAGTGGTCATGGTGTCACCCCTCCCCATGCACACATATTGATCCCCAGACCCAGATCCAAAGGACAGAACACAAACTCCTACCACCACAGAGCTCGGGGTAGACAAAATCCAGGGAATATGGTAGCTTCGGAGGGAACCAAATTTCCAAAACTCCCCCAAAGCTGTCTATGCACATATCCAGCAAATCAGTCTTTCTCCAGCTGGAACCTGAGTCTCTTCCTTGAGAACAAGAGAAGGCCAAGGGTAAGGACCAAGTGTGGCAGACACTGTCCATTGCATACCCAACAGCCATCCTCAGTCCTTCCCTGTTAACTGTGTGATTTTTGCTGCTAGTGACTGGAATGCCTTGATCTTTGGGAAGCTGGGACCCTGGGGCCTCTCCCAGTCCCAGGAGATGAATCATGACTGGCGATTCAATCAATGAACTGTGGCAACTCATTCCCCTGGCTTATGATTGGTCTAGATGGGGCAGGGTGCGGGGGTTGGAAAGGTGGGAGATATGGGATCCAGTTCTGGTACATGAGATGCAAGTCTGCTGGGGAAGGCTCTTCTTCCCAAAAAGAAGGACAAAGTCTTGGCTGGAGAATGCCTTTTCACCCCTTTTCCATCCCTGGACTGAGACACGATACTTGGGAGTGCACCAGCCGCTTGGTCACCAGAATGCAAGAAGCTAGCATGCGGGAATGGTGGTATGGAAAGGTAGAGGTTGGGTTCTTGAAGTCATTGTTGGTGGCACCTGTCCTGGGTGACCTACCTCTTATGTGAGACAATAACCTCTCCTCGTTTACGCTGCCACAGCCAGGCATCCTGCTCTCCGCAGCCCGAGTGTGGCCCTCACTCTCATCCTCGTAAAGCAGCTGGGGCTTCCAGTTTGGGGAACCCCAGCCCCCATCCTTAAAGGAGGAATTGAATGACACAAAGAAGTAGGAGGCTCCTAAGATCACGAACACCAGCTTGGCTTCTGTCCTAACGGGATGGCCTTGTGTGAATTAACCTCACTGGGTCTTGGTCTCATCTGGGCAGGGGAGACGTTGACTAGCACTTTGCCTCACAGGGTTATCGGAAAAGAAGGGAGAAAATAAATGGGATAATGAGAAGGAAAGCAAGACCTCCAGGAAATGCCTGGTTGTACAGTAGCTGTTCAATAAAAGTCAGCTCCCTCCCCTCTTTGGGAGTTCCAGAACCACCCCTCCTATCCTGGCTGTCAAGTCACACACCGGCTCATTGTATGCGTCACCCTTATTACCAGGAGAGGATTTTGCATTATGGAACCTTGAGTTTTAAATTAAGTGTCAAATATAATTTGGCCACACTAAGAATTAATTATATGACTGCCCTTATCCAGGAAGCTCAGCTCTGAGTGTGAAATTGGTGTCTGCCCACAAGGGAGGGAAGCCCCCCTCCCAACACCGAAGAGTGAAGGGAGGGGGACAGCGATGGTGCTTGGCGTGGTCGGGGCATTTCCCACCGTGGACCCTGGGAAACGGGGCTCCTTGAGGAGTGTGGCCGAGGGGTAGGGCTTTGGGGCAGAGATGGAAACAGTTTCTAGGAGGTGCCCCGCTCCCCCCACCGTCACAGCTGGTCGGTCACAGCCAGCCCCGCCCTCCGCGGCTTGCGCACATTTGTCAGCTGCAGACACACCTGTGGCTGGTGTCAGTCCTTCCCCTTTAAGGGAAGGGAAGCATTTCCTGAGAGGGTGGCGGGGGAAGAGGGAGCCATGCGGCCAGAAGAGAGGCCACATTTGTCTCGATGACAAACCAAGGACAAAAGCTCAGTCTGGAGCATTCCAGGAGGGGCCTGCCCTCCTCCCGTGGCCTCGGGGCGGCCCTGTTTTGAGGAGGGGGAGGCTGGGAGCAGGGTGTGAGCAGCGGGCACGGGCATCCCGGACCCAACCCAAGTCAACAGCTGGCACCCCCACCCGGCCTCCCCTCTCTGAGGAGTCTGGGTTTAATTTTCTGGTCAGTGCCAAAAAGAGGAGGAAGAGGACGAGGAGGAGGAGAAGAAAGGAGTGAGCCGAAGCCCTAATGCGGTCGGCTGGGATCTGTCACTCGGCGCACAGCCTGCTGACGACTCAGGGCAGCCCCAGCTGTAAGCAGCCCATGATTTATGGACGCCGAGTGAACTCCTGCGGCACAAACCAGCCTTGAGATCAGAGCGGCAATAGGGCCCTTTTTTTGGCAGGAGACAGGGCCTGCATTTTTCTCATTCATGCCAAACTGCTTTGCACGGCAATTAGCTCTGTCCTCATTTAGTCTCCAGTCCCAAAGGGTAATGAAAGTCATAGATCATCTTCAAGACTGCTAATTATTGAGCTCGCTTACAGGTAGGCTTTGTAACTGTGAGAAGGGCCTGTCGGCCCAATATTTATTACTCTTCCAACAAGTAAGCAAAGTGGGGCGGGGGCACTGGAGGGAGAGGGGAAAGAAGAGGGGCCGGGAGGGGGGGCGGTTAGACAGGGTGTTGGGGGGGACAACTTTCTTGAGACACCGCCCAAGCCCAGCCTCAGGATCTCTGACATACCTTCTGCAAATGTGCTCATCACAGGGCAAACGTCTTTATTCCACGGAGCCATTTCTCATGCCCTAACAAACCAGTCTGGGAGAGCAGAATGGTGCAGAGAGGCCGGTGGAGGGATGGGCTGGGGTCTGCTCTGGGGGGTGGGAAGGTGACTGAGGGGCATCGGGGAAGAGAGCACAGGAAGAGCAGGGTAGAAACAGAAGATGGAAGCCCCCCCAGCGCTCCCACCAGCCTCAGGTTCAGAGCATCCCCTTGTCCTTCTTGGGCCTGCTGGGTGGATAGAGATGGTCCTGAGTCAGGACCCAGGGCTAGGATGAACTCTGTCATGTCAAGGCATGGAGTGTGTGAGGCTAATGCGGGAAACGTTTTCCTCTGAGCCCTTTGACTTCACTTGGTTGTCCTGCCACCAAGCAGTTGTCCTCTCTGAATTATAATTTATACCAGCAGATTCCCGCGGGTGTGGCTAACTAAGGGGAAGGTAGGCTCTTATTTCCACATCAACAGACTTAAAAAAATATAATGGCTTTTTTCTTCAAAGATTTTATTTATTTATTTATTTGACAGACAGAGATCACAAGCAGGCAGAGAGGCAGGCAGAGAGAGAGGAGGAAGCAGGCTCCCTGCTGAGCAGAGAGCCCGATGTGGGCCTCGATCCCAGGACCCTGAGACCATGACCCAAGCCGAAGGCAGAGGCCTTAACCCACTGAGCCACCCAGGTGCCCCAATATAATGGCTTTTTAGAAAAACTAGGCATCGATATTAGCCGGGATTACTGATTTTTAAACAGAGGATGCAATTGAAGCAAGAGCTAAAGAAATATAACACGGCCTGTCAGATGCCACACTCAACATACTCAACAACAAATCCTTACTGAGTGTCCGTTGAGTGCCAGGCACCGCGCTGAGAGCTTTGAGGTCATGTTTCTCCTCTGAGTCCTCATAACCCCCGTAACTCCCACGGCCCTGGTGCCATCCCCACTTTACAGGTAGGTTAAGTTACATGGCCAAGGTCACATGGCTAGTGAGGGTTGGACCCAACACCATGTGGTTCCGAAGTCCATTCTCTAAACCACAACACTGTATTTTCCTTAATTCATGCTCTCCCCTTGTCTGGGGGGGGGGGTGTACAGTAGTGTGCCGGGGTCCTCCCCAACTCCATTCAGCGACATCATGTTGGAAGCTTGGAACTGACCAGGGTAGGAATAGTTTACACTATGGAAAATGGCAAATGCTATGGGTTAGGTTTTCTGTTGGTTTGTTGGTTGGTTCCCGAAGAGCTGTTTACTAAACTTTCACCAGCACACCCCCGGGGAAGGACCCAAGGGGAAGGGGAAACATTACACTGTAGTTCATGGCAAGTTCTCCCCATCAGAGGCAACTGGAGAGAGAGTCTGGAGACGTGAGTTCTACACCCGGCGTTGCTAGTAAGGGACCCTGACTTGAGCAATTTGTCCTCATTTGCTTTGGATAGTCTTTCAGGTGCCAATATGGCCACAGGATTAAGTATAAAACTATTTAAATAAAGAGCCTGGAGCCACAAAATGAAGCTTAACTGCGTTTCAGTTTTTGCTCACGAACATAAGGCGGCTCCCCTATTCGTGTGCAGAGTAGGGCTGGGGCTGTGGGTGCGTGTGCAAAGCACATGTTGCTGTAGGAGCTGCTTGGGTGTGGAGGACATTCCTTCTGCTTCCTCTTTCGTTCCTCACTGTGTCTGGAGCCAGACAGACTAGGGTAGAAAGCCACCTCTTCCCACCTCTGTGACCTTAGACAGGTTGCTTGGCTTCTCTGCGTTTCCATTTTCTCTACTGGAAAACGAGCATAATCAATAGTGTCTATTCACAGGGTGGTGTGAGGACTGAATGAGATGATGTACACCAACTGCGGGGTACTCACTTGGCACGGAACAAGTGCTCAGTACCTTTGCAGTGTTGCCGCGTTTCTCCCCGCTGCCCTCCTGCAGTTTCTTTCGGCGGGGGGGGGGGGGGGGGGTTCCTTCCCCCCCCCCCCCCCCCCCCACCCCCTAGCTGCCAGGGCCCTTGTACAGGTGGCCAGGGCTGAAAAGGAGGGGCTGCTCTCTCCTGCCCCCCACTGTGGGAGCAAACCCCCCCCACAAGTATGCAAACCATTGTGTGTTCCTACAGCTGGGAGGAAGGTGTGATCCTGGGGTCTCTTGCTCCCAGGGGTGGAGGCTCAGGCCACAGGGGCACAACCCTGAACTCCGCAGGCAGGTCAGCTGGAAGGACGCCAAAGAGGCTGTGGGAGTTCCTAGTCTACTCACCCTGAGCAGCTGTGCCCTCTGTGCATGTGGTTCAGAAATGCCCTTCCGTGTGGGTTGCTTCGGGCGGGACTGGTCCTCTTCTTGTACGTCTGGCGGTGGGCATCCTGGGGTGGCTTCCGTCTGTGCCCTGGCCTTGGCTCTGGGAGACCCTGGTCCTCTAGCTTCACACCCCTCCGCATGTTCCAGCCGACTTCCCCACGGGCGTCTGAACACAAACACAGGGTCTTCTCTTTTTCCATCTTTCAGCACTCCCTATCCCCTGATCCTGGGGGACAGTGGCTCTACCAGCTTGGAAAACCCCCTTTCCCAATCCTCTCTCCTGACCCTCTGTCTCCAGGACACCTTGCAATTCACCTCTCACCCTGGATCTGTTTCTCTTTACTTTCTTGGCCTCCCATCCCTGTTACCTACCATGCCAACCCCCACCCCACCCCCGCCCTGCCCACCATGGTCTGGCCTTATAATACCCTCTGGACCCTTGACTTAAGGCTTCCTGAGGGTAGGTTGAACACACAAAGGCTTGAGCAGGACACTGACGAGTGGAACCAGGACCCCCAATGAAGTCAGGATGCAAGGCTCCATCCCTAAGCTCTTTTGCTCTCTGGGGCGGTCATCCTCTTCCCCCAGCTTCTCCTCACGGCAGTGTTGTGGCTGCGAAAGCTGTGGCCTCATCAACGCCCATAGAGAATGAAGGATATCTCTCCCTGGTCTAGTTCACAAACCCTGGGAAGGACTGGCTTGTCCAAGCCTGGGACATGGGCTCAACCTTGGCTGCATCACTGTGCTGACCAGGTGGGGTTCCAGGATGGGTCAGGCATGGGCCACCCGGCTGCTCGGGTGCATGATCACATGAAGTGCTGTCCAGAAGCAGGCAGATGCTCTGCTGAGCCAGGAAGCAGGACGCCACTGCAGGTGAAGGCAGTCTGTCTGCCCCCCCAGTCCAGCACTGACTACAACAAGCACACACAAAGTTGCACGGGGACACTAGGTCCAGACATAGACGATGCTGCCCCATCAGGGATTTGTCTCAGGAGAGCCACAGTCATGTGTGGAGCTAGAGGACAATCTTTTATCATTATCATCATTATTATTATTATTATTATTACTACTATTACTATTATTATTTTATGAACCAGAAATGCTTATTGCAGAAATTTGGCTACAGTTCTAGTTGGGCGGTTCTGGTTGAGGCTGGACCAGGGCCCCCTGCCAGGACTGGGCAGGTGGGGCAAGAAGCAAGCAGAGGGAGTGTGTCTGGGCCTGGGGCCTGGAGCTGCAGGCTGATGCTGGGAGCTGGGCTGCAAGAGAGGCCTGTGCCCTTCAGTTCCATGTTTAGGGCCTTTGCCACACCATCCTCCATCACCATGAAGAACCTCTTGAATTGTTCATTCCCAAGGAGTGACACCAGTGAATCATCTGTTAACAAATCTGTCTCCTTCCCAAAGGCCCCAGTGGGTTCAGGAGCCAAACCCTGCTTTCCAAGCTGGGGGCTCTCCCCGCCTCCCCAGTCACAGACATCGTGGACACTCAGGTGACCAGCAGGACCTCCTTGGCCTGCAGAGTGTCGCCCTGCTGTATGAATCCTGGCAGGTGGGCCTTGGGACAGCCCTGTGAATTCGTGGGTGGAGGTCTAAATGGGAGTCATAGAACAGAAAGCACTTCCCCAGCTTTGCTGTCCCCGGACTATGAGAAGAGGGTGTGGGTAGAGGGCCTTGTGGGGGTGGGCACAACTCCTACACCTTTAATACTCCTTGTTACCTGCTTGCTACTTGCTGCTACCAGGAGGGGTGGAAACAAGGACTGTTTATGTTAGGGGCAAGGCCTAGGTTTTGAATTGGGATAAAATCTGGCTGGGGAGAGGTACAGTTTGGGGAAACGGGTTGAGACAGAATAGAGGGTAATAATTGAGTCACCAGTGGGTCCCAGCCCTGGACGTGTCTCATGCCCACAGGCCTCTGAGAACCTCCTGGCCATCTCCCCCTACTGTGTGGGGAACACACATACATAACAAACAAACACACATACATAACAAACCAATCCAAACCCGTTTTTATTGTGTCACAGATTTTGTGCGACAGGAATTTGGAGAGGGCACAGTGAGAATGGTTTGTCTCTGGGGACCTCAGCTGGGTTGACTCAAAGGCTGGGGGAATAATCTGGAAGTCTTCATTCATATGTTTGGCATTTGAGGCTTGCAGTGAGCTGGAAGGTGGCTTGGCTCTGGGTCAGAAACCTCCACCAGCCTCTCCATAGGAACTTTGTGCGGGGGCTACTTTGGGCTTCCTCCCAGCATGGCAGCTGGATTCCAGGACAGGCACCCCCAGAGAGCCAACAGAAGCTGTGTGCCCCTTCTAGTCTAGCTGTAGAAGTCATACAGTGTCACTTCTGCCACATTCTATTCAGGGAAGCAGTCACAAGCCAGCACAGATTGAATGGGAAAGGAATTAGCTGCTTCTTCATGGGGAGAGACAAGGTGATACTGTAAAGAGTTTATGGGAAAGGAGATGTTGTTGAGGCCCTTACCAAAAGTACAAACAGCCACACCTTTGGAAAATTCAACTGCCGCACCCATAAATTGGGAAAATGAGAGGGTCCAGGGGCAGACAGAGCCTCACACCCACTTCACAGAGGGGACAACTGAGGCTACAAAAGTCATTGAATTGATAAAGGGCCCTTGGGGTGCCTGGGTGGCTCAGTCGTTAAGTGTCTGCCTTCAGCTCAGATCATGATCCCAGGGTCCTTGGATCGAGCCCCACATCTGGTTCCCTGCTCAGCGGGAAACCTGCTTCTCCCTCTCCCACTCCCCCTGCTTGTGTTCCCTCTCTCACTGTGTCTCTCTCTGTCAAATAATAAATAAAATCTTTTAAAAAAAAGAAAGAAAAAGGGCCCTTAAAGCCCAACATATACTCAATTTAGGGATTCTTTCTATGGAATCCCATGGAGCTAAGGATCTAGTCTCTTTCTGAATGCCTATAATGATGTGGAGATCATTAGCTTACAAAGTGGCCCATTCCAATTGCTGCACGGCTGAAATTGTCAGAAAGTTCTTAGATTGTGATAAAAGCTGTGTCCCTGTAATGTCTGCTCATTGGCTCTGATTATGCCCCCAGTGAATGAGGATGGGACAAGAAAGAAGGAAACTAACACTCTTGGGTGCTGTGTGTCGGGCCTGTGTCTGGGCCCCTCACAGCCCTTTCCTGGAGGATAAAAGTGTGCCAATCCACTCACTGTCGATGGAGTTGTCACTTTTCCATCCTGAGGTCTTTCCCCTTTTCCTCTATGACCCGTTTTCTATCACCTTTGCTTATGTTCCAGCTTTTCCTGGCTCTTTTTTTTTTTTTAAGTAGCCACATCACACAAGATCAGCTTACCTTAAGCTTGCAATCAGCCAAACATCGCCAGTCATTTTTCATTTCGACTACTGCTGCCCCTGATCTCTCCCGTGCCACCTTTCATCCAGGAGTCTTCTCATCAGACCAGGATTAGAACGAAGATGGATAGCCAGGGGTCCATGGATGGCCCCAAAGGACGTCTGAGCTCAAGGGGTGCCTGAAGGGTGGGACCTGTGAGCTGTCTCAGGTGGACCAGGGGTCAGCCTGAGCTCTGGCTTCCTTCTAGCCCAACAGGTTTATTCAGAGACTGTGAGGACCATCCCTTAACACTCACCATGCCCGTCCCCTTCTTGCTTATGGGGGAGGGGACAAACCACAGGGATAGGGACATAACGTTCCTGACAGGCTTACAAGTACGTCACCTGGGTCTGGCCTGGAGACAGGCTTACTGCCCGGCATGAAGGGTGAGGTCACGGGGAAGACTACAGAGGTGGAGAGGATCAGAGAAGGCTCACTGCAGCTCTCCTTCATTTGGGCCTCAGCAGATTCTTTGTCATGTACATATGTATAAAAAAAGAGTAGAAGCATGTATTAATTTTAGGTGAATCCTCATAAATTGACATGTCCCTTGAACACAGTATGAGGACTTCCAGAAATGCAAGTGGCCAAAACAAAACTAAAACTAGTTTCAGTAAGAAAGAGAATATACTGGCTCACCTGCTGTGAAGGCCAAGGGGAGAGTGGGCTTCAGGCTGGACTGGATCCAGGGACTTGGAGGAATCATCAGACTTGTCATCAGAGGACTCCGTTGCTCTGATTGGCATCATTTGCTTCTACCATAAATTGTTTCTTCAGGTAGTGGTAGCCAAGGCTGTAAGAACTTTGGGGTCCTAGCCTTGTGATTCTCAATCTAAAAAAAGTGGACATGGGGCACCTGGGTGGCTCAGCGGGTTAAGCCTCTGCCTTCAGCTTGGGTCATGATCTCAGGGTCCTGGGATCAAGCCCCGAATCAGGCTCTCTGCTCCACAGGGAGCCTGCTCCCCCCTCACCCCCGCCTACTGCTCTGCTTACTTGTGATTTCTTTCTCTGTTAAATAAATTAATAAAATCTTTAAAAAAGAATAAAAGAAACGGACACTATCTCTCCTTCAGAATCAGTATATAAAATCCCAGGGAAGGACTCTGATTGCCCTGACATAGGTCACATGCTTCTCCTGGGCCAATCTTTGTAGGCAGAATGATAGGATAGAAGGATTGGCCGGGTCTGGATCATATATCTTTTCTAGTGGCCTGCTGCCTCCCAGGCATCCAGGGGCAGGAAGGAGTATAACAGGCCTTAGAGGACAGGAATGAGCAAATCAGGAATTAAAGCTATCCTGTCTTCTGGATCTATCTAATATTTCATATCTGCTTCTTTTTGTCCACTTCCTCATTCTCCTGTTTTCCTTTGAAGATGAGCTGCTGCTGCTGCTGCTTTTTTTTTTTCCTTTCTCAGTGTCTACCATGGCTCAAAATGGCTGCCTCAGCCCCAAACATTAGTGACTTTTAGGAGCTTAACACCTCCTGTGGCTGAGTTCAGATTTTCAAGGAAGAGAGAATCTGCTTGGTTGCAGGGATAGGTGTTCACTACTGGACCATTCTGCTGTGGTGAACATGCAGTACGGACATGGCCTCTGAGGTCTCCCCCTTGAACAGGCCTGGTAGGAGCAGTTCCTTAGAGAAGGGAGCTGCGGGTAGAGCAGGCATTTTGGACCAACAACATATTGTACTAGTCCCAGGTAACCCAGGGAAGGGCAGAGTATGGCACTCTCCTTGCCCTCAAGTAGCTTCAAGTAGAGCTGGGCAGGCAAGATGCTCATTTGGGCCAGGGCTCATAGGCCCCTGGAGAAAGGCAAGGTCATCGTGGGCCAGGGCAGGCAGAACAAACTTGTCCTAGAGGTGGTGAGAATAGAGCTGGCTTTGTCAGGTGGGCAGAAAGGAAAGGACAAGATACTCCAGAGCATGGAGCAGATGTTCTCTTCCTCACACCTGAGCTGGCTCATTTAAACTAATACACAAATGCATCTGAGGTGTCACGATTGAACTTTGCCTCAAAGCATGGGCTCTAAAGAGGAAGCTTCTATGAGCCTTTCTATCTCCTCCCCCAGATTCCCACCAGACTCCTTATAACACCCTCCACCCCAGGATGCCCAGGAAGTGACCCTCCCCCCTCTGCCACTCCCCATCTCTGGACATGTGTGTGGAGGCTGCAGGGAGTTTTTCATGACTTTTTGGAAAGTCAAGGATGTCTGTCTCCAAAAGCCAAGGAAGGAAGGGAGGAAAGGAGGGAGGAAGGAAAGGAGGGAAGGAGGGAGTAAGTAAGTAAGTTTGGTTCAAGAATAAAAAGAGGAATATAACTGTTTGCATCTGGAGAAGGTAAAGAACTCTAAGGTAGGGACTTCCTTATTGTGGATGAAGAGAGGTCCAGGGCAATTCTGGCCTTGCTCAAGTTCTCATGGTGGGATTAGAACCCTGGCTTCTCACTTCCCCGGGGCCCAGAGCTCTTTCCATGAGCCCTTGCTGGCCTGGCTGGGATAATGGGGGGGGGGGGGGGGGGGGGGGGGGGCTTGGGGGGAGGGCATGGGGAAATGCCTCACTGTCACAAAGTGGGAGTAGAGGCTCAGCCCAGGAAAGTGTGGCCAAAACCCAGTTCTCCTGGGAGCCCCGAGGGATCCAGAAAGTGACTATGAGGTCACCAGTGGCTCCTCCGGGAACTGGGCTAAAGTCCCTCCAATAGGCTTTATCTGGGCAGATTCCATTTCCTGTTGGAGGAAAAGGAAGAGATCTTTGTGTTTCTCTGCTGTTTTCCCCTTTCAGGCAGATCAGAAACCAGATTGAGTCAGATAAACCCAGTTGAGAAGAAAGAGGCCCTGGCTGGCTGGGAAGAGAAGGGTCCCTTTCCCAAGTCACGCAGGAAGACACCCAGAGAGACCCTTCCCCTGCAGAGGAGGGAGAAGGGGTTCAAATGGGTCTCCCCTTAGACTCGTAATAATAGTATTTCCAAACGAGGTTGTACCTACAGTGACTGTGTTATTATTTTGCATCTGGTTAAGAGCGACAGATTGTTAACCATGAACTTAAGGACTTCACACTCCTTCACAGTTTCAGCAAGGGCAGTCTCACGAAATGCAAGGGGCCCCAACCTCACTTGACCTCCTCGAGGCTCCCTCGAAGGCAGTCTCGGAGGGCAGGGGGCGTGGAGGAGGAGGCAGAGGAGGTGCGGAGGGGAGAGTGGCTAGAGGGAGGGGAGAGGGGCAGGGAGGAGCAGAGAGGAGGGGTGCGGGGAGTCCGGAGGGAAGGAAACAGGAAAACCGGAGGGAGGACGAGGAGGGAGCCCGGCGAGAGCGCGCGAGGGGCGAGGGCAAGGTGACCGCGGGTATCAGTGAGGGGCCAGTTGTCAGGGTTCTATCTGCGCCGTGATTGATGGGAGCCTGGGTTTTTCTGTCAGCCTGTCACGGCGCAGGAATGTTTAATGTTCTCATTATTGGTTACGCTGTTGTGTATATTTCTCTGTCAGCACCGCGGACCCAGCTGAACTGGCAGAGCACTTCAAAGGCCTGCGGGTCATTCATCATCCCCATGACGCTCCGGCAAATGCTCAGCTTCAGCTCCGCGCCAGGGATTTGTTATGACTTGCGAGCCGGCTGACAGACAGGACGGTGGCGGCCGCGGGAGGGGGACGCGCGGGAGGGAGGCTCGCAGCCCTTTTGTCACTCCGGGGGAGAGGCAGCGCCCAGCGCCCGGAGTCGGGGCGGGGTGGCAGGTGGGGGGCCTGGGTGGGGGAGGCAGAAGGTGCAGCCTGGTCGGGAGTCACCCACGGGGGGGGGCAGGGGTGCACGGGGGGCTGGGGTCCCAGGACCCCCCCCACCCCCCGCCCCAGGCTGTCCTCGCAGGCCCAGGGAGCGCCCTCGCCCCTCCCGTTCCACCCTCCTCCTCTCCGCTGGCGGCTGCGTCTCCGAAAGTTGTGCTGAAAACCCAGAGGTTGGGGAAAAAAGGGAAACTTGCAACCGGCCGGGGCCGGGAGGGGCGGGGTTGGGGGGGGGTAGGGGAGGGGAGGGGAGAGCAGCAGAATATCGGAGCTTTGTTTCCTTTCCCAGGCCGTGACATGATTAATCGTTTTCTTCTGATCTAATTTTGGAACATGAAAAACAGCACATTTGTCTTGAAGAAAAATGATGTGCCGAACTGCGCAGATGGAAATTTCGAGCAATGAGAAAGATTAAAGTGAAACCCCACTCCTTAGACCTAATCATGAGTTGTAGATTATTCTGTCGGCCCAGCCAGATGGTAGCTCTGATTCCACAGCCCCTTCTTATATTAATGAATACTAGACTGTTATATTTGACTTAGGTAAGTGAAATGTCTATCAGAGCTAATGGACTGCCAGCCAGCATAACACATGTTGTACCGCTAAGGGTCCTTGCTGCATTTTTCATGTTTTATACTAATGTAGAACATTTTGTTTCCTACTGTTTTTCATCATTGTCACTGTTTGCTAAATATTTTCACATGGAAGGGGGGGAGGGAGACAAAGTCATGAGGAAAAAGAACCCCCCCACCAAACTTGTGTCCAGAGCTAATTTCCTCCCGTTGGGCTTGGCTATAACTCTACGAGTAAAACAGTCACCCCAAGCAATGCGTACAGGAACTCAATAGTAACGTGATTAAGTTCCTAGTCAACAAGACTACACTGGACTGTATGTTAACAAACCTAATTATAGCCCCGTAGTGATAAATTGGGCCAGGGCCCTTGCCACACATCTCTGAGGTCATGTCTGGAAGAGCAGCTTGACCCTCTTGTCCCAGGGGAGAGAACTGTCCTGGAGAGAAGTCCCAAGCTCAGCTTGCATGAGGGGCTCTCCTGACTCAGGGGGTCCTCTGCCTGGGGAGGGTGGGTGCAAGGTCGGAAACGTGGTGGTGGAGCTGAAGGTCAGAGGTATGAGCCACCAGGCCTGAGGCTCTCCTGGAGGAGGCTGAAGGGGGGCGGCTTCAAGCTGTGGGCACCAACAGTGTTGTGAGCGTTGCCAGGATGCCTGAGAGGAGAGCGTGCTGTTCCCAGTTCACTGGTTCCGTGGAGGCCTCGGGACCTGGTGGCTCACCTTCTCTGGGCCCCATGACGGCAGCCCCTTCTTCCAGCACCTTCTCTGTGCACTGGTGAGGCCCCGAAGAGCTTGCTGTTCAAGAGGAAATCCCGAGTACTTATTTGTGAAAACCCCAAGGCTGGCTGGGACTAGTGTCCTGGAGAAAATGAGTCCTGGAGATGGAATCTGAAAGCTGTTTGGGCAGATAAGATGCAGGCGGTTGAGAGATCCCTTCAAAGGGGAATATCTTTTTTTTTTTTTTTTAAGATTTTTGTTTATTTATTTGACAGAGAAAGAGAGCTCAAGTAGGCAGAGAGGCAGGCAGAGGGAGAGGGAAAAGCAGACTCCCGGTTGAGGAAGGAGCAGGATGCAGGACTCCATCCCAGGACCCTGGGACCATGACCTGAGCCGAAGGCAGACGCTTAACTCACTGAGCCACCCAGGCACCCCCAAAGGGTAGTGTCTTGAGAAAAAAATGGAAAGAAATACACAGAGAGGAGAGACCTATACAAGACAACACATGAGAGAGAGGGAGAGAGACAGAGAGAGAGGGAGGAAGGCAGAGAGAGAGAAGGAAGAGAAGAATGCAGGGAAAGAGAGAGACATCGAGGCAAGGAGGTATAAATACCAACAGAGAAGATAGCCAATGAATTCAAACTATTCTTGCTCCAGCCAAAATGAGCTCCCTAAAAAGCGAATTTCACCCCTGCTTAAAATTCTTTCTTGGTGGTGATTCTTGCAGGAGTCAGTTCAGATGTCTTGGCTGTGAAGAGATGACCCTTTTCCATCTACTCCCAGCTTACTTCTCCAGCCTCATCTCTCACCTCTCCTTCACTATGAACCCTGCACTTCTGCCACAGGAGCCTTCTCCAGGCTCTGAAGAATGCTAGGCTCTTTCACAACAATGTATTTGTGTCTGTGTTTGTTTGTCCCACTCCCTTCCATTCTTTATCTGGCAAACTCCTATTCATCCTTCAAGACCCAACACCCATGTGTCCTCCTCTGCCCCTTTCCTCACATTCCTCTGGGCATTATTTAATACTCTGGTCTTCCATCACATTTTGTCCACATCCCTGTGGAAATATGGGCTGGGTTGCATTGAAAAATGCATGTTTTTGTAAACACACTTCTACATTTCCTTTCCTTTCCAACTAGTTGTGCATTCATCCGTTTGTTCATGCATCTGAGTAGTGCGTCTTGAGAACCTACTGTATTGCCAGGTGTTGTTTCAGGCCCTAGGGATTCAGCCCGGTACAAAATTCTCAGCCCTCTCAGAGGTGCCATTTTGGTATTATCTGTGTGGGTCTGTTAGTGAGGCTTCTTCTCAGGAAGAAATAGAAATTCATTTAGGCCAGCTCTCATAGTGGGGGTTATTGTAAAATAGTGGCAATAAAGGAGCGAAAATCTCATGGGGACCCAAGACAACTGGATGGCTTCTGAACAACCTCTCAGCTTCTATAACTCATTATTGGGTCACTCATGGCCCCTCTCAGGCCTTACTGCCGTTTTAAAAACTTTGTATTGTGGTATACACGCAGAAAACTGCACATAAGGGGCACCTGGGTGGCTCAGTCCCTAAGTGTCTGAACTTCTGTTCAGGTCATGATCCCAGGGTCCTGGGATGGAGCCCTGCATGAGGCTCCCTGCTCAGCAGGAAGCCTGCTCCTCCCTCTCCCACTCCCCCTGCTTTGTTCTCTCTCTCGCTGTGTCTCTCTGTCAAATAAATAAATAAAATCTGAAAAAAAAAACTGCACATGAACACAGCTCAATGAATTTTCACAAACTATAATTCACAATAAGATTAAGCGACAGAATATTTAGCACTCCAGTGTCCCCTCTTGTCGTCCTTTTCCGTTTCATTTTTAAGTTAAATTCCCACCCAACTTCCCTCCATTATTTACTGTGACATTTTGATTTCTTTTTCAGTGGGTTTGTTTTTCTGAACAGCTTTATTGAAGTAAAATTTACATTCCACAAAATCATCTATTGTATAGAATATTACTCAGCCATAAAAAAGAATGAAATCTTTCCATTTACTACAACATGGATGGACCTAGAGGGTATTATGCTAAGTGAAATGAATAAGGCAGACTTGAGAAAGAGAAATACCATATGATTTCACTTATATGTGGACTCGAAAAGACAAAACAAATGAGCAAACAAACTCATAAATACAGAGAACAAACTGGTGGTTGCCAAAGGGGAGGGGTTGGGGGAGAGGTAAAATGGGTGAAAGGGATTAAGAGGTACAAGCCTCAAGTTATAAAGTAAGTCATGGAGAGAAAAGTACAGCATAGGGAATATAGTCAATAATATTATAATAACGTATGGTTATAACGGATGGTGATTACACTTACTTCGCTAAGTACTGAGTAATGTGTAGCTTTGTCAAATCAATATGTTGTACATCTGAAACTAATATAACATTGTATTTCACTTATATTTTAATAAAAAATCACCCATTGTAAGTGAACAATGCAATGATTTTTAGTAAACTTGTAGAGTTGTACAATCATGACTATAATCCAGTCTTAGAACATTTCCAACATCCCCCCCAAATTCTCTTGGGCCCATTTTCAGTCAATCCTAAGTTCCAGCCCCAGTCCTAGGTAAAGAGCTTTTACATCTAGGTCTGTGATCTATGTGAAAAAAATACGACAACTTTTTTGAGATACAATCTGCTGGCTATAAATTCCATCCTTTAAAAAGGTAAAATTCAGTGGTTTTAATATATTACAAAGTTGTGTAAATATCACCACTCTCTAATTCCAGAATATTTCATCACCCAAAAAAAGAACCCCCCCACCCCATGCTTAAGCAGTCACTGCCCATTCCTTCCTCCCCCAATCCCTGGCAAGCACAAATCTGTTTTCTCTCTCTATGGATTTGCCTATGCTAAACATTCCGTACAAATGGAATCATACAGTATGAGGCCTTTGTGTCTGGCTTGTTTCACTCAGCATAGTGTTTTCAAGATTAATCCATGTTGTAGCATGAATGAGAACCTCATTTCTTTTTTATGGCCAAATAATATTCCTATATTACCATATGGATTTATAACATTTTGTTTATCCATTCCTCATTGATGGAGATTTGGGTTGTTTCCATTTTCTGGCAATTATGAATAATGCTGCTGTGAACATGCGTGTACAAATTCTTGTGTGCACATATGTTTTCAATTCTCTTGGCTATATATTGAGGAGTAAATAGGATTGCTCGATCATATGCTAACTCTAACTTTTGACTGTGATCCATTTGAAGCTAATTTTTGTATAGGTATAGGTTGAGAGTCTAAGTTCATTTTTATTTTCATACGAATATCCAGTTTGTCCCAGCACATAACTTTTTAAAATCATCAATTATCACTTGGGTATGTCAGAAGTTTTTCCTGCAACTACTGAGTGAGGTAGTAAAATCTCTAGTCTTACTGTTTATTTATTTCTGTTTGAAATTATCATGTAAGTTTTGTTCTTTATTCTTTTAATATGGTAGACTATATTAATTTATCTTCAAATATTAAACCAACCTGCCATACTTGGGATAAATACACTTAGTCACAGGATGTAATCCTTTTTATGTGTTGCTGAATTTGGTTTGCTAGTATTTTGTTAAGAATTCTTGCATCTGTTTTCATGAGGGATGTTGGTTTTCTTTTCTTTTTTCTGTGACATCTGTGTTTGGCTTTGATTTCTCACTAAATCTAGCATCATAGAATGATTTGCAAGTACTCCCTCCTTCCACTATTTTTTGAGTTTGTGAAGGATTGGTATTATTTCTTCTTTAAATATTTAATATTTGATTCACCAGTAAAGCCGTCTGGGCTTAGTCTTTTCTTTGTGGGAAGATGTTTAATTACTCATTCAGTTTCATTTTTCATCATAAGTTTTATCAGATTTTCAATTCTTTGTGAGTAAATTTTGGTAATTTGTGTACTTCTACAATTTTCCCACTTAATTTTAGTTGTCTAATTTGATGGCATAAATTTGTTCATGTATTCTCTTACAATCCTCTTAATTTTTGTAGTATCAGTAATGATATGTCTTCTTGATTTTGGTAATTTGTATTTTCTCTCACTTTCTAGATAGTAAGGTTAAGAATTTTCCAATTTCATTGAGTTTTTCAAATAACTGAATTTGGCTCTATTGATTTTTCTCTATTTTCCATTTCATTGATTTATGTTCTAAGAATGTTATTTAATTAACAGATTTTTGGCATTTCTCCTGTTTCTTTCTTATGGATCTCTAATTTAGTTTTGTTGTGGTCAGGGAACATATTTTGTATGATTTCACTCTTTTTAAAGTTAAATGGACCTGTTTTGTGCTCTAGCATATGATTTATCCTGGAGAATGTTCCATGTGTTCTTGAAAAGAATGTTTATTTCCCAGTCTTTGGGTAGAATGTTGTGTACATGTCAGTTAAGTCAAGTTTGTTGATAGTGTTATTCACATCTTACATGTTTTTTCTGGCTTCCTAACTGATTGATCAATTATTGAGAGTAGGATCTTGAAATCTACAATTATTATTGTTGGATTGTCTATTTCTCCTTTCAATTTCATCAGTTTTTGCTTTATGTATTTTAAGGCTCTCTTGTTAAAGGCATTCACATTTATTTATTTATTTATATTTTAAAAAATTAACATATAATGTATTATTTGTTTCAGTGGTACATGTCTGTGATTCCCCAATCTTACACAATTCACAGCGCTCACCATAGCACATGCCCTTCCCATTGTCCATCACTCAGCCACCCTTTCCCTCCCACTCCCCTCCATTTCAGCAACCTTCCGTTTATTTCTTGAGCTTGAGAGTCTCTTATGGTTTATCTTCCTCTCTCGTTTTGTCCTGTTTCATTTTTTTCCTGTCTTCCTCCATGATCCTCTGCCTTGTTTCTCAAATTCCACATATCAAGTGCACACACATTTCTAATAGTTACTTCCTGATATAGTAATATATTCCTGATATATAAATATCCCTTATTATAAAAATTTCTCTCTTTATCTCTACTAGTATTTCTTGTCTTAAAGTCTATTTTGTCTGCTATTAATGTAGACTCTCATTAGTAAATTTGATTATTAGTGAAAATGATCATGATCTTCAAATATATAGAAGCTCTGCTAATTAAACTTCATTTAAAAATATTTCTTTATTTCCTCTGTAAAACATACAAACTGATGCTCTAAGCACAATAAATACTTGTAACTGGTATGCTACTGTCCAACACTAGTTGTGTTGTCTGCTTACTACAAATCAGTTGTGTATGTTCCTAAGCTTGTTTATATCAGCTTTACTTGTAGTTTTCATTACCTACTTGATTTAAATATAACATAAACTTATAAAATCTGACTATAACAAGAAATGAATTTTTCTTTATTAACTAAATTGAATGTTTTAGAAAGACTCAATAAAAACAAACGGCAAAAAAATTGTGTCGAATTGACGGTGCATATGACAGCTAAAAATTTGAAGAAAAAAATCACAAATATTTAGAAGGAATTTCCATATGTGAAGAATTCTGCTTAAATTATAGCTGTGCTTACAGTGTAGAAGAGGTAGAGATGTCAAAATTATCTGACAAATTTTAAAGTAATCATGATAAAAATGTTCCAACAGACTATTATAAACATATTTGAAACAAACAAAAAAATAGAAAGTCTTAGCAAAGAAATAGGAGATATAAAGAAGAACCAAATGGAAATATTGGAACTAAAAATACCATAACCAGAATAAAAAGCTCAGGGAGTAGGATCAACAGTGGAATGGAAGACAGAGCAAAGAATCACTGAACCAGAAGTCAAAACTATGGAAATTATTCAATCTAAAAGAGAGAGGAGGTGGAGGAAAGACAGAAAGAGAGCTTTAGATATCTTCAGACTACAACAAAAGATCTAACATTTGGGACCTCAGTGTCAGGACACTGAAAAAGTATGAGAAGAAGTAATGGTGGAAACCTTTCCAAATTTGTCAAAAAACATAAACCTATAATTCAAGAAGCTGGATGATTCCCAAATAGGATAAACTGAGAGATGTCTATACTAAGATGCATGATAATTAAACTTCTGAAAACTAAAGTCTCAAAAGCAGGCAGATAAAAATGACACCTTACCTGAAATGAAAAACTATTTGAATTATGGTGTATTTCTCATCAGAAAATATAAAGGCCAGAAGAAAGTGGCACAATATTTTCAAGTGCTGTCAAATCAGAGTCCCACAGCCAGCAAAAATATCCTTCAGAAATGAAGAAAAAATGAAGACATTCTCTGATGAAGGAAAAGTATGAGGATTTGTCACCAGTAGAACTATCCTAAAAGAATGACAAAAGGAAATTTTCTAAACAGAAAGGAAATAATAAAATGAGAAACTTTAGAACAGCAGGAAGAGATAGTACAGTAGGAAAAAATATGGGTAAATATAATAGTCTTTCTCTTCTTAATTTTTCTAAAACAATGTTTAATAATTCAAACAATATTATAATACTATATTAGTGGTTCTAATTGAATATAAGGGAAATATTTAAGACAATTATAAGTGGGAGAGAATAAAGGAACATAAAATGAGATAAAGTTTCTATTCTTCATTGAACTGGTAAAATGGCATAGATTTTGACAAGTTATATGTATATAATGTAATACTTAGAGCAACCACAAAAAAAGCTCTGCAAAGAGATACACTGAAAATCACTATAGGCAAATCAAAATGGAAGTTTTAAAAAGTTAAGTAATCCACAGGAAGTTATAAGAGAGAAAAGAGAAATGAAAGCAGGATGAAAAAACAGAAAATAAAAAATAAAATGGTAGACTTAACCCAGCAGATCAATAATTACATTAAATGTAAATGATCTAAATACAGTAATCATAAGACAGAGAATGGCAGCTGGGTTTAAAAAACATCACCCAAGTAAGCATATGCTGCACACACACACACACACACACACACACGCACATAATTCCATTTAAATGTAATGATATAACCAGATTGAAAATAATAGGCTGGAAAATGATGTATTATGTAAATATGATCAAGAGTGAGCAAGAGTAGTGTACATGAAATAGACCAATACCAATTACAACACCAATTACCACAATTTACTCAATATGAAATAGATATTTTGAATAGTCCAATAACTGTTAAGGATATTGAATTTGTAATTTAAAAACTCCCAAATAAGAAATCTCCTGGCCCACATGGTAAAACTAATTACTTCACATCCTTGACAGCACTTGGTGTTGGCAGTCTTTTGAATTTTAGCCCTTCCAATAAATATGTAGGAGTATCTCATGTTGGTTTTAATTTGCTTGTCCCTACTGACTAGTTATGCTGAGTATCTGTTCATGTGCTTATTAGCCACCCATATATCTTCTTTGGTGAAGTATGGGTTCAGAACTTTTGGCACTTTAGAAATGGGATGGATTACTTGTTTTTGTATTGTTGAGTTTTTTTATTGTTGAATTTTATTGTTTTTTATTGTCTATTAATCTGTATATAAGTCTTTGTTAGAAATATGATTTGCAACTGTTTTTTCCAACCCATGGCTCATTTTTGAATTCTCTTCTGTGAAGCAAGAGTTTTTAATTTTAATTTTAATAAAGTTCGAATTAACATTTTCTTTGTGGGTCATGCTTTTGTGGATTGTGCTTTTAGTATCTACTCTTTGCCTAATGTAGAGTCATGCAGATTGTCTTTTGTATTTCTTTTTTTTTAAGATGGTTATTTTATTTCTTTATTTTATTAACACATAATGTATTATTTGCCCCAGGGGTACATGTCTGTGAATCATCAGGCTTACACACTTTATAGCACTCACCATAGCACATACCCTCCCCAATGTCCATAACCCAACCACCCTCTCCATACCCTCTACCCCTGGCAACCCTCAGTTTGTTTTGTGAGATTAAGAGTCTTTAAAGGTTTGTCTCCCTCCCGATCCCGTCTTGTTTGTCTTTTGAGCCTGGAGTCAGGCTCCATGCTGAGTTGTGGAGTTGGCTTGAGATTCTCTCTCTCCCCTTCCCTCTGCTCCACCCCACCAAGCTTGCGCTTTCTCTTTCTTAAAAAAAGAAAAGAAAAGAAAAAGTGATGCTCCAAAAAATTAAAACTGGTTCATGACCACAGGGTACATAAATGATGGAGTTGAAATTGGAATACTGCAGGTTTGGCTCCAAGGTCCATGCTCTCCATTTTGCTTCTGGATATAGTGGATTCGCTTGTATCATACCAACCTCTTTGCCAAAAACAACTAGGAAAGCAAGTTTTAACACAAAGAAAAGTTACCAGGACAATGAAGACTTGAGAGGCCAAGACTATCAAGACTAAAAAAAGTCCATTCATGTGAACCTGACAGATGGCCACATTTTTTTGCAGGCATTTGTAGATTAGCAAGCAAACATCTGAGGGGCCCAGAAACCAAGTAGTTGTGTTGTTGTTATTGTTGTTGTTTGTTTTTTTAAGAAGGACTAATCTTTTTTTTTAAGATTTTACTTATTTATTTGACAGAGAGAGAGACCACAAGTAGGCAGAGAAGCAGGCAGAGAGAGAGGGGGAAGGTTTCTCCCACATGGGTCTCCTTGCTAGGCAGGGAAATTGCATCTCCTTCTGCCTGCTGCTCTCCCTGCTTGTGCTCTCCCTCTCTCAATCTCTTTGATAAATAAATAAACAAATTCCTAAAAAATAAATAAATAAAATAAAAAATCATTACAGACTGATTCTAAAATGTACGTGAGAAAGGTAAAGGATCTAGAACAACCAAAACGATTTTGAAAAAGAAGAACAATGTTGGAGGACGTGAACTACCTAACTTCAAGACTTAACTGTGATAATCAAGACAACGTGGTATTAGCAAAAAGACACAGAGATAAATGGAACAAAACAGAATCTAAAAATAAATTCAACAGACTTTTGACAAAGGTCAAAAACAATTCAATGGAGAAAGGATAATTATTAGTAAGTAGTGCTGTATTAATTAGATGTCCATATGCAAATAACAACAACAAACAAAACAAAAAAAAACCTTGACCCATGCCTCCCACCGTATATAAAAATGAATTCAACTCCTCCTATGTATATACCCAAGATAACCAAAAGTATATGTTCACAGCCATACCTGAATGTTCATAGTAGCATTACTCATAGAAGCCAAAAAGTGAAAACAACACCAAATGTCCATAGAATGATAAATGGATAAATAAAATGCAAATATCCATACAATAAAACATTATTCCACCATAAAAAGAAATTAAGTACTAATACCTGCTACAGAATGGATGAACCTTGAAAACATTACACTAAGTCAAAGAATCTCTAAAGACAAAAAGAAGATTAGTGTTGCCTAGGGCTATAGGAGGGGCAATGGGCAGTGACTGCTAATGGGCTCCTCTTCAGATGATGAAATACTCTGGAATTACATAGTGGAATTAGATAGTGGAGATGTTTGCATAACCTTGTGGATATTCCAAAAACCATCTAATTGTACACTTTCAAAAAAGTAAATTTCATAGTATGTGAATTATATCTCAATAAAACAAAATGTTTTTCAAAACTAACTCAAGGGGCACCTGGGTGGCTCAATGGGTTAAGCCTCTGCCTTTGGCTCAGGTCATGATCTCCAGGTCCTGGGATCGAGCCCCGCATCGGGCTCTCTGCTCAGCAGGGAGCCTGCTTCCCTTCCTCTCTCTCTCTGCCTGCCTCTCTGCCTACTTGTGATCTCTGTCTGGCAAATAAATAAAAATCTTGAAAAAAAATACGTTTTAAAATATAAAATGTAATATAATATATAATCTTAGAAAAGCACCAAAAACTGCTGTGTTGTTATTTGCTATTATTATTTTTACTTGGTCTTCTCTCCAGTTAGTGTTGTTTTCCATTGTATAATGTCATTCACACGTCCTTCCTAGGCTGCACTGGCTAGTAGGCGGGGTGCAAACTCTAGATCTGTGGTTCTCAGCCTTGGGGGAATGTTAGAATAACCTGTGATACTTTTTAAATTCTTAAGCCCTGAGTTGAACCAGGCCGATGGCATTAAAATGTTTGAGGTGGGGTATGGATATCAATCAGTATTTTTAAAAGAGTCCCAGGTTGTTCTAATGTTCAGTCAAGATTGAAAACCTCTGTTTCACTTCCTAGCTTTCTACATCCCTTATAGTCTGGCCCCAACCTATCTTTCTTATGACCCTTTCCCTGCTTCCCAACCTGAGCCATTCCCTGTAGCAAGCCCATCTGCTCAAAGTCCAGGCTTCTACCTGCATAATCTCCTAGACAAGGTGCAAGGATTAAAAACTGATGGTTTATCTCTTCCCCTTCCCTTTCAAGGTAGTGACGGTGGAGACCAAGACTGTGCTTTTTGTTCTTATGCCCTTCCTCTCGGCCTTTATCTCTTTACCATAACTTGGATCTGTTTCATGGTAAGTTTTGCTCTTTTTTTTTTTTTAAGATTTTTAAAAAACTTATTTGCTTGACAGACAGAGATCACAAGTAGGCAGAGAGGCAGGCAGATAGAGAGGAAGGGAAGCTGGCTCCCTGCTGAGCAGAGAGCTTGATGTGGGGCTTGATCTCGGGACCCTGGGATCATGACCTGAGCCTGAGCCAAAGGCAGAGGCTTTAACCCACTGAGCCACCCAGGCACCCCTGCTCTTTTCTTTCTTTTTTCTCTTTCTTTCTTTCTTGCTTGCTTGCTTGCTTCCTTCCTTCCTTCCTTCCTTCCTTCCTTTCTTTCTTCTTTCTTTCTTTCTACTACTTCTCCTTCCCAGACCTTCCATTCACCTTTCTTTTTCCAAGACTAAGCCAACCTCTGCTCCTGCCTAGAAACCCACTGTTTGTATACTTGGCCTTGTTAACTGGTAACTCGGCACAGTAGCTAATTCCCAGTGACAGGGCTTGAGAAACCTGCCTTGCTCTCAGGAGCCAAGACTGATCGACATCATGCTTATTCTTACCTCCACTCCTTTGTGCTTTGCCTTCTACCCAGAATTTCTCTACCTCTACCCCTTTCTCTGCTTATTTCATATCTATCCGTATGCATGTTTCACTTAGTCGATGAAGCCTGCTCAACATCTCCAGTGCAAACTGTTCTGCCGTCTCTGTCATACCCCTCCTGCTCACCCTGTATATTCCACACAATTTAACCTCCAAATTATATACTGGCCTCCAAGAGAGGACATGGGGACACAACAGGAATTCAATTCTTAATATTTGCTTGTTAGACTCACATGAAATTGACAGAAAGAAGCCTTAGCTCAAAATTCCCTAAATTGATTTCTTTTCCCCAAATAATAACAACAACAGCATGGGTTGGTAGGAATATGGTAGGGAATTGCATTTTTCTGTTGCTGCATAACAAAGTACCACAATTTGTTATTTATGCAACAGCTTAAAGCAACACCCATTTATTATCAATAAGTCGAGGTGGCTCCAGGCGCCTGGGTGGCTCAGTCGGTTAAGCATTTGCCTTTGGCTCAGGTCATGATCTCAGGGTCTTAGGATGGAGCCCCGTGTTGGGCTTCCTGACTAGTGGGGTTGGTTCTCTCTCTCCCTGTGCCGCTCCCTCTGCTTGTGCATGCTCTCTCTTTCTCAAATACATAAATAAATAAAATCTTAAAAAAAACACAACAACCTAAAAGTTCAGGTGGCTTGGCTGGGCTTTCTGCTTAGGATCTCACAAGGTCAAAATCAAGATACTGGCCACATTGGAGGCTCTGGGGAAGAATCTACTTCCAAGCTCATTCAGGTTGTTGGCTATTTCAGGTCCTGGTAGCTGTAGGACCAAGGTCCCCTTCTTCTTGCTGGCTGTTGGTGGGGGCTGGGATGGGAACGGGGGTTACTCTTAGGTCCTTCTATGAGAGCCTTCTATCTCAGCTGCAGAGAACCTCCTCTAGGCTGACTTGCTTTTACACTGGGAATCTCTGACTTCTTGCTCTACTACCAGTGGGAGAAAACTCTTTGCTTTCAAAAGGCTCACCTTGTTGGGCGAAGCCTACAAGATTATCTCTGTATCTTAAGGTCAACTGATTTGGTCTTTAATTACACCTGCAAAAGCCCTTCATGGAAGTACCTGGATTGGTGTTTGAATAACCAGGGGATGGAAATCTCAGAGAGCTATCTTTAGAGTTCCGCTTACCACAGGGAAGATGGATCAGAAGGCCAAATGTAAGGCCAAAGGCACTAAGAATGCAACAAAAGGACCAATGCCATGCAGAGTGAAAAACACCTTAAGGAACAGCTAGTCCATTCCTCTTTGCCTGATGGAGACACTAAGACTGGGAAGGGGATTCATAATTCATCTTCCACAAATCCACCCTGGGCCAGACACTGTATTAAATGTTTACGGAGGGGCGCCTGGGTGGCTCAGTCAGTTAAGTGTCTGCCTTTGGCTCAGGTCATGATCCTGGGGTCCTGGGATCAAGCCCACATCAGGTTCCCTGCCCAGTGGGGAGTTTGCTTCTCCCTCTCCCTCTGACCCTCTTGCCTGCTTATGCTCTCTCACACACACTCTCTCTCTCTCAAATAAATAAATAAAATCTTTAAAAAAATTAATTTTTTATGGAGAAGATACAGATAAATAAGACCCAGCATCTGCTTTTAGGATTTTATTACCCACGTGCCTAAGGCCCATGGAATCTAGTTTTCCTTTAGAAAATGGCCTGTTTATCCTTTGGAAACTCTAGAATTGTGTGCTAAAAAGAGATAAAATAGTCCAATGTTTCTCAAAAGTAGAACCAAGACTTTAGGTGACATGTAGACCAATATTTTAATTGTGTTTATTTTAACGTTACCTTCTATTTACGGCAAGTGACACTATTTCCCCTGCATTCTGTAAAGTTTTCCTCCTTCCTCCCTCTTTCCCTTTTTTCCCTCCAACTTAATCTCACCCTTACAGATCACCTACCGTGCAGAGACAGTAGAATGTGATATATAAGTATACGTTGGGCTCTGGAAATTAGAGAAAGCTGGATTTTGAGTCTTGCTTCTCCCCCGAGCAGCTCTTCACTTAAACTCTATAAGTCTCACTTTCTTGGTAGATAAGTAAAAATAAATATATCATTTGAGTGATATAATGTGTGTAACGTGCTTAATGAAAGGCCTGTCCCATTGTAAGCATTCAGTAGATGTTAGCTATTATGAACGTGGGCTCCGTTCTGGTTTAGGTGGGGGGGCTTCTGCTAAGGGCAGCCAGGGCTGGTTTTCATCTTCCATGACCTGTCTGGGGGAGTGACGAGCCATGCTGGGGGTTCTTGTAACACTCCCTCTCTCCTTTTGAGTGAATAGAGAGATGCCCGAGATATGATACTTTTTAGGGGGAGAGAGGAAATGGATACAGAGAATAAAGGAAAACAGTGCAGGGGGCCTGTGGGAGTTACCCATCCATTCTTTAGAGAAGCAACAAACATGGGTTGAGCACCAGCTCTGCTCTGTGGCTCCTTTTGGGAGGGAGCCACTTCAACTGACTCTCCGTTGTGTCTCCACACCAGGCCTTCTCGTAAGTCATTCTTTGTCCCCCATGACTTTGCCTCCCTCTCTTTATTCAGAGACCTGTTGAAATATCTCCCCTAAGAAGGCTTTTTGGTTTGTTTGTAGGAGGATGCTTCTCACATGGGCTCAAAATAATTCAAGAAGCGGGGCGGGGGGGGGGGGGGGGGGGGCCGAGGATGGGGACCTTGGGTGGCCAAAGGCACGGGGGGACATGGCCGTGGGTGAGGGCGGAGCATTGGAAAGGAGATGGGAGAGACTCTGAAAAATTTATTAGATCACATCTCACAGGCCAAACTGGGACTGTGTCGTTAACTGCTTAGTGTATGCCACTAATGGAAGAAGTTTTAGGCCTTACAGTGCTGGTGGGGGAGCTATTTTGTCAGAGCTAAAGAGAGAGCCCACAGATAGGTACCTATTCTGCCAGCAGGGACCCAAGCCCCCTTTCAGGGACACAGAGTTCCGGGGGGGAAAGAAGGAGAGGGGGGGGGGGGGGGGGTGGGGAAGGGAATGGGTGTGCTAGGGAATGGTTATAAACATTTGGGTGCTACTTAAGTTATGAAGATATAGCATGTGAGCCAACCAACCGTGTTTCTCCTGAGCCAGTGCAGAAGTGGCTTGTGAGGCCCTGTGATTTGGAATGCCTCCTGGGTCGCTTCGCTGTTTGGACAGGGAGCAAGAACAGATGACCTGAGATTTTTTTTTCTTTTAAGGTTTTTACTTACTCATTTGTGTGTGTCAGAGAGAGAGAGCGAGCGCAAAAATGGGGCAGTCACAGGCAGAGGGAGGGACAAGTAGGCTCCCTGCTGAGCAGGGTGCAGGACCCAGGACTCAACCCCAGGGTCCTGGGACCATGACCTGAGCCGAAGGCAGAAGCTTAGCCACCTGAGCCACCCAGGTGTCCCTGAAGATGTGAGATTTAAAGTAATAATAACTGCACAGAGTGCAGGGGAACAGGCCTTTGAACTCTGCTGGCGGGAATACAACTTTGTCCGGTCTTTTTTGAGGCATGTGGACAGTAGGAATCAAAAATCTTAAAAATGTTCATACACTTTGACCCAGAAATTTACATTCCAGGAATCATTCTAAGGAAAAGCTGGACAAGTGTACAAAGCTCCATGTATAATGACATTCATTATAGTTTTGTTCACAATAGTGGACAACTGAAAACAAACCAAATGTTCAGCAGTCATGGATTTGATATTAAATGGGGGTATCTTCACAGAATACGATGCAGCTATGAAAAAAGATACTGCTTCTCCTCCGTATTTATTGATATGGAAAGGTGTTTATACTATTCCAAGTGAAAAACAGGTTGCAGAATCACATTCACTATGATCTTCCTTCTATAGAGAAAAGTAGATAGTCATTTATTTCAGTAAGTTTCTTTTCTCCCAGACCATTATTTTATTGAAGATGACTTTATGCTGAAACTATAGCATGAAGAGGACCAGCTTTACACAAGGTCACTGCCACACACTAGTTCATCACCACAGTGTTGAAACAAGCAGAACATGTAAATTACTTGGCATAGTGTCAGACACATAGTAGGTACATGGAGGTAGAAAGTCAAACTGTTCAAGAAAATCTCCCTCTAGGATGGTTTGACATTTGTTGTTGTTGTTGTTTTAAGATTTTATTATTTATTTATTTGACAGAGAGAGACCACAAGTAGACAGAGAGGCAGGCAGAGAGAGAGAGGGAGGGAAGCAAGCTCCCTGCTGAGCAGAGAGCCCGATGTGGGACTCAATCCCAAGACCCTGAGATCATGACCTGAGCCGAAGGTAGTGGCTTAACCCACTGAGCCACGCAGGCGCCCATAGGATGGTTTGACATTTTTTTTTAAAGATTTTTATTTATTTATTTGACAGAGATCACAAGTAGGCAGAGAGACAGGCAAAGAGAGGAGGAAGCAGGCTCCCCACCAAGCAGAGAGCCCAATGTGGGGCTCGACCCCAGGACTCTGGGATCACGACCGGAGCCGAAGGCAGAGGCTTTAACCCACTGAGCCACCCAGGTGCCCCTGGTTTGACATTTTTAAAGAAGATTTTATTTATTTGATACATATATGGTGGGGGGGTGCTGAGCAGGGAGCCTGATGTGGGGCTCCATCCTAGGACCCCAGAATCATAACCTGAGCTGAAGGCAGGTGCTTAACTGAGCCGCCCACGTGCCCCTGGTTTGACATTTTAATAGAATAAAAAGTATGATATAAACATTGGCAAAGTTCTGTGGCCAGAAAACATGGTTATGATCTCAATTTTGAAAAAAAATAGTACCTGCATCCATATAAAAAGTCTGTTAAGATATAAACAAAAACCAAAAATGGTAAGTGTTTGAGTAATGTTGGATTAAGGGGGTGATTTTTATGTCTGTTTTTGTTTTAATACACCCAACTCCATGTGATAGAACAGACTGTCTTTATTACTGTCTTTCTCTTCACTCAAAGTTAAAAAAAAAAAAAGACTTTAATTACTGATCTAAAGTAAAACAATTACTTGTTGGTTGGCTGAGAATTGCTAGAAATTAATAAATAGTTTGGAAATTATTTAGTAAATTCTAATTACTTAGCAAAAGTAATTAAAATATTTATAAGTGAACACCCATAAAACACCACCGAGCAAATACATTACTCAACAAATGGTTTAATTAGTATTTCATTACTAGAAATTAATCTCAGTAACCAAATATTACTACAAATTACATGTAGGATGGACAACTTATTTTACTGCTATTAATGATTTCAATTACGAAGTTTGTGCTGGTCTAATTCCCCCCCTGCTTCTCCCACCCTCCTCCTGCACCCACCCAGGCGACTTCGCACTTCCCACACACTGGGCCCGGCATAAGAAGTTAGGGGCTGGTCCCACAGCTTCCACCTTGTTGGGAATCCCCAGATTAACAATTTCCCTCCGTTTATTTCCCAGCTGTCTTGCTGAAATACTGGCCCTGGGTACTTCTTAATCAGCTAGAATCAGACTCCAGGGGCTGGGGGAGGGGGGCTTCTTCCCATAGATATTCTAGAATCTTCTAAATCACTCAGCTGGGCTACAAGGCCTGATTCTTTCCCGATGACCATGCCAAGGCCCCTCTGGCACTGGTGTGTTCCTGGTTCAGTGCTCAGGCTTAGTCAGTCGGTGGGGATTGGGGCAGGCTAGAAGGGCAACTTCATGCAGATTAAAAGGAGTCTTCTCTTCCAAAGAGAAGCAGTCACACACTGGGGTGGGTTTCAGCCCCATGCGTTCCTTGCTTAGGTTCCCAAGAAGCCCCTTGTTTCCCCTACAACCTATCTGGAGGCCCCTCTGGGAGTGAGTGGCCTGAGGTCAGGAGTTGAATGGGCTTGAGTTGTCCCATTGTTCTCCTGGGGCTGAGAGGGATCTTACCCCTGGACTTCAGGTGGACCCCTGCTTAGCCACCAGCTGATACTTATGCCTAGACTGTAAGCTTCATGAGGGCAGGTACCTGTCTCGCGGTATTCTCTAAATTTAAGTTTGTGGCTCAACTAATCTTTGCTAATTGAATCTATAGTAGTAAAGATAAAATGTCACTCAAATGCATTAATATAAACTGCGATACACTTGACGCAGGGTAATACAGAGAATCTGATCCAGGAAGGGTCAGGGAAGCCTCCCCAAAGAAATGACACTTGAGCCGAGACCCAAGGAATGGGTTAAGAGTGACCCAAACAAAGTTAGGTGGGGTGGGGTGGTTCCCAAGAGCACCCCCCCACCCCCGCCCCGACAGTCATTCACTTCTGCTGCTCCAAAGCAGGTCTCCCGGGTAGAGACAGAGGACCTGAGAGGTCACACGCACTGAATCTCTGCTGTTATCTGTTGCGATAATGTATCCTTTGTCCTTATCACAGCCTTATCTCGTACAAGATTCTGGTGGCAGCTTTTTCACCAGACCCCGCTCAACCACTGCGGGGTGCATCTGCCTGTACCTGGCAGGTGCTCCCTGGAGTGCGAGATCCAGGCGAGTAGTCACAGACAGCTAGGGGCGGCGATCAGCCTGGGTTGCCCACAGGGCGTCACGCACACGGACGCCACGTGTTGCAGATGCCCCGTGAAGGGTAGCAACCGGGCAATACCACATCTAACCCCCCGTTTCCGGTTTGTCTTTTTCCCTCTCCTGCCCCGGCCTTCGCTGCTGTCCGGGCCTAGCTCCAGATTCCTCAGTGCGGGAAGATACCTCACTGCGCAGGCCCGCGCTCTACTCCCTTCAGCTCCGTGCAGGCGCATGCGCGCTTCTTTCTCTGCCGGCCCACCACTCACGAAGCCCACCGAGGCCTATCCCCCGAGCTCTGCCTGGCCACTCCAGGTCATAGTGGGCTCACCCCCAATGAGCATTTCCACAGCTCCCAGCTGTAGATTCTTTAGGGCACAGTGTTTTAGAAGCCCCGGGCACGGTGGGATGCCCGCCTCCTAGAGAGCGAGGAGGTTGTGAAGAGGTTGGAGAAATCAAGCCCTGAAAGAAGATCCGGTGTGCGCATCCCTGCCCTGATGCTCTGGTGAGTGGCCGGCAGTGTCAGCGGTGGGCTGGATGACACCCGCCGGTCTCCTGGGCAGGTACACTGGGAGGGGTGCCACAGGCCTGGCTGTCACTGGTGGTGGCAGGACACGGAGGGAGGCGGGGAGGAAGATGGAAAGTTCATGTTCATCATGCCTGGAACTTTGATTGCCTTGTCCTTAATCAGTGCGCGGCTACTTAGCCTCCCCCCCCCCACCACCCCCCCCACCCGACCTCGGCAGAGCGCCATTAATCACCACAGGAGAACGCAGTCAGCAGGATCTTCTGCTGGTGCGGCGGGTGGGGGGAGAATCCCAGGTCCTTGGGTGGGCCCTTCTTGCCTGGGGCGCTGAGAGGGCCATAAGGATGCAGGGGCCTCTCTGGGAGGATACCTGTAGCGGGTATTGGGCAGGGGCCTTGGGGCCGGGCGCCGCCTGGGAAGATTGCAAGAGGAAGAGTGTCCTATCTCACCCCTCCTCTACACTTCTACATTCCAGATTTGCACGTTACAGTGTTTTAGCTCTAGACCAGAGGCTCACTTCAGCAGACTTGCTTGCAGCGAGGGAAGCCATATGACACATTTCGGACCGACAGGGCATAAGCTGAAACCTGGGGCTCTAGGAAGGCTTTTGCTTTCCTGATAAAAGCCATCGGGTACTGCTGGTGCTGGCCCTTGGTCCTCTTTCTCCTTTCCTGCCTTGAGTGCTGACTCTAAAGGCTGGAGCTGCAGCAGCCATCAGCCTCCATGAGGAAAAGACCAAGAGAACAGTCATGAGCTGGCAGACCAATGCCAGTAACCATCCGACCTCTAGACTTCTGTCAGGTGAAGATAGTAAGTCTCAATTTAGCCTGTTGTGGGTTGGCATTTTTACTTGCAGCTGAACACAATTCTAACTATGGGAACTTAGATGGTACCAGCCTGATTGCAGAGATGCCTGTGGTACCCAGAATAATCAGACATTCATGGGCTTCAGCAGCCGGTGGGCACGAGTGAGGTTATGGTACCCAATGCCACTAGCTCTGCCCCTCCTCCAGTCCTTCATCCTTTAATGCTTCATTCTCTAACCCCTTTTAGCCACCTGTGTTATTAAGAAAGTATCTGGATGTGACATTGATGTATCAGTCATGTTAACTCTGTGTAATAGAGTTCCTAGTAAGGCAAAATTAGATTTTCTGGCAAATAAGTAATGCCACTTTTCTTAGTTATGGAACTCTGAGGTACATAGGCAAACACATTGCTTTGGAGGCCTGAAGACCATGTGGCTCTTATTCTCGAGCCCATGCTGGGTATAGAGATTATTTAAATAAATAAATGATCTTTAACAAACTGCTCTAGAAAAAGGGTGCAACAAGGAATACTGTGATTCTAAGAAGGGTTTGGTGTGCATAGGTGGGTGTATTTTTTGGGCCAGGTAGCCTCCTAGGAGGACTGGGGTAAAGACTCTGCCTGACCCTTCAGCCCCTTTGGGGTTTTGGATTATTAGATCGATTTCTGATGACCTGAAAAGATAGAAAGGATCCCAGAGGGGAAACTCACCATCAGGAAAATGGGTGTGTTAAGAGGTGAACCAAGCTAATATCAGAAATGAGATGTTTGTTGAGGGGTGGGGGGCTGGTGTCCACCCAGTAGTGACTTGCTGGGCAGAAACCCTTCTGACCCAGACACTCTGGCAGTGGTCATGCTGTGGGAACAGTGGCTGCACAGATAAGTGTGAATAAAAGAGTTACAGTCTGGGGCCCAGGGTGTGTTGTGCGTGCCCAGGGACTGGGCAAACAAAGGCGGCCCTGAACTGTGTACATGGAGGTGTCAAACTGTACTGGACCTGTTTTCAACAGTGACCCCTGGTGGCAGCAGACTGCTATGACTGCTTGTTTCTGTCTACCTGGCTTTCAGAGACAGATGCTGATATATCGAATAAGGCTGTCCAGTTCTCGGACAGTTCGGAGAAGGTGAGAGGAGGAAGACCCCTGAGAGCTAGAGAGGTAGGATAGTACTGTAGTACAGCATCCTACAGATGTAGGATAGTACAGTGCAGTTAGGAAAGTGGACTCTGGTATCAGACTGCTGGGAGTCAAGTTTATACTCTCTGCTTCTTGCCGGTTTCCCTTACGTGCAAGTGTGGCTTCAAGTACTGCAGACCTGTGCAATCTCACAGGAGCCTGCCTCAGACTAGCCCCACATGTTACTTCATGCTTGGTACCCTGAAAGTCTTAATAATTTTGAATAAGCCTCCTTCCTCCTCTCCCCCGCCACCCCATATTCATTTTGTAATCGGCCCTGCAAATATGTAGCCAGACCTGCTTAGGCAAATTGTTTTACTTCCCTATGCTCCAGTTCCCCCATCTGTAAAATGGGTAAAAAACTATCTGCCTCAGTGAGCTGTTCTGAGCATTAAGTGAGTTGTTTTTGTTTGTTTTTTTTTAAACCACACCACAATCAGGTACCACTTCACATCTTCTATTTGTTTTTTTAAAGATTTTATTTATTTGTCAGAGAACATAAGCAGCAGGGAGCAGCAGGCAGAGGGAGAAGCAGGCTCCCCACTGAGCAAGGAGCTCAATGCAGGGCTCCATCCCAGGACCCTGGGACCATGACCTGAGCTGAAGGCAAACGCTTAACCGACTGAGCCACCCAAGCCTCCCTTAACCGAGTTATATATATAAGATACTTAGTACCGAATCTGACTTTGTAATAAGCTCTGTGTGTTAGCCATTGCTTTTATTCCTATTAATTTAGGCAGATGCAGACTCTAGCAATTAATCTGCAAAGCGCAGAGATGTGAGCACATTTGTGAGTCCAGCTAGTGGAGCATATCAGATCAAGCACATGGCGAAACAATGCAGGGAGAGGAAAATGTGACCCCTGGATTTACTTCTCACACAAGATGAGATGCCTCATCAAGCCCACATCCATCTGGGTCCTCAGGGCTGACAGGAGAGGAGGAGGCCAAGGTCTGAGAAGCATGGAGTCAAGGCCAGCCTCCTGCTGCAGCGGCTGGCAGCAGAGGCTGGGCACTGCTAGGAGGGGCGGGCTGGGGCAGCTTCTGGGAGGAGCCTGCCATCACCCCCCCAACACACCCCCGGGGGGATCAGGCTGCAGGGCAGCCTGTCATAAACTGAGGCCCCATTTCCCATCCTCTCAGATGTGACACACTGTCAGGGGAGGGTGGCCTGGCTCCAGCCTTCCCTCCAGCCTGGGATCCTTCTTGCATTTACAGAACCAGCTCAGAGAAAAGGGGGGGGGAGTGCTTTATTAGGATGATTATTCTAAATACACTCATCTATTGACATGTAACATATACACACAAAAAAAGGAGAAATCCTAACTGCCCAGCTCAGCGGGTCCTCTCTGAAGTGAAGATACCCAGTTCAAGAAACAGGATGTCCTTGGAAGTCCAGAAACCCCTTCCTAGTCACTCCTCACTTTCCTAGTCAATTAGTCAGCTACCCTGCATAGCAGTTTCTAAAACCATTATATTTCACTTTTGGGATTTTTTTTTATTTTGAGAAATTCCCAATCTACAAAATAAATTGGAAAAATAGAACAGGAACATGCATATACTTACCTAGATATACCAACTGTTAACATTTAGCCTCATCTGTCTTTCTGTCTCTCTCCTTTTCTGTCTTTTGTCCCCAAAGTCTACACATGCAATTTTCAGAAATATTTGAGAGTTATTTGCAGATCTCTTGACACTTTATCCCTAAATATTTTAGCACATGTCTCCTAAGAACTAGGACATTCCTACGGTGTAATTATCACACTGAAGAAATTTAAATTACTAAACGACTATTATAAAATACATAGTTGATGTCTATATCTCCCCAATTATGCCAATAATGTTTTTTATAGGTATATATTTTCAAATCTATAATCTAAACCTGGAACACATTTTGCTTTTAGCTGTATGTCTCTTTATTTTTCTTTAATCCAGAGCAGTCACTCCCTTCCTTATTTTATTTATTTATTTATTTATTTATTTATCTTTTGGTCTTTTGTGACATTGACTTTTTTTTAAAGATTTTATTTATTTATTTGACAGACAGAGATCACAAGTAGGCAGAGAGGCAGGCAGAGAGAGGCTGAGCAGAGAGCTCAATTCGGGGCTTGATCCCAGAGGCTTTAACCCACTGAGCCACCCAGGTGCCCCAGTGACATAGACATTTTTAAAGAGTACAGACAAGTTTTCTAGAATGTCTCTGAATTTGGATTTGTCTAATTTTTTTTTCTCATGACTGAATGTAGTTTTGACATTCTTGGCCAGAAAGCTACATGAGTTTTCTTATTAATTTTGTATTTGTTTTGTATAATTTATCAGTAATAGTGGCTGCAATTTATTAAGTGCCCATCATGTGATGTGGGAATTACTGTGTCCATTTTACAGACCAGGTAACTGAGGCACAGAGTGACTAAGTACTTTTCTCAGGGTCACATAGAGCAGAAGTGCCGGGATTTGATCTCTTTCCAATGCCCATGCTCAGAATCAGTTCTTCTTTTTTTTTTAAACAGCTGATAATCAATTTATTAAAAAGACTGATTCAAGATTCAGCATTGGTGACTTCAGTCTCCTGACTCAACACTGCCGGAAGCAGTCTGCTTACCAGTCTCAGAAGGACTGTGTAAATCAATGAGTTGCTTCTGGATCCTTATCTGAAAATGATCCTGAGTCGTAAAGCCTTCACCATGAGGATTTTTTCTTGTGGTGATCCTCAGAGTCTTGGGGGGTGTCAGAGCTGGTCCTTTCACCTTGAGATTCTTTTTCTTAGTGCCTCTGATCAAGTCAGCACATACCTTCTCCAGAGCTTTTATGTTGCGGCTGCTTAGGGTAATTCTTATTCGGTGAATTGCCACCCCTGGCTCCATGGGTGTCTTCTGGGTGTCTTTAAAATCCATGGCTACGCCTGGCTGCCTGACTAACTTGTTCCTCTGTGAGAGCAAACAGTGGACACTCGGGAGCAGGAGCAGGTGCCCAGAGCTCTCCTGTCACCGCAACCACATCTCCCTCAAGAAAAATGCCCAGAATCAGTTCTACCCACTGTCGGTAATGACTTCCCCAACCAGGGAAGGTACAGGTGAGGTCCGGAAGTGGGGCTCTCTCCAGCTTCACCATCAGAAGACTCAGATGTCCTTGAAAGGAGACCTGAAGCTGTGTCCTGGAGGGCAGGGGCTGTGTTGTGTTCTCTGCTGAATTCCACGTGTAGACGGGGCCAAACCCAGGGCAAGAGTCCATAATTGTTTATTGAATAAATGAATAGGTAAATGAATGACATTTGTTCTACTGACAAAGGTTAGTGTGGAGTCCATGGACCAGTGGCATCAGAATCACCCAGAAAGCTCATCAGAAATATACATCTGTGTACCCCAGTGCCAACAGAAGCTACATCTCTTTTGATGGGATTTGAGGATCTATTTGTTAGTTTTTCCTGATGATACTGCCATAGATAAAATTCAGTGAAAAAAACAATTTTCAGAACAGTGTGTACTGGATAATTCCATATGTCTGTTTCTCCGTTTTGAGGTTATGTGTTCATACATGGATTTACAGTCTCCGGGAGGACGCTGGAACTGTTAGCAAATGTTGCCCCTGAGGATTGGGGCTGGGAGCCTGGAGGAGGGGAGGAAGACTTTGCCTTAAAACGGATGCGCTTTTAGAGATGAGATGACACAGATGATCAATTAATACATTCTGCAAAAAGTTAAATATTACAGATAAGTAGGGTAATTATATACTTTATCACCCAATTTGAACACTTTTGAGACTGAAAGTCAATGCTGTTATTAGTCACACTAGCAACAGAGAAAACAGGTAGTAACCCTGCCAAGGCCAAAGTCCCATTAGATCATCTCCCCTCCTGGATACGGCCGTCCCCAGTCAGTGGTATAACCACTGTTATCAGTTTGATGGGTGTTTTCGGACTCTACAAGGACAATATGAAGTTATTGAAAGCACTTTGTTTGGGAGCTTCTCTTTTTACATGAATGATATCACACTAAGTGTGACAACGTGCCAGATGCTTTTCTTTCACTCAACATTGTCTTCGAGGCTTCACCATATCAAGCCCACATGGGTCCCCTTTATTCCTTTTAACTGCTGTAGAGCATTCCACATATGATCATATCTTATTTTTCCATTGTCTTGCGAATGGATATCCGGGTTGTTTCCAAATTGAAATTACTAACCGTCCTAATGATTGTGGCGATGGTGATAATGTCTCAATGGTGAAACAACCTAACATCCATCAGAAGTCAGTCCAAAGTTAAAATATTTTCAGGAGATAGCATTTTTGAGGAATAACTGAATTCATAAGCACCATCCCTCTCCAGGCCTGAGGATTCCCCACTCTCCCCAGCCAGGGAAGGTACAGGTGAGGTCCGGAAGTGGGGCTCTCCCCAGCTTCACCATCAGAAGACTCAGATGCCCTTGACCTTCCCAGACCTTTCCACCCTAGGATCCTCTCCCCAGGTCTGATTCCTCCAGCTTGCTGTTCCTCTCTTCCTTCCACTGTTCATGAGGCTCTGTCACTCAGCTTAGGTAACAGCTGGGTGCCATGGAAAGAGCTTGTTCTCTATGGCTGGACAGACTGTGCTCCGTTCCCAGTTCCACCACTGACTGACTGTGATCTTGAGTGAACTGCTTTACTTTTTATTGGTAGAATGGGGAAAATATTATCTACTTTCTAGGATTGTGGGCTCTCATGGGGAAAACAGAAGAGGGAATAAGCATATCCTTTGTTGCCACCAAGTAGGTGCTCAGTTAAGTATTCACTTCAGTCCCCTTTTCCTTGTCTCTTCATTGCTTGGCATGAATTAGTGTCACAGCAAAGTCAAAAAGCTTATGGGTGCTCCCGAGGACAGGGATTGTTGCCACCTACCTCTTTTGGTACAATCCCTGCACCTTTCAGGTCCAGCACAGATTTGGGGCACACTTAGGGTCCCAGGGGGAAGGAAGGAGTGTAAGGAGGCTGTCTTTGTCTAGGGTCCCTGGAGACTACCCAGAGAAAGACAGGGAGACAAGGCCCTACCTAGGACAGATGCCTCACCCATGGGATTTTTTTTAATCTTATAAAAGCAATGGTTTCTAATTCCAGAGGTATCTAGTCTGATCGATGAGACCTGGTCTCCAAGGGATCTCCCAATCTGATGGGAGGGACATGGTCAGTATATCCTGAAGTGCCTAGCCTAATGAGGGAGACATGATATCAATTCCCAGGGAGTTTTCCAGACTGACGGAGGAGATGTTCTCTCTGAATGCCTTGCTAACTTTCATCAAAGACTTCCATTTTGCATGAACCTCTTGTAGCTTCTCTTCCTTCCAGATAGATGTGTGCTGCTCTCACTACTGGACTGTGAGTTTCATGAGGGTGGAATTGATACTTCACCTTCGGGATCTCTAGTCTGAGCATTTCTCAGGAGGTTTGCAGACTGGCCATGTCTTCAGGGGCTCCCAATAGTCAGGCTCCTTAGGTCTTTCAAGGGCACAGGCAAAGCAGTTTGGAGAATGGGAATGAGTTATCCAGGACAGCCGAGAGGAGGGGATGGTGAGAGGTGGCCTGGGGCCTGCCCCCTTTTGGAATCCACCACAGCCCTGTCTGTGTCATCTCAGAGGAGCGCACACATGGCCTCTCCCCCCTCCGTAGGAGCGATTTGCTGAGGTGGGCATCTCTGTCTGTGCGGGAGAGGAGAAAACATGTCAGACCCAGAGCTGACGGGCAAGTCAAAACTGCTGGTTAAATGGCTTTAAAGTCGTGGCCATTTATAAGTTAATGAAAGAGAAAATAGGCACATTATACATACAGATTTGTCCTTAATGAGGGGAAGAGGCATTGTTTACTGATGTTCAGTTCTAATTATCCATGCACAAGGCTAGCTTTTTTCCAGCAGTGCAGCGTGCCTCCATTCTCCCATCTTCTACCATGTTCCTTTAACCCCTTCCGTGCCCAGCTGGGCACGGACTCATCGCTCAGAGCATCAGGCTCCAGTGCTGGCTGAGTAGCCAGTTGCTGACGGAGTCTGCAGGGATCTTTGACCCTGAGACAGGCCCAGCAGCTGTTTGTGTCCTCTGCTCTCCTCAGTTGGGTGGCCAGATGGGGGACGGTGCTGCTGAGGACCCTCAGGGCAGCCACCCTTGGAGGGAGGTAGAGCTCAGGGATGGCTGCTTTTCTGGGGGAGGAGGCTGCAGGGGAACAGGGAGGACCCAACTGAGGAGGCAGGTGAAGGGTGGGAGTGGCACGCCAGGGACTCCCCACAAGGCACGGGCTTAGGAGCATCATGCCCCCAATAGCATCCTTCATAGCTTCTCTGAAACTGTCAAGGAAGAAGAGGATCTTTTGGAAAAGGTGAACAGTGGAGTCCATCCCAGACACACAGCCCACTGAAGCCATTGCTGAGGTCACCTTTGACCCTTTTCCACTCAGCATAAGTACATCTGAGGTCACGTGGATGAACAGATAACTCTTCCCCACCCCAAACACTTGTCCCTCGTCTCCAGGTCCCAGCCTGCTAGATGTTGCTTGTCCTCGGTGGGGAAATAAACTAGCAATAGGGATGAGAGCGGAACGTGCCTGACGCTTGCCCAAGTGACGTCACAAAGCCTGCTCAGCTTGGGAAATCAGTGAGGACAGAAGGTGCAGGCGTTACCCACTGTGGTGCGAGGGGGTGGTCGGTCGGGGGAGGGAGACGGCTCAGTCAGTCTCAACCACAGGCCTCCAGGTGCCCCTCTGAGCTATCCTTATGGCCTAGGCTGGGAAGTGAGTGAGTTACTTTCTCTCGAACTTTATGGGTGAGCCGCAGGCAGCAGTGGTAGCTTGCGAACTCAGAGTGCCTTCACCGCACTGCACCGGAAGGTCCGGGAAAATGTGCCTGGGGGCTACCCACAGGTTGTCGCTTGGGCGGGGGCAAAAACTTTACCTCTGTGACCGCTAGACAAGCGTACATGAAGTGACCCCCTGGCACAATTTTGAGGGTTGATAAAAGGGGGGACTTCATGATTCATTAAAAAGTCAGTTGAACAGATTTATACTAACAAATGTGAAAATTCAGGTAAAATGGACAATGTCCTGGAAAAAAACAAATGATCAAAACTGACAAAAGAATAGAATGCCTAAGTAATCTTACAACTGTTAAAGAATCTGAAAACTTAATTAAAGGTCTCCTCACAGAGAAAACTCCAGGCTCCAAACAGTTCTTCCTTTGCCTGTTTCTGGACATTTGCTGCTATTAAAGCCAAGAATTCGATCTATGTTCACCTTCTTATGCCTATGTCCGACACTCTCCTGAGATCAGAGGAGTGATGTTTGAATCCTCTTTCCCCACCTTTAACCCAGAAGAGAGGTTTTATAGCATTGTTTTTGTAAATACCTCCTATTTCTTTGATGGTGTGAGTGGGTAACGAAAAGAAATTTTATAAGACTATTAAGGGTCTATGTGTTAAGCAAGCCAACCGTATTGATCTTTTTTTTTTTAAAGATTTTATTTATTTATTTATTTGTCAGAGAGAGAGAGAGAGAGAGAGAACACAAGCAGGCAGGGTGGCAAGTAGAGCAGACTCCCCGCTGAGCAAGGAGCGCAATGTGGGACTTGATCCCAGGACCCTGGGATCAAGACCTGAGCCAAAGGCAGCAGCTTAACCAACTGAGCCACCCAGGCATCCCCAACCATATTGATATACACAAGCATCATGCAAGAGAGACATTATTATCCCTGTCTGGGGTTCAGAGAGGTGGAATGACTTATCCCGAGTCGCAGAGTTGGTGAGAAGGGAGACAGGAAAGATGGAGCCCAGGGCCATCTGCCTCCAAAGCCTCTTCCTTTCCTGCTGCCCTGCTCTGCTGCACAGAACAAGCCTGTTCTTTCCTCAAGGAAAAAAAAGATCGGGACTGAATGCTCTCCTCACCCAGCCCCCACCTCCAGCTCAGAATTCCACATCCTTCCCATCCTGATTACAATGCTCAGGAATTTCTTCAGTGGGTCAATGACCCTCTTACATAGCAGCCCCCAGAACTGAAACTGGCATTGAAAGGCATGGTTGGCTGTTCTGTTTATCTATTGCTAGGCTAAAAATGATCCCAAATGTAGTGGGGTAAAACAACCATATATTATGCTTACAGACCCCGTGGGTCAGCAATTTGAATAGGGTACAGTAGAGATGGCTTGTCACTGCTCCATGATGTATGGTATCATCTGGAAGATCTGAATGCTGAAGGTGACTCAGTCACCGGGGTCTCCTTCACTCATATATCTGGTAGCTGATGCTGGCTCTTGGTTGCAACTGTTGGCCAAAATATCTACCTATCTGTGGCCTCTCTGTATGGCGTTGACTTCTTCACAATATTGCGACTAGGCTCCTGCGTGAGAGAGCCGAGTGGAAGCCATCTTGCCTCTTAGGACATAGTTTTGCTATTTGAACAGTGTCACATTGGCGACATATCATTTGTTGAGGTAGCCACAAAGTCCTACCCAAATTCAAAAAAGGAGACATAGTCTCAACTTTTCGATGGTCACGTGTCAAGGTTTTAGAAGAGCGAGTGGGACTGGAAGTATTGCTGTGGCCATTTTAGGAAAATTTGGTGTGCCTCATGGGCCTAGCTCAGAAGAAGCTTTCCACACAAGGGGACCTGGGCGTCTCACAGTGTCACTCATTCAGTTGACACACATTCAGTGATCAAAGTGTCTTCCACGTGCCAGGTCATCAGTGTCCTCCCCTTGAGACCCTGAGAGATTTGATCAAGATGAGGGAACTTTGGACTTGATTCTCTCCAACCTTCTGGGAAATGTTGCTCTGGGTCATTGTGGCTACAGTTCAGAGAATAATTTCTCTCTCTGGGGGCTGCTGTTAAATTGAAGTTTTATACTCCCATTCCTGAAAGAGCAGGTATATTGAACAATGGAACAGTTTCTGTTTTTTGAAGAAAAAAACAGTTTGTTTTTTACTTATATGAAGCTCTTATTTTTGTTGCCCCAGAAAAGAACTGGGTCCCTCAGTAGAAAAGAAGTTCCTGCCCTTTGATGAGACTCAAAAGCAGGGCAATCCATTTGTGAATTAGCTCTCTTTGGTGTAGAGGAGGAAGCTGGGAGAGCTCCTCTACCCCTTTTCTTGAGCACATGAGCATGGCTAGTAGAACCGGTTCACTTGCTGTCGTCCTGGAAAATGGGACGATCTGGTCATGACAAGCTGAGGTATAGCAAGCATAACAATCACAGTACTAACCAGTATGGCTCACACTCCAGGCTCTGGGTTAAGCATTTTACACACTGTCCCATTCAGTCCTCTTCACAATGCTGTGAAGAAGGTACTAAACTTGTTTTCACAGAGGAGGAGACTACTTACTGAGGTTGAGAGAAATTAAATAATTTACCAAGGGGACACAGCTAGGAAGTGGTAGAACTGGTATTTGAATTGATTCAAATGGACCCCTGAGACTCTTCTCTTAACATTGGGCTCTGCTCTGCAGACACTGGTCTGATAGCTCAAAGGGAGGGCCCAGAATCAGAGTAGAGTGGGTTCTGGGTCTCTCTTGGTTGGGTGACAGAGGCTCCTTCTGCTGCCTCAGTCTTCTCATCTGTAAATGGGGTTAATACCTACCTGAGCAAGTTATGTAAAGGCACCAGTTAAGTGGTGCTCGGTGTCTGGTTGGGGAGCCCCCTTCCCTTTCTCCTTCCTTCATAATTTGCCTTGGCCTCCTACTTCCTAGAAGTAGGGGGATGGACAAGATTATTTTCTTACCCATAGCCATTCTCAAATCCCTGGTTCCCTAAGCTCTGGCTGGATTTCAGGATTCCAGTCCCTCTCCATCGTGCTTTTCGTTGGGAGAACTTTAAATGATTTTATAAAAACTGCAAATGTACAAGGTAATTGAGTCTTCTGTTTTATTACCCTGAGCTGCCTGGACCTTGCCTGGCCTCCTCCTCACTCACCAAGCTGCTGGAATAAAGTTGGAAGTGTTTGTGCTGGTAATATATAGGACTTAATTAACCTGGCCTTTTATAGCATTTCCAATGGAGGGTTGGAACGAACTTCGAGGCAGCTTGAGAAAAGCGAAGGGGGGTGCCTGGGGTGGGAATGTGTATATATGTACAACATTCGATGTTGGGTTTTTATCCCTCCTGTTCTTTTCTCTAGTACTTTAATCAGCATTTAATGACCTAGTCGAAAATCCATCATTCAGACCCAGGCACTAGTGGGAAGGGCTAGAGGGGAAGCCTGCCTTCTTTCATTGTCTGCAGCAGGCCATGGAATGGCCAATGAGTCCAGCCACACCAGCTTCATTCCAGAGGCTTCCAGCAGAGGCTATCCTGCTCATCTCAGGTGGGAGAAAGTGAGTGGACGTGAATAAACAGACTCTCTGTGTTGGCTAATACCATTCCCCACTCAAATGCAAACAAACCTAAGAAGGCTCCGCTGGGGTCATGTCCTCATTCCTGGGAGCCACCTTGAGTTCATCTCCTATTCTGTCCATCCCTCCCTCCCTCCCTCTACTCCTGAACATTTCTACTCCTTTCCCCCTCCCAGCATGAAGCCATGCCTGAGCTGGACACCTTTCTAAACCAGCCCAGGAAAAAGTGACTCCACTCAGATCTACCTTGGCCACGGGGGAGGGGTTTATAACTGCCAAAGTGCCTTCATGTCTTGCAAGCATTATTTTAGGGAGACTTCCAAGTGAGGGCAGTCAGGGTAAATGCCTCTCACCAGCTGCCTGTTCAAACCATTGCCCCACATACCATGGCTCATAAATCCTACCCCAATCCTGCCGAGTGCTTACGTCATCTCCAAATCTCATGCAGCAATTCGATTTGGAAATAAAAAGGCAGGTGTTAATTGACTCACTCCCTCTGCCCCTTTGCGGTGCCCCTGACCCTTGATAGCTTTTAACCTCACAGTTAATAAAAATTTGGGGCCCGGTCCCAGAACAGTTCCTCATTCATTCTTCATAACATCAGCAAATTCTTTCTGAGGAACTATAATGTAAGTCATTGGCCAGTCCCTTGGGGGAGAGTGTTAGGTGGCCAAAGGTGAGCAAGAAGCATTTCTTGCCTGAGCAAAGCTTCCAGAGGGTGATCGCAAATTATGCAGATTTGGGCAGCAGGAGCTATGTGTCCCCAGCGAAGGCTTGGGTGCAGCCACAGTTTTAGAAGTCTCTAGCTCTCAGGTTGAGTGCTCTTGAGTCTGCCTGCCCAGGATCCATTCCTTCTCGAGCACCCGGATTCCCCTTGGGGGAATTTATATCTCTTTTCCTAAGTTGACATAGTTTCAAACAAGGTTGAATGTCTGGGGTCTGTCCATGACCAGACCTAGCCAATCAGAGCAGGTCAGCCCCCTCCTCTGGTCCGGTGATTAGTTCAGTGACGGGCATGAAACTGAAGCTGGGCTAATGAACTCTATCGCTTCAGCTACTGGGCAGGAGAAGCCATCAGTCTTGGCCAGAAGTAGGTCTGGGGCTGTCAGCAGCTCTCTTGCTCTCACTCCGGAGATGCTTTCTGAGCTGTAGAGCGAAGCCATCACTTCAGTCCATCCTTTGGCTTCAAGTTATGTGGCCTCCTGCACCACTGTGAACAGCTCTTGCTTTTTATGGGTGTGTATTTTCCCAGACCCAAGTGATCCTCTCTTTACCTTCAACTAGTCTGTGTCTCGGAAGAATGTTGAGGAAAGCAGAGCTGAGAGATGGAGAGGAAAAGATCCTTGAGGATGTTGGGTAGCAGGATCCAGCACTGCCTAAGTCCTGAGCCCCCGAAATTTTCACTTAAGTGAGCTAATGACCTGCTTGAGTTTTCCCTCCCTTTGCAAGATCCGTTTCCTTAGAATTTCTGTTGCTGATCCAGTCCCCAAGTCCCAAGCTTTCTAGGTACAGAGGCCAATTGGAAGTCACCTTTCCCTCCCCAACTCAACAGTGAGCCCAAGGAGACATGGGCTCCTTCCCTCTTTCATTTATGATAGAGTCAGGGCAATTCAGGGTCAGGCTCTGGCAAGAGAGTGCCTAGAGAACATCATTTTGGGGGTACTCATTTTCAAGGTCTGCACTAGTGTGATTTTGAGAGCGAATGCCTCCTTCAGTTGTACCTTAAGCTCCTTTTGTCTTACCCTAATCCTGCCCTTATTCAGGTTGCTGGACATCCATACCTATCTGTCTCCAGACCCAGTCTAAAGAATTCAGAGTAGATTGCTACCATCTTTCTTCCCCCCAAGATGGGGTTGGCCCATTTTCTGGGCCTTGGAGGATAATGGTCTATAAAGGCCTGTTACGGGGCTTTAACAGGTCAAACCAGAGCAGAACAAATGCAGCTCTCCTTCTAATGCAGGTATCCTTCAAAAGGGCAACCAGCTTGTAGCCTCCCTGTTTGGCCCAGGTAAATCGATGGAGAATCTTCCAATTAGAGTGGGTTCAGAATTATTGGAGATGCCACATTGACTTTCATCTTTGTCTTCACTCATGATTTGACTTACCTTAGAATGAAACAATATTCTTTCTTAGCACAGAGTGGTTGAATGTTGACAGAGGGTCAGGCACTTGGCCTTGGGGATACTGAGATAAAACACACACATGAAGACCAAGAGCAGCTCACTGTGGTGCAGGAATAAGCATGGCCTGCAGCCAGAGGCCCTCCCTTGATCACACCAGCTGGCTGTGTGTCCTTCAGCACAGCTCTTCACTCCTCCGACCTCTGCTACCTCCATTCAGAGGGGCAGACCATAGAGGATGAGCTCTGGAGGCAGAGAGATCTGCCCACAGTCCCAGCTCTCCCTCACTTGGGTGAGCCCCACTCTGGGACTTGTTTCCTCATTATTATTTCTCAGTGGGCATCATAAAGGTACTTCCCTCTTAGGGTCGTTTTAAGATTCAATGAGATAATGAAGTGCTTAGCACAGCGCCTGATATAATTTCTTGATTAATTGCTATTGGTGTTAATATTATTCTATAAAACAAGAAGACATTTTAGAAGATCAGAAGTACTCCCAAGCATTCAAGTGCTAATACCAGATCTTGTTCCAGTCCTTGGAGAATCATTGTTTTCAGGGCATTCCAAAGCCAGTGTGAGCTGACTGTGTGCTCTCTGGGGAAAGAGCCAAGTCTTGTTGGTCTCATTTTAAGAGATCTTTACCACCTCCACCCACAGCAACACCACGTCAGGATTCCTCCAGGACAGAGGTGTTCACTCCCCTTCTCTTTTTCTCAATGGATGCCTTTTCCTTTTCTTAGAAATCTTGTAAGGAAACCTGGACTCCTCAGATACACCACTGAGATGACCCTTAAACCTTATACCCTCTGACTGGTGATTTCTTTTCAGATATGTGTCCTTTTCCCTTGTTAGGTCATCAGTACCTTGAAGGCAGGGACAGGTCCTGAACTTCTTGGTGCCCTCATAAATCTAGGTACAGAGCAGGTCCTTAGACATCAGTATTGGGCTCATGAGGCCCTGGCCCGCTGGGTATTGTGTGTCTGGGACTGGGCTGGATGAGAGAGGATACTAAGGAAGTTCTTGGGAATGAAGAGCGCCTCTGACTGCAAAAGGCATCCCATACTCTTTTGGGGGATAACCAGAGAGTTCTTTCGGAAGCAGCAGCAGTCGGCAAGACCTGGGGGGTTCAGTTACTGGAAGCCCTTCCTAAGGCCGCAGCTATCCCGGGTAGCCTGCCTGGTTTCCCCACCAGCCCCAGGGCTGCAACTGAACAGTGTTGGCCTCTTAATAACAATAGCACCAATGCCAAGTCCGAACTCCGCGGGAGAAATAGCCCTGTGCCCCTCGGTCCCATTAACATTTCCCACCTTAATGTGGCCATATTTTTGGAAAGCCAATATGAGCTGAATAGCTTATTGGTATGCAGCTCCAGGTGGGGGTGGGGGCTCCAGGGAAGGGGGGGCACTCTGAAAAGGGGATGTAATTAAGCCTCAGAATGTTCGATATATGCCCCAAAAGGAGGGCTTTTGGGGGTACGAGAGCAAGAACGATGGGCTTGTCCCGGAGGTTCGTGTGCATGAAAGTTTGACCGTTGCTGGGAAGTCCCAATGCGTCTCCCACCCTTGCTCAGCCCAAGCCCCCACCCTAGCAGGGCCACCCACTCACCCTTTGGGTCCCGAACTTTGCATTTCCCAAGCAGACCCTATCGGCAGCTCTTCTCAGATAAAATACATCATCATTTGCTCCATTAGAAAATAAATGTATGGCTATATTATGGGATTTGCATTCCATTACCTTGGTTTGCATGCCATAAAACATTTATTACACCCTTGGGCTAAAGTCTTAATAATGACTGGGTGCGAGGCACTAATGTGGCGCTGGTCTTGCTCGGGAACCAGAGATTAATGCCTTTTGATGTCACCCAGCTAATAGTCGTGCTCACCAATTTGTCCCATCAGAAGACATTAGAGTCAGGCCCTGTGTGGGGGTGGGGACCACTGCTTAGCTTCAGCTGGGAGATGGGGCTCCCGCTCCCTGCCCCCTACCTGGTCTTGTTCAAAATGTCCAGGATGAAATCTCAAAGTCCTCCCTCTTCCATTCCCCATTCCACTGCTACCCTCACCCCTACCCCACCCCCAGCCCTGGGCAAGTCCCCACCCCTGGGTGTGATGAAGCTACGACAGGACAGGCGAGTAGCTGGCTGCTTTCTTCCCAGTGGCAATAAGAGTGCGACAGGAACACACATACTCCTCTCTTCTCTGTCACAGAATTGCCAGGCCTGACTCATTCAGTCTCTTGTGGCAGCCTGGCAGCCTGCATGAGGCCCAGGTCCACGTTCTGCCCACAGTGAGGCCCAATTGCAGCCCCCTGGGAGGCAGACAGGCCCCGTGTGGGGGGTGAACATGCTTTGTGGGGATGGTACTGTGGGTCCTTTGTCTCCTCAGCTGGCTCAGTTGGAGCAGAGCTAGGGCCGGCCTTGGGTTATGTACTGGTTTGTGTGTTTTGTGATTCTCTGTGGGGCATGCCTTGCTTTGGGGCACACCGAGTGCTTTCTCTCTTGAAGAGACCAAGCCATAAGGCTAGAGATGCCCCTCTCCTCAGCTCTTTTGCTCAAGGCCTTGCCCAGGAGGTGACAGTCTTGCCTGCTCAGTAGCCAAGTCTGTCTCTTCATTCTGTGTAGTCACCTCACAGATTAAAAAGAAACAAACAAACAAAAGTCCAAGCTCCATCCATGTTTGCCAAATCAGATTATCCAGACAGGGGCCTGGGGCCTGATTTTAAAAAATCTGATTCTTGGGTGTCGCTAAGACATGTTGCTTGGACCTCAGTGGGGGCACCAGAGAAAGTGTACCTTGCGATCTGCTTCCTGGCAGCTTCTACACCACAGGGAAGGCCAACAAAGGTCAAAGATCACTGGTTACAGAGCAGACTCGGCTGTGAGGAAGCTGCAAGAAAGCCCAGGGTGTGATGAGAGAATCCTCTGTCTTCCCTAGGCAGCCCTCCACTCCCTGGCTCCCTCAGGGGTCCCAGACTATGATATCCATCAGTGTGAACTCCACAGGGGAGCGCTGGGTCCCCTTTCAGGTCACCTGCTCATTCTTCTGTGGGGAAGCAGTGTTGCTTGTGGCCACATCCTTGGCCTACCTGGAAACTCTGAAGTCATAGAAGAGATGGGGGCCTCTAGAATGAATCAGGGCTTGAGGACCCAGTGCAAGGTCAGCAGGGGGCACCTTCTTTATCCTTTGACAACATACCTTACAAGTAACAGAATATAGGGTGAGCTGTATTGCTAAGCCTTATCTAGGTTAGGAGGGAGCACAGAAGATGTTTAATGAGGTTGGTGACTGAAAAATGAGGCCAAATAGTAATCATGGGGATTTAATTTTTTAAAATTATATTAAATGGTTTATTTTACCTCCAGGATAGTTAACATACAGTGTTGTACTAGCTTCAGGTGTACAATACAGTGATTCAATAATTCTGTACATTACTCAGTGCTCACCAAGAAGTGTGCTCTTAATTCCCTTCACCTGTTTCATCTGCCCCCTCCCCCATCTCCCCTCTGGGAACCACCAGTTGGTTTTTTGCAGTTAAGAGTCTGTTTCTTGGTTTGTCTCTCTTTTTTCCCTTTGTCCATTTGTTTTGTTTCTTAAATTCCACATATGAGTGAAATCATACGGTATTTGCCTTTCTCTGACTGACTTATTTCACGTAGCATTAAACTTTCTAGCTCCATCCATGCTGCTACAGATGGCAGGATTCCTCCTTTTTTAGGCCGAATAATATTCCACCATATTTGTGTGTGTGTGTGTGTGTGTGTGTGTGTGTGTGTAAATATATATCACATCTTCTTTTTTTTTTTTTTAAAGATTTTACTTATTTATTTGACAGAGAGAGATCACAAGTAGGCAGATAGGCAAGCAGAGAGAGAGAGGGGGAAGCAGGCTCCCTGATGAGCAGAGAGCTCAATGCAGGGCCTGATCCCAGGACCCTGAGATCATGACCTGAGCCGAAGGCAGAGGCCTAACCCACTGAGTCACCCAGGCACCCTGTATATATCACATCCTCTTTATCCATTCATCTATCAATGGATAGTTGGTCTGCTTCCATAATTAGGCTGTTGTAAATAATGCTGCATTAAGCATGTGGATTTAGTTTAAGCAAGGGCACGTTAGGGAGAGTCCTTCTCACTGGCACCTCCTTGCATGGTGGGCCACCAGGCAGTATGTTACTCTAAGCATAGTAGCAAGGCTAGCTGACTTGAACCCAGGCCTTTAGACTTCCAGGCCAGTGCTCTCTGCACAACTTGTGACCACTCTGCTCCCTCACCCTAGACAGAGTGAATTCAGGGTTTCTTCCAATTTCCTCTTCTACCTGCGAGACCAAGTCATGATCCTTCCTTGCTATAGGATGGCGGCAGGCTTCACTCTTTGCCTCAGTACTCTGCACCCCACTTCACTAGAGCCATCCATGGAAGCTTCCACTTGAAGTCAGTTTCTACTCAGGAAGCCACATGGCTCCCAGCAGCCCAGTGATTAAATCCATGCCCCTCCTAATCTGGCCCTACTTTATACCGAATCTCAAGTGTTGTAGCCAAGGTTGGGGATCTCCAGTGCTGGGGCTCTGAGAGCCATAAGTCCTGGTCCTTGGTCTGGACGAGATTCTAATTTAGATAGCCAGAAGAGCTCTCACAAAGATGTCATAGGTCTATAAGAAGTACAGACGAAACACCATGGGAGCACATTGCTTCTGATTATGCACATCCGGGAAGGCTGGTGAATGAGGGGGCACCTAAGGGTAGAGATGGGGGAGGGGTTGGGGTGGGAGTCAGGGTTTGCCAAGAAGGAGAATGGTGGGAGCAAATGTATGGATGTGGGAATACTTTGAGAATGGGAGGGAGTCGGAGGAAAGATACTGTGAAAAGATAGTACTGTAGTGTTGGACTGAATTCTCAGTGCAGGGGAGAGAAGGGTCTTTGTACTCAGTGCTGGGCAGGTTCTCTGGCTGAATTGGAGCAGCCGAGGCCAGAAGCAGGGAGCCCAGGTGGAAGGCTCAGGGCTGGACTGGGACTGGGGCAGGAGTGGGAAAGAAAAGTGGATGAAGGAAGCAATAGAGACGAGTCAAGGAGCAGGTGAGGACTGCCTGCAGTGCCGGGGGGGGGGGTGGTGGCGGGGCTGGAGCCACACATGGCTCTGAGAGAGTGGTTCTCCATGAAGACGTGCATGTGGACACTGACGGGGGTATTTTGTTGGGTTAAGGCTGGCGTTTAGTGTTTGTGTTCTGGGGCAGGGGGCAGTGGGGACTGGGAATGCTCTCTGTATACTGCAGTGTGCAGAATAGTCCCATGCAATGGTGGGTTCTCCTGCATCCCATGCAACTTTTGAAAATTGCAGGCAAATTGTTGTGTACCCTACAACCCAAGGGGGCACCACTCTCTTATGTGATGACGTCAGTGGCGGGGCAGTGCACATTCTGCGCAACCGTTAGGGAGGTCCTCGGCTTGTCTGTGATCCTGGTGGAAAAAAATCTGTTTATGGTGACCCGCGTTGAAACCTAGCTCAGTTTTATGCATAAGCACAGAGTACTTTTGCATGGTTTTAATGTAGACTGAATTTTCTAGGAATACAGCTCCTGTGATGTTGAGGGAAGAGTTGTCCTCTCTGTTCTGTATGGAACTTCAGCAAGAGTGCCTCACCACTCCAGAAACCGCCATTCCTGTGGGTGCATCAGCCAGGGTCCTCAGTTACCAGCACCCCAGCAGCAGGAGGCACTGACAGCCCTCCCATCGTGTGGTTTTATGTTTTGGGGCCAGTATTTGACTTCTTGCTTGTTGCTGAGCATTTACATATTGAAACCCATTATTTTATTATAACTTACTTTCCTTTGATTTCTCCATCATGTAACAGTTGGGTCAATATATTGATTTTTTTTGAAATTATGTGGATAGGTTGGTTATATTATTATCTTTGCTTTCCATCCTAGGATAGTAAATGGGGCATGACAAACCTGGTAATAAAAGGAGGCTCTGGGTCTGATGGGCCGAGAACTATGGTTTTGAGAATCCCAGGCTCAACAGCTTCTTCCTGAAGCCTTGTCTGGCCGTGTTAACCCCAAGTCTCACCCGAAGTCTTCTTTTCTTCCTAAATGAAGCCCTTTGTTATAGCTCTTTTACACTTTTTAAAAAAGATTTTATTTATTTATCTAAGAGAGAGTGCACAGGGGGAAGAGACAGAAGGAGAGGGAGACGCAGGCTCTCAGCTGAGCAGGGAGCCTGATGCAGGACTTAATCCCAGGACCCTGAGGTCATGACCTGAACTGAAGGCAGTTGCTTAACTGACTGAGCCAGCCAGGCATAGCTCCACTTGTTTTTTGTTTTTGTTTTTTAATGATAAGCTCACAGGCAACTTTTGCCAATTATGGCCCAATAAACACATAAACTCCCAAAAACAGCCTGGAAGTGATCGCCTTATATGGCCCTGAGCAGGCCCTGGAGAAAAGGGCACAAACTTGGCTCACTGACCTGAAATGCACAAGTCGGGCAGGGAGGAGGCTCCTGTGGGTAAACATGAGAGAAGGGCATTCACAGCAAAGTAATGCAGAATTCAGAAAATCCCATCCCTCAGCCTGACAGAGCTGGGGCAAAATGGAGAGACTGCAGACTCTAGAACTGAAATTTCACAGTAAGTCTCCTCAAAGTAAAGACTGATTCAGAATTAAAAAAAAAAAAAAAGTGGGATATCGCTGAAAAATCAAATCAGCCTCACAAATTCTGGGGCCACTGAAAAACAACTTATTGGAAGTCCAAAGATAAGACATGTTGAGGAATGGGGCACCTGGGTGGCTTAGTCGGTTAAGTGTCTGCCTTTGGCTCAGGTCATGATCCCAGGGTCCTGGGATTGAGTGCCGCATCGGGCTCCCTGCTCTGCGGGGAGCCTGCTTCTCCCTCTGCCCCTCACCCTGCTTGTGCTTTCTCTCCCTTCCTCCAGTAAATAAATAAAATCATATATATATTAAAAAGACATGTTGAGGACTGGAGGAAAAAAAAACTCTCCAGTGGGAAGAGATGGTAGTTTCAAAGTAACTTCTGCGGGCAGGGAGGCATCCTTTGTAAATGGGAAGCCTGGCTGAGCATGGACACAGGGTTTAGAGACGTTCATGGATGATAGTGCCGTAAAGGGTGATTCAGTGATTCAGGGGAGCTTGGCTCCTCCAGCGCTAAGTGCCATACCAGCCATGTCTGGAGGGAAATCATACATTCCCGCTGCTGGTCCTTGTGTCCTTACCCAAGGCAGACAATGGGTTCAGGCCGTGGAAGGAAGGAGGCAATACTGGGGTCTCCCTATTATTTCTAGAGGCTCCCCACATGGATGCAATAATCTACTTCTTTAAAAAATTTAAAGAGAGCCAAAAAGAGAAGCAGTTAGGGAAGCATTTAGAAGGCTTTTTTCTTTTAGTATTGTATTTCAGTTCAAGGGAAGCAGGAAACAGAACTCAATGTCATAGGTAGGTGACATCATCAGTGGGGTTTGAGTTCACATCCTAGCTCTGTCACTGGGTAGCTGGGTGACCTTGGGCAAGTTACTTAGCCTCTCTGTTCTTCAGTTTCTCCCCTCTAAAATGGACATATTGATAATGTAATAGTATAAGTAGATAAAAGTAATGATATTACTTCACTAGGTTGTGAAAACTAAAGGCGTTAATATGGTGTTGGAAGGTTTTTAGAACAGTGAAAGGCGTATGTACGTGTTCAATATATGTGTGTAATAGCTGTTGTTCTTACTCTTGAGAAAAGGGCCAAGTTTTATTAGCTCCCATCCCCTCCCTATGGATGCACTAATGAAGGAAGGCTTTGGGAACATAAAGGAGGAACTGGAAGGGGTGTAGACATGCCCCCTCACCTTTCCAGAGAAGCCAAGGCATGGAGGACAAGTGCCTTAGTCCTGGTTCTAAATCCACTGCTCAGGGTAATAAGTGCAGTAGAAGTGCAGAGTAACCCCTTCGCCCCCAAGAGTCAGCTAGGTAGGGGACAGGGAGTGACTATGTCACTATGAGATTGGTACCCCCCCCCCAAAAAAAACTTCTGATTGGAGAGCATGGTGCTCGGGAGGGGTACTTTCTCTAGTTTTAGGATGAACCATTACTCAGTAGCAGCACTACCAAGAAGGACTCTGATCCTGGAAATGGGGAGGAATGCCAAGATGGTGGCAGGAAATGAAACCCAGTGGTTCACAACAGCCTGACCTGAGAGAGCTTGAGTTCCCCAGGAGCATCACCCTGCTTACCCTTTCTGCCTGTTTCTCATGATGTAAATGCCTTACAGGGCTATCCAAGGGGGAGTAGTTGGTGGGGGATTGTAGGACTTTAGAACTGCAAAAGATCCTAGAGGTTATGGCCGATGCTGTCAGTGTCCACCCTATCCCCTTGCCCTTACCATATCTGTGCTCCTGACTTCTGGCTGCTGGTATCTGCAGTGATATGTCCGAGCGCTTTCTCCAGTCACTGCTGTGCCTTTACTGGGAAGCAGTCCTCCACTAATGACCAACAGGATCACTGTGTAAATATCCTAGGTCCTTCTTCTAATGGATAGGATAGCTCTGAGACATATGTTCTAGGTTGTTTTCCAGGGTTCCCCAAAGGGAGTGAGCTCCAGATACACAGAGCTAACTTGCTTGATATTATCTGGGGAACCGCTTAGTGTTACCGAAGCAAGATAACTGTCGTAACACACTTGCCCATGTGTACAGGGTGTAATAAGTGCCCATCTCGTGGGGCCTTGCACATGCCCCAGAAGGAATCAGAACATGTGCATCATTAAGAAGAAGCTCCCTCCACCAGCTCAGGAAATGATCGTTGCTCCATTCCCGTCCCCGGAATCTTGTTGGAAGCGAAAGCCCTGTGACGAGACCCCCCTCTGGCTTCTCTCTCACCCGCAGTCTGTTCCTAATAACCCCACCCACGCACCCGAGCCTCTCTGACTTGATATTGCAGGACGCTGTCACTTGAAATTAATTGCAACTAATTAAAAATGATCCGGTTAGGACAATCGCACAATGGCGCTCCGGAGACCGCTTCATTCCCAAAGGTTTGGTGGCGTTTGTGGCTGCCGCAGCCCCAGTCGGCCGGACGGGGCCATACATCATCATGTCATTTTACATTGTTATTTCTCTGAAAGCAGCAATTTAAAAGAGTCTCAGATGAACCTTGAGCAACTTTGCACTAAAAAGAAAAATGTTACTGTCCAAGATCTGTAAAATATAACATATTGGCTCAAAGAAGCCACTTGACATGAAAAGAGGCCTTAAGTTTGTGCTGCAATTTGCATATAATATATAATGTTGTAGGAGAAGGACCCACAAAGCAGGCAGTGGCTGCGGAGAATCGATCCTCAGCTTCTTTGTTCAAACTGGGTCACCTACGGTTGCTGGTTATTATTTTATCACAGCCATTCCTCATGTAAGGTGACAGGACCCCTGGGTTCTAGGGATGGCCACCCCCCTCCTCCTTATTTAGTGGAAGACCTAGGGTCCTTCCCGACTCTGCCTCTGGTGGCATTGCCAATCCCAAGTTGGCCCTGCCAGTGTCCGGGTGCCTCGCAGGAGTGACAGTCCTGCTAGGACAAGAGGCACTTTGTAGGCTTGGGCAAGTCCCGGACAACTGGCAGCTGAGGTCCCAAGCCCTGTGAAGCAGCCTAGCAGCCCCCATACCTCGTTTCAAGGGAACCCATGCAGCTGAATGAATTTTGGCCCTACGTCCTTGACTACAAGTCTCTCTCGTCAGGCCATGTGCTGCCCCAGCTCACTTCAGTGGTCTCCACGTCACCTTCCAAAACTCTCCGCATCAACGGGGCAAGGTAGAAGCAGGCATTTGCACAGAAAGAAGTATGTCAGAAAAGCATCTTCCAAAATTATTGTTTCTAATGCTCTGGTTTTTTTCCTGCAAATAAAAGCAAGAGGCGACTTTAAAGGGCATCGATAAAAATAAGATAACCTCGGCAAAACCGAAAATTGTAATTCAAAAATTAAAAATCAAAGTCTTTAAAGGTCCAGGAGAAATATAAAAGACTTCACAGAGAAGATGAATGGGGAAGAAACAGCACGCATGTAGGCACAAAAATTTTATGTGATAACTAAAATTTGGTTCTGGGCTTCCTGGAGTCCAAAGCAAGAAAGGGAAATAAGAAAAGTGATTAATTACAAATATCGCATGGTCCTTAAAAAGCAGACCATTTCCTTAGAAGAAATGATGCCTTTTTTTTTTTTTTTTTTTTGCATGGACCACATGGGGATCATGCAGTGGTCAACATCCACACAGCAGCCTCACTGTTAAGGCAGGGGTGAGGCTTGTGAGGGACCCTACATTGGAAACTGGGGTCTTGACCTGGTGAAGGCACCTCTCGGGGAGTTCCAGAAGGTGTGGATCAAATGTGCAATCCACAGATGACTGGCTGCATTCAGGAATGACACCCAGATACTGGAAGAATGCAAGGACCAAGTCCAACCTCATCTCCGAATGATCCTCCACGCACCAGTTTCTGTCAGCACACAGCTTGAGGCTCTGGTTTCCAACAAATACCTGGAATGCAGGCTTTGCATGTGCCTGAGAAGTAGATCTAGGTATATAAACCACAGCATGTCTGTATAGTGGAAAACTGTGTGACCATCAACGGGAACAAGGAGATGACACGTTCTGCTGGGAAAAGTTGTGTAAGGGGCGTTATTAAGTGAAAAAAGTGGGTTGCACAGCAGGAGGTATTGTGGTACTGTGTGATTCTTCTTGGTTAAAAATTAAATAATAAAAACATGGGCATAGGAAATTTCTGGAAGGATACATAAGAAATTGGTGACAGTATGTAACCTTAGGGGAGAGGGAATTTTATAGTTTAGCTACACCCTCCTTATGATAATTATGTATTACTTTTGGATTTAAAAAATAATCTTCAAAAGGTGATTTAAGGGTGCCTGGGTGGCTCAGTCCATATTAAGCGTCTGCCTTCGGCTCAGGTCATGATCCCAGGGTTCTGGGATCGAGCTCCATGTCAGGCTCCCTATGCACTGGGGAGTCTGCTTCTCCATCTTCATCTGCTGCTCCTCCTGCTTCTGTGGTCTCTCTCTCTCTCAAATAAATAAATAAAATCTTTTAAAAAAGTGAATCAAGAAAACAATGCTGTTAAGAGGAGTGAAGCAGATCAGTTTTACTGAAAAAGTAAGATGGGAAGGGATGGTCTGGGTAAATATAGATCAAATGTCTAAAAGGGGCTGCCTTCGGGAGGTAAGATTATAGCAGACTTTCACTTTCAAGTTAATCATTTCTGCAATTTTTTTTTTCTACAACATTTTTGTAATAAGTAGGTATTTCTTTTATAATACTAATTTTTTTTTTAGAAAAACAACATTTTATGTCAATCTAGGGGACTGTCAGGTTGACTGCGTTTTATGAAAATTAAAAGGCCCAATCAAGACTTATCCAAATGAATGGCCACCCTCCCTCTGTCGGGCAGTGGGCCAGAAAAGACTCTGTGAGCAAGACAAGCATTTTTCTTAAGGAGGTAGTTGGCTGTCTATTCTGGCACACAAATGAATGAATGATCTTGACATTAACATTCCGGCCTCACAGAGCACCGATGCTTGCATGGGAAGGTGCTTCTAGCACAATCCAGAGGCTGCTGTGCTTTTGGAAAAAAAAAAAAAAAAAAAAAAAAAAAAGGCGCATTTAGAAATTGCTGTTGTTTCACGGTAGGATAATATGTTTGAAGTATTAATTTCTCACAATTCTGGTTATTTCCTTCCCTTTGTCTCTTCCCAACCCCCTCACCCTCCCAGCTAGCCTCTTCTCTGTGGGTGACTCAGGAAGGAGATGGGACAGGGAAAGAAACAAAGGTTCATCCTGGCTTTTGACTTTGAAAAGCTTAGGGGAAAGGACCCAGGGAGAGAAAAAAATAATGATCAGAGAGAATACCTCATGGCCGAGATTAGAAAATGGGCAAGTGGGCGGACTAGGCAGCCTTGGAGGAGCAGAGGCAGCTTCCAGAGAACTCTGAACTTCCACCTGGTAAAGCTGAATCAGCAGCGCGGGTCCCCAGTATCCCTCTAAGGGCTGGGATGTGGATCAAGAAAGGCCTGGAGCTCTGTGGGGCTTCAGGAGGGGGCTACCTCCGTCTGCTTTCTCTTTGCACCTGCCTTGGTCTTTTGTCTCATCATCACCAGGTATCTTTCCCAGCTCCTGTCTGGATGGCTGAACACAATTAACTGTCCTTGATTTGACACCCAGAGCCAGACTGACTTCTTTCTCAGGTCTCCACCCCTTGTTTCTGAGGCCATCTGTGATTGGCCCAGCTTGGATCACGTGCCGCATGGGGCGGGGTCCCCGTATATCTGCACCAATCAGCTGTTCTTGGAGGCTGAAGTCTCTTTGCAACCACCTTTGGAGCCAGCTTTCCCCTCTTCCCACGCCCGTTTTCCCAGATTCCTACAGCTGTTTCTCCTGAGAACACTCCCCAGTAAACCTTCTGCATGTAACTCTACGTCACTCACTGTTTATTTCCAATCTGAAACACTCACCTTGCAGACTCTGGGTACCTACAGGATATCTGGAGTCAGCACTAAGGGCTGTGGTCGCTCACCTGTCTGGAAAGTGAGGCCCTGGAGAGCGGTGGAGCTCCAGACACCATTCCTAATACCAGACAATGTGAGGCTGAGGTTTTCCTGGAGAGAAACTTAGGAAGCCCTGGGGTCTGCCATTGGTGAGCTGTGTGTCTTGGCAAAAGCCTCTTAACTTGTCTGACGCACAATGATCTCTAGTGCAGGTCCAGGAATCCCACCCCACAGGGTTAAATCAAAGTTCTCAGGAAGGATCTAAGTAAATGGTCTCAAACAGTGCTTGGCACAGAGTAGAAATAATATACATATGTAAAAGAGTTTGGTTTTCAGAGCTTCCTGCCCATGGTCATCTATCTGCCTCCTCTATCCCCACACCCTTTCATACCAGACTGGGTGAGGCCATGAGCAGAAGGGCCATGTGACCCCCAGCAGGAAACCAGCTTGGTGAGCTGGTTATTACCTTCTTAGACTCTCCACAGGGATTTTGTAGGTGCTGAAATGTAAGTCACATTAAGTTCTATTAAAAGATAAGTCATATTTTGTTTTCTGCTCAAAAGGTTTCACATCCGACTCAGTGTCTGACACTATGGCCCCTATTATCTTTTCGGACCTTTTCTGCCATGCATCCTCTCTCATTTTCTCCAGCCATGTTGGTCTCCTAGCTGTGTGTTAAACACACTAGGCATACTCTTACTCCAGGGCCTTTGCACTTGTTGCTCCCTCTTCTGAGACCCTCTTCCACCTGACTCACTCTGTCACATCTTCAGGCTCTTACACAAAGGTCAATGAGACATTCCCATTCCCATTTAAAATAGCAAAACTCCCTCAACACTGCCTATCCCCAGTCCACTTTAGCACTTGTTGCTGTCTGACATGTATTTCATTCATTCACTCCTCCTCTTACTCTGTTGAAATACAGACTCCATGAGGAAAGGGATTTTCGCCCGTTTTGTTCTAAACTACATCCCACAACAGCATCAAGCATGAAATATATGCTTGATACATTTTTGTTAAATGAATGAATGAAAGTGTTTGTAATGCTTTACAGGCAGGTGAGACTAAACAGAGCAAATCCACCAGTGAAACCAATGACAAATTGATACCAGCCACAGAAAAGGAGGGACAAAAGGTCCTGAGCATGGCTAGAATCTCTGAAGTTCCCTGCCAGGCCAAAGAAATGTCTAGGTCTCCCTGCCCCCCCTTCCCCCCGCAGCCAGGCAGCAACTTGAGGACAGGGGCTTTCTATTAGCTAAGTGTCCAGCTCAGTCCCTGGCATGTGGCAGGTACTTAGTTGATGTTTGCTGAATGTATCCATGCACCAAGGTGCTTGAGGGGAAGTGGCCTGCATTTCCGGGTACCTTTGGGGAAATGGGATCTTCTGATGCTGACATATTCATTTGCCTCTTACCTCAGCCCTTGGCATCAGCCTATGTTTCCCAAAGTGTGTTCTCTAGAACCTTCGTGCTGATAGGTATTAGAGATGCTAATAGGTTGTAGATGGAAGAAGGGTTCTGTTTTCAAATAAATTTGGGAAATCCTGGATTAAACAAAGGGGTTTCCTGTCTTCCTGAAGAACTTTTAGTAGGCAAATATAAATTATAAATCTAAGAGGGGGCTTATGTTTTGAAAGCTTTTCCAAACCTACTTGATCATGGAGCTCATTTTTCAAGGAGAACAAGGATTTGACAGACTGCTGTTTGGGAAACACTGGCATCACCTCACACCTATCAGAAATGGAATAGATGAGGCAGGAAATCTAGTGCAACATTTTCTCTTCACAGCAGGCGCAAGAGAGGCGAAAACAGAAAGGGAAAGGGGTTGACTGTGGGAAACACAGTAAGTCATAGTTGGGGCTTGGCTATAATCCAGCCATCTCTGGCCTCTAGGACAATTGCTGCTTTCAGTTTTGACCTCTGGCGTTCTGAACTCTGTCAGGCCTTCTTTGCTCACTTATATTCTCAGAGTCACAGAAACTTAGAACAGAACCCCCCCACCCCGCACCCAGAGACATGAACGTGCCACTCCTAACCTCATCTCCTGTTTCTGGCCCCAGCTGTTTGCCATGACCCAGCTCTGGGTTTGCGCCTGGGAGCCCGATGCTCCCCATCTCCACCCCTTCCCTAGCCAGAGGGTTCCTGCCCCAAAGTCCTGGTTTTCAAAATGTGGTTCCAGGACCAGCAATGTCAGTACAGCCTGAGAAATGGCTAGAAATGCAAATTCTCTGGCTTCACCTGAGACCTGCTGAATAAGAAACTCTGGGTAGGGGGTGAGCAGCAATCTGTGTTTTAACAAGCCCCCAGGTGCTTCTGACTCAGGCTAAAGTTTATGAACCACTGCCCTAAACCATACCAACTCAGACCAATCCCTGGTAGGGAAAGGCCTTTCCTTGGCTTCCCTGGTCCCCAGAGAACAGAGCGTAACCTCCGAGGACCTCAGTAAGGATCCTGGAAAACTCCAGACACGAAATCTTCAGAGATCCTTGTAGCTCAGCAGGTTCCAGTCCCTTGAACTTGGTGCCATCTGAACCCTGAAGTTAACTTACATTGTATCATTTCATTAGTCAGCCTAATCGATAGATGCAATTTTATAAAACAGACCTGGGCTGGGCGGTTTTTCCAGTCTCCTGTTGTATCTATCAAATACCCCACCTCTGAAACAAATCCCAGCAGGAGGAGGTCTGTATGAAGCCTGGGGGAGTCTGGAAATGTCTGAATCTTACCTCAGTCCACTTAAGTCGAGGTGGGGTCCATTCAATGCATCAAAAGAAGTTCTTTAATGGAGTTTAATAGCTTGATTCCAGTATACGGTCTTCCAAAATCCATCTGTTTTTTGGATTTCTCATCCAGGGTGATGTGGGCATGACTCAGGGTTGACCTCAGAGTTGCTCCCCTGAATAATTCCCAGGAATGCCATCAAGCAGTGCAAGGTCTGCATGGCCCAAAGCGGTGGTCCTAGGAGGAGGAGGGTAACACCCTCTTTCCTGCCTGCCACCCCCCGCTGGGCCTACAGGTGGACAGGAGGCCCCTCAAAATGTGCCCCTTGGGAGGATGGCTGAGAGAAGGCGGGTTGCTCTCTGCCTGCCACTGACCAGAGGAGCGTGGCAAGTCTCCGTGTTGCGTCTCCTGTCATGGTCATGGCTCACACTGTGTCCGTGGTCCTCAGCAAGGGTGGAGATAATTCGGGCATCCACTCGCTCCCTTAGTCACCCGCTCAGCCCAGGCGGCCGTGTCAGCTGCTGTGGCAGCCCTCCATCCATCCTCGTCATTCAGGGGCCTCTGAAAGTATGCCTGTCAATATAATGCACGGCCTGTTGAGGGGAAGTGACATTTTGAATAGTGGACACTTTTCCAGGAGCATTCATCCTAGGTCAGCCTCATGATAAATAAATACATTTGGCGTCTGAAGTTAGCAGGCAGGATACAATAACTGAAACGCAAGCACAGATGCACAGACCATAAGGGTGACTTGACAGGGTGGAGGTAGGAGGTGAGGGAAAGGGGGAGAGGGGAGGCTCTGCAAGCAGATTTGGGGGGGGCATTTATTCCCCCTCTTCCTGGCACCCCTAGGGAAAACAGGAAGCAAATGATGCCACAATTTCCATTTGTCCCTGAACCACAAGAGGGTCCTTTCTTTCTGTCACCCCTTCTGCTCCTCACCTATCCCTCCTCCCCACAAAAAACCCCAGTCCCCATCTTAATTACCCCTAACAGTGCCCTAAACGAAGTATTTATAAGGCTTACTGCGTTTGTCTTCCTGTTCCTATTAATAAAGTCTGGGAATGTAGGGAAGAAATATGGGTGGGTGACAGGGTTTTTAATGGTGCCTCACCTTAAATGCATTTTAAAATATGTAAATCAATAAAAAAATTATTTGTAATAGCAGCCTAAGAGTGCTGGTTAGCCTGGCACGGAGTGAAATGCACGCTACAAGCCCTATTACCATACATCCTGGGAGCTGTAGTTAGGATTAATCTGTCAAAGGGGATGGTTTAGTGTTGATGAATATGACATGTGACCATTAACGATGTTGATTTTATCTCCCGAGATTAGCATGATTTACTTCGGATGGATAATAATGTCATTTGCTTGATGCAGTAGATCTGTTTACGAGCTGATTAAATTGTAAGGCCTTGCCTCATTTCATGCTATTTGGTTTACAGCTTCATTACCACAATCACAAAAGCTGGGGAAATGTCCCACATTCCATGTCACAATAAATCACTGCTTCACATTGCTGGGATGGATTTTAGCAGTCCTGCCCAGCAAGGACCGTTCTTGGCTCCCCACTAATCTGTGATCCAGAATACATTAGGGGGATCTTCAGGAACACCAGAATGAGGGGGGCCAGGAATCCTCTCAGATCTTTTAATTGAGATTAAGGAAGTCCTTGAGTAATTAGCTGTAACAAATTGCCTTATTATTTAGACAGCGAAGTCACTGTTTTTGTTGCAAGGATGATTACCATAAATATGCAGAAAAGTGACACTCAAGGAACCAGGAGGGAAGCTTGGAAGCCAATATCATTGTCACCCCGTTATCCTTTGCTCTGGGAGAGGGGCAGTTGGAACTCAAAGTGTATGGAGGACCTGTGTGGGAGGTCCTCAACCCTGCCATGGTTTTTCAAGGAGAGTGGGAGGAGGTGTGCCCCCACACACTCACAACATCATGCCAGCCACCTCAGCACCTCTGGGTGGGATGTGGCTGAAGGGGAGGGAGGAGAAGAAACCTCCTGGCATCTGGGTCAGAGGAGAAGTGTGTAAACCACACTTCTACATTTTTAGTAACACCTAAGAGATTTTGAGTTCTTAACTCCTGCCAAATTGTGTTCTCACCACTGATACAACCCTAGGAGACTGGCATTGTTACTCTCATCTGACATTATAGATGACGAGACCAAGGTTGGGGACAGGGATGTTTAGCAATGTGGCCAAGGTCACAGAGCCAGGCAGTGATAGAGCTGGAATTTGAACCCAGACAGTGGGGCCCAGAATTTGGCCCAGGACCTATATACCGAGCTTGCCATTTGGCTTGGGCTGAGGCCATTTCAGCAAAGAGGCAAGGAGGGAGAATTTTCAGGCCTTAGCCAGTTCTTACTCCTAAATTGAAGCCTGCGACTGTGAATAGGTGCTTCCTGCAAAGAATTTAGGATGAACAGTAGCCAGGAGCACTGAGGCCAGGTCTCAGATGGGAACTTCAGTAAGATTTTGTAATGAGTACAATCAGAGAAGATGTAAGACTCCATGTACTTTCTCAAGGGCAGGCCTCTGGAAAGAGCTATACTCTCAAAGGCAAAGGAAGCCTTTCCTTGCTTCTCAGTTCAGCATCTCCCTAGGACACCAAAGAATAAAGGGGAGAGATTGTTGCCTTCTAAAAGCTCTGTAGAAGAGGTAACTCCAGAATTCCCAATTTCCATGCAGTTTCCCTTCTAAACTGGAAATCGGGTCCTCCAGTATCTATATCCCTTAACCAGACTCATTATTATGTCCTTAGAGCAGAGATCCCTTGTGGCCCTCCAATCTCCATTCCTCTGTTTTTCCTGTACTAGAACCCTGACTTGAACTGATTCTAATAAAATAAAGACTACATTTCCCAACATCGCTTGAGGCTAGGTGAGACATATGATGAGACATATGACTAATATGGGAACCATTTATTGAGCAGCTACTCTGAGCCAGGCCCTGCGCTAAGCATTGATTGGGGTAAAGATACATAAGATGCAAACAATGTCCTTAGCCAGCCAAGCTGCTGTTCTGTCCTTCAGTCACTGATCTGGCAATCTGTCAGGTGTGAATTGATTTATCAGTCAATCAGCATGCTGGCTATTTGACCAATAGCCAGACACGTGCGCTGTAGGCATTGGTCCTATTACTTAACTCTCAGGGAGCATAGATGGGGGTACTTTGGCCACAGTCCCAGGCAGGTAGAATTTGATGCCAGGCATAGGGATAAACCCCTAAGAAATGTGCATGCTTTTATCTTACAGCATACATGAAAATTAACTAAAGACTTAGACACAAGGCCTGACACCATAAAACTCCTAGGAGAAAACATAAGGAAAAGTCTCCTTGACATTGGTATTGGTAGTGATTTTGTGGGGGGGAGATATAACACCAAAGGCAACAAAAGGGAAGAAATGCAAAAAATATACAAGTGGGATCACATCAAATGAGAAAGCTTTTGTATAGCAAAGGAAACCATCAGCAAAATAAAAAGCCAACTTATAGAATGGTAGAAAATATTTGCACACCATCGGTCTGATGAGAGGTTAATATGCAAAATATACAAGGAACTCATACAACTAAATAGCAAAAAACCCAAATAACCTATTTAAAAATGGGCAAAGGACCTGACTAGACATTTTCCCAAAGAAGACATACAAATGACCAACAGGTACATGAAAATTGCTCACCCTCACTAGTCACTGGGGAAATGCAAATCAAAACCACCACAATGAGATATCGCCTCCCACCTGTTAGAATGGCTATCATCAAGAAGATGAGATTGTAAGTGTTGGTGGAGGTTGTGGGGAAGGCAGAACCCTTGTGTACTCTAAGCTTGGAATGTAAATTGGTACTGTCATTAGGGAAAACAGTGTGGAGGCTCCTCAAAAAATTAAAAATGGAACCACCATATGATCAAGCAATTTCACTTCTGGGTTGAAGGAAATGTAATCAGTATCTCTAAAAAGTATCTCTACTCCCATGTTCATTGCAGTATTATTTGTAAAAGCAAGGTATGAAATCAGTCTACATGATCATGTGTCTATGGATGGAAGAAGGGATAAAGAACACACACACACACTACACAGAAGAATATCATTTAGCTGTGAGAAGGAAATCCTGCCATCCTGCCATTTGTAACAATATGGATGAACCTGGAGGACATTATGCTAAGTGAAATAAGTCAGAGAAGAGCAAATACTATGTTATATGACATATATAATGAGTTTAAAGTAGTTAAACTCGTAGAGGCAAAGAGTAGAATAGTGATTATGGTGGTTTCCTGGGGCTGGGGGAGTAGGGGAAATGGGAGATGTAGGTGACGAAGGGTATAAGGTTATAAGATAAGTACGTTCTGGGGTTCTAATGTACAGCATGATGATTACAGTTAATAATACTGTATTGTATACTCAAAATTTGCCAGAAGAATAGATCTTCCATGTTTTCACCACACACACACACACACACACACACACACACACACACACACACGGTAACCAAAGGAGGTGAAGGATGCATTAATTAATGATTTTGGTGAGCATTTCACACTGTATCCCAATAATGCTCTGGCTGTGTAGCCATGTCTGCCCCCTACCAAAGACCATTCCCTGCTGCTTTGGGGGGCTCCTGGCACTGGAGTCATGCCCTCTCTATGGTCTCTTGTGCGCTCAAGATGTGGCACCTCTGACCACCTCTCCATCCTTGGTCTCCTGTATGATTAGGGGGAAGTGAATATATAAAAGGGAACACAGACTTTCCTATCCCTTATATTTGGAGACGTTCTTCTCCTCAGCATCTCTGCCACCACACTGACCTCTTGGCCTTCTGGGTACTGAGACAGTGAAGATGTACAACCTGGAAATGTCCTTTGTGGGATGGGCTTTGAGGCCAAGCCAAGGGCCCAGCTTGAGGGGATCAGAGAAGGGATGATCCTGGGGTGTCCAAAGCCTGGTCAAAGCTGTGAGCTAGAGGCTAGGAACACAGCTAAAGGGTCATGTTCTAGATAGTTTGGGGCATTCTCCTGGGAGGGTAAAAGGGATTCTGGACTGTATTTGTCACCTCGTATTATGGGAAAAAGAAAGGTCTCTAAAATTTAGTGGCTTAAAACAATAATGACATTCATTTTGTTTGTGCATCAGCGGTTTGGGCGGGGCTTTGTGGAGAGGGCTCCTCTCTACTCTACTCATCGTCAGCTGGGGCAGCTCAAAGTCTGGAGGCTGGAATCTTCTGAGTCTTGTCACTCCATGCTGCAGTTGATGACACTGTTGGCTGGGACTTCAGCTGGGGCTGTCGCTGGAGCATCTGGGGTGTCCTGTCTGTGTGACCACTTGGCTTCCTCAGAGCACGGGGATTTACGAGTCAGCATCCCTAGGGCAGGCAGTATTGCCCGTCTTGACAGTCTTAGAGGTCACATGGCATCACTTCTGCTCTGATCACAGCCCTGCCCAGATTCAAGGGGAGGGAATGTAGACCCCATCTGTTGAGGGACGAGTGTCAACTTCATAATGTAAGAGGAGCACATGGGATGGGCTTTATTGGTGCCGCCATCTTTGGAAAATGCTATAGGAAAAATGACTCTTCCTCAGAAGCCTTCCTCAAGAGTTTCAGGCTCCACCCTAATCTAGTTTTGTGCTTTGGTTTTCTCTCTCTGGGTACATGTCCCTGACACCCCAAGTTTCGACTCTCTTTTCTCGGCTTACAACTCACAAATTTATGTCAATGCCCTAGAGGCATTGGAAACTCAACCCATACAAAACCTACACTCTGTATTTCTCTGCCAAAGTCTGCTGTCCCTCAGAATTCCTTCCAGGTGTCCAGATGTGGCAGACTGCTGGTTAGCCTACCATTCCTAAATCTATACTCCCCTTCCTCCTTGCACGTGGCCGCTGGGGCAGAAACTACATGCCATAGCTGTGTGTGGCCAGGTGACTATGAGTGACTTCTTCCTTGCTTGTTCAGAAGGACATCACTTGCCCTGGACTTTGTCCCTTTCCCCTGGGACTAGTGCCCATATTTGATCACACTGATGAGTACAATTACCTAGAGGATGAAGGAACACCAAAATGGAAGGAACTTGGATCCCTACATGACATCACACAGCTGAGCAGCCTCACCAGTATTGACAACAGAGACCTGAGAGAAACTTATTTAAGATTTAAGTCAGTGTGTTTGAGGGTTTCTTTGTTGCAGCAGTGTAGCTTATAACATAAGCTAAACACCTTGAGATGATATTCGCCTTCCCTTCCCCCTTTCTAGTCCCTGCCTCTCACTGAGTCCAGCCCATTACACCTTCTCACTGTCCCTTGGAACTGTCCTTGCTTTGCCTGTCTTGCAACCTCTCCTCTGCTTCCAGCTCTCCCTTTCTCTTGTCTAAACCATCTGACCTCTGAATGGTCCCTTTCTCCAGTCGCTTGATACACCATGCCATAATGGTATTCCTCTGCTCGAAGACCTTTGATGGCTTCCCACTGCTTATCAAAGAACAAGATACCATCTATTCCCACCATATTCTCATCCATTCCCTCTGCTACAGCCACATCCCCACCAAGCACCCTCATGGGCTGTCCCCATTCCATGCCTTTGATCCTGCTGGTCCCTCCTCCTCACTTCCCAATTCCCCATTTTTTACCCACCAAATGCATATTTATCACCAAACCCAGATCAAGGGTTCCCTCCTCCTCAGTGATTTTCACATCCTTTTATGGGAATTAATCCTGTGCCCCCACTGTGATAGCTTTTATCACAACCCACCTTAAGGCAACACCTGTTTCCATGACCCACTAGACTGGACAGTAAGTGCTCTGAAGGAGCAAAAGATGACGCCACTTCCTGGTCATCTTCCCACTGCCTTCATGCTGAAGAGAATGCTGTGTGTGCAGCAAAAGCTCATTCCATGCTTGGCAGTGAAAACACTCACTTTCCCTGTCCGGAGGATCATAGCTCTGACTGGGCAGTGGTCTTGCCATTAGGTGACAAAGGTTGTCTTTGTTCTTACCTGAGGGACCTCCCTAGGGAACACTAAGGGAGGCAAGAGGAGCTGCCCTTCTCACATTTCCCTAGGGACTGAGGAAGGAGCAACTCTGAGAGTAGTACCTGTGAACTGAAGTATGTAGGTTTTACAAGCATGGGCTCTGGAGTCAAACAGCTCTGGCCTTGAATTTCAGCCCACCACTTACTAGCTGTGTGACGTCAGGCATGATACTAATCTCTCTGAATCTCAGTTTTTCTTTTATTAACATAAGATTAATACAGTCCTGGGGTGCCTGGGTGGCCCAGTGGGTTTAAGCCTCTGCCTTCAGCTCGGGTTGTGATCCTGGGATCCTGGGATCGAGCCCCGCATCGGGTTCTCTGTTCAGTGGGGAGCCTGCTTCCTCCTCTCTCTCTGCCTGCCTCTCTGCCTGCTTGTGATCTCTGTCTGTCAAATAAATAAATAAAATCTTAAAAAAAAAAGATTAATATAGTCCTTATCTCCTAGAGATCGTATAGGGATGAAGAGCCATAATATAAAGAAATATAAAGCTCTTGACATAAGGAGAATGATTACAAAATGGTAATCATCATCATCATCATCATCATTAATATCTGGTTTCTTTCCTATGGCTGAGACTCCACCTGGTGGGAGAGCCCCAGGGCAGCCTCCACTCTAGGCCTGGCCCACTGGAATGCTTGCCATCAGGTGGGGTTTCCTAGATGGAAGTTTGAGAATGTGCGTTGTCATGACTGGTGTGGCCCCAGCCCGGCAGTTTGCTGGGGACTTGTAGGAGGTAGTGCCAAGGTGGGGCTGGGGGGAGGGGCCAGCTGCCTGTGGCTAACCCCAAAGGGAGAGGGTTAAATGAGACTGGGCTGGACGGCATCAATAGCCAAGATCCAAAGTCAGGACTATAGAACAGAGCAGGCTGCAGAAGCTGCGAGGTGGCCAAGGCCCCCCACATCAAGTGGGCTGCTCTCATCACTCCCCAAGGCTGGATCTGCTTTGGTGTGGAGGATATCGACCTGCCCAGTAGAAGAGACCCAAGCCCCCACTTAACCAGGCTTTGGTTCTAGCAGATGGAAGGTACTGAGGGCAGTGGAAAGATGGCCTGCCTACAGTGGGGGCAGAGAGGGAGGCTCTCCTCTCCCTAAATACCCCACACACTAAGTATGGGAACAGCAGAGCTTATCACCCTCCTCCCCGGCACTGTCAGTAAGGAAGCTCCCTGCTTCTCACTGATTCAGGGCCTGAGCTGCTGGATCTGTGGGTTTCAGCCAGTAGGTGGGGCAAGAATAGGTGGGTTAAATACCACTTAAATAGGTGGTATTTGACAAAGGGCTCTCTGTGGGAGGAAGCCTTAATTTGTAGTGTTTGCCAATGGTGTTTGTGTAAATACTCCCGCCATGGCTGATTTGAAGCTATCAACATAAGGCCACAGAATGAGAAGCTGGGAAGAACTGTGCCCAGTTTTGTGAGCCAGTCTGAACTGATCCCAGAACACCCCTGGGGCGGTGGGGGGGGTGGTGTCTGACACCTATGTGAGGGGAGAAGGGCAGATGTCTATGTCTTCCGTGTACAGAGAGGTAGAGATCATTATGCAGTGGTAAAAAGCACAAAAATAATGGCTCTGGAGTCTAATGAATTCCCAGCTCTGCCATTTGCTGGTTGTGTGACCTTGGGCAAGTCACTTTACCTCCCTGTGCCTCAGTTTCCTCATCTACAAAGTGGGGCTAATTATAGTGCCCACTTCATAGAGTTCTTCTGAAGGCTGCATACTGGCTTGTGGTAGATTGACATACATGTTATTTATTGCAGTTAATCACGTAGAGACGTTGGAATGTTGCTTTGGTCAGAATAGTTTAGAACTGAAATCCAGAATCCCTCATGGCATTTCCCAAAGGCATTGTCTTGTTATATTTAATCTTGGATTTCCTTCAAGACTGAGGATTTTAAATCCACAGGTCCATGAACTACCTGAAATTATTTTCTGAATGTTGAGTATGTGTTCTTATTTCTATAAAGAGAGGCAGTAGCTTTTATCGGCTTCTCAAAAAAAAAAAAAAAAAAAGGCTGTGGTTTCTGCATCCTTCCCTCAACCCACAAAAGGCTTAAGAACTAGTGATGTGGAGGGTGTAGAATTCCCACACCACAGGAACTGCCCCTGGAGGATGTGGGGGAGAGGAGTTGTTCGTAGAGTGTGTGGAAGGAAAATGGCAGAGTTACAGAGAGATATGCAAAGAGGTTGGCAAGCATTCTTAAATGCCTCTCCTTTGTTGAGACCTAAGGCTGAGTAAGCATCTGACAACAGGGCAATGGAAATGTTCACATTCACGCATCCCTTCCTGATTTCTTCTTACCCCTCCAGTTCCAAGAGTGTCCTCCTCCCTTCTCTGGCTTCTCCCCTGGGACCCTTGCCCTCCTGGATCCAACAGAGGCAGGCTCTGAGTGTTCCTGCTTTGCCAGAGGCAGGATTCAAACCCCCTCAACGGTTGCCCTTATTCGCTGATGCCACTTGTGTTCTTTTTGGTTGTTTTGTTTCTTTTAGGTTTCTGGAGTTATACTATAATTATTTAAGGTAAGGTTAGCACAGAGTTGTTTTAGCACCGGTCTGCCTCTGTTTTGAGTTGGAGGCTGCATTCAGTTTTTTATTTATAACATGGAAAGGGGTGGCGGGTAAGTTTACAATGCTTCTCCCTTTCCACCCACTTGTTTTTTGTTTTTGTTTTTGTGTTAAATTTAAAAGACCATCCCTTCCTCTTCCTGGTTTCTTGTTGTGCATGGAGTTCAGGGCCAAAGTGAAGAGTTTTTTATAGGGGGAAAAATTCCTCTTGACAGATTTCACCCTAAATCATTGCAGCATACAACTCCAGGGGCACCTAAAAGGAACAAAACCCACCAACCTTGAACTACAACTTCTGAGGGCTTAAGAAGTACCACCCCTGCCCATTCTATCAATACGAATCTGTGGTTTAGAGGTAGAAGTCACCATTCAGTGACCTCCTGAAAGGCCACCAACAAAAGAGCTCTCCTAGGACCCCCATTCTGGTCGATCCCATCTGTGGACTGCAGGGGAGTCTACTAATGTTCTATCCCAGCTCCCACCCTTCCAACTCCCCTAAGTAACAGAACCCTGAATTTATTTGAGGCAGCAGTGTGCCCAGCCAGACATGACAGTTCCCAGTCTCCCTGGCAGCTAAACATGTCATGTGACTAAGCTCTACCCAGTAAAGTAGAAGCTGAAGAATTTTATGCGTGGATTCCAGAAAGACTCATGAAAATGGAGGGGATACTTTTAACTTCCTCCTTTCACTCCCTCTTCCTTGCTTCTCAGGGTGAGTTAATGGGAGCTGAGCTCAAGCAGCCATCTTGGACTCAGAGACACTGTCAGGATGAAAGCTTCCAGGTTGAGGTGGCACAGTCCCAAGACAGAACCATTTGGGTCCCTGATGATGGAGGGCCATCCTCAGCCTGGACTGCCCACCTCCAGACGGAGAGAACATTTATCTTCTTCAAGCCACTATTTAAGGGTCTGATTCATAGACACTTACTCAGCCCCAAGTTTTGTGCTGTGGACAAAGACAGTCCCAGGTCCTCTAAGGCCACTGTTAGTTTTCCTCCTACTCTTTGAAAGAATAGCCTCACCCGAGATGGCCCATTTCTTTTGCATCTTTCTCCCCTTCTATCTTTTCTTTTTTTGTTTTCCTCTGTCTTCTACTCTCTTCCTCCCACTCTTCTTTCCTTTCCTCTCTCTCCTCCCTCTCACATTTATTGAACATCTACTATGTTCTGGGTACCATGCTAGCTGCAAGGACTAGAAATAGATACAGAAGACAGACCCTCTTCCCCATTGCATGAGTCTGGGTGGTCAGAAAAATGTTAAGAGAAATGATGGCAGGATGGACAGGTGCTACAGTATCAAAGAGAAAGACAGTGATTCTGATGGGAAGGATCTTTGGGCTTCCAGGAGGAGGTGACACAGGCCTGAGATTTAAAGCAGGAGTTTTGAATTGCTAGTAATTAGGAAAAGAATACAGAGGACATAGATTCCAAGCATAGGGACTAGCACAGTAATTAAGGATTTGAGCTCTGGACCACAGAGCTACTTCACTCTAGTCCTCAGCTCCCCTACTTGTAAAATGAGACTAGTAATGGTAATAGGACTAGATGAGTGACTGGAAAGTGTGCCATACATGCTCCTTATTAACATTATTATTGTTGGTAAATGTGCTGCTCACCCAAGGTATGCACAGCCTGATACCAGTTTTGGAGACAAGTGTCACAGAGGTTATAAATGACTTGTTCATGGTCACACAACTATGAAGAGGCACCACTCAAATCCAAGTAGCCTCATCCCTAGTCCAGTGGTCTTTATACTTCTACCTTCTGCCTTTGCAGTAAGTGTGGAGAGAATGCAACTTGAGGGAAAGATCATTGTGTGGTGGTGGTGAGGGGAAACCAGGAGGGCTTCCTGAAAGAGATGAGGTATTTTGTTTTGTTTTCTTTTGTTTTTGAAGAGATGAGTTTTGAGGGAAGGGGAGCTTGGAAGGCATTTCAGGGAAGGAGTGTATGATGAGCGCAACATACCAAGGTGTTTGGGACTAGCTGGCTGGCACAGGATCTGAATTGTAGGACTGTTGAGACACGAATTGGGACAGGCAAAGAGGGGCCAGATTAGAAGATGAACCATGATGATGCACTCTGATGGCCAGCTGATGGAGTGAGAATTTGAGTTGGTGGGGCAGAGGAAGGCCCAGTTAGTACTTGAGCAAGAGGGTTGATCATAATAAAACAAAATTTTGGGAAGAAGGAAAGAAGTCTGCCTTTACTAAGAGTCAGTATAAGCCAGAAAGTAGGTTAGGCATTTTCACATTATTTTATTTGATAAGATTGAAACTCCTAACAACCCCATTTAGTTAGTATTAATGTTCCCATTTTACAGATGAGAAAACTGAGGCCCAGAGAAACCGAGTCACAGAGTTGAGCCAGTGATGGAGCTGAAAGTTCGATTTAGATCAGCCTGACCCCAAGTCTGTGCTCTTTCCACTGCACCATGTGGCTTTCAGTTGTTTTCACAGAAAGTCCCTTGTGCTGTGGGTTTCCCCATGAGACGTTGCTGCCTTGCCAGGGGTGGAAGAATCTTTTTTGCAGGCCAGACACCCCCAGGGCAAAAGCTGGGGTCCTTCAGAGCAGAAAGGGCTCAGTGTTCCTGTGACTTTGGGGAATCCCCAGCACAGGGTAGGGTGAAGTACTTGGGCTCTGGGCTTCACGGAAATGGGTTTAGATCCTCGCTTTGCTTGAACTTGAGCAATGTCCTTAAGTCTCACTGAGCCTCAGCTGAGGCAAGGTAGCAGGATGACCCCTGGATTAGGAGGCAGTCTTGGCATAGGTTTAAACCCCAGCTGGAAGTGACAAATGCCTAAAGAAGTGAAATGATAAGATATGCATGTTCACTTCAGAATAAGGGGTGGGAGGTGAGTTGGAGGTGGCAGAAGGGAAACAAGATTGGCAGTAAGTTCCTAACAGAGGCTGGGTGATGGGTTTATGGGGTCTATTATACCATTCTTTCTACCTCTGTGTATGTATGCAAATCCATAATAGTAAAACAATAATAACAATAACAACAACACTGAGAACTTAAAAAAACAAGCAACAAATCCACAGACAACAAATATGTCCAGCACACTGTCTCCCAGCTGAATCAGACTGTCTGGTTCCTGGCCATCCTTGTGCTCTGTAACATCCCAAGGGAGAAAAGGTCAGCCTGAGCTTTGTAGTCACTCTGAACACACCCAGGCCTCTAGCCTTCGTGGGTGAGGAACCCTAAGCTGATACGTGCAGAAGAAGACATTGGCTGGTCTCCCAGGGACAAATCTCACCTTCTCTGCACCTTGTACAGGTTTTCTGAAGCCCAAGGAGTTCATCAACTAGAGGGGCTTTTTTTTTTTTTTTTCATCTGCCTTTCCGTACTGCTTACAGACCACCTGGCACAAAGACGCTGGGATCACTGTGTCACCACCAGAGGTACAGATGGGGTCAGGAGCCGAATGGAGAGAGTCTTGCGCTTTCTGTTGAGGTCTTGCCACTGACTTCCAGGACTTAGCCTCAGTTTCTCCATCTCTGTCAGGGCCGAGTAAAGAAATGGACAGCCTTTGACAAGGGGTAGGCCCTAGGGGACCACTTCAGAATGACAGACAAGGTGATGTGTCGGAGCGTTGGGGGTGGCGGTGGGAGCCTGTAGTTGGGGAGGAGCCCGTGACATCTGGGCCAACTCCTCTGGGACAGAGAAACAGAGCAAAAGGAACACAACAGCAGAAGCTAGAGGGTGGAGAGCCACAGAGGACATGGTTCACAGCAGGAACGGAGCGAGGAAGTACAGAGAGGGGACTCCTAGACACCGCTCCGCCGGCGATAGTGGAGGCTCTGGCTGGCTGGCGGGGTGACCAGGCAGCCCGCGGCCCGCGGCAGGGCCTGGGTTCCCGTTCTCCATCGCGCTCTGGTGGGCTCTGCAGCGCCGCCTGGCGGACACGCCGTTCTTTGCTCCGGCGTCCGTGGCGGCGGGCCGGGTCTCTGGGATCCCGCGCAGATCCGGAGATAACCGGAGAGAGCCGCGGAGCACGCCGTAAGGGTGGGCGTTCGTTCCGCGAGGCAGACTCGCACCCGGGGCCTGGATGCGTAGCACAGGCTGGCATCCTGTTCTCCCTAACCCCGCGCCCGGCTGACTCAGTTCCATCCAACACGTCGGGGAACCCTTTCTCCCTCTAACCCCCACGTCCTCAGCTCCGGCATTTTGCCGCCTCGGAGTACCTTATCCGGGAAGGAGGTCTCATTAAAATTTCAAGGCGTTTGGTTTTGATTTTTGTTAATAAAATACCAAGAGTGGGCGTGAAGGCACGAACTTGTCCAATTTGTCTCCCTTCGGGTCTCAGACCTGAAATTCCAGGGCGGGGTAACTTCTAGGCCCTTGCCCGCCCTAACGGGTCCTGGCGGGCGAGACGTGGTGGCGCAAGGACCCCGGTCCGAAGCTACGCGGCTAAAAGAAGCGTGTGGGTCGGAGTGGCCAGGGGCGTGTGGCTAGTGCTGGGGAGAGGGTGAGCGGGGCCTGCCTTGGCTCTCACGTCCCAAGCCGTGGGCCCTGGAGCGGCGAGGACGGGAACCGCACCACCTCCTGGAACGTCCGCCCCTCCCACTTGCGGGGGTGCCCTGTGGCGGGGGTCTGTCCCGGAGCCTGGGGATGACAAGCTCCCCATTGGCCGGGGTTCTCGAGGAGCCAGGCCCAGCCAGGCCCAGCCCAGCTTCTCTTAGCCGCAGGAGAGGGGGAGCGGTGCGGCGGCGTCCCAGGACGCGGCCCGCTGGGGTCCTCCTGCCGCCGCCAACTCCCGTTCCCTGAGTCGGGGAGTGCGGGCCTGAGGGTCAGAGGCGACGGAGCCCGAATCTCCACAAAGTTGTCTCCGGGTGGAGGCCCGAGAGCTCCCGCAGCGCCCCGTCGGTCGCCGGGGCTACTTTGCGTGCAACCCGGGAAAGGCCGGCGCTGCTCTGCGTGCCACCCGTGAGGCTGACGCTGGGAGGAGAGTGGAAAGTCTCCAAATCGCCAGCCCCTAAGCTAATGGCGGCGGGAACGGCGCGGTTGACCGACCGAGGCCCGAGGCTGAGGGCGGCCTCAGCGCGGCGGTGAGCCTCCCGAGGCAGCAGGGGGAGCTTGACGCCGAGGGAGGCCGGCCGTTGGGAGAACCCAGAACGGCCTGACCCCAGAGAGAGGGGAGTTCGGGGTGCGCGCACAGCGCCGCGGCTCCGTGGTGCCGGGGTCCCGGGAAAGTGGCGCACTGGGCCCAGAGCTCCCGGGCACCCGGGATGGCGAGCGCCCGAAGAGCCGGAAGACCGGAGCTCGAGCCCAGGGCTGGAGCACGAGTATCTGTGTGTTGGGGGTGGGGGGTGGACGAGTGGGCCTCGGCCCCCACCTCCCCCCAAGAAAGGTTAGGGCTCTTCTCTGCGTGGTTCCATCGGAGCTTCCTGCGGCTCAGTCAGTCCCGCCGCTCAAGCTGGGGAGACGGGAGCCGTGCGCACCGCGGGGATGCGCGTCCGGACCGAGGGTCCCGCCGCGCCTTTTCCGATCGGAGCTTGCAGCCCAGCACAAGAGCTCAGCGCCCACCTGGTTGCCCAGGCGAGACCGAGAATGGGCTTCAGGACCCTCTCGAGCCCGAATCTGAAGGGGCTTGCGGGTCTCGTGCCCCGGCGCACGCAGACTGGGGTAGAGCTCAGGCTGCAAAGAAATCTGGACGCGGAAAAGCAGCGGCGGCGCGGACCAGCCGCGAGCCGGGACTCCGGAGAGAGGAAGGAGCCCGGGCATGGGGTGGTGAGGGTGGGCCCCGGCAGCCAGAGGAAGAAAAGGAGAGCGAACTTACTTTTTCCTGAGGTGCAAGAAGGTTCCGGCGCACTCTGCCCAGGCCCGTAGCAGATTCCCAAGCACTCACCGTCCCTCAAATCTGTCCCAACTGCCCGCTCGGGACAGGGGATGCTTGGAAAGCAAAGACAGGCACAGCGGACAGTGGCACCTCTCCGGGGCTAAAGCCTCGGGAGAGTCTGGGACTTCGCCGCTCTCTGTACAAAACAAAAGCCAGATTCTCAAAAATCTCAAGAGGGAAATAATCATTTTAAAAATAGTTATTTTTTTCCTTTCACTTTTAACAAACCGTGTGCCGGGAGAAAAATTAAAAACTAAATGATCGATTGCTCAGGACACCGTCTACAAATTGTGAAATCCCCTGTTTAAAAATATTTTCCCCAAGGCCAGCCCCACGACTGGTCAGCCCTTTGCTTCTTCCTGAAAAATAACAACAAAAACAATAGGAAATGCAGCCACGGTCCTGGGAAGTAGGAGTAGCCGTGAGGCCCAGGGAACCCACTGCGGCCGAAAATGCCATGCTCTTCCTTTCTCTTTAACCAAAAAATAAAAAAAGAGAAGAAGAAGAAGTAAAACCTTTTAATACATCAAATATACGGAATTTTAATCTTTAAAGCGATACATTGTCTATTATTTTAGTACATGACGTAAACCTTACTTGTCCCCTTCTCAGCGGGTGGACTTAAAAATTAAAAATAGTTGTGTTCCTTTTAAAGAACAAAATAAGGCAAATGAGGTTTTGGAATAAAATTGTTTTTCCTTTTTTTTTTGTTTTCTTCCAGAATACATACAAAAAAATACCCATTCTCTTTCGATGGTATACACCTTAAAAATAATTGCAATTTGAAATCAGAGCTGACAAATTGTGACTTGTTTTGTTTTGTTTTTTTTTTTCATTTTTTTGTAACAAACATGCATGTAAATTTGTGTTTCAATCAGACATTAAATAAGAACGTACAATACAATAATAGCAATTTTAAAGTAACATTAAAGAGAAGACCTCTAGTTCTGTGGTGGTTTTGTATTTATTTATAATCTACAAGGGACGGGAGGGTTTGTTTTCCACATTTTTACCCTCAAGATTTAATTTTTTTTTTTTTACCCCTCCTCCTTTTTACCTACGGAGCTCAAACTAAATAATGCACTTTTGAACCACGGGTCCGCTTGGAGCTAACATAAATAAATACCAGTGTCCACCGATGCAGTCCTCAGATGAACACTTTCTCAATTAATTTTTCCTTCTTTTTCTATAAAAAGTCAAATGATATTTTTTCAACTTTTATAAAGTTTGGGTGGGTGGGGAGGTGAGAGGTGGGGGAAAGGGGAGTTTCCCACCGGGTCTCGGTCGCTGTTTTGGGTAGATAGATGCGGTATATATATTTTTCCTTTCCTGGCCCGGGTCATCCCCACGCGCGAGTGACAGTAGACTCTGTCCTGTTTCCACCCCTCCCTCGGCTCCTCCCTCCCCCCTGCTCCTCTCTCTCCCTCGCTAGCCCTCCCCACCGCCCTCACTGATACCCCAGCGCCGAGGCCGTGGTCAGTCTCTGTCCGTAGAGGGCGTAGGGGGAGTAGTAGGGTCCGGTGGCGGCGGGCACAGGCACAGGAGCGCCGGGTGTGGGGAGCGGGCTCTTGGAGTAGGGGTGGTAGCGGCTGCTGAGTCCCAGCGCGTGGTGGGGGCTGCGCAGCGCCAGCGTCCCGGGACTGCCCGGAGCGCCCGACGTGGGGATGTGCATGTGGCAAGCCATGGCGGCCGCTGCGGCGCTGGCCAGGGACGATGAGCTGGGGTAGCCCGACAGCAGTTTGTCTGTCCCGGGGAAGGCCGTATGGGTCCGCAAGTGGCTCAGCAGCTCTTCGGACGTGGCGAAGCGCTTGTCGCAGGGCCCGTTGGCCGACACCCAGTTGCAGATGTGGGGGAGCGGGTCGTTAGGGAGCATGAAGCCGTAGGGGTAGAGGGGGTGGCCGGCTAGGGAAGGCGGTGTGGCGCCGGCAGCGGCGGCAGCTGTTAGCGATGAGTGTACGCCGTGCAGCGGGTGCGTGGGGTACACCAGCGGGTATCCTGACTTGAGCGCCGCGGCCGCCGCGGCCGGATCGTGAGCGCACGAAGCGCTGGCTGCCGCCGCCCCTGCCAGGTGGCTGGCGCAATGGTAGCTGAGGCAGTACGGGTCCCGGCACAAGCTGGCTGTCATCACGGATGGCGGCGACGCCCCGGCCAAGGGGCTGGAGCCGGCCGGCTTACTGCAGCCCAGAGAGCCCGCCGCGGCCGCCGCCAGTTGCGCCCCCACCAGGCTGCCCGGCTTGGTGGGGTCAAGTGCCACACCGTGTGGCAGGAATTGGGGCGGGTAGCCCGCGTAGGCCCCAGCCAGGCTGCCTGGGTAGGTCATGCCCGCCGGAGGCAGAGGGAACACTGTCTGGCCTGGCTTGTAGGGCGATACCGGGGCCACCAGCCCAGAGCCCAGTACGGAGGAGGAGGTGGGCGCGCTGGGGCCCGAACCGGAGCTGGAGCCGGATGAGCCGCCGCAGTCTGAGCCTAGAGCCTTGCCCCCGGGGCCCCCATCTGGATGCTGGTTAACGTCCACATTAATCCCTCCGCCGCAGCTAATCCGGCCGTGCGCCAACCCCGTGGGTCCCCCTTCAGCCGAGGTGCCCCCGGAACCCTTGCTGCTGCCACCGCCGCCGCCCACGTCGGGATCCTTCTTGTCGTCCTTGCCCTCCGGGCCGCCCCCGGCCGAAGGCAGCATGCCTCCTGGCGAGCAGGCCGAGGCGCTGGAACTTGGGCTGCCTGTCCTGGGCGTGAATGGCTGGCAGGTGGCGCTCGGTACCCGGAATCCGGACTTCTCTGCTGAAACCCCCCCGCCGCCGCCCCCGCCACCACCGCCTCCGCCGCCGCCGCCTCCCGGCTCCTTCTTATCCGAGCCGGGTTTGGAGTACGGCTTGAAACTCGACTTGTCCTCCACGCCGATGTCGCTCAGCTTGAGGGGGCCAGACTTTGCGTCCTTGTCGCCCCCGGTGCCGCTGCCGGCACCGCCCGCACCGCCCCCATTGGAGGCGACAGAGGAGAGTTTGGAAGAGGGCGAAGGGTCGGGCTTCCCGATCTGTGAGCATGTTTGCGCCAACAGCGCCAGCGGGCTCTTCTTGGCATCAAGCTGCGGGGTCAGACGTGGGGTTGGGGGTGGCACAAAGAGAAAGAAGGGGAAACCCTTTAGAATCCCGGCTTCTAGGGATCAAACGCCCTTCCGCAACCGCCAGTGAAGACCCTCCCAGCTCTAGGGGCAATTCTCGACAGCACCACTTCACCTCGCCCCAGACGGACGAACAGACAGACAGACACACAGACTCGCCCTTGAGAAAGGCGGCAGACTCCCTTTTACCCCACCAAATCAACGTATTTCCTGACCTCTCTAAACGCTGTGTATTTAAAAATACTCACTAAATGTTTTTGTTTCTGACTCCTAGACCCAGAACTACACACACACACACACACACACACACACACACACACATATATATATCCCCAATTCTTCAGAGTAAGGGCTTGGGCAGTTGGCGCCTTAGAGGCTGTGTACAAATACCAGCTTCTGGGGAACCTTAAGACTGCGACTTTGGAACCACATTTCAGACTTCCGCCCATCTTCCGGGCCGAAAGTGAGGGGGCCTGGGTCGGGGTTGGGGCTTTAATACGAAAGAGAGAAATAAGTTTTGGTTGCTTTGTCCCTTAGCATTCACACCCCATTCTACCTCCTACCCCCTTTCCGCCCTAGTTTTTACGATTCGGGAGCACTATGCTCTCCCCCATCCCGGAGCTGAATCACTCTGACCACCCCCCCACCCGCAAGATCCCGAGAGAAAGAAATCCCGTGGAGCGGCAGCCAGGGTGGTGGTCCCAGCGCGATCCCGGGAGAGGGTCCTTACCTCGATGGGGCTAACGGGAGTAGAAGGCAGGGGCTGCAGATACTCGGGGTGCAAAATGTGGCCAGTCCGTGCCGTCAGCATCTTCAGCACCTTGATGGGCAGGCGGTTAGCCTGGCGGAGAGGGTCAGAGGGGGGCACAGCGTGCACAAAAGGCTTGGTGCTGCCGGCCGGGGACGAGCCTTGGCCGGGGCTGGAGCTATTTCCAGAGAGCGCGCTGGTCCAGGCAGGGTCCGCACTGCTGCCGCCGCCGCCGCCGCCGCTGTGCTTACTGCTTCTTAGGGCAGAAAGCGAGGGCGCTGTGCTCATGACCCACCCGCACGCATGGGAGCAGCGGGGGGAGGGCTCCGTGAGGCGTGGGGCGGGCTCCGGGCTGCGCGCTCGCCGGGGAAGCAGAAGCAGTAGGAGGAGGAGGAGCTGGCGCGGCGGCCACGGGCACCCAGCGCGCCTTCTCGGCGCCTGAAGCCAGAAGCAAATAATCCTGGGTGGCCAGCAGCGGTGCCGTGGCCGAGCGGGAGGAGCCGGTCGGACTGTGGGAGTGCCGGGTGGCTCGCCGTGTCCGCCTCGGGCTGTGCCCCTGCGCTGCGCACTCGCGACCCGGCGCTGGCGCTGCGCTTGGCGATGTGAGCCGCTGCCTGTCCAGCCGGGGCTCTGGCGAGGAAACTCACTTCAAAAGCAGCTGCACCGAGGGGGAGATTAAAGCCTTTGCCGCCTTCCAATCAAATGGGAGCCCGAGGTGATTGGAGGGTCAAGGGGATGTGACGCGTCCCGCGCCGCCGCCGCCGCCGCCGCCGCCGCCAGGACTCTCAGCGCTGGTTTTAATGGGCAGCTCCTTCTTCACCGCCCCCCTCCCGTTTGTCCCCTCCCTCGATTTCGCTCCGAGGACGAGCTGGACATTTATTCTGCGTTTGCTATGTGCCGCCTCCCTCTTTTTTCTTCCTCGTCGTCCTTCCTTTCCGTGGCTCGAAAATAAACTGAAACCTTTTTTTGCAGGAGGGTGCGTATGAGGAACAGATTGAAGGGATGACCAGAAGGAGCAATGGCGGGAGTCTGGACAACGGCCGGACTTTCACCTCCAGGGGCGCACAGGGGACCCACACACCAAATATTCTGTCTCGCTCAGTAATTGAAATCTCTCTCGGCGCGGCCGCCAGGGTAAGGAAAGGTGCGGAGAGGGTGACGGAGGAAGTGCGCCCGCCCGCTTTGATTCCCCGAGATTCGGCAGCGGAGAAACCAGAAGCTAGGTGGGCAGCGGAGGCGGCGGCGGCTGTTCTCCCGGCTGTGCGCGGGGCTCCCAGCCCTTCCCAGCCACGTGACTCCCGGGGACGCGCAGATTGGGGCTGGAGCGGGGGTCACATGTTTCCTCTGTTTCACACTCAGTCTTCTCCTCCACCCCCCCCCCATTCTTACTCTCCCCTGCTACCCTCTCTCCTCCTCTCCCCCTCTCTTCAGTTCTTTGGGCATCTCCACCCCTCCATCAATTGTCAATGTTCCTCGACCGCAATCAATCAGTTATTTGTCAGCTCTTGTCAATCCACCCGTGATTTATGTCAGCTTTTGTTGCTGATTACAAGGCGGGTGCGACTCGAAGGAAAAAGAGTGAGGAAGAGAGAGATGGAGAGTAAGGAAGAGACCAAGGGGGAACCAGCGGAGGGGGAAAGAGGAGCAACCTCCTGGGATGGGGTGGGGGGTGGCTCTAAGAAAAAGAATGAAAGAGAGGAAAAGAAGCTCTCCGTGTCTGGAAAATGAATAGTGAGAGTAAAGCGCGCAGGTGTGCCCAGGGCGCTGAGAGGGCTGCTCAGGCCTGAGGTGTGCGCCTCTCCCCTTACACCTTTCTACCTCTGGGACTTCGCTCCATTGGGGCCGCGGTGGGAGGAGCTGCCCCAGGTTCCTGAGACGGGCGGTGGCGACGTCTAAGATGGGAAATATTTTTTGTCCCCAGGATAGTCCCTCGGGAGCATGAGGATGTCAGGCTGCCAGCCTGCTGCGGACCCCTCCCTTCGTAGTGCCCCGACCCCCACCGCAGACTTCATTCTGACAGGCACACCACAACGCAATTTTGAGTCCTGAAGGTCAATGGTGGGGTACCTCCTCCCCGACTTAAGTCTTTGACCTCCCTTCGGATCTCGGCTAGGGCTGAGAGGCTGCGAAGAGGCCTGGCCATGGGTGTACGGTGGAGATATCTCAAGCTGAGTCAGATCCCCCCTCCAAACCTCTCTGACCCTGCTGTATCCCCGCAGGCTGGGTAGCCGGCGTTACTCTGGGCTGCTCACTCGAATTTATGGGAACGCCAAACCGGGACTGACCTGCGTGGAGAAAGCAGAGGGAAGAAGAGAGAGCGGGAGGGGCCGGCTGCCTGTAGGAACTTGGGTCTTCCAGGGAAGCGGAGCGGGACTGCCGCGTTCCCCTCGATTTGCACCGTCACTCCGGCGGGTTGGAAGGAAGAGGGGAGGCGCTGTGCCTGCCTCTGTGTACCTGGAGCTGGGTGCACAAGTGTGTACGGACGTCTGTGCCGCTGTTTGAGTTGTCAGGGCTTTGGCAGCGTCCGGAGCGAGTTCGGAGGTCGCCTCCAGAAACTCGCAGAAACGGGAAGGGGGCAAGAGGAGGACACAACCCCTTCCTCGGAAGGACTTGGACGACTTTGAATCTCCCCTCCCCCACTTTTCCGCCCCAGCTCTTCTTTTGTTGTCAAGTCCTTTGATAAATGGTAGGGCAGGGAGCGCGGGGAGCCAGGAGCCAGTCTGTACCCGCGCGGGGGGCAGGGCCGGGTCTGGCGACCCGGTTTCCTTCGGCGCTGAGCCCCGTACCGCGGGGGTCGAGTCTGGGACCTGCCCTCCGCAGGCTCGCCCTCTCCTTTTTCACCACCCCGTTCCCTCCCCCCGCCTTTTTTGGTCTCTCTTCCACTCCATACAGGTACCGAGAACTTTCTGGGGTGAGTTTTAGAATTTTCTCATAGGCATTCTTTTCCTGTGTTTTAATCTTATCCCTTGATTCTTTAGGTTGGTAAACTTGATGAGATTGTAACTTGACTAAAGATAATTTGGAGAAGAGGGAAGTGTGTATTTTGGGCTGCTGTTCGTCGGTGTGCGTGCCTGCGTGTGTATAGGTGTTAAGAACACACCTGCGGTCAAGGGGATTTGGTGTCTGCCTGTGCGGAGGTGAGGAAGGTGAGTCTGTGAGACGGTGGTGAGGCCACACCCGAGGTTGTGAAGGTTGTCCGAGTAATCTTTGGGGAGCGAGTCCCAGATGCCCGTTTCTGAGTGCAGGACAGTCCTAAGCTGTCTCTGCAGGGCAGCGTGTGGGGGAGGCCGCTTGTATCCTGCGGGTATGTTAGTGTCTGTGTCATTGAGCGCGTGGCTGTAGAGGTGCCGGCCGGGATCAACTGTGGAGCTCCCAGCTCCGCGAGCCCAGCCGTGGGTCGCGCGTCGCCGCAGCCTCCACGCGAGGCCTGGACACTGAATGCTGGGGGCGGCGGCCAGAAGTAGAGGTGATAGCGGGCGTCTTCTCTTGCCGCTCCCCTGCCCCGACAGAGCCCAGTCTCCAGACTCAGTTCTTTCCCTTTCCTGGAATTCCGGCAGCTTTCTCTTCACATCGGGCGGTTCAGGGGTGGCAACCCCAGCACCTAAAGCCTGTGGGAACCAGAGAGTGGGCCCTGCGTGCCCCAGAATGGGCGTGCCTCGGTGTGGCTGCACACGCTCGCAGGCCTGCGCCGTGCGGCGCGCGCGCGCTCGGGTCGTGGTCCGCATGCGTTCGCTCTTTGCAAACCCCAACTCGGAAGGTCCGAGCGCATGGGGGCGCCTGGGGGCCTGCGCGTCCCCGGCTTTCGGGAGGCGCCAGCTTGCGAGCCTGCGCACCTCGCCCGGGAGGCCAAATCCCTGAAGGCCTTGCAGGCCTTACGGGTGGGGGAGTTATTAATTACTCCGCACTAGGCCTAAAGCCTCCAACCCCAGCGGCGGTTGGCATGGATGTCCTGCGGATTTTATTTGCACACAGTGTAAATGATTTGTTTTCTCTTAAAAAGGAGTGGGCATGGCAGATATTTGAGGAGGGGGTGGGAGGAGAAGGAAGGCGAGAGAGCTGAGGAAAAAAGTTTGAAAATGCCTTGAACTATTCACTGTCGAGATGGCTAATCAGTATTGAGGCCGGAGGGCAGGCGGGCCGCCTTTCACTGCCGCTTCCCTTTCATCTAGGGCTCGGCGGAGGCGCTCAATTAAAAGCCTATCAGTTTGTAAGTAAATCAACGCCTATCAGAGTTGTCACATCAAACAAAACGATTATTATTGCAGCCCGCCTCCCCTATTAATCTCCCTCGAAGATAATCCGCCTGACAGGTCAGGCCCGGCGAGCTGGAAAGCCTGGCCCAGAGCGCCCAAACAGTCCCGGACTGGCGCGCGCCCCTGGGGGCCTCCCCACCTCGGTCCCGCCCCGCCTTGTAGTCCCCCGGGAGGGGGGAGAGTAGGAGCTGGCGGAGGCCGCTGGTCCCAGGCCCGCCCCTCCCGACTGGGAGCCGGGCCCAGATTCGCAGGGCTGGTGAGGACGGTCTCGGGCGGCTCTCACCTCTTCTCCGGCCTGCGGTGGCACCGGGCCTGCCGGAGCCACGGTCCGGCCTGGTCCCAGCGCCTCGCTATGGCCTGTACTCTTTTTCGCTCGCCTGTCCTGACTTTCCATCCCCCAACCCCTTCTCTTTTTTGTTTTCTCACCGGCTTCTTTCTAGGCTCCCTATTATTTATTTATTTATTTATTTATTTTCCTCCTCTTCCTTTCCCCCTTTTCCTGTTTGACGGGGAATATTTCCTATTCTCTCTCCCTCTTCTCGGTATACCGTCTATACCACTTCGGCGCAATCACACTTTCTGAAGCAGGGCATTCTCAGGGCCCGGGTTATTTCTCCGCGTCAGGGCTGCCTCAGGAGTGTGTGCAATTCCCAGGAACTCCTGACAAAGTTCTGTCTGATTTCTACACAGGCAAGGGCCTTCAGAAGCTCTGCGACTGTTTTAAGGGTTGGGTGCGTTTGGAGGGGCGAGAAGAAAGGACCACAGCAGTGTGATGCTTGGACGGTTGCAAGCGCCCTATTCTGGAATAAGTATTTGGCCTTGGAGTTTCACAGCAGCAACGGCGCCGATCTTGCTCTTGGTGCTGCCTGAGCTTTGCAAATATGTGGAGGAGACCCTCGGGGCATCTGGGCTTCAACATTGAGGATGTGAGGGGGTGCCTAACACCTAATAGGAAAATGTAGTCAGATAATCACTTCTGTGCCTTCAAACGGGCGCTCCCCGGGCCGGGTGGGGCCCAGATTCCGCACGGAGGAGAAATCATGGCCTTCTCCGGTGTCCTCCAGCTTTGCGCTTGGAGACACCTCGGAACCAAGCGCATCCCATCCTTTTCCGCGCTGTTGCTCCGGATTGATAGGCCCAAATGGCCACTACCTGAACCCGGTGGAGCTGGGATTGTGGGGTCGTTGAAGTAGCTAAGGGGGAAAGGTCTGCGGGCATGACCCCAGGTCCTGTTACCCTAAATGGCAGGTTCAGCACCTGGTTAAGTCTCCCTCTCCGGGCTTGTATCCGGGAGAACCTCAGGGAAGACAGTGTTGGGCGTCTGGGCCGAGCCTCTTCCAGTTGTCACAGCGTGGTCTGAGGTCGAGGTAATCGAATACAGCCTATCTCAGCATGCTCCGTGTCCAGAGCTGCAGGACCCGTGGCTCCCACCCCGGGTTCTCAAAAGCCCCCCTAATTGTGCACACCTTACACAGCTGACCTGGTAGTAATATTTATTTCCATACCCGGAAATATTGTAGCGATGCAGTTCAATTATCTGTGTGACTGCTCTTCTTAAATGTATTTATTTCGCCTCTCCCACGACGCAGATTATTTAAAGAGGTACACAGAGTGCACCCTTCAATCTAGCAAAACCCACTCTGGTTATAGGAAATATTCGCTGTGTGGTTATTTGGACTCAAGGTTATCTCGAGCCCGAATTGCACTCAAGCAGGAGCTGTTTAAAAAAAAAAAAGAACTTGTTCTAGAATTTTTCCAACTTAACTGTATGAGCACACACCAAGAATTTAATAATATTTTATATCCCTCTATAGATCTAAATATTCAAATATTATATTACATCTCCCTGAAACAGGAAGCGATCTTCCGTTCACACTGGACGTGGAGCTGTTTGTATAATGTTCATCTCCCTGCACTTACACATGAATCTTGATCTAATAAATTCAACCTTGTCATTTTTAGAATCGACGGGATTTCTCTGCGGTTTGCGCTGCCTGTATCCGAATAAATTGAGCTCGCAGGCATCCGGCAGGAAACGGCTCCCGGTTGGAGTGTACGCCGACGCATCGGCCCAGCACGGGACGCGAGGTGGCTCCTGGTGATTGTGTGGCTGTAGGTCGGGCCTCGGAAGGAGGCTGGACTATCAGCGCCCTCAGGCCGGGAGCGGCCCCTTGCTGCCCGGCAGTGCCCGGCAGCCCCCACCTCTGGTGGTGCTTCGGGAACCTGCCCGGCCGAGTCCGCCCGGGGCGAAAACTGAAAGCAAATTCCGCGGCAAATGAAGCCCAAACTTTCTTCGACGCAACTTTGCCACAATGATTCGGTGGCGACTTAGGACGGCGCGCTGGTCTGTGCGCGTGCAAGGTGGGGGTGGTGGGCGAAGAAACCTTGGGGGCGGCCGAGCCTGGCCCTAGATGAAACACTAGGGAAGGCGCCTCCCCTTCCTTATTTCTCGCCAATTCCTCGGCCCCAATCCGTAAAAATAGTTTCCAATGTGTGGCGGACGCCCAGCATGTGTTTGTGGGGATCGCACCAGGGAGAAGGAAGCTTTGTGAAAGTTGCAGAAAGAGCTTTGCCCAGAAGCGTCCGCCCTGCAGGGCTCAAGAAAGCTGAGGACCAGCTCGCCTCTCCGGGGGTGGAATGCCTAGAAATCGGCTTGGGGAGACCCCAGCCCAGTCCTCTCCTCTCACCTCGAACTCGCGCGTAAATAACCTCCCGCAGTCTGCGCTGGAAACTTACAAGCGCGGCGCCGCGGTTGGCTGGCGAGGCCGGGACGCTGAGCCGGCCCGCAAGGCCGCTTCTTGGCGCGCTCAGTCCCAGCACCTAAGAGAAGCTTGCACCGAGGTGAGAGGACGAGTGTGCTTTCAGCTCCTGCTCGGCTGTCTAGACCATCACCGCAGACCTCCCAACTCCCTAGAGCGGGCGCTTCCCCCCTGAGAGCGGCAGTCTTGGGCGGCTGGCTAGGGCGCAAAGTGCGCGCGCGGACCGGCGCGGGGTGGGGGGCGGCTGCCGGTCTCTCCGCGGGGCCTGTCGCCGGGCCGGCCGCGGCGGGTGAGTGATGAGGGCAGAGAAGGGCGCCCATAAATCGCGGGTGTCAGGGCGAAAAACTCTCTTTATTGTCTGCGTGATGGATGGGCCCGGGGACGAGACACCAAATACTTCGTATCGCCTTTAAATGGGAACACATTTTCCGCGGCCATAATTCATGTTTTTTAAATAGAAAGTTTGAAATGTTGCCTATATTTCACCGGCCCTGACATATTTATGAATCGCTCCCTGCATGCAAATATCATTATTTAAAGCGCCGGGGAGAGCTGGGGGGGGAGGGGAAGAGGCATGGCCCCCGTGGCGTGGGGGTGGTGAATGGGGGAAATGCGGATGGAGGAGGGGTGCATCTCCCTAAAGTGCGGACAATGAGGCGCGGGGGAAATCCTTATACGGAAGCCGAACGCCCTGGGGGCTCCACTCCCGTCGCTGGACCGAGCACTGCCACTCCGGGAAGTTTGAGCCGCTTGGGTCCGTGGACAGGCCCCCGCCCCCTGTGGGAAGACCCGGTGGGCCTTTTGCGTCCCTCTCCGAGGCCCTGATCCGAGTCAAAGCTACCTTTCCCAAGGGAAAAAAAAATGTTTTTTTTTTTTTAAATAAAAGAATTTAACAAACGCAAATAATAACAACAATCCAACACGTTTCGTGTTCTTTGCATTTGCATTGATTTTATTGATTTTAATTCTGGCAACCTCAGACTGTGCGCGTCCAGGAGGAGCTACCGTCAGACCCCAGTCACTGCGGGGAGTGGGTGGGGGATAACCCTCCGGAGCGGCAGCCGGGACTCAACCAACTCACCACCTCCCAGGCACAACAGAGCCTGCGCAAGACGCGGGGACACAAATGATCCGGCTCGCAAGCTCTGGGGGCTTCAGTCCCGCCCCCTCTGCTTCCCCAGTGCAATGCAGCGCTCCTAGGGTCCGCGTCCATCCACCCCGAGCCCCACTGTGAATACAATCGCTTTGGAAAAAAGCTAGGCACGTGCCGTCAGCCTCTCCCTTGCCGGTCCAGCCAGGGAGGCACCTACACCTTCGTCCTCAGTAGCCGATTCTTTACCTGTGCGGTTCCCCGCGGCGCCTGCGGCCGCGCTGATAACAGAGGAATGAAAAGGAGGACGGGGGAGTAAGAGGGACAGAGCACTGCCCGAGACAGCCAGATACGCAGACCCGGGTCCTCCTCTTCCGACCAAGCGTTGGGGCCCTGACCGAACTCCCTCTAGGAGCCGAATTACGCTGGGGAGAACCGACAGGGGGACCCGCCAGGAGAACCGGCATCCAGAGGGAGGGGCGGGCCCGGCGGCACTTCCGCTGAGGGCGGGGCCGCGGCCCCGGCTGCTGCTCCGGCCCCGCCCCTCCGCGGCTCCGGCCCGGCCCCAGCTCGTAAGGCTCCTCCCCTGCTGGCCGGGCAGCTGGATCTCAGGCCTGTGCCCTCGCAGCAGGGCGGTGGGGGCTCCTCTTCCCTCCTTGGCGTTTTGTCTTAAATCACAGAAACACAAGCACGTGCGCACTAACGACCTCGGCCCAAACTCGCACGTTAAGACTTCGTCAAACGTTGATTTCCTGGTAGTCCCGAGACCTGCCTGGCCCAGGGGATCTTAGACGTTTTCTGGAATATGATCTGTCGTCCCCTTCAGACAGTAGGGAATGCATATCCGTAATCATGCGGTCCCACCTCTTTCAGGAAGAACAAGAACAGAAGTTAACACTTTTTGAGTGTTGCTTTATGCCAGATACTACCTAAGAACTGTGTATGAATTAGGTCCTCACAGCAAGCCTCTGAAGTAAGTACCATGAATACCCTGTTTTATAAAGAGACTGAGGTATGTAGAGAAAAGAGATCGGTCTTGTCTCACTCCCATTTCACCCATATCCTTATCCCTTCTTTTCTTTAGATCCTCGGCGTCTCCAGTCCATCAGTCTGGGGGAAGCTTGCTGGGCTTTTACTAACCTATGGGCGGAGCTTCCATGGGGGGAAATCCCAGTTAGATTTTAAGATCCTTGCTCCCCTCTGCACTTTTCCTTACCCTGGTGGCTGCAGGGAGAGATTTCAATTACTGAGCAGTTGAGGCCTTGCTGAACTGAACAGAGGTGGCAAAAAGTATAAATATGATGAGTTCTACTCAGCACCGCCCCCCCCCCCCGCATTTCCCAGCCTGATGGGGGAGCCCGACCAGTGAGCATCCAACCCCCACCCCAGCGCCCTCCCACCACCGTTTCCCTGTAGTTCCTGCCAAAACCAGAAGATCTTAAAACAACAACACTCCATGTTTCTCTTCTGCTCAAAAGCCTGGGTTCTCCTTGTTCTTAGGATCAAGTTAAGCCCGTGGCTGGTAGGTGTCTGAGGCTTGATGTGCCTTTCTTGTCCTTTCTGCCTTTGTGTGTGTCCTACTTCCCTTCAACCTGAGCTCCTGGAATCAGTGGCTACTTTCTGGTCACTCAAATGAACCCTGTTACACCCTCCCGCAAAACTTTGTTAATGCCTTTCCCTCTATCTGGAATGGCCTCTGTTCTCTTCATCTGGCTTACTGCCCCGCCCCCCTTTTTAAAAATATCTCAGTTTACACACCACTTCCCTGCACACTCCCACCTGGTACTGAATTAGGGCTCCTGTAACCCTCTCTCAGAACACTTACCACACTAAGGATGTCCTGTTGAGAGGCTGTCTCCTTCACTGGATGGTAACTCCAAGGGGACACAGACAGGCTATTTCTTCAAGGAACAAATGAAGAAAAGAACATTTGTACATAACATTAAGTATGTAACATAAGTATTCTCTATGGTCTCATATCCTAAGATGTTTTCAATTTAATAAGGGGGATACAAAAAAATCTCATGAAAATGTTATTTTGAACCCATATTCTGTAAATATCAAATAAGTGAATGCTCAAGGAGGTTGGAGAAGAGAAATATCTATAGTTTTCTAGCCATTTATTCAGATTTTCAAAGTGCAAGATGTGTTAGTTGACATAGGTGAATGGAAAACACTGCCCCCCCCCCAACCCCGTGACCGCCTCTCCCACCATTCAGGCATGTATGTCTCAAGGCTGCAGGTAGGGCTCCCTCTTATCTTTCTCACTTCACATATTATAGCTATCATAGTTCAGTATCTTATTAGCTCTTGACTGAGCTGCTGCTACAAGAACCTTCTAATTGTTCATTCTCAGCCTCTCTTGCCTCTAATACATTATACATACTCTTGCTAGGTTAATTTTCTTGATCACATCATTCCCTTGCCTCCATCTTCATGAAATCTTCGGAGGCTCTGCATTGTCCACATGAAACACTTGGTTCTTCATAATCTGGTTCTAAACTCCTTCTAAAAAATTTTAAGATGCATTACAAAATTATGAAAGAAACACGTTCCCTTCAACCGGCAAAGCACTCAAAGATATATAAAGACAAACTTTATGATCTCACCCATCTCCTCCCTATTTCCCACCTAGGCTCCTGAGATATCCAGGATATACAGCCAGGATATAACTTCTATCCCTTTCTCCACACTCAGCATGCTCATATAAACTGTGCTCACATATATGGGACTATTATGTTTTTGCTTGTTTATACAAACAGTGTATATAATAGAGCTGCCTGTTCCTCATTCTTTTTTTTTTTTTTTAAGATTTTCTTTATTTATTTGACAGAATGAGAGAAAGCGCAAGTAGGCAAAGCAACGGAGAGGGAGAAGCAGGCTCCCCCATTGAGCAGGGAGCCCAATGTGGGACTTAATCCCAGGACCCCGGGATCATAACCACAGCCGAAGGCAGTCACTTAACCAACTGAGCCACCCAGGTGCCCCTCATTCTTTTTTTGATAACAAATGGGTCTATAGATATAGAGGTAACTTATTTATTTTTAGCTGCATAGTATTCCTTAGAATGAAGGTACCCACGTATTCAACCATTCTTCTGTTGGTGGTCATAAAGGTTGTTATCAGGGTGGGGTTTTTTGTTGTTGTTGTTTTGTTTTTGTTTTTGTTTTTTTTTACTAACAATTTCATGAGTCTATATCCTTGCGGTCAGTGATTTTGTTTCTGTAGAATAGATTACAAAAGTGTAGCTGGCTATACCCCAGCCAAATCTAATTTCTTTGTTCTTACCACATGCCTTGTTTTGTCCCATTTCTTGTGTCACCTCTCCCTGGAAGTCCCTTGTCCCCCATGCTTGTGTATCCAACTTCCAATACTGCAATGCCCAAGTCTGATACCAGAATTTAGATATCTACCTTCCTCCTTTCTCATAATCTTACCATTGTGGCAATGTGTTGGGCCCAGTGTCTACTCCAATCGTTACGATCCTATTTTCATTTTTCCTAATCCTTGTAGCTAGGGAGAATCAAGTGACCCAGTTTGGCAAATGAGACACAAGTAGAAGTATGGAGGTGGCAAAGCTGGAGGGGAAGCGTTGGGAAACAGTCTTGTTTTCCTGATCGAAGGAGATGATGCAGATGTTTTGACACTTCCCCTTCTCCTCTTTCTCTTTTATTCCTTCTACGAACTTGGATATGATATCTCTAGCTGTAGCAGCCACCTTGTGATCATGAGGAAAAGTCCAGGAGAACAGCAGAGAGACACTTAATCATGACATCGTTGGGACACTGGGCCATCTCCAGTAATCACCCACCTCCAAAATTTTTGTTATAGTAGAAAAATTAAATTCCTACTTGTTCAAGTCATTGACATTGGGGATTTTTATATTTGTAATCAAACATATCTTTTACCTGTCCCCTTTGGCAAATCTTATTTCCATTGGTGTTACAATTTTGGGGATACTACCACAGGGGTCCAGAAAAGATAGAGAAGCTATTAGAGACTCACCTTCAAACATTTTTGAAGGATAGTATTTTAGAATAGCCAAGTAGCCAAGAGTCTCTTGGAGTTAGGTCTGGTCATATCTTTAACCCTCAGGATCTCTGTAAACTATTGTATAGTGGGCAAGTAGTGCTTTTTGTTTGTTTGTTTTGTTTTGTTTTGTCTTTACCTTCTTTGCCTGCCTATCATCTGAATCTCCTTCCTGTTTGTTGTAAGCAGGGCCTGCTTCCAACCACAAAAGCTGAAGGGGCCACATCCTCCCTCTTCGCCCATCAGCTCAGGGCTCAGCTTCCCCTCCCTTATCTTCATTTGAGTAGATCATAGTGCTACCAGCACATGGTGGACTCTGGGGTCCAAATGCTTGGTTCCAAAGAGCAGTACTGCCACATTTCCTAGATGTGTGACTTGGGGCAAGGTTCTTAACCCCTCCGAAGTCTTGGTTTCCTCCTGGGCAACATGAATGTAATAATGGTACTTATCTTTCGGGTTGATGGGTAAATTAAATGAGACAATGCATGTATCTGGCACAGAGAAAGTTCTCAAGGTGATGACCAGGATGATCTCTCTGTGTTCTTTCTTACCTCTGAACCGCTGGGGTGTTCTCGATGCCATACATCTGACACTTAATTATTAACTAAGGGATGATATCTTTCATTAGCTATTTACATTCATATTGTTTAACTGTGTGTGTGTGTATGTGTGTGTGTTCAAGTTCCCAGTTAGATTTTAAGAGCCTCCAAGCCTAAACAGATTGTTTCTTTCTATTCCTAACTCAGACTAGCAGAAGGCTAATCTAAAGTAGGAACGAATGAGCACTTACGAAAACAAATAATAAAACATCCAAGGATTGTATAGTCCTTTCCATGATTTCTTTCAATCCTTGCAACAGTCCTAGAGGGCATGTAATGTGATTCCCATTTTACAGGTGAGGAAACGGGTTGGTAGAGAGGAACTCATTTGCCCAAGTTCCAAAGGTCAGTACTCTCTCCTGCCTCACCAGGGTGTCCTTCAGGTTTCAGAAATTCTGGCAATGCGTCCCTGTCATGCTCTTGTGTCCAAACTCACCTTTTCTGTCAGCCCAGTTCAGCATCCCTGGCAGCCCTAACATTCTCTCCATGTGTCCATGGGAAGAGATAGTGGAGATGGATCATTAAAGGAATAAAACTGGTTATGGAAGAACAGGGACATGCACACACCTACAGTTAATGCACGTCACCCAGAATGCCAGTGATGAGGACGTCTATGTACCCAACCGCTGGTCACTTGAGAAGTGAGATCGTGGGGGATTTCAACTTTCTTCTTGCTCACCTGGAGTTTCTACTGCAAACATTTGTTGCCTTTATAAATAGGAAAAGACAATATTTTTGTTTGCTTGCTTGTTTAGTAGAGACAATGATGCAGTGCCTCCAAAACTCTCCTTGCTTCCTTGCTCCTCCCAGTTCTCTTTTACTGAAAAATGCTCCCAATCAACGCAACTTCTTTTTTCTCCTTCCTCCTCTGAGCCAGGTGGGCAGAGGCTCATCCCTGGCACTTATTAGTCACAGTTTTGAAATGCAGGGGAGGGTTGGGGAGGGAGAAATGATTGGTGTGGGGTGGGAATTTGGGGATTCTTTTATCCCCTGCATCTCAAAGGCTGACAGGCTCTTGAGGGGTGGAAATGACTGGTAATTAGTGAACCTTCTCCTCAGCACACACTAAAGACACACTTCACAGTCTCTGTGACCTCTGCAGCCCGGTGAGGCTTTGTTATGTAGATGCTCTTAATTGGGTGAGTCACTTACTGCAAACAGCTTCTGGAGAGAGTACTGTAGGCTGTTTCAGGGCAGTTTCTTACCAGGGGTTCTACCTCAGGAGCCAGGGGCTTGAAAGAAGTGGCCTCTCAGTAACGGCACTCGAACCTATAGAAGTGAGAAGTGATCCCATGGCTTGGGGTTAGCAGGGTGAGCGTTTAGGGGGAGGGTTAAGCTATGGCCTTCATCTTCCTCCTCCCTCTCTCCCCGTCTCCTTCAGGTTATAGATCACCTATTCTGGGCAAAGCTGAGACTATTTTGAGATATAAACTGAGTTCTCTACATTCAAGGAGTTGTCCCCCTAGTTAAGACAGATGTAAATGGACATAACAACACCGTATAGCGGGAACCAATGCCAGGCACGTGGAAGAAGTCTTTACAATGGTATTTCAGACCCTGGAGCAGTCAGTGAGGGCTGGAGCCTTGGAGGAGGCTTGTCAACAAGGGCAAGCAGGAGCTGGAAGGGGTTATGGGGAGAGGGAGTCCCAGGATGAGACTTCATGCACAAAGGCATCACCAGATCTCTGTCACGCCCAGAGTCACGGCTCCCAGCACACCGAACTTGACTCCGATGTCCGATACACTGAAGTGAGAGAATGACTCAACTCAGCAGGTCCTCAAAGGGGCTGCATTTACATTGTCACCTGCTGATGATGGTCCTGAGTGTCCTGTCGGCTGCTGCTTCTATAGGGGGGCACAGAGCATACGGACTTTCTAACTGCAACAACCCCCACCCCCGCGCCCCCACACACAATGTGGTATTTTTGGTGAGCGGTTCCATCTTGGCTCCTCTATTTTTGTCTCGAAAACAGACACCAAGCCTTGGCAGTTGGGCTGCAGTCTCTTTGTGGTCTCTCCCTTCAGGCGGTGAAAGGGGTCAGGTGTACTTTCAGAGTCTGTGAGGACATTTGCCTGAGCCTACTCTCTTCTTCCCGTTGATCTTCCTCCAATAGTCAGGCCTGTTCCCCTAAAACACAAATGTAACCACGTTACTCCCATTGTGCTCAAAGTGAGGCCGTGTAGGTCTTTATGGTCTGGCCCCCGCCTGTCTCTTTTGCTCTCTTCCTGTCTTCAGTGTCACCAATGACTTCCCTGCTGTTAAATCCAATGGTTAATTCTTTGTCCTCAGTTTACTTGACCTTGAATAGCAATGGACGAATTGATCGCTCTTTTTTCTTCTTATTCCTTAATATTTTGTTTATAAAATTTTTCAAACTTATGAAAAAAAATTAAAGAACAAGATAAAGAATGCCCTTTCCCTTCATTTAGACTTATCAGCTGTTAACATGTTACCATGTCGGCATGCTCTCTTACACACACACACATTATTTTTTTCTGAACCATTTGAAAGCTGTAGGCAACTTGATGTTTACCCCTAATTTCTTCAGCTTGCATCTCTGAAGGAAAAGAACATTCTCTTATGAAACCACAATACAATTAGTGCACCGATGAAAAGAAATATTAATTTAGTATTATCAGTAACATCATCAAATGGTTCAAATGCAAACATTTCTGATTGTCCCTTAAATGTCTTTTTAGCTGTTTTTCTTCTCCCTAGTTTCAGTATCCAACAAAAGATCACACATTGCTCTTCGTGGTCATGTTTCTTTAGTCCATTTTTATTTAGTACATTCCTTCCTGTTCCCTACCTCCCTATGACATTGACATTTTGGACAGTGTAGTTCAGTTGTCTTGAAGAGTGTTTCACTTTGTAGATTGTCTCTTTCCTCATGAAGAGAGTCTGGGGAAACATTTTGGCAAGAATCGCATGTAGTTGCGTGCGACTCCCACTGCATCTCATCTGAGGCCCATATGATCAGGTTGTCTTACCCTGGGAGATGCTAAGTTTGGGCTGGTGACCACCAGATCGGTCCACTCTAAAGGTATATTTTCTGTTTGTAATTTATAGATAATCTGTGAATTTCCATGTGAATTTCCTGCTCACCCAATGCTTTCAGCATCCCCTGGTGGTCTTTGGCTGAATTGGTCATTATGTTAGAACTCCATCTTTTTTCATTTCTTCTCTTTTCTTTTTTTAAAAGATTTTATTTATTTACTTGACAGAGATCACAAGTAGGCAGAGCTGCAGGCAGAGAGAGAGGGGAAGCAGGCTCCCCACTGAGCAGAGAGCCCAATGTGGGGCATGATCCCAGGACCCTGAGATCATGACCTGAGCCGAAGGCAGAGGCTCAACCCACTGAGCCACCCAGTTGCCCCTCTTTTCTTCTCTCTCTTTTTTTTAAAATTTATTTATTTGACACAGAGAGAGAGAGAGATCACAAGTAGGCAGAGAGACAGACAGAGAGAGGGGGAAGCAGGCTCCCTGCTGAGCAGAGAGCCCGATGCCAGGCTCGATCCCAAGACCCTGGGATCATGACCTGAGCCAAAGGCAGAGGCTTAACCCACTGAGCCACCCAGGCACCCCTCTTTTTTTTTTTAAGCATTTCTTTCTTGGCTTCCAGAGTCTGACTTGCTTTCGGTTCTTCTTACCTCTGCAGCTTCTCATTCTCAGTCTTTATGGCTCTTCCCCTTCTCCTTGACCTCTCACTGTCGGTGCTTAGGACCCAATCCTCAGATCTTTTTCATCCTGTCTTGTGGCTTTAAATGCCATCTAAAAACTGAGGACTCCCAAATCTCCAACTCTAGTTCATATCTGCTACCTTAAGTCTACGTTCCTATATAGACTCCTTCCTTGGCCTTTCTGCTTGTATATGTCAAAGTCATCCCAAACTTCTTAGGTCCAAAAGTGATCCCCTGAGCCCCCCGCCCCCTAACTTGCTCATCCATTTCAGTATGTCCCCTTCATTCTTCCAGTTACACAGGTCAAAGCCTTGAAGTTACTCTTGTTTCCTGTGTTTCTCATGCTCTCCATGTCCAATCCAACAGGAAATTCTGTTGATGTCATCTTCAAAATATATGTGGGCACTTGTCACTGTCTCCAGTGAGTCCTCTGTTAGTCTGCTATCGGCTTTCCCTGTTTTTGCCCTTCCTTCTCCATGGTCCATTCTCAGTGTAACAGCCAGAGCAGTCTTTACAAAATATGGGTCCTTTTCTCAAGGTTCCCCATCTCACCTGGGAGTACAAGACCAAGTCCTAGTCTTAGTCTATCAGTCCTTAGATGATCTCCTCTTCCTCCTCACACCATATACTGCCTCCTGATTTCATTTGCATTATTCTTCCTTTTGTTCACTCCACTGTAGCCACTTTGACGTCCTTGCTGTTTCCCAAACCTGCCAGGCACTCTCTTGCCTCAGGGCCTTTGAACTTGCTGTTCTAGCTGCCTTGAACATTTTCCCCCTAGATGTGTATCTGGCTCTCCCTCACCTCCTGCAGGACTTGACTTATATATCACTTTCTTCGTGGGGCCTTCCCTGATCATTCCAGCTGCCCCCAGGGACTTCTTACCCCTTCCTGTGCTCTTTTATTCTCCACAGCACTTATCACCATCAAATATTTGGTATTTACTTGCTTATTATCTCTCCGCACACTGAAAGTAAGCTCCACAAGGATAGAAACTTTGTTTTCTCTATTGCTCTGTCCCCACAATTTAGATTAGTATCAAGCATACAGCAGGTATTCAATAAATATTTTTTGAATACATGAATTGAATGAGTGAATTTCCAGTACCTAAGCATAAGCTATAAACCCTCTGGGTTCTAAGGACTGACAGTCTAAAATTTCTGCATTCTCTGCTGGCCACTGGGAGCTAGTGCAGTAGGTGGGAGGCCAGACTGTGTCCCAGATCAGGGTTCAGAGTTCAGACGGTAGCAATGAGATGGAACCCATGCATGCAACATTGGCCTGTGTTTTGTGTGCCTATATACTTACATAAATGTTTATGTGCTTCTTTGAGTTTGTGAGTCTGTGCCGGTGGGGTCATGTATAAAGGTCAGTGATCCTTTCCTGTTTTCTTCTCCAGGAAAGCCACAGATGCTTTATCAGGCTGGAGTCCCTGTGTGTGCCCATGGATGTCTCTGTTGGCGGCTGCAGCATCTCAAGGCTTCCACCCGCCTGTGCTTTGGAGCTGAGCGGGGGCAAGCCAAAGCCTGGTGTGGCTGTACCAGGGAGACTCACCTTCCTGACTGGAGTGACACTGTGCCCTGGGAAGCATTTGAGCTCAAGTTCGCCACTCAAGCATGAGCGAAGTGGCAACACAACGACATGAGACTCAGAGAACACTCATCACTTTTGCCTTTGCTGTTCCATCTTCTTGGAAGATTCTTCTGCCAAGGCTTCTCCTGGTTGGTGCCATGTTATTATTCAGATTTCAGCCCAAATGTTGCTCCTCTTAGAGAAGCCTTTCCAGAACACTCCATAGCTGTCTGGGGCTGTGCAGTTTGTGTATCACAAAGCATTGTGAGAGGGTCTGAAGTCTGGCTCCTGCTCTGCTCATCAAGGATTTCACAGGTAGAATGTTCTGAACAGCTAGCAGAGACCTTGGGCATTGTATATCCAAATTAGCAACACCCCCACCACATTGTCTTCTTTTATCTTCATAACATGTGTTAGTGTTACCTGATATTACACATTTCACATACTCGAAATTATTTATTTACTTGTAACCTGTGCCCTCCCACCAGAGTATAAACCCCAGGGGAGTAAGGATTGTATCTGTCTTGTTCCTTATTGTTGGAGCCTGACACCTAGCAGGTGTCCAGAAGTATTTATTAATGAGCACATTCTCTCTCCTTATTTTGTGGAGATGTACATACTTACCTGTGTTTTTATCTTACTAGTAAATTGCTCCTTGGATCAATTAGTTTTCATGTAAGGAAACTGAGGACCTCAGGAATGAAAGGCTTCAGCCATGGGCACCTGGCTAATAATAGCAAAGCTAAGTCTTGAACCCAGGACTCATAGGCCAGGGCACTGACCACTTCAAGACTTGCCCACCACTTCACCTGACCCTCAGGCTTCTGGTACTGGTGGTACAGGTGCAGCTGATACTTGCTTTGCCCCTGGCTCAGAGCTGCAGAGAGAGCTGGGGCTCCTTTCGGAGAGGTGGGAAGAGACTCTGAATTAATATTGGTAAATCATGCCAGAACCCTCTTGTGTGCATTATAATTATTGCCCCCCCATATATTCTAAAATAATCCCTGTAAATAATTATAAAAGTAAATCTCAGTGATAAATTTTGTATTTTATTTTATTTCCAGGAACACATTTATTCATCATAATCTCTTCAGGGTTAGGACAAATTGGAGCACTGGGTAGTGAATACAATTTGCAAATAGGCAATATAAGTAGAGAGAAAATTAATATGTATTCCTCAGCACTCTAAAAGGAGAGGAAGAACATTAATAGCCATTTCCATGAAGATATAACTTTGAAAATGTTATTTCTGATCCATCAGTGTGGGACTCCCTATGAGGAAAATGGTTGCAACGTGACAAGAAGTGATTAGATGTGAAATGGCATCTTTCTGGCGCTTTCCCCAGTCTCTTCACCCTCTTCTTACTGGGATGTAGGATGAGTCCTGTTTTATTTTCTTTAGAAGGTTACAGTTCTGGCCTGGGGTCGGCAGCTCATTTGCTGGGTGGCCTTGGGCAAGTCCCTTCCATGCCTTTGGCCTCAGTTTTCCTCAATCCGTATTTGGAGTAAGTAATTTCTAAAGCAGCAGTCTGTATGGTCACAGTGCAAATTACCTGGGGATACTTGAGAAAATATACGTGCTAGGACAGCGTCTGTGGAATCAGAATCTCATTTGCTGAGTCCTGTACATTTTAATTGGGGGGGGGGGTTGTTCCTCAACCTCTGAATGGCAAAACCTCTCCAAGCCAAGTTCAAATTCTGGAAAAGTACCTGGGGCTTAGACACCGCTTCCGTCTCCACCAGCAGATAGAATAAGTCAAACAGGTTCTTCTGGTCAATGTTCACTTTCCTTCTCAAAAGCCTTCTATGAGCTTCTGTCCTCAAGTCAGAGATAACCTCGGTCTGGGCCCAGCTAAGGGCTTGGGGCATCCAGCTAATTCCAGGCAAATGGGGGAATAAGATTTGGTTTTCACTGCTGTTTCCAGGATTTGTGAAAATAATGCTTAGAGGGGCATCTGGGTGGCTCAGTTGGTTGGGCAACTGCCTTTGGCTCAGGTCATGAACCCGGAGTCCCAGGATCGAGTCCCTTGTAGGGCTCCCTGCTTCATGGGGAGTCTGCTTCTCCCTCTGACCTTCTCCCCTCTCATGCTCTCTCTCTCAAAAAATAAAGAAAATCTGCAAAACAAAAACAAAAAAAAAAGAAAGAAAGAAGAAAGAAAAGAAAAGAATGCTAAGAGATTAGCAGGGAGCAGTTCCAGTTATAAATTCTCTTTTCCTGATCCTTCCATCCAGTCTCCTCCATTAGTTTCTAATTACAAAGGCAGGGTATGCATGTTGCAAAAATCACAGAATATATGCAGTGAAAAGCAGAAACTCCTCTCCCACTCAACCTTTTACAAACCTACTCCCTTCCCCATTCCCTGCTAATGTTTGCATTTTTTTTTAAAGATTTTATTTATTTGACAGACAGAGATCACATGTAGGCAGAGAGGCAGGCAGAGAGAGAAGGAAGCAGGATCTCTGCTGAGCAGAGAGCCCGATGCGGGGCTCAATCCTAGGACCCTGGGATCATAACCTGAGCTGAAGGCAGAGGTTTTAACCCACTGAGCCACCCAGGTGCCCCTAATGTTTGCATTTTAATAGAGACAACAACCACAGTATCTTTTAAGATCCTAAGAGAAGGGAACTCAGAGGCACTGAGAATTAATGGTAATGACAATTATAATAGTACACAGTAATAATAAACTAACATTTATGCAATGAATAATCATACCAACATTATGATTGCCTTTAATATATATATTTTAAAATGTAATTTGTTCTGGTTGGTAGATCAAGGAGGTGTTTAGGAGCCTAGATCATCCTTAATCCCTCACATACGTGCAAATATTGCAGAGAGGGCCCTGGAAACCTCTCCTCTTTCCTAAACTCCTTCCTTTAGACTGAAAAGAGACTGCTTGAGCAACAAAGGGCATTTTGTATGCAGACATCCAGATTTTTTTTTTTTTAATTGAAATCTGAATGTGGTGAGTCTGAACTAGGGGCTGGGTCATGATTAATTACAGCAATCATCTTAACCTGCCCAGGGTTGGGCCTGAAAGAAATGAGGCCAGGCTGAATAGAAATTTGACTAAGGATAGGTAGGAATGCTAATAAAACTTTGTTAACTGGCTGTGTCCTCTCAGCTGATCATGCACAAAGTTGGAGGGTTTTAAGCAATCAGTTCCTGTTTCACTGGTTCTGGTCGACCCCAGAATCAACCCCCTTGATTGCAAATAAACAGGATTTTCCTTTTTGTCCGCAGGAATGTGAAGGAGGAAGAACTCTAGGGGAAAGGGCCTTTTCTGCCAAAGAATAATAATAACAAAGATGACAGTAGGAATAAAATATTGGCCTCTTCATCAAGGGTGATAAGGAAATCTCTAGTGGTTAGTGTCAAACCTTCTCACTCCCCATTTGTACGTGTTAGAACTCCAGAATTCATACGTTCAGGATTAGCTGTCCAGGTCTGATTTGAACTTTCTGTTCTGTAGTCCTCATGAGTATACAGTACAAATGGGGTTCCCCGTTTCAATGTTGGACACAGGAAATAGGATCACAATCACAGGGCTTCTTGTTGACATAGGACTGCAAATGTCTGAGCACAAATCTTTCTGGAAGCGTATGCCTTAGTTATGTATACCCGGCGTGCCTAGCACGGTGCCTGGTCCTCGGACGCTGCGGCTGAAGAGCTGTGGGGTAAAATAGGGTGAGAAAGGGGTCTCCAAATCTGTCTCAACTGCCCACTAGAATGGCAGGAGGGAACTGAAGAAGCAGGTGGATCACTGCATGAGCCTTCTTCCCCGCCGCCCCCCTCCCCCCCCCCCCCCCCCCGCCCGCCCAGCCGTGCTTCTGGGGCTGAGGCAGAAAGAGCTGTGTTCAAGATGAAGCCTCAAGATCTGTCCCCTCTGTTCACTCTTGTCAACTCCCTGGGTTCCAAAGGAATCATTTGTTCACCTCCTGGGCCAGCCTCATCTCCGCTGTTCCTTTGCTCTCTCCCTTCCAAAGGGAGGGCCATATGCCTGGAAGAACGTGAACTTTGCTATTGTAGATGTAATTTTCCTTTTTGCTCAAGAAAGTGATGAGGAGGTAGACGGATGTCTTCCATCCCCATCTTCCGATTGTCCTTGGTTCAGGGATAGAGATCCTTCTTCTCCTTCTCCTTTCCCCTCCTTTCCTTCTCTTCTTCCTCCTTGTTCTTCTCTTCTGAAGATAACTTCCAAAGCTGAAGGGAGTAAGGAGAGGTGAACCCAGTATGGTTTTAGAGGAGCCTCCCCGACTAAATTCAATAAATTTCTACTCTGCTCAAGAACTTTCAGTAGCTCCGTATTGTCATCAGCTTCCATTTCTAACACTAAAGCCCACGTCCATCTGAACTATAGCCTTATTGTTTGTGATTCCTCCAATTATCTGGCCCTTGCTGTCAGCTGGCCTCCTGGATGTGTTCACCTAGTGGAGACAAGAGTGGATGGGGAGGCAGAACAGCTAAGACCAGACAGAGGAGGGGGAAAGTGGGCAAGGAGGCGGGAGAGGTAGGAAATGATGGGATTCTAAAAGATCTTGAGGGACATATTGGAGATTTTGGACTGTTATTAGTTGATTGAGAGCATTGAAAGATTTCAGGTAGGGTCATATCAGGCTTTTAGAATGCTCACCCTAGAGCCATGTAGAGGAAGGAAAAATAGTGAGGAAGTCCTGGTAAGGTAGAAAAGATCCCTGCCTACTTCAGCATCATTGGCAGATAGTGTGTGCAGAACAGTATATGCTCAGAAGACATAGCTGTGTACGGACACAGGGTCATGGGTGAGATGACCTCAAGCACCCTCCTGTTGGGGTGAGAGTGGGTAGGTTCCAATTTCATCTGTGAGTAGCTTTAAGCCTGTTTCCCCATGTCCTCTCCTGCCAGTCAGAGAAGCCTTCTAGGAGGGCCAAGGTGAAAGGTGGAGAGGGCAGTGTGTCATGACTGTGAGGACCTGGGCCCGCTTCTTCCTTTTTGGGCAGGAAAGGCAGATAAAAGTGGACAATGGACCAGAGAGACTGCATCCAACAGAGAAGGAGAGAGGAGCATGAGGAGCTGGTCTGTGGGGCAGTAGGCCTGGAAGGTTCCCTTTGATCCCCCTTATCTCTGGAGGGCAAGCCTTCTCTTTTGGCCTGTAGGAACTTTTGTTGCAGCATTTCCTGACTGCCCCCCACCCCCAGAGTAAACACAGCCAAGTCTCTGTTCTTACTGCTCCACTCTGCTATGTCCGCTCCTCCCAGCAGAGAGAGGGGCAGGCGGGTCGGCCCTCAGAGGTCAACACCACTCATCAGAACGCTGACAAGGAGGGCCCGTATTACAATGTGTTGGCACCAGGCCTGAGAGACGATGACGATAGCCACAATATGCTTAACCACGACCGTAATTATCATCAGCTGCACAAACAGGGGTTTCTAAGGGCTGTTTGGACACACAGAACAATGAAAACAAAAGCCCTGGGAACACCCCCTCAACAGAGGTGAGAACTCCCATTATCAGTAGTTCTACAGAGTTGAAGCAGTTGAAGTGCAATGGGTAGGACGTGAAGTCTGGCACTCAGGATCCCTTCTCTGTTTGAATGGTAGCTTTACTCACTGGTACGGAGGGAGCAGGGGAGAGAGGCCAGTTAAGGCCAGGCTGGCTCTTAGTTTCTAGAGAAGATTGGTGATAATGTGACAATGAAGTGGTATGTGGTAATAGCTTCCTGCAACCTGGGGATGGAGGCATGAAGGTAAAACTTCTCAGGGGGAAAATTTGGTTCCTTTCAATTGAGGACAGGCATGCGCTGCCCTCCCAGCCTGATGGAGGAGGCCTGATGGAGGAGGCAGTAAAGGTCGCCTTTCACTTCCACCTGAGGGGAAGGGGTGTGGTGCTGGGGGTGGGGGGCCGAATGGAGGTGGAATTTGACCGCATGGATAACTTTGGCTTCACAAATAAGACGGGAAAGAATAAGAGAAACCTGAAATTTGGGGACATCATTGATTCTTCTTCTCTAGGGTTTATTACTGTAAGCTGGAATGCTTTTAGCTGAGACAGCATTTTGTTATAACGAAATTCAATTCCCTCTTCCTCCCACGACAAGTGGAAACTCCGCCCCACCCGGTGTCTTTCCAAGCTCTCCATTTTCCCCCTTCCCCTCAAAGTTGGGGAGGGGAGTCGGGTCAACACCCCTCCTCCCGGCAGTTGAGGACAGTTATGTAATCCGGATTGTGAAATATAGGAAATGCCCGCTCTTCATGTCCCCGGCTAACTAAAGACTCAGATGGGGCCCCCCTCATGCGAAGCCCTCCTTCCCTAGCCTCCCCCCACTAGACTAAAGGAGTAGAGTTCTGGGCTTGGAGTTTTGGGGGGATGCTATTCTTGGTCCCCTGGGCCCTCGGGGGCGATGAGGTCCTGGGGTGCCCCGGGGGCCATGGGGGAAGTGAAGGGGTCAGGCCATTCCGTGGGAGCGCGGGGCGCTGGGGGCTACCTAGGTGCCTAGGTTCACCCGCTCGAGGGCCTGCCGAGGGCAAGAGGCCGGGAGCGCAGCTGAGCCCGAGTTCCAGCACCCAGCCCGCGCCTCGGGCTTCCGCCGGGTCAGCTGACTATTTAAGTGCGGAACTGCGCGCTGGGCCGTGTTGCCCGCCGCCGCGCTGCGCTCGGTGCTTGGCTCTCGCCGCTCCGCGCCTGCACTCCGTGCTCCGCGTCCGCCCAGTCGTCATGGCTGGGCTCGTGGTCAGTGGAACTCAAGTAAGTCCGCCAGGACGAACCCTGCCCTCGCGTGGGGCAGTCGGTGTGGGGAGGGAGTGCCGGGGCAAGGGGCCACCCCGAGGTTGGAAAGGCCCCTTTCCCCACCGCAGGCGGGCTGCTGCGTCTCCAGCTGGCGACTCTTAAAGGAGCCCAGGCCCGCCCTAGTTTGGTGAGAGCACCACCCCCTCCCCTGGCTGTGGGAGAAGAGGGCAAGGCCCCCTAGGTCGACCAGGTCCCCTCCACCTTCTCTGTCCCTAGTATTCCCTGCTAAGGCCGGCAGCGCTGATTTCTCCATCAGGCAGAGGGGACCATGCCCACAGCTGATGGTACTTTTGGGGGCTCTTAAAAAGTGTGTCATTTAATAATCAGAAGAAAAGAACTTGGGTCAAAGAGAACATTTTAATATATGCGTCCTTGTACTAGTGAAGTTGTAAAATATAAACATTAGGGGTGTGTGTGTGTGGTTTCTTTATTTTTTAAGGTGCCCAGGATGGCAAAAGTGCCTAGTTCCCGCTAAAGACCATGAGAATCCTAGTGCATTCCGACAGGCCCTCTATGTTTGAGGTCCTCACAGCAGACTGCCTCTGGATCCCAAACCTAGGCCCATTATTCGAGGCAGCTAGAAGGCTAAAGTCCCCCAGTTTTATTTTAGCATCAGATTTCTCTTTTTAGTTTATTATAGGGTTGACATACCATGTTATATTAGTTTCAGGTATGCAACATAGTAATTTGACAATTCAATACATTATACTTGGCTCACCACAAGGGTAGTTAGCTTCTGTCACCATGCAACGTTATTACAATGTTACTGACTATATTCCTAATGCTCTACTTCTCATCCCCCCGGGACTTATTTCATAACAGTTTGTGCCTCTTAATCCCTTTCACTATTTGCCTATCCTCCCACCCTCCCCCACCCCCTCTGGTGACCACCAATTTGTTCTCTTGTATTTGAGCCTGTTTTTGTGTTTTGTTCATTTTTTAGATTCCACGTGGAAGTGAAATCATGTGGTATTTGTCTTTCTCTAACTTGTTTCACGGAGCCCAATAACCCTCCAGTTCCCTCCATGTTGTCACAAATGGCAAGCGCTCATTCCACGCCTGACTTCTGGAACTGGTGTCCGAGGAATGGCAACATTCCAGTTTCAACTCAGGGTGACAGACGCCTAGCCTCGCTTGCTTTCAGCCCTGTAGTGGAGCCTCAGGTGTTCTCAGTCATTGCTGGAGGGATGCTGGGCCCAGGGGCCTTTTACCTTCTGGAAAAGCCAGGTCTCTCTTTTTAACCTCTGATTAAGCCAGCCCTCCTCCCGCCTTTCCTTGCATGCCCTGGAGAAATAGTTCTGAGGTTTTGAAGCTCACCTCTTGCATTGCCCGAGGCAGGTAGTGTCAGGCACAGTTAGTTTTTTGAGATGACTTTGGGCAAATGTTTCCACATTCTCAGAGTTTGGAAGTGAGAAGGCCAGGGAGGTACCAGCCTGTGAGAAAGGTTAAAAATGATGGGTCTTACTTAGATGGCAGGGAAAAGGGCTTTTGGGAGTTAACATGTCCACCTAGAAGGAGGAGTTGGAGGAGAGGGCCTCTGCCCAAGAATGTCCCCTTCCCCGCAGACCCTGGGTCTCTGCATTTTAGACCCAGCATTCATTGGGTGAAGCTTCTAAGACCGCGGAGCACTTGATGGGAGGGGTAAGAACTTGCCTGTGCCTCCTTCTCTCTTCCCCTGTTTCCCTAACTTGATTATTTTCCTGCACCCCCTGCTTTTAGCCTACTCCAGAGGGCTCAGAGGCAATTATGAACCTGTGGGTGAGGCATTTTGAGCATTAGGGGACTGTTCTAAGCAGATGGAGCTGCTGGGGAGGAGCTGAGAAGACAGGCTGAGGAAATGCTGCTGGGGTGTTAGTCTCCCAGGTCCGGAACCTCCTAGGCCAGTGGGTCTGAGTGGCAGCCGGGGTTTTAGGTGTGGGCTTTCTTGCTTTGTTTTTAGCTTTCTGCCCCTTTTAGTTTCTAGGGACAGCCATAACAAGAAGTAGTTCCTGGAATGTGTGTCACATGGTACTTCTTAAATTTTGGTCGAGCCTTCTTAGAAAGAAAAAAAAAAGCCTTCCCATGAGCCCTTAGTATTGATACTGTTCTTATTGCAAAGTTGCCTAAATATACAAACATACTACCAGACAGAACTTTTTGTAAGTTCATGGAGACCTAGCCCCCAAGTAAAGAGATGGTTTGAGGGCATAGAAAACAACAAAACAAAACCAAAACACAAAACCAAACATACCACCACTGAAACAATTGAGTAAGACGGATGATGTTTTGTTGAAATTAAGTCATCGCTTTCAACACCACTGTGGGCTGACTGCTGTTGCCCTGGGTTTTAGGAGTTCCACGGGCTTCTATCAGCCCTCTCTCCACTCTTCTCTGTAAAATATTTTTATTCAACATGAATCTGAATTCATTTGGCCTTCTCTTGGCTTGAATGCAACATTTCTATCAGCATAAAGTCCTTAATCTTCTTTTTCCACCAGTTTATGACCAAGTAGTGGCATCGATACAATTGTAGATCTAAATGCAAATTAGATTTCGGATCCTGAAATCTTGTTCCCAAGACATGGGAATAACAAATCCTTTAAGGGTATTGGTCTGATTCACCTATTTACTGAGTGACCAGTAGGTGCTGAGGACAGTGCTATGTACTCTTGGCATTGCTCTAAGTTAGTTGAGGATCTGTGACTCACTGGGCTATTTCATGAGGATTGACTAGCTAACAGCCAGGTGGTAGGCATTTAATACATGTTAGTTCCCTTACTCATCGTACCTTTGGGATGCGGTTAGTGTTAGACTAGTTTACAGAAGACGAGACCAGCTCTGTGAGATTGTGACCCATCTGGGATAACACAGCTAGGAAGTAGCAGCCCGCGACAGTTTCTATTCTGACAGAGCTTTCACTACCACACATTTAAAATCCAGGATCTTCCACTCCTGGGCTGATTATTATCATAAAATAATCGCCATCATACACAGTCGACTAACACTTCTGCCATGCTTAGAGATGTCCAGAGGCCCAGACTGTCTCAACTGCAAACAGAAATCTGTAGTCCCCTGTAGTTGAGTAATTCCCTGTGGCCTCTGCTCAGGGGTGCTGGGTATGTGTATGGGTGGAGATTTTGCACAGACCTTCTTATTTTCCTCTCTGGTATCCCTCTATGGCCGGGTGGGGCCAGGGCAGGGGAATCTTCATCAGTTTTCATTTCCCCAGTAATGGTGTCCCTTTCTGTTACCATTCCACACAAGGTAGAAGTCTTGCGATACCGGAGACCTAAGGTAGGCAAATGAGAAGTACAAAACTGGGTTCTTCAGTCTCAAAGTAACTCACTGAAGGCAATGGCTCTTGTTCTGCATGTGCTCTTGCTTCTGTGGCATTTAGGGTCTCCTAATCTCGATTTCCCTTATTTGCTCAAGTAGCCAACTATTTATGGTCTGGCTCTTTGGGCCTTGTTACAGTAGGTGGGCCTCTGCTCCAAGAAGCTTCCTGATACCCTGAGAGGTAATGTCTTCCACTCAGGAGTACTTGTTAAATAGGACTTTGTTCTCATGGTGAGTGTTGGTTGCAGTCCCTGGCAGTGGTTGCTAGCTGCTTTTAAGCCTTAAACCTTGTCCTGCTGATTTGGACCCTTAAACGTGGCCAGCCTAACTCACATCTCTAAATGCCCCAGTTTAGCCTGGGGTTGGTGCGGTGGGGTGTCCAAGCATGCAGATGGCTTATCAGGTTGGCTTTCATCCCAAATTTTAGAGACTTGGTCTCCACTGTGGAAAAGAGTTGTGCTTGAGTTTTCCTGGGATGTTGTGTTAAGCTATTGTAATAAAACAAGCTGATACGTCTCGTTAGGCATGTGAATGATCTGCAGGCTTCATGGTGATAGCTTCCTTGGTGTTCCTTTTGCCTCTGAAAGGGGATCCTACAGAAGAAAAGGGGGAGCAAATCTCCCTCTACCTAGGTTCTAATGCTCCTCTGGGGCTCTCAACATCCTATATCATGAGGTAGGTCGCAACCTTTTAGCCAGGAAGATGCATTTTTGAAGCCAAAACGTGATGATAGATGTGCCACTGGTGTTTATTGATCAAGAAAATCCACATCCATGTGTGGATTCGTAAGAACTCCATGGTGCCCAAGTTGGAAGTTCCTAGTCCTGGTGCAGGACTTTATCATTAAGAAGCTCTCTTACAGTGGGCATGCTGCCGAAGTCTTAGTTTCTTTGTAAAAACATGAGGGGTTTCAAGAAACGGAGTCCCTACGCGATGGAGTCCTTGGTGAGTCTATAAGGACGGAGCTCAGTTTCTACATCTAAACCTCAGCCTCTATGCTGTATATACCACGGAGATCTTGAATAATGATCCCTATGAGATTGGGTGCATGATGTGGTGAAAGGGATGGGTTTTCTGGTGATTTCCATGGGCCTGCAGGGTCACTGTGATATTCTACTACAGAAATGGCTGATCGAGTGGGCCTCCGTAGGGGAATTAAAGTCCCTAGATTGATTGGGGCCTTATATCCCCAGTCTCTTCTTGTTGTATGATTTCCATCTGTGTTTGGAAGCAGAAGTTTATTACCCAAGGAGTTCTGAGGAAGGACAGGTCCCATGTAGAAAATGGAGGTGGCTAGATTGAACTTGGAGACCTTTATTTTTTAGTATGTGTTTTCCGGAGTCCAACTTATTTTATTGGAATCTATTTTTCTGTCCTTTCTCCCAAACTTTCTCTCCTCGAGAAATGAAGTTACTGAGGGCGTGAGTACAGGATACTGTACTGTGCCCATTGGATAGAACAGGGCTGGGAGCAGACTTGAAATTGAGTTTAGGAAGGTACAGTGTGTGTGTGTGTGTTTTTTTTTTTTTTTTAATAAGGCTGAGTCCTATGAAAGTGCTATTTCTGTAGTTTTAGGATTGAATATTAGTAATTATAATTTCAACCTAACATCTTGAGTTCTATATGGCCACCATATTCTTGTTCCCCATTGGGAAGCATAACCCCTGGGGGAATCTTTTACTTATTCCAAGACATTCTTACCTGTATGTGTAGGAGGAGATGCTTTTGGGGGGCAGGGAAGGATGGATCAAGACTGTAGTCATGTAATAGGCCCGAATTTCTACCTGGCGGCTGGGGGTAGGGAGTCCTTTAGGGAAGTATCCTATATTTTGATCCACTGGCCAACTGTCACCCATTGGTTTGTTTTATGGATTTGGAATTAGTGCCCTATGGTTGAATTGGCAACTCTCTGTAAAAAAACGTTTTTCAAAGATTGAGTGGTTGGAGATGTGAGAAAGCCCTCTGACCTTCCTACAATCAAATTCTGGCATCAAATTTCAATTCAGCTTCTTAATATTTGGACATACATTAGGTTAATAATGATGATAAAATAAGTAAAGCAAGGCCTAAGGGAACAGCTCTGCAACTCGAGTGGCGTTGGTTGCAAAAGGCTCCCTGGAGACTCTTCTTGGAAGCTGTGGCCACCCTTCGTTTCCCTGCTGCCTTCAAATCAGCTTTGTACAGAGTGCGGGGGATGTTTTATATGGAGTAGTAATAGGATGGGATTGGCGGTCTGGGGAGGTTTTCTTGTCCAACCCTATTTGTTCCAGCACCCTGCAGGTTGAATGCTGGTAAGTGCATCTGCTATGTCTTTTATGAGGTAATGTGCATAACAGGGTTTTTTTTTTGGGGGGGGGAGGGGGACAGAGGAGGAGAGGGAGGAGGAAAGCCAGAGGGGCAGCTGTTGGAAAGGCCCCTGAGCGAGAGGCTGATTGCTGTGTTTATATCAGTGTGCTCTTACATGGGGCCTTTTCTGGATACCTGAATCTGGCCAATTTTAGTCCAATTTCCATTGTGCTGGGATTAGTCTCCATCATGCTAAGGGTACCAGGAAAGGGGAACTCTTGGCAGAGTCCCTGAAGCCCCCAAAGCTGATTTGATCAGGAAAACAGTCACAAATGCGGCTTTTGTGTGTGTGTGAGGAGCGCGTTCGTTCAAAGTCGCGGAAGCAATCTTCGGATCAATGATTCAGGGTTGGGAGCAGCTGGGCGATTTCTGATTGCCACATTGTTTCTGTTTCATTTATTTCCAGGTGTCCTTCATAGGCCAGGACTGCAGAGAAATTCCAGAGCACCTTGGAAGGGACTGTGGACATTTCGCAAAGAGGCTCGATCTGAGCTTTAACCTTCTGAGGTATGTAACCTTCACAAGATGCAGACCAGGCCAGGGAGGCCCAGTCCCCTGGTCATGGCCCGTGGGTGAAAATCACCATCCAGTTCTGCGTAGGGTGTGGGGGCTCTGAGACATGTGAAATCACACCCCAAAAGTGGGCCTTTGCTTCAGTTGAATCTTTGGCTAGCCTCTTTGTGCCATTGAAAAAGCTGCAAGCGTGGACATCCTCCGTCTCCTCCAAGGTCCTACAAGGGGGACCATCATAGTGTTACTTTGTTCTTTACCTTTGTCACTGATGACCATGCAGACAAGTTAGAACACTCTTGGGGAAGGATTGAGATGGAACCAACAGGGGCATTTGGGGGCGTTTAGGAATGCTTTTCAGGATAACCCCATCTCCCAGAGATTTGCTGAATCACAGGTAAGGTGCATGTATGTGTGTGTTCTTCCTTTGATTTGTTTTTTTTTTAATGAATTGGATCCTTAAATATTTTGTGATGATTTCTCCCAGATGGTATTTTGAAACCATTCAGACACTGTTGGCGTGGGGCAGGAGGGAGGCGAACTCTGACAACTGTTCCAATCTTGGCAGAAGTTAAGTGTGATCTGTATTATTCCATTGGAAAATATACAGTGATTTCGTTTCTTCATTGAAGTTATCCATTGTGACTGGTTTGGGGGCTTGGAAGAGGGAAGTAGGAGGTACTTGGAAAGCAGATAACAGTCGGATACATGAGCAGGGGTCAGGGTGGTGGTTTTCCTAATAAGCTGGTTCCATGTAGGGCTTTTCTTCTAAGTGCTCCCTTGAGAACTGTGCTGTCCTCCAAAAGGAACAAACTGTCTTGGGGTAGAAGGAGAGACAAGATGGAATCCCATTCCAGGGCTCAGGCATTTTTGTGTTTCCATGCCTTGGTCTTTTCTTTCCCAGCATGTGAGTCAGGACACTTGGGAAATAACAGTTTGAGAGAAAATGGACAAAATGCAGGGGGTGAAGTCATTAGCAGGTAGAGGGGACTTTAAACTGACAGAGCTTTTTGGGCTGGTCCTTACGGAGATGCATGGTCTTTAGGGAAGGGGTGTCCAGAGGGTTATGTAGAAAGAGAATGGGCACTGAGTGTGTGGGTTCAGAGGTTGGTATCCTTCTGGGGAGATAGAGAAACTGAAAAGTCAAACTGATGTGTAGTGTGAGAGGATGCCAAACAAAGAAATGCTGACTCTAAGGAAGTTAAGGAGGGTCATCGGTCTGAGGATAGGACAAAAGGATAGGATAGGACAAAAGTACGCAGCCTGGACTGGATAGTGCCTGGGACAGGTGTGTCCCTTAAGAAGTTCCCCAGTGCAGACTCATGGAGAGGGTTTCTTTGCTTGGTCATCGGAAGGAGCTCTTTCTGTGTGACTGGCTTCTAGAAGCTTGGGGCATTGTGGCTCAGGCTGTGGCTGCCTTGCTGGTGGGAGCCCGGATGTGGATTGGAGGAGGCTGGGCCCCATGAGGGAGTGTGTCAGCAGGGACAGGTCATGGGACTGAGTTGTCAGGTCTGAAGAAACAGAGCTGTCTTTGTCAAACTCGGAGGCCCTGCTTCCCTTTAGCAGAGAAGGGGCTGGACCTTGGGAGGGGTGTGTGTGTGTGTGTGTGTGTGTGAGAGAGAGAGAGAGAGAGAGTGAGAGGAGAAGGAGGAGGAGGAGGAGGTGGAGGAGGAAGAGGAAGAGGAGGAGGAGGAGGAGGAGGAGGGGGAGGAGGAGGAGAAGGAGAAGAAAGGGAGGGAGGGAGAGAAATGAGCAGAGTCAGTGGTGAGAAGGGGCTTGATGTATAAGGATTTATCATGAGAAAGGACAGGTTCTAGAAGCAGGGCAATTGAGTGAGAGGAAGGTTAGGAAAACAGATCTGGAGTGAGGGGAGTTGTGAATTTAATTCTCCTTTGTTGAGAGGAGAACATTTCTGTAGTGTTGAGTTTGAGGTGCTGTCCCATCTGGTCAGAGGCCTGTTCCTTTCGGTGTGTGATCTTCACACTGGGTTATAGCTGTATGGGGGCAGGGATGAGCAATGGAGGGTTGCGCACAGGGCGTAGACTTTAGGAGGAACAAACGTGCAAAGAGGAGGAAAACTTTCTTCTTTACATGTAGATTATTTTTAGCCTCCCAGTTCTCCTCTGCCCTGCTGTTACTCAACATTGGGCAGTTCCAGAGCTATTTTGTGCATATACTCCAATATGAATATCTTAAGTGGCCGTATTGTATTCCTTCTTGCCAATGTAGTAGTTAAAAGGGGGGCACCAGTCTTCAGTTAACCACTCACATGAGGAACATCCTTCTCTGTTGTCTTACCATAAATTCATAACCATACACCATCAACATTGTTAATCTTATTGATAAAAGTAATGGTTCTGCTGATTCTTCTATGGCCACTGTTCTTGCTGGAGGGAAGGATGTTTAGGGATTTATAAGCTCTAAACTTTGGTTTTAAGTCCCTGTACATAGAAAATTTTATCCTATTACCTTGTGAATGTGAATGTTACCTTCTGAATCTTCGGCTTCTTTTGGATCTGCCGATAGTAAATTGGTTACCTGTCTATGCAGAAGGTTGTGGAAATTCGAGCTGTACTGTTTTTGGGACTCTGTACTGGGGAAATGAAAGTCTCTGGAGCTGGTGTGTGCCCTGTCAGGTTGCAAGTTGAAAATTGAAGCAGGAAACAGGTCCGAATGAAACTTCTGGCTGCCTTAAAAGACACACATTCTCTCCTCTGCCCTTTTAGCCTACATCTCCCTCCTGGACATGATTCCCATGGACAGATGATTGCCATCCATACTGGAATGGGGGATGGAGGCTTTAGGGAGCTCATCAGGTAATGCCTAGGAGGAGGAATGTTGCTCCTTGAATTTTAATGCATTAATGATCACGAGTCCAATGTCTGCATCTGCATGAAATCGTACTGAGATCTTATTTTTTGAAGACTTTTTTTAAGTAGAAACATGATCAACATAGAAATGTTAAATGGAAAGTATAAGGAAACGCTCTTTCTTCAAGTCACTGATAATCTTACCACTAGAAATTACCACTGCTGACACTTTATTGTCTTCCAACCTCTTATAATGCCAAATATTTAAAAATGTGCTGTTGCTCACATTGTGTTGGAAGCATTTTCCTATCAGTAAATACTACGTTACAGGTTTTAATGGTTTCTTATTTCTTAGTGTTGGACGTTTATATTGTTTCCAGATTTTTACTGTTAAAAATACGTTATAAATATTCTTGTAATACTCATGAATAGGACTCTGATTAGTTTCTTGGGACAAATTCCTAGGGACAGAATTGTCAGAGGGGTCTGATAAAGATGTCCGATTGCCCTCGAGAGGTTCTACCTACCGATTTCTGCTACTAAGAATATTTGAGAACCCATTGTCCCAAACTCTTCCTTGAACTTGTTTTTGAGGTTTTCGTATTTTATTTTTACTGTGATCAACAAAGTTCCTATGCTTTGGCCAGTGCTGGTTGCTTGATCTGCTCGTCAAAGAGCTTATTCATGAGCTACTCCAGCTTCAGTTTTCCTTTTTCCCCAGATTGGGAAGGGACAGAGTTCTCCGTGGTGCCCATCCCACACCCCACACCCCCAAGGGCCCTGAGTCCCTAGTGACTGGAGTCGGTTGCTTGCTGAGCTGCTTGAACACAGAGGGCAGAACAGGGCTCCCATGGCAAACAGTGATAAATACACCTGTGTCAATCCGGCAATAAAATGGAGAGGGTTTAATTGATCTATGGCAACAGGAAGCTTACGTTTTAAAAATCAAATTATTTGCACTTGCATCTTATTTAGCATCACTCTGATAAATGTACTCGATGGGGGGATTGTTGAGGAGAAAAAGGTGGGAGCTTGCTTGTTGCTTCCCTGGCTTTGGCCAGTATGATGAAAGTGAAAGGCAGGAGAGCTCTGAAGATACAGTGGCTCTGTGACCCTCACCCCCACAAAGGCAGTGAGGTGGACACTGGAGGTGCACAGTAAGGGCTCCAGGGATGGGCACACCACCAGTCGTGTCTGATAGGAAGTGCCAGATGAAACCAGGCCTGGTAACTTGCTGCAAAATTGGGAAAATGGGCAGGGAATTAGATGGAATGAAGGCTTTGTGGTTAAACACGGTGGCTTGCAATCCTGTCACTCACCAATCGCCTTAGGCTGATGTAGAAATTGAGTGTGTGACTGTGGAAAGTGCCTAAAAAAAAAAAATTACATGACACATAATAGGTCTTCAGGAAGCATAGCTATAGTTGGAGCTAAAACATGTTGTTAGGGAGGCTGAGAGCCTAGGCTGAATCCTCCACAGGGGCCAGTTCAATCCATGGTAGTCATTGGGGTTCCTGATGGACATTCAGGATTTTCTCTCCTTCTGAACATGGAATGTTGGCACATCGCTGCATCCTTTGGTGTGACCAACTGGCAGAAACTTGAAAAGCCAGTGCACAGTTTGCCAATTACTCTTCTACCTGCTGTAATCACTGGGTTCTGACTGTAAATGAGCAAAAACCTCGGCTTATCCATGTTGGATGTCAGTTTTAAATGAGAACAATGTAAGAGTTTAAGGTGTGTGTTAACACAGCATAACCTAGCCGATGCTAACCACTTACTTCAGTTCTCCAACTGCCTTTGACATTCCATAGGCTCAACCCAGTTGTCTTCTATGTATTTTCATCTTTGTCTGTTAGGAGCATACCTTTGTTCATAGTACAGTGGGAATGGGTCAGAGAAAATTCCCCACCCAGACTCGCAGGAGAACAGTTCAAAGGGCATGTTCTGTTGACATAGGTCTTTATCAAATCATTTCTTTGCAGCCGGGAACCTTGTCCGTACTTGTTTTTAAAATGCAAATGCAGTGGTCTTACTTGGAGAGCATGTTGATTGTGGGGTGGAGATGACCTCAGAGCTCATGTCCCTAAATCTCGAGGGGTAGAGATGGTGGTAGAAAAGATAGACATTAGAAAGATAAACCGTTAGTGAATTTTCAAAATAGTTCTAGGGCATTGATGAATTCCAAGGAGGCAAGGGTCTTTGTGTGTCAGAATGAGTGTTCTCAGTTGGGTAATGTTGCAAAAAGCATCTTTTTCTCGTTCCAAGAATATCACTGGCCCTCCCTTGCATGGGAGCGGGGGAGGGAAGATCACTAAGGGAGCAGGTATCAGGGATTAAACAGTACCACCCTCTTTCTCATCCAAGAATGTCCTGCCTTCCTGGATTTATAACCCTCTGGGCAGGGAAAATGGGTTTTGAGCCACTGTGGGTAAGCCTCGGCTGGAGAAATGGTGGAAGATTGGAGGGAGTTGTCTACGGGGCTGTCATGATGTTCAGTTTTCTCATAGATGATGATGATCCCTGTAACTTTCAGTGTGATTTAGAAAGTACTTTCACAGACAGTGTCTCCAGATTGCCTACTGTGTTTGTCTCTAGGATAAGAAATTCCTACACTTTCTTGGAATGCCTTTTATTTCCCTTCTTAACTGTTTTACTCCCTCAGAACCTTGGGTTTAATTTCCCTTTCTTGGTAAAGTTTGTCTCCCTGAGCTGTTTGAACTTGGGCCTCACCACTTTCCCTTCTCCATCTGCCCTGCCGTCTATCCTGTGGACAAAGCTGCCTGCCATGTTGTCAGGGTAGCAGTTGGAAGGAGTGGTGTTTTGGGGGAAGGGGTAGCGATTAGGCAAGCTTCACCCTTTCAGACTTTGTCCTCCTTGGCCCTTCAAGTTCTCAACCACAAAGTTCTGTCACAATGATGGAGGTAGGGGTTCTCCTAGCATTTAGTGGCTGAGGCCAGAGATGCTTTGCAGGGCATGGGACAGCCTTGGGCAAAAAGAACCCTTTGCCATGCTAACAGCGTTTGGTTGAGGAAGACCTCTGAATCTTGTCCCAGATAGGTTGTAGAGTGACTCTCCTGAGTTCCACAATAAAAGAACTTCGCAAATAAGCATTAAGAGGAGACTGGTTTCACTCTCCAAAGGAGTCCAGGGACAAGGTATCAGGGGACTGACACTAGTCATGTTTATTGTCTTAATAACCAATATTACGGAGCTCTTACTATCTGCCAGAGCTGAGCAGAACACGTCAAGTGGTATTCAGTCTTCCTAACAGCATTTTACAATGTGACTATTACTACCCACAGTTTACAGAGGAAGCAACGGAGACCCAGACTGAGGAAAGAGTTGGCCCCAGACTACCCTGATGGCTTAATGGGAGAGGGGGGATTAATTGGCCGTTGGGGATTTGACTTCATTTCTACAGCTACTCCAAACTGCTTCTTAAAATATAAGATGTTGCTTTTTTGTATGCGAGAAGATGGGCAGCCTTTCCCAAGCCTGTATTTCCTTGTGCAGGGAAAAGATTTCCTTTTTTCCTTAAAGTTACTGAGCAGCCTGCGGAAGCCACCATTGTGGGGTCACAGTGTATTCTGCAGCTCCAAACCGGGCACCTTGTTGGCTTCCGTGTCCAGTCTGTTGCGTTTTCTCTTTTTGTTCTCCAAAAACCTGGTTTGGAAACATTGGGTTTACAGGACCTCGTGGTGAGACCTGCTCTGGCTTGGAGGTGGGAGGTTCCCAGGAAACTCAGTCCCTTCTCTTCTTGCCTGCCCCTCCACCCTGGGCTGTGAGGTATGGCTCAGATGAAGGCCACTGTCATGGGAAGTGGCTTGGCAGTTGCTGTGGCTCTCTGTCCCAGCCTTGGGATGGGGACTCTGAGACCCACTGCTGCATGCATGAGGGTTGAGTCTGGAGAGACAAGAAGGGTGTGTGTGTGTGTGTGTGTGTGTGTGTGTGTGTGTGTCCCGGTCTGTACTTACCCATGTATTCACTCGCATCCACACCCACCATCTGAAAATCCTCTTCCCTCTGGTCTCCTCCGGGGACTGCAGTGTTAGTCATTTCGGCTGTTCTCTGCTCCTTTATGATGAAAGGGGAACGATTATGCCTTTTGCTGGGTATCTGTGTTTGATTGCAGGGATAGAATAACTACAAATTCTCCCCGGCCAAGACTCTTCTAATAAAAGGTCTCTGCTCTCCCAGCTGCTTTCCCTTCCCCTTCACACCCCCACCCCCATCACTGCCCCAGCACAAGGTCACTTAAGGTTTTAAATGAAGGAGAGAGACCCATACGTTCAGGTTTTTAGGGTCTCTCTCTCTCTCTCTCTCGCGCGCGCGCTCTAAAGACCCCTCCTCCTCCAGAGCCATCATTACAGAGATCAGCTCTGTGCCCCCCACCTTTGCACCACCTCCCCTAAGCTCCTCTCTGAGTTTATACAGAACCCGATTTTCAGTATCCTGAGTGTCTGCTTTTTCTCTGGTTCTGAAAAAATAAGAGATGGGTAGAGCAGGGAAGACCAACAGAAGAGGTTTAAAACAAAACAAAACAAAACAAAAAAACCCCAAACCATTCTTGAGATAAAGCAAGACTTATTAAAAACAATTGGAGGGGAGAACCGGAGAGGGGGTGTTAACCCCCACATGCCCCGTTTTCTGCAGCTGGAGAAATGTTTTAAGAAAATGCACCATTGTTAAAACTTTTTTTTTGCTTGATGGATTTATTTATAAGGTAGAGAAATATTTTCCCCATAATTGGGTAACTCTTAATAGTAGCAATTGCATATTTATCAGTGTGAGGGGCTGTTATTAATGTAACTGTCAGGCCCAAACACATTTCTGCATTAAATCCATTTAGTATGTGCATTATTCGGGCTCGAATGTCACCGGGACATCAAAGCCCCGTAGGCATGGAGAGCTCAGTGCCCTGCTGTGGCTGCCGAACAGGCCCTTGATCAATAAATGTAACATGTTAATGCAGAGCAAATAGAATAAAAGATTTCTTTGACAAGACATGAAAAATCACCTTGTGGCAGCTGGCATGTGATGCCGTTTCTGGGGAGACACTAGCAAAGTTGATCTGACAAGTAAAGAGGAGAGATGATGGTTGTAAGGTGCTTTTGTTTCAAACTTCTTTCTTGACCTGTCAGGTTTTGAAGGCGCCTCAATGGCTCTTTTTTGTCATGTGAAAATTGTAGTCTTAGGTAGTTATGAAGCAGTTATCTCTTCTCAAATTGTGAATGCTGCTGTTTAATTGATTCACTTAGCATTTGAAACTGTCACGCATTAATAATTGCGAAATCCTGTAGATCCTGCTCTAGTGTGTCATGCTTAAATGTGTAGTTATCAGAAAATTAATATCCTTAATGAACCGGTGCTTTCAAACTAACATTGCATGAAATCTCTTTTGCCCTTTGATTTGCTGAAGCCACATCCGCCAGTTTGCAGAGAGAATCACCTCTCGACAGTTTGCTTTCTTGATGCCCGACAAATGCCAGCTTTGCTGTGGGTACATCGCATGCTCAATGACAATAAATATAGTAATTATACTGGAGTTAGTAATTAACATAATTGTAGTCAATTACGACAAATACAGTGCAGAGCTAAATAAATGAGAGGGGAGAAATTAGCAAGCTAATTGATTTATCTTTACTTGGCTTTCTATTACAACTGGCAGGGCTGTTTTTCTTGGGGTGCGGGCGGGGAGGAGAGCAGGGGAAAAAGTCCCCACAAGGATTGTTTACAAGTAACTGATTTTGTTTTGAAGTTGCTTTGTCTTTTGAATTATTATGCGTCACCCCCCACTCTGCTTACAAGGAGGAAAAGGGAAAGAAAAAGATAATTTAAATGCCAAGAGAATATTTTTGTTAATTTAGCTACATCAAACTAGCTAAACAGACCAGCTAAAGTGAGACAGGATTTAGCTTTCAGTAAGGCTTGAGGAGTTAGAATTTTTTTTTCCCTCCAGCTATTGCTCTGGTAAAAAAGTTTCAGGGTGTGTGTGTGTGTGTGTGTACACATGTGTGTTCTAAGTCTCCATCAGTGAGGTGGTTCTTTGCCAAATAGTATATAGGGCGGTTATTTATGCATGCTAATTTGCTCAATTTTGTGCTGCTGGCTTGGCGCAAGAATTGGGCATATTTTACATGGTTCAACCCCTACTTGGTCTTGTTACATCTCCCTCTCTTGGTACCCAAGGAAGAAAAGGTGGAAAGCAGTGGCCAGTGTTGGAGAGGGCAAGGTGGGGGGCTTCAGTGAGGCCCCCCTGCTTACCTTTCCTTCTTTGCCACACCACAGCGTTCCCTAGGGTCCTGGGCTGTTGCACTCTTGAGGCTGCCTGGAAAGTTTTTGTTGGGGCCTCAGTCCCTATTGGTTTTGAATTGGTTTATTCTGTGCTGCCTGGAGCCCTGGTTAATGGTGATTACGGTGTGTCCCTGTTCTTTGTTCACCCCTTCCAATGTGACTGCTGTGCATGCCACTCGGGGAGCACGTGTGCATGTCTGGTGACCTGGGGTTGCATCATCACAGCCTGTGTTTTCTCACAACTTGGAGAAACAGGGGTTTTTTCTTTGCCTCATGACACGCAAGGGGCCAGGTGACCAGAGCTCTTTGAGGGTTGGAGTGCTTAAAATCTTAGTCTTGTGTTACCCAGGACTAAAATTCAGTGCTTTCCAGACATGACCGTTCCAGGATCCGGCATCATTTCTCAAACTTCTCAATCCTCCCAGGTTATTAGCAAACAAAAATTTGTTTCAAAGACTTTGATTTCACCCTTCATCCTGAAGACTCCATTGGCTCTGTTTCTGCTGTGACGCGAAAGGAGAGTTAAGAGGCAGGCGTTTTACTTGTACCTAGGCGGTGCGTAGGCAGAATCCTGCAGGACCTTGTGTGGAATTGAGTTTTTCAGAGGCACCAACATGCCACCCATATCTGGGAACAACAGGCTGTAGTTGGACACCACTCTGTGTGGTCATTCTTCATGCGTACTTCATTTGGATATCGATTTCTGATATGAAATATTTATATACAAGGAATCACTTAAATTATTGAAAGTTTGCCGGCCTAATGGCCTTTCTGATGAAGTCTCAAATTATTGCAGTAACAAATGTATGGATCCGAGGGGGAAAGACTTGGATCGTGGGTGGAGGAAGATGGTGTCTGGAACTCTGGCCCGAGTTGGATATGGGTCAATGAGACGCTGGGTGATTCCTAGGTACAGCTTTATTTACCAAAGAAAAGGTGCATTCTCTGTATGGTGTACCTCCAGTGAGGGTACCCTACGGGGAACTCCCGGCAGAGGCAGTGAGGAGAGGGGAGAGATAGTGGACATGCAGAGAAAGACACTTGTGCTGCTGACTGCTGTCCGAATGTGACATCTGTAGTAGGTTTGTCCCCGTGGACTCCATGCCCCTACTGGTTTTTATGCTGTTGACTCTCCTGAATGGTGCTCAGATGTGCAGCAGATGTGAGTGGGAAGAGCCTAGGATGATGGCAAAGGAAGCCTCTTTTCATTTTGAATACTGCAAAACTAAAGTTGCCCCCATCAGAGCTGGCTTCATTTTCTTACCGTACTGCTAAGGAAGTAACAGGACAGGAGATAAATTAGATGTATTCTTTTCAAATAAACTGCTGTTTGCAGAGACACTGTTTCTCCCGGACTCTTTGCTGTTTCACTGAGACCTACACCCGTGGAGATATTTAAATATGTGTGTTTCGAGGAGCTTTATTTCTTGATATTCTAGTGACTTCTTTTTCTTAAGTTGGTTTGGCAGCAGCTCTGTTGAGGGAACTGAGGAAAAGTCACTATGGGCTGGAAGAACAAGAGAGAGGGGATGGAGTTAGTGGAGAGCTTTTGCTGGGGAAAGGCTTTCCACTTTCTGAGAAGCCGAATGACTGGGCATTTGCTTGCTGGCACGTCCGTTTGTGAGGGGCTACCTTGGCCTTGCCTGGTGGGGGGGTTTGTTTCTGGGGCTTATTTTTCAGAATGGATTCCCTGTCCTCTCGGAGTGCATCCACATGGTAGCTCGATCTTCCGGATTTACACCTCCCAAGAACAGGGGGTGATGACGACCCTGAGGGTGAACTTAGGAGGGTGGGATGTCTTCTCCTGTGGGGACAGTTGAATTGTGGGTTTGTCTTGGTTGGCTCTTGTGAATTCTTCCCAGATACCTGAGCCAGATCAACCTCACAGAAAGCCAATCATCCTTCCAGTTGTAATTAGATAGAACAAACTAGTATCTTGAATTCTGTTTTTGGAGGCGGGGCTCTGGTAAGAAAAATGGAGCCTGTGGTATAGAAAAATGGAGCCTGGTGATGACTCCCAAAGGTTCTTTGGTCAAGTGTCCTGCCTTTGTAGAGTACTGCATTGTTCCAGACTGTGACACAGGGCCCCAGAAGGATGACTGCAGGGAATTTTCTTCTTCCTTCTTAGCTGGTGAGTGGAAGGCAGGACTGGGGTGACTTAGGTCTTGGAGGATGCCAGCAGGCTTACAGTGGTCTTTCTCTTTCTTGCTGCCATGTAGAACTGGGTCCTTCCAGGGATGCACCTCTCTGTCAAGTAGTCTTGATGGTCTTTCGATGACTCACACAGTCATGACCATAGATGGCCATTCAGCTAAGTGGAGGTGGAGAGTGCTCAGAATGGCAGGGTTCCCCCCAGGCTGTCTGGACCTTGGGTCATTGTTCTTCGGAGGTCCCTTCTGCTTGTTGTAGATACGCGAATATTCTGTGCAGGCTGAGTTAGCCCAGCACGTGGAACTTAGAGATGTGTCCCCTTAAAAGCTCACATGCTCAGTGTGACTATAAGGTGAATCTGGGTTAAATTACTAGAACTACACAGGGCCACTGTCAAATCTAACCAGAGGACTTTGAGAACTTACTAGTTCTCTCTTACTGGGGAGGAGAGTTACTGTTTGCTGTCTGGGAAGCTTGTTCTCTCTGAGTTAGTGAGCAGCTATGGGAAGCCACAGAGGGAGAAGGCTGAAATAGGGACTTGACCCAGGTCAAGTTAAGTGAGTTAAGTTAAGTCAAGTTAAGTTAAGTCAAGTTAAGTTAAGTCAAGCCCTAGTTAGCCACAGGACAACACACTTGAATTTAGTGCCACGAGTATACTATTGATCTTCATGCTCAAGAAGGCTTCAGGAGGGAGGACTTGGTCAAAGGAAATTTGAGGAAAAGCTTGGGACTTGAGGCACAGCTGGAAGAGAGAGCAGAGTTATTTCTGGGCAGGGCAAATAGCTTGCACGATGCTGGTGCCTTGGAACTGGGCTTGTCCGGAGTGGAGACGGTGAGATCCTGGTCTCTGTGCCATGAGGAGTTTTGTGGGAGTCCAAGAGGAGAGAAATTGGAGAGGATGGCAAGCTCCCGGCCATCCATGCAGACATGTATCTCCTGTGCTGTGCAGAATGGCAGCGGTTCTGTGATGTAGCAGCCCAGTGGGGAGGGAAATGAGCCAGGCCAGAGTCCATGGTGGAGGCCAATCAAGGATGGACTTGGGTGGGGGGAGGTATGTGTTCTCCCCCTCAGACCCTCACCCTGGAGTGACAGGCATGTGGCGAAGACAAGCCAGCTCCAGCTGGTGGAGGGCAGCCCGTTCCCAGGCTCTGCAGGCCTGAGTGTCGGCCCTGACACATAGACGTGGCAATTATGCTGTTTGAAGGGTCACAGTTAATGCAGTTCTTCCATGACTCCTGCTATAAGCATGCTGGGCCACTTAGCACCCAGCAAGGCCCTGCAGGCTGGCCCCGGGCTTACTCAGAAGGGGAGGAACCAAAACTTGAAATCTCATCTTTGAGAAATTGCACTTGATACTGTTGTCCCATGCCGCGCAGTTTCTGTAAGACTGCCACTTCGGGGTGCATCCCTTCCCCGACTTGCACATGATTGGTTCTGGGAATGCCTTGGGGCCTTTGCAGTAGCTCTGCCTCCCATTGGAATGTGAGCTTTTCCAGGATGGGATGATAGCTGCTTTCAGGAGAGCCCAGGCCGGACTTACACATGTCATACATAGGTGCCCCTCTGTCGGAAAATGCTATCTTAATTTGGGAATTTCTCACTTGCTAAAATGGATGCTTAAAAACATGGTATTACTTTATTTTTTATTTATTTTTTAAAATATTTTTTTAAATTTTTATTTATTTGACAGAGATCACAAGTAGGCAGAGAGGCAGGTGGAGAGAGAGAGGGGGAAGCAGGCTCCCTGCTGAGCAGAGAGCCCGATGAGGGGCTCGATCCCAGGACCCTGGGATCATGACCTGAGCCGAAAGCAGAGGCTTAACCCACTGAGCCACCCAGGCGCCCCAACATGGTATTACTTTAAAAGAGAGAGCAGTGACAGTTCATCGGTCTGCTTAAGTCCTTACGGCAAGTTAGGCGTTCACGGTTTGAAGTGTGTGGAGGGGAAAGGACTTTGCCAACAGCTAGCAGCTGTCCGGTCAGTGAGGAGCCCAGACCCCAACCTCAAAACCTACATGCTTAGCTCCTACACCTTATTGAATTCCGTCGTGTTTCCCCTAATCCTAATTCACTGTTGTCCTCTTTATCTGGTAAACTAGTGTAGGTTGGTAACTAAATGGTAGAGAAGAGGAAATCGTCCTTCAGGCCCATGGAAAGGGAATAACCACCACCTCTTCACTTCACGAGTCTGGTGCTGTTTGGCTTTTTTCCCCAAACTTAAATTTGCCCTCCTCATTTTTCAGGGGAAATAAACACCATAGCCTTTGGAGTCTTTACATCAAATAGTGTTCTGAAAGTCTGTAGAAAATTAGGCCGCATTAACTTTTATTTTCCTGTTCCTTTAGGAGGGTGAGCAACAAAACACAAGAAACTCTCTTGCGCCCAAATAAGAGGGTTCTTGGGTGGGGTGGGGCCCCCGCTACGGTTCTTGGATCCCCCTCAGGTGTGTGCGCGTCCCATTGCTGCTGTTGTCTCTGGACAGCCCTTTAGGGGCCACGAGGCTTTTCTCCCTGTCGGTTACAGGCAGAGAATATTGTCCGCTTTGGAGAAGGTCTCTGGGTCACACAGGAGATAGGTTATTTGAGTGCGTATGCTTTGTCAATTGCTAGGTACCATGTAACTATAGTTATTTTTTGCAGTTCTGAGATGTGATTGTCAAAACACTAGTCCAAGGTGAACAGCCCAACTTGATGTACGTGTGGGTTGCAAAATGAATATCCCAGCAGGTTTAGTTAGCATCCTATAATGGGTTATTAGCATTATATATATATATGTATTTTATTTATTTATTTATTTTAAATCCTGTAAATGAGCAACCGAATTTGTGTTAATTTGAAGCTCAGTCATTGTTGGAGACCAAAAAGCCAGAGGAGTTCAGGCACATGTCTGATCTGGTAGAAAAGCAATGAGCTCAGGGGACAGGATGTGTGACGGTTAGTCTTCAGTCTGTCACAAATTACTCTGAGATACTGAGCAAGTCATTTAATCTGTGTTAATTTCCAAATGGAGGTAGTGGGCTCCTCTATTGAGGTTATACAGATCAAATGAAATACTAAATGTAAAAGAGTTTTGTTCCTGTAGGTGATGTACCAAAAGAGCTGGCTATTTCAGAAACCGTTGACTTCGTTTTTGATCCTTTAGTTTTTGAGCAGACTGAGCTGTAGGATTATTGAGCTTGGGGTCCTGTGGCATTCGTTGTTTGTGACTTGTGTCCAGATCAAAAAGGAGATCCTAGTCCTACAGTGTGTTTCCTTGCAAGGAACATGTGACTGTATTCTAAAACTAAGTTGCTCCCCTCTCATTTTCTTGGCTTTACCACAAGTTTTATGTAATTTCTGATCTACATTGAATTGAATGGTTCTGTTGTAACTAACAGGGTCTGTTAGCTTTTTTTTTTTTTTTTTTAAAAGGGGTTTTTTGGAACCTTTTCCCAAGGAAAAAAAAAAAAAAAAAAAAAAAAAAAAAATTACATTTAAGCCGTGTGCAGGGCGGTAGAATGTGGAGATTTGAAAATGATTTACTGCTAAAGGAAAAATGTACTTGTGGAGTATAAAGTGAGATGGTAGAGAAGGTAAGGAGAGAAGCATGGGCTGGGTCATCTAAAGCGAGACGCCTCTGGATTTTATTAGTGAAGACATTTCTATTAGGAACTGTCTGAAAGCACTTCCGTCTGTTGCCCCTGGGAACTGTTGGTGCCACACTGCGCTGGCCACTGTTCTCCAGCCCCTCCTCCCACACACACAGTGGTAATGATAGAACACGAATGGTTCTGCAGCTACCCAGCTATCTCCTCGGACCCCTCCAACTCTGAGGTTTTTTACCCTTTTAACCGGTGAGGAGCTGTGGCTCAGATTGAGAAGTACTGTGCCCAGTGTCACAGGGCACACCTGAAAGCCAGGACTCACCTGGACCCCACTTACCGTACTCCACTCTCCCCGTGGTACCCCACACCGTGCTTCATGGAACCACACGTGGTCAGAAGGAGACTTAGAGGTAGAGCGGTTGAATTGAGTGATTTTCCACGTTATTTTTCTGGTGACAGAATACTTACTTGTCACACAGTTCTATGTAGAAAAACCGTTTTGGGATAAGGGATTTAATATTTTCTGAAGGGAGCCGCCAAAAGTGATGGAGGTTTTGAGGAGATCACGAGGTTTGGCGGTGAGGTTAGAGACAAATGCTGTTTTCTAGTGGTCCTAGCGTACACATTATTCTTGGATTTGTCTTTCCGCAATACCTAAGGCTAACCAATTAAATAGTTGCGGATGGTAAATTTTCTCCCTCCCCCCCCCCACCTTAAATGTCATCTTGTAAATATCAGGATATTCTTTAATAGACAATTTTTTTTAAAGATTTTATTTATTTATTTGACAGAGAGAGAGATCACAAGCAGACAGAGAGGCAGGCAGAGAGAGAGGAGGAAGCAGGCTCCCCGCTGAGCAGAGAGCCCGATGCGGGGCTCGATCCCAGGACCCTGAGATCATGACCTGAGCCGAAGGCAGCGGCTTAACCCACTGAGCCACCCAGGCGCCCCTTTAATAGACAATTTTAAGAAGAAACGTCAACATCTGTACAAAAGGAATTAATTCGGCAGTACAAGATCATACATAGGCTGTTGCCCTCTAGGGTGTTGAAATTTGGGTATCTAACATGTTTGAGAGTGCATACTGGACTTAAATTATGGTTTTAAAAAAATGGCTAAAGTAATTCAAATGTTAAATTCAAATTCAGTCACTTGAAGAATCTCAGAAGCCCCTTGCAGTACCCTGGGGTTCTATGGAATAGTGTGAAAAACGCTGGTTTAATACTTTCTTTTAACAAAGGAAATGGAGACCTAGAAAGTGCAAGTGGTAAGGTGGTGCTAGGGAACAGGAAATCGGACCCAAGAAATGTTTACTTTTTAAAATTAGTTTTCCAAGCATTGCTGGTGCTTTCTCCTGGTTATAACGTAATATATACTGGTTTCATACAGATTTTTAAAAACATGAAAAATATGCAGAATGAAATAACCCGTGATCTTATTGCTGAACAATGAACCACTAATTCTACTTTTGACATTAGATTGTTTATAACTTCTTACCAAATTAGGTTCAGGCTGTATATACAGTCTTGTATCTGCTTTTTCCCCTCTTAATGTTGTGTCATGTGATTCCGTTTTGTCAGGTAGTGTGGTCTTTCAGTGATTGTATAATATTTGTTCCATGGATGCACCATCATAGAGCCGTTTTCTTATTTACATATATTTAAATACCGGTTTCCACTTTTAGGTGTTCATAAGAAATGCTGTGATGATCATCTTTGCCTACAAATCGTGGCTTCACTGTTCTCACTGTTTCTTTAAGATAATTTTCTGAAGAGTGGAATTTACTGAATTAAAAGTCATGGTAACAACCTGACTCCCCCTGAGGTCCCCATCTGACCCTTCTGTCTACCACAGGAAGGTCCAGAGTGTGGAGTTTTCTCCTTACCTGTAGTCTTTTGGATGGGGCTTTGGATGGGGGCTTGATGGGAAGAATCTTTCAGAGCCTTTGGACCTAAGCCTGTCTCTGCTGCTTCTCCAGAGGCTGAATGCTGGTTCCAATACTGATAAACTTAAGATCGGTCCAACATCTGTGGGGAGGGGAAAGGTCCACTTCACCCAGGCCTGGCTCCCCTGAGTTGGCACACCAGCCCTGGCCACTGCTGGGACACAGAGCTCCAGAGGCTCCCTGGGGCAGGCCTTTGCCAGAGCGGGTGCCAGGAGGGGTCCCAGAGGTTGCAGTGCTTGCAAAAGTGGTCAGGCGAGGAACCCAAACCATTTTCAGCTTTTCCTTTGCAGATCCAACCTTTTAAGCATACCTACATTTACCTGCAACGGCAATCGTTTTGCATTTTAATGACAAATCAAGTACGCTAACTTGCATTTGAAACGAAAGTGCCTTAAATGTCTCTGGCTGTCAGAATGAGATGTTAGGAGCTTGATGAAAAGCGAACAAAGAAGACAAAGTATGAAGCCTGGATACAGTGCAAAATGAAATAAAACCTTGTATGGCCTGTCAGGGGTGTCAGTTGATATTCATATCTAAAGCACATTATAGCATTACTTTGCAGCTCATAGCTTACTCATCTGTCTTTTTTAATTCATCACATTCGAGCCCACATCTTTTAAGTCTCGTGTGTCAACAATGGAAGAAATCTGTTAATTGACAAATGAGTGTCACAAATGTGAATTGGTGCCTTTACATCAGCGGCAGGTGTAGTCTCTTTTGTTTTTTGTTGGATCTATTATTGGCATAAGCCAGTGTAAGACATCTGTCTTTGTCGGAATGAGAAATGACAGGCCTTCTTGGCTGTCATTGTCTTAGTGTGCGCTCATTCTGTGAGATACTGTATAAAGATAAAATGTCAGTTAAAAGAATATGAAAAACTATCTGGAGGAAGTCCTTAAATTACTCAGAGAGGGGATCCGGGAATTGGGGCTGGAATTGAAATCCGAGCGTTTCAGTTTGTACCTATCACACCTATTTAAAATTAATATTTCCTGAGTAACAGGATGAGGTTATCAGGCATTTAGGAAAATGTTATGTTGTGCTGGTGTAATTAGCTTTATAAGGTTGGGAGAGAATCTACCTTTGCAAGATATGAATTTATTTATTGTAAGGTCATCTCTCAGACAAGCACAGAATTGTCTCAATAAAAACACTCCGGGTAGGATTCTGGGTGTTGATTTGCATGTGTTTTGAAATATTGAAATTGTTCCCCTCCAATTTCTTTTTCGGTTATATTCCTATCTGAGACTGATGAGGAGCATAATGAAATAAAAAGCAGCAGTTGTGGAGTGATGAGACAATTAGTGGGGGGAAAACTGTTAGTATCACTGAGCTCCTGGTGGGTTTAGAGATGCAGGCGAGTCTGGACATCTGAGGCTGTGCTGTTAACTCCAGTTACTGCTGGTAAAAGACAAGGGGGGTGAGGAGGCGGGAGGTCTGACGGTGGAAGAGGAATGCCCTGCTCCCTCCTTGGCTTGGGCATGAGCTGGGCAGCCTGGACATAAAGGGCTGATAGGGACAGGGCGATATCATTGGAGAATGCCCTGGGTGTTGGGGGGCCGATTCTTAAAACATGCTTCCTAAACCTGAGTATGTCCACACACCCTCTGGGGGGTCTTACTAAAATGCAGTGTCTGATGAAGTAGGTCTGGTTTTGGTCCTGAGCCTCTGCATTTCTCACGAATTCTCAGGTAATGCTGACGTGCTGCTTTGCAGACCCAGCTTGGGTAACCAGGAGTTGGAGTCCTTTTCCCACAGACCCTCTGATGGGCTCTTGTAAGACAGTGTGTGGTTATGAGAAGAGGGAGGTCTTTGGGGGCACTGGGGTACATGGATTTCTACATCAAAAAGTTACTATTTTTTTTTGTTTTTCCTCTACAGATATTTCTAGCTCTTTCAGAGGAGGCTTGGGCTCGCTGATTCCCATCCCCCCTCCAACTCTAAGTGGCTGGGAGACAGATTTGTCTCCTAGTCAATGTACCCTGCCTTCCCTGAAGGGGTTGGCATTGTGTGACATATGTGTATGCACTGTGCATGTGCGCTCATGGTGTGTCTGAGGAAGGGCATGTTCTGAACCTCACACATGTGTTGGCTGAACTTGTGTTTTTGTGTGACTTTGTGGTGCACTTGCTGATAGGCACATAGCAAGTCTAGTGGACACTGTTGGTGTGATATGTAAACATATGTTAACTGTATGTTTAGGGATAGGCGTGTCCCAAACTATGGGAGAGTGAGTGAATGTGTGTGAGTGAGAGTGTGAGAGAGTGAGAGAGAGTGTGTGTGTGTGTGTGTGAGAGCAAGAGAGTGTGTGTGAGAGAGCAAGAGTGTGTGTGTGTGTGAGAGTGTGTGTGAGAGAGTATGTGTGAATGTGTGTGAGAGAGGGTGCGTGAGAGAGAGTGTGTGTGTGAGAGAGAGAGAGAGAGAGAGAGAGAGTGTGTGTGTGTGTGTGTGTGTGTGTGTGTGTGTGTGTTGGGAGTTGGGGAGAGAGCATGAGGTCTCCTTAGCTGATACTAACTTGAATAATGAGATCAACGGGGTCTATGTGGGCAGGGGTGGGGGGGATGGGAGGGAGGTGGACTGCATGAGGATCTACTGCTGGGGCCAAAACATTGTCCTTTGGTGTCATTAGTCTTTGGTAAACATATTTGCCTTCAAGCTTCCTCCTGGCTCACTGCTGTAGAAGCTGACTGTAGTGTTTATTTTCCATTGGACTAGACCCCGGCAAGGTGACAATACTATGGGGACCCGGGGAAGTCCTCAAATTATCATCGGAGGATGGAGAGGGGCAAAATATGTGGGACCTCGAGGCCAGACAGCCACCTTTTTCTTACTTGAGCTAGATTCATGACTCAAGACACAAAGCCAACTCTTTTCTTTCCACGAAAGCTAATGAACTAATGAGTGATTAGGATGATGAAAGTGGTATTTTTCTGAGGGAACTCAAGCAAGCTGACGGTTCTTTTTCCAGACTTTTCTCTTCTTCACCTAGGCCCCTTCCTCCTTCCTTTCGGATTCCATGTACTCCAGATCTTTTCCTGGCTGACCCTTAAATGCTCTGTTCTGGAGGAAACTTTAATTTTGTTTTTTAAATTGAAACAAGGCTTACCTGAAAAGGAATGAAGCAAGCCGGAGAGAAAGGAGGGGAAACAGCCCATCTGAAAAAGGCACATATGTTGCACCATAAACCCCTTTCAGTATAAATTAGAATGTTTTTGTCACACTGAGAGAGAGGCCCTTTTTGCTTTCTGTGGAGGTGCATCAGTAAGAAGGAAGGTGCGGGGGGACTGAGGATGTGTGTGTCCTTGCACACGTCTGCCTTCTAAAAATGAGCAAGCCGTGTGCCTCCATCGCGTGTTTACCCATACACGTGTCTGTGTGTGCAGACATAGGCCAGATCCACACACAGACGTCCTTTTGTGCACCTACTAGGAGACTACATACGTAAGACCTTTTTTAGGTGCCTGCTTGTGGGTTTTCACAGCCGGCTGTCAGAGGGAATTTGAAACAGACAAAAATTTACTGGGTAGTATTTAGAAACATGTCGGTGGTAACGACTGTAGCTCTGATTCCAATTAACACCCACTAAATTTAGGCTAATGTGGTGCATTTGTAGACCTGTTGAATGTGCTCAGCATCACGTTGCAAAAACCTGAAGTGGCCGTAGTTTAAGAAAACGTTTTCTGCTGACCACTCGGGTCTCCTCCCCTCCCCTGTCCGTCTGGCACATGGTGGTGAGCTCCCCTGTGAACTGTACAGTCTTCAAACTTTTCCAAGTTTTCATTTTTTTTTTTCTTATAAAATGACCTTTCGATTGCAGAGAGCACAGTTAAAGTTTTAGCGTTCAATCCTGCTTAATGAAATACTACTTTGGAGTTCATAATTCATTTTTCACACCCTGCTTAGCCCCTTTTCTGGCTATTTGGGTTGAAAACAGCTGGGGAAGTGCTGCATTTTATGATTAAGGCACTAAAAGATTAGCCGTAGGCACTGCCCATCTAAGGGGCTACAGAATTCAGGCTGCTGACAGCAGATCTGTTTTGAATCGTAGTCAGATTAAAGTGAGTGAAAATCATTTGGGGGCTGAGGGCTTGAAAGGTCACACGTGTAATGAATTGTGGGTGCTTGCCTGGCTTCCCAGGCGAGAACCGTAAGCAATTATTAAATGCCATTGTGCATTGGAAAGGGTTGGTTGGTGGTGACTTTGAAACTTTCCAGAAGTGAGGCTGCGAGATTGCACAAGGTAGTAATAAGGCATTCGACGGGAGAGGATTTGGAGGGCTGTTGCCTTGTGTATTTAGCTTTATATGGGGGAGGTTTTTAATCCCCTCCCATCTCTAGTTTGCTCTGAGTATGCAGTGAAGGCATCAGCAGTTCTAGGGGCGGGGTTGCGGGGGGGGGCGTTAGTTTGGATCTGCGGGTGAAGCCTCCATGGGACTTTTCTCTTTGGGTGATAAGATCAATTGCTCTCTGCAATCGAAAGGGTCATTTTATAAAGATCAAAACTTAGAAAATCTTGAAGACTCTGCAGTTCACAAGGAAGAGCACCACCATGTGCCAGATGGAGGGGGAGAGAGTGGGGGTGGAACTGGGGGGAGGGGTGGAGACGCAAAAGCTCCCTGCCTTTTCATAGTGCTGTGGGAGCTGTGGTTTGGCTTTGACCCTCCACTGTTCTGCAGTCATTAATATGTCCTTATGGACAATGTCCTTCTCATCGGTTGAAGCCTCCCTAAACTACCCTTGGCAGCTGTGGAGGCATCAGGGACTGGTAGTCTGTAGTTCCTTCCCTCCTGAAGATGAGGGGGCTTGGACTGCCTTGGCTAAGTGAGGTGGTGTCTTACCCCCTTACCTGTATTTTTCATCTCAGGTGGTGTGGTCTAGCTTTGCAGACCGATTCCAGAAAGTTCCTTCATCACAGAAAGGGAACACTCCTGAATTAATAACTTTTCTCATATTTGACATGGACCTCTCCCATTCTAAACCATCCCCTCTCCCTGGGTTCGTTCATTCTCTCTCTCTCTCTCTCTCTTTTTTTCAGCATTTGGGAAACCTGGCAGAGAGCTTTCTGGAAAAACCTCTTCTGAAATGGAAAACAAAGCCAAAAAACCCCCCAAAACCCCAAACAAAAAAAACTAACCCAAAGTTAAACAATTAGGTTTAATTCGTGGTGGCTTTTTCTTTCAATGGCTCAGTTGATTCAACAGTTACTGAATGCTTGCTATCAGCAGGATAGGAAGGGTAGGCATGAAAGATACCCTAGAGGACCGACCCCTCTGTGGAGGAGACAGATGTAGGGATTGGTGACTACAACCCAGGGAAGTGATAGAATCCTGAGGAAGGCGCAGGGTATGGATGATGTGGAGGAGGGGTGGTCGACCCATCCTGGGGGTGGTGAGAAAGCTTTCCTGAGTGATAGCAAGTCTGAGCTGAAGCTGAAAAAGTGAGCAGGATGAGCCGTTTGGGAGGATGAGGACAGACTCTTGTCTGACGGGCCAGTTGTGAGCAATGGTAGGGAAGGGCAAACCCGTTGGAGCCACAGCTCAGCTCACGCTGGTGGGTGACTTCCCCTCCTGCTGTTTCTTGACCGGGGTGGCATTTGACATCCTCGCAGCCTCTAGTTTACTCAGCAAACATAGTGAATGTTCAGGTCTGGACCTTTCTTAGGTTCCTGAGCTACACCAGGGAAAAAAGCAAAGATCTCAGCCCTCTGTGCGTCTTGTTTTTCCTTCCTCTTCCCTCCTAAATGCCCCCTGCCTTTTGTCTTATTTATGACAAGGAACTGGCATTAAAGAGGAGAGGGGAAACAAAGGGTGTGGCCACTCCGTCACGTGTGTGTGATGGGTTTCTGGAGGACCTTACACTTGTATATGGTTAAACTGTGGGGACCAGTGGTCCTTTGCCACCTATCAAGGTAGCAAATTCTTTACCTGCTCTCTGATGTCTTACTGTCCTATGGTACCTCCATTCCCCCCTTGTGTCCTTACTAAGGCACAACAGATACTCATAATTACGTACGGATAGCTGATAGCAGTAAGAATCCCCAAGCAGTGATTAAGTCTAATTAATCAAGCACTAATGGTAGGATATCAGGTATTTTAGACTAGACATGAGGATTTGCTTTTAGGGAGGGGTGGAAGGGTGCTTAGGAGCATTCATAATAGCCCCAAAGGAATTAATATAGGTGTGTCCTCCCTGCCTCCCCAACCTCCCACACCGCCCCCGCACCCCGCCACCACCATGAGTTCCTTTGCTCTGGTTGTTTTTAGTTGTTTGGATTCTAGTGTGGGTAGGGAGTAAGACTGTTGGCTATGGCCCAAGAATGTAAAAGAAGGATCTTTAGGAATCCAGCCCCATCTTCATCACTGTATGAGCATTGCATGCAGGTGATAGGGCAGCCTTGGTCTCTACCTATAGAGCTCTTTCTGAAGGGAGTCTTCCAGAAAGTAGATCTGCTCAAGGAATACCCAGTTTGATGAGACCCACAACTCTGCCAGTACTAGACTCGGCTCTGCCATGGCCCTAGGAGTTCCGTGGCTTTGAGTCAGGTTGGATGTTCTTTTTGCTTTGGAGGTTCTGCAGTTAAAGTGATAACGATTATTTCTTCTTGGTCCATTGAACTTGAATCAAAGGAGGGTTTTTTCCTCCAGTGGTAGAAGATTTTTGCAGAAGGTTGTTGGGGGGAATGTTGGGCACAGGGGTTAGGAGGGGGTAGGGTAAGGAAAGATGAATGCCAAGCCCCAACAAGGGGTGGGGTGGGTAGGTAGGGGCCTGTCTGCATTATTGGTCCATGGCGCCCATCCAGCCTGTGGCCTCTCTCACACAAAGCCTTCGTTCTGATTAATGGCATCCGTGTCTGGGAGGCATGGATTGTATTAGACCTTGTTTAAAAGTGCTCGCTATACATTCACTTCCTCTGGAAGTGCACCAAAATAGGACGAGAGGAAAAAAGGGAGCAAGAGAAAGAGCCTGCATTTGGAAAGGGTAGAAAGGAAGGCTTTTTTCATGAGTGATTTCTGTGACTTTCTGTACTCTGCAAGGCTTTATCTCTGCAGGACTCCTATGGGAAAGCAAGGGGAAAAAGTGAAGACAGACGTCTTGGGAAAGAAAATGGGTTTCTCTGCCAAAACTGGGAGATGGTGCTGGCTCTCTTGGCTTTTTAGAAACTCCAAGAAATCTGCTGACATTTTAAAGAAAAAAAAAAAAAAAGATGATTTATGATGACATCACATGTTGCCCAAGCAGATCCTGGGAGAGGAAAACGGCTTTTATAGAGAGCGTGTTGCAATAAAGAAACAGCGAGTCACCAGGGGAGCGCCATCAATTGAAATGCCTTCAGTTATTTGCCTGAACTGCTCCCCGCCCCCAACCCAACCAACAGGCCTTGGCAGCTTCTAGGGCCTTGCTGTAAAGGGGTGCACAGTGCCTGAGCCCAGAGCGTGCTGCCCTGTTGCCTCCGTCTCCCTCCCCTTCAGCCTCTTGGTTGACTTCAATTGCATCTTGCTTTTAGGTTCCTGTTGGTTAAGGGGTGCGTGTGTGTGTGTGTGTATGTGTGCACGTGCGTGTGTGTATTGGGGGGTGGGCCACCCCTGTGTGTTCAAGTGGTGGGTGATAGGGAATGAGGGGAGTGAAGTTTTGCAGTGCTTGAAATGGCGGAGCACCGAAGCGTGGGGGAGTGGTGTCCAGAGGAAGACCCTGGAGCTTGGTGGGGGTTGGGGGCACCTTTCATGATAATGGCACTGTCTGCCTACGAGAAGGTTGGTCTCCAGGGAGTTCGCTCATCTTGGTTGCGTGTTGGGTCCTGTGGTCCATCACCTGCAGAGTAGCAACGCTGGATCCCAGCAACATGGCGGAACCCAGAAGGCCTGTCTTTACTGGCCCCATATTCCTGGTTCTTCACTGCACTTCTCCCCTTCAGGGAAGTGTTCTCCCTTTCTTCCCCCTTCAAGAACAGTCTGACTACCACCTTGGGGGCCCTTTCATATTCACATTGTGTTGACAGAATGGCTTCTGTGTATTTGCGTTTCAGGGAAGATCAGAAGCTAAAGCAGGGCAGAAATGCTTTTGAAGGACTTTCAGCCATTAGAAAGGGGGACTTCAGAGTGTCCTTTGGAGATGGCAGTGGGTGGGGTGTGTGTGTGTGTGTGTGTGTATAGCAGGCGGTTGGATAGGCCAGCTGTAGTGTGGATGGTGCTGTTCCTTCCCTGTGCTGGAATGGCTTTTGTGGCTCAGAGGAGCCTTTCTATGGGGTGGGTCATCCTTGTTGGGCCCTCAGTCTGAGCAGCCCTACGGCTGGTCCATTTGAACAGTCATGTGCTTGGAGTATATGATGTTGGGGACTCTTTCCCCAGGGGAAGGGCTAGTTATTGCCTAGTGATGGGTGGGAAGTCTTCAGGCCTTCGGGCTGGCCAGCTAGGGCCAGGCTCTGTCTTGCTTTTCCACACTCCAGAAGGATTCAGGCTAGTCCTGGGAGATCTTTGAAGCTTTGGGCCTTCCCTCTTCAGTCACCAGCCGGGATTCACACGTATCTATGGTGCAAAAATGCTGCTGGCCTTCTGCTTATGCTCATTGGTTTGTGAGCTTGCAGATGCTTGCTCTGGTGCTCTCTCCCTTGAGCAGTAATGTTTTCTTCATGGAGCAGAAATGGCCTGATCATGGTCAAGTTCTTGGTATTTGCTAGAGATAAGCATTTCCTAACTGCCTTTTTTTTTTTTTTAAGATTTTATTTATTCATTTGACAGATCACAAGCAGGCAGAGAGGCAGGCAGAGAGAGAGGAAGGGAAGCAGGCTTCCTACCAAGCAGAGAGCTCGACGTGGGGCTCGATCCCAGGACCCTGGGATCATGACCCGAGCTGAAGGCAGCGGCTTTAACCCACTGAGCCACCCAGGCGCCCCTCCTAACTGCCTTTTTAACATCTGTATATGGTGGTCGTAATAAACTACCCACCATCCTATCACCTTCATCCTGCTCTTACTGAGGTCTGGGGACACAGTAGTAAGCAAGACCTAGCCCCTGCCTTCAAGAAGCTCACCCTTTGTTTTTTAAAACAAAACAAAACATTTATTTATTTATTTTATAACAAAACATTATTTATTTGACAGAGAGATCACAAGTAGGCAGAGAGGCAGGCAGAGAGAGAGGGGGAAGCAGGCTCTCTGCTGACAGAGAACCCTATGTGGGGCTCGATCCCAGGACCCAGAGATCATGTCCCTGAGCTGAAGGCAGAGGCTTTAACCCACTGAGCCACCCAGGTGCCCCTGAAACTTTTTTTATTTTTGAGAAACCTAATTTCATCCAAAGAACTATGGCTCACACTGCATACACTGTGGGAGTGGGGGACTTGAGCTTTGCACTGTGTCATGCAATTGGAAACCCTTAGCAACCCAGTAAAGTCCTTATCTTCAAGGGAATAGAGGTGAAACCCACTAACGGTCTCCCAGCTCCCAAGCTGCAGTCAGCATCAGAACTTGGTTCTTCCTGGGCCTGTGCTCCCTCTACTGCACCGTGCTCTTGGCAATGGTGTGCATAATGCTTTGGGTTCTGCTGTTTTTCACTTAACATGTCAGAAGCATTTTTCTGTGTTTCTACAGTATTCATGATAATCTTTTTAAATGACTACATGATTTTTTTCCCCATGCTGATTTCCTCTAATGTAAACCAGTCCCTGAAGTATTGAATGTTTATTTCTAATTTCTTTGATGTTGGAAATTGAGTGGAGAGTATGGAGACTGCTCCCCTTCCCCCCCTGCCGTTCCCCAAAAGGAGCCCTTGGGCCAGCTCAGATGGAACCTTGTGGGGGTCTCCAGGTTGTTTGGGGGAGCTTGTCGCTCTCCGTCAGCGAAGATTCATGGAAGAAGATTGTCTTGTCCTTGACCCTTTGGCTTCTGACTGAAGCCAGACTTCCTTCCTGGGCCTTTCCAGAGATCCCTGACTTCCCCCTACCTCTCAAGGGGAGCCAAAACCATCTTGCCAGGCTGGTCCCTCCTCTCCCATCATCCTGAACACCGTAGGCCAGAATCCATTCTGTTGACCCAGAGTGCTCTCGGGCTCCTCCCTCGAATCTTCTGTACCCAGCTCTGTCCTGCGCCGAGACCTCAGTCCAACATACATAGCCTGCAGGCAGTCCCTCTACCAAAGCTGATTTCTCCTTGCCCCAGACTCCCTGACACCCTACACTTTTCAATCTGACACCAAATTATGTACCATCACACAAACTCCGATGTCCTCAAAGCTGGGTAAGAGGCAAAGTGGTCTCATGTTCCTCTTTCCACCACTCTTTCACTCTTGTCCTGTTGACTATCAACTGTTTGAGGTGAGATTTATTATCCGCACTTCACAGCGAGGAGGGGCTAAAGTTATCCCAGGCAGGGCAAGAGAAAATGAGGACCATGGAAGTGGCAGAACTCCCAAATGACAGGGACTGTTTAATTTCCCCTAAGTGAGCCATGTCAACGCAAGACACATGGTAGGTGCTCACTAAATGCTTGTCGAGTTGAATTGTTGGCTGGTTTCCTTTGTGGGGGAGAAAATTCCTCCTGTGCACCGCTGAATCAGGAGGGAAAAATCTAGTCAGCTGTGCATGTGGCGTGCGCTTCTAATTTCAAACAGTCATCTCTGCAGTTTGGCAGGGGCTGGGAATTGACAAGAGGTGGAGAGGAGGGAAAAACATCTTGAAGCTGCTTTCTGCCCTGAGCAAGAGCGAAGCCCCACATCTGTTCCTTGTCTCTGTCCCAGTTCCCCTCTCTTGCTGAGATCCCAACAGCGTGTGGGGAGTGTGGGTGTGGCCAGATCTGAGAGTGTAGGGTCTGAGCTGGGCAGTGAAGGGCTGGTGGGGGGGGTGCATGTTGGTCCCCCTTACCTTTGTGTGTCAGGTCAGGGCTACCCAGCGTGTGGTTTGGTTTGTGCAGCAGTTCTAGGGTTTGTCCCCTGTCTTCCCTCCCTGATGGACCCAACAATCTGTTTCGGGAGCTTTGGAAACTATGGAGGTCTTTGCCCTTGCTGCTGCCTCATTCTTGGCTAGAGGTAGGAGACTGAATGTAAACCAAAGTAGGGGCCCAATGAGAGGCGTATATCACAAGGGGCCTAACTATGGGTGCCCACCGAAGTGGGGGTGAGCCTAGGGGTGTATGGCAAGCTCGGGGAAACCAGGGATGTGTACCCAAGTGGGAGTCAGACCAGGAGTGTGCCCCAAACCTGGAGCTTTTTTGCTGGGGCCAGCGGAGGTTTCTATGATAGAGCTGGGGAGTCCGCCTGCCCGGCCATAAGTGCTGTGTGATGGGAGGAGGAAGTGCAGGCGGGAGAGCTGAAGGAATCCTAGAGATGGGTTTTCTACAAAGAGATGATAGTAAGTGTTACTCAGACTGTATTGGGTAATGCTGAGTCTCAAAGGCGAATGTTTTTCTGATGTCAGGGTGTCTCAGAACTGTTCACGGTAGTCTGGCCTTGGACTCGCCAGGCAAAGGTCAGCGAGCTGCACTGGGAGGTGAAGTTGTTAGGACCCTGCAGAGAGGCTGGGTTCAAATCTCCGCTCTCCTGCTCGCTGCTGTGACAAGCCGCTAAGCTGTTGAACATTTTGCAGCTCAGATTCCTCCTCTGTGGAATGCTGGTTCAGAGGATTAAATGAGATGATTCTTGTAAGCTGTTGGGTGTAGTTTCTGACTTTGGATAAGTGCTTGGTCAGTGTTAGCAGATCCTGTTGTGATCATGTTGTTGCAGAACCAGGACTGGATTGCCTGATGGAAGAACCAGGAGGCGCTCAGAGATCTTGGAGGCTAGAAGGTTTATTTAACACTGGGGGGCTCGGAGGAGAATGATCTCCAAAGGTCTGAGCCCTGAGCACAAGCAAGGGGGGGCGGGTAATTTATACACTTCTACTTCCACATATTTGGCACTTCTGGTGTGTGCGGGAGGCGGAGCATGGAGAAGAACTGGAAGAGCCCTGGGACAGGGACAGGGACTTCCTTGCTGGCTTCTCCGCTATCTTAGGACACAGATTTTTCCTCTCCGGTGTCATCATGATCTTCCAGCCCCGTGACCAAGGAAATGTTTCCCTAGAGCAGTGTTTCTCAACCTGGGATCCAAGACCATCAGCTTCGCTTTGGAGTTTGTTAGAAATGCAAATTATTGGACTCTACCTTACTTAGTTTCAGATTCAGTAGGTCTGGGGGCCTCATTGGAGATGTCTCTATGCCTTTGGGTTCCATGCAATAGAATTTAGAGTGTGCAGTTGAATATGCTGTTCCTCCCACTGCCCTGCCATTCCTTCTGGATGGTTAGAAGATTCATTACCTGGGATTCCTTTGAAATCGAGGATTCCCATGATCAAAGCAGGAAAAACTGGGGGCAGGATGACCTCTTATGAAGAGGAGTGTGGCAGTGAGTGCTTTTGTTGTTTAAGCCAGCCTGGCTTGGGTACAGGACAGACTTGGTACTATGGACCCCTCTTTCAGGTGGCTGAGGCACATGGGCAGCTTGTCTTAGAAATTTCTGGAGGGTACTCAGTGGAGGACGTAACCTGAGATCCTCACGGTGATGCTATTTCATTTTGTATTGTGTCCCATTCCTTGGGGGGTTGTCCGATCAGTTGGATTTTAAGACTCTTGTATATATATGGGTGTGTGCGATACAGTATTCAGTTCTTTGGTAAACCTGTCTTGAGGCACAATCCTCAAGATTTGCACAGGGTCACCTCCTACAGGAAATCATTCCTGATCTTAGGTCCTCCCTTAACACTTGGCGGTGTGTAACACACTGCAGGACAAATGTTCCTTCGCGGAGCTATCTGAGACCAGACATGGGCTCATTCAGAGGATGGAAACTAGTTCTCTTATCTCTAGCACAGCACCTGGCCCATAGTCCTATTCAGAAATGTCTCTTAAGGGACTATGTTGTTCGGGGACATCAAGAAGAGTCCCATGTTGTCAGTGGGGTCCATAGAACCGGACCTCATGGCAGGTGTGTGGGCAGCTCTTGGTTGGGTATCTTAGAGTGTCTGAAGGTCTAGGAGACTTCTAGGAGATGGTAACTCTTAGGTGTTCTCCCTCTGGCCTTAATTGCTTCCTTCCTGTGTTTCCTGGGGAAATGACCCTCCTGTGAGCCTTGCGCCCTCTTGGGAATCTCTCCCTAGAGATTAACATGGATTTTGGGTCATCAGTTCAGTCTGTGGGAGCCAAGGCCTTGGGGGTAAGGGGTGGACCCTAGAGCCTGTGTGAGGATGTCGCAGTGGAGGAATCAGGGGCCACTTAGTGGTAAGCCAGGTCTCTGCCCTTCTCTGGTTTTCCTAACCAGTGTTCACTTTGAGAGCCTGGGACTGTTTCTGAGAGATAATTGGATCACGGAGTCCTGGTCCTCAGGCAAGTAGTCTTTTTCCTAAAGAAAGGAGGACGTGCTGATCATGGGAGCCCATTGTTTCAGGTAATTCACGGTTTGGTATCTGGGCTCCTTTGCAGGAAAAAGACTCCAAAATATAAACCTTTCTTCTCATAATAGAATCCGCTTGTGTTATTTAAATCCCAGGGTTTTACATTACAATAGTCACCCATCAGGCTGGGAGAGAAATGGAACTTTCTCTGACAATAGGGTATGTGGTGTGCTTGCTGGCTTAAAATTAAACCTAATCAGGAGGTGTCACAGAAGCCTATGCTGAGTAAATGATGGGGCACAAAATAAAATGATTTATACAACTTTCTTTTCCAATAGGCAGTGCTTTTTAATGTTTTTCTCCTTCTAAAGAAGTCGTGGGTGTTAAAAGTAATTTCTGATTATGTTTTTCCTAAGTGGTCCAAGACCACAACATTTTAAGAGCGCCCTTGGTACCCAATCCGCAACGCCACCCCCTCCCCGACCCCCACATGGTTGACTCTTTCTTGAACTTTCCCAATTTGCAAACATTAGAAGGCTCCTACTGCTTTGCTGGAGAGTTGTGAATCTGGCCCATCGCAACTGAAGTGGGGCGCTGAGCCTTTTGGGAGTAACTAGGGATCTGAATGGGAAGTGGGGTCATTCAACTTTTGTTCCTACCTTTTGGGCTTCTGTTTCAAGACTATTGTGTTAGAGTTAAGTTGGTTTGTTGTGGTGTAGTGTATTAGGATAATTGAAAAAGAAATCACTGCTTGTAAACATGTCCCAAATGGGAGTGTGTATTTGCACATGGGTGGCCCCAAGCTCACCTGGGGTGTGGTATCATCAGCTCCTGGTGAGGAGAGGAGGTGGGTTCTGCCCTGCTTTCCTCCCCTAACTCAGCGCGTTCAAGGCAGGGTTTCACTTCCTCCTCACATTTGTTCTTGTCTCCTTTATCTCAGTTGTTGGTATTGCCATCTTCCTGATAATGCAGGTTCAAGGGTAAGTTCATGTTCTCGTACCCTCAAGAATTGCTAAAGTAAGTACCTCAGTTGCTGTCCCTACCCACATCTCTTCTCTCCTCTAAACCCTGCTAACCGAGTAGGAATTGTTCGATCCAAGTGGCTCCCCTGTTTGAAATCCAGGCCAGACTCCTAGTCTCTAGGGGAATTTTCTGGTTTAATCCCTCTTTTCCTAAGCTTTGGCCAAACGACCCGAGTCAGTGTGTCTTGTGTTTTCCCAGCTCTTGGTCTTTATTTTTGTTGTCCCCTTGTATTAGTTTGGCAGGACTACTATAACAAAACACCATGGCCTGAGGAGCTTGGCAGAACTTTTCTGGCAGTTCTGGAAGCTGGAATTTCAAGGTCAAGGTGTCAGCAGGGTCGGTTTCTTCTGAGGCCTTGGGTCTTGGCTTGTAGAAGACCTTCATCTCTTTGGGTCTTCACAACATCTTCCCTCTGTGCATGTCTGTAGCCCAATCTCTTCTTCTAGGGACACCAATCATGGAGGGTCAGGGCCTACTCTAATCACCTCATTTTAACTTAATGACCGCTTGGAAGACCCCATCTCCAAACACTGTCCCATTCTGACATACTGGTGATTGGGATTTCAACATCTGGTGTTTGAGGGATGCGGTTTAGACCATCACAGGCCTCCCCTAGGACTGCACTTACCCTTGTTAGGCATCTACATGTTCCAGGCTTGTAATGTGTGAATGTCCTGTTTCCACGAAGTTCTCCCGACTCTCTGTATGACTGCCCAGCTGTCTTGTGTTCCTGGGAGCCTCCCACTTAAACCAAGTCCCCATGTGCAGCTGCTGGCACAAAGGCTGGATTTCTGCTTCCACCTTTTAGGGATACAGGGCCTGTATAGCTCCTGGGGACTTGCGGTCCCCACCACGAACGGTCCCTTCTGATGAAGTAGTGCCCAGAACGTACTATGCATCGCCCCCTATATAATTCATGTCATCCAGAGTCTGTGGCTCATTTGCAAGAATTAGGGGCTTCAACAGAATTCCCTGTCGTGCCGGCCTTTTTGTCATATCTATGGTAATTACTATTCCTTTTCTAATTGCTTATCCACGATGGCCCCTTTCAGCTGCTGCAGAAGAGACATCCCTGTCCTCTTACCAGAGGCCAGCTGGATCAGTGCCCCTACCACTGTGTCCTTGGAGGCACGGCCTACCCCGGGTCTTCCTTTCCCCTTCTCTGTTTTTCCCTTTTCCCTGTTCCCTATTTTTTGAACCCTGCCCCACTTAAATGGATTGAATGGATTTTCACCCTTTTGATGTTCAGACCATTGCTCGGAAGGGCCAGAGAGCAGATCTTTCAGCTGCGGTGTAGCCTATCCCCCTTCAGTGCTGCCTGCCTTGGCCCTGGGAGAGGGCAGCTCCTTCCCCAGATTACAACCTGCTCTGAGTCAGGTGGAGAAAAATAGTGAAGGGAACATCATATTTAAGAATCTGAATGTGCTGAGTGGGTGCTTTAGAAACCTAACCTCAGGCAAAAGGTCCTTGGTTCAGGCTTGGTGACGGATGTGGCACTGTCTGCTGTTAATAACCAAGAGATGGAAGATCCAGTGAAGCCGTATTTTTGCCTGTCAACAAAGAATCTCTAATCCTTTAACTTCTTCAGGTTTAATGTTTGAATTTGCTTGGGTTTGCCTCTAGAGTTGATTCGCTTTGTCCCCTTAGCACCTTTACTGTATTTAATTGACTGAATTAAGGAAGGTTTCTGCTTTAACTTTAGTACTTAGCATTTTGCATTTAAAAGGCTGTTCTTTAATAACTTGGGAAGGAGTTGACTGACTCTGATGAAATCCTGTCCATTATGAAAGGCATTAACGTACCCCTCAGGTTTTATTTAAATGTAGTCCGGCCCCTTGAAACAAAGTGGCAATGAGTAAAAATGTCCAAAAGACTATCTCTTCATTAATGTGGAAGGGATTTCAGTGGAAATTGGTGTATTTTTAAAAGGTGTGGAGAGACTGTCTCACCTGTGTGAATTTCTGGATAAAAGGAGGGTATCACTGTGTAACCAGTCTGGGGGCTCTCTGGCCTCAGTGACTGACTTTAGTCTCATTCACATGTTTTCATTCCCCCTTCAATGACCTCAGTAACCCCCCACCCCCCCACCCCGTATTTGTCCTCTGCATTCCCCTGAGTCTCATACATGGTTTACTTTATTTGGACCTTTTCCCTCAGCTGCTTTCTTGGCTTCATTTGTCTTCAAGACCTCCTTCAGGGCAGTGCTGCTTCTGGTTCACTGTAGCTCCCAAGGCTTCTTCCTGCAACAGAGAGAGTTCTTACCTTCATGGAGCTTACATGTTAACTGGGGCCAGAGTTAGAGGGTGTGGCTAAATGAATAGATGATGCCATCATGGGGAAAACTTAGGCTGCTCTGAAAAACCTAAAAGGTACACCCAACCTTAGGAGGATGGAAAGGTGTCAGGAAATGCAGCTTGAGGGAGGGTGTCCTCTAGATGTACTTGAAGGATCACCCATTCACTTTACAGGAACATTGTGTGTTAAGGGGGTGGTCCCTGTCCTGATGGCTGGCAGTTAATAATAAATGAAAGAACAGTCTTTGTCCTTAGGAAATTTATATTTTAGTTGGAAAAATAGCCACATAAGGTGCTGTTGGGGGCTGAAGAGTATTTCAGGCAGAGGGAAATGATGGACAATGTCTGGATTCCAGAGAGGATGTGTATATTCAAGGCACATAAGGAAGGCAGGGGTCAGAGGACCAAACGGTCTATGAACCCTGTTAAGAAGTTGAACTTTAGGGGTGCCCGGGTGGCTCTGTCAGTTAAGCATCTACCTTTAGCTCAGGACATGATCTCAGGGTCCTGGGATCTAGCCCCACATTGGGTGCTCTGCTCAGTGGGGAGTCTGCTTCTCCCTTCTGCTCTACCTCTGTGCACTCCTCTCTTTCATATCCCCCCCCCAAAAAAAGTTGAACTTTATTCTGAGGGTAAGGGGCTGCCACTGAATTGTTTTAGGCAGGAGAGTGGCAAGGTCATGTTTATATTTTATTTTAATATCTTTGTTTTTTTCAGTGTTCCAAGATTCATTGTTGATGTATAACACCCAGTGCTCCATGCAATACGTGCCCTCCTTAATACCTACCACCAGGCTCACCCATCCCCCTATCCCCCTCCCCTCCAAAACCCTCAGTTTTTCTCAGAATCCACAGTCTCTCGTGCTTTGTCTCCTCCTCCGATTTCTCCCAATTCACTTTTCCTTTTCTTCTCCTAATGTCCTCCATGTTATTCCTTATGCTCCACAATTAAGTGAAACCATATGATGATCGACTTTCTCTGCTTGACTTATTTCACTCAGTATAATCTCCTCTAGTCCTGTCCATGTTGATACAGAAGTTGGGTATTCATCCTTTCTCATGGCTGTGTAATATTCCATTGTATATATGTACTGTATTTTCTTTATCCATTCATCTGTTGAAGGGCATCTTGGTTCTTTCCACAGTTTGGCGACTGTGGCCATTGCTGCTATGAACATTGGGGTACAGATCACCCTTCTTTTTACTACATCTGTATCTTTGGGGTAAATACCGAGTAGTGCAATTGCAGGGTCATAGGGAAGCTCTATTTTCAATTTCTTAAGGAATCTGCACAGTTTTCCAAAGTGGCTGCACCAACTTGCATTCCCACCAACAGTGTAAAAGGGTTCCGTTTTCTCCACAACCTCTCCAACACTTGTTGTTTCCAGTCCTTTTAATTTTGGCCATTGTAACTGCTGTAAGGTGATATCTCAATGTGGTTTTGACTTCAGTTTCCCTGATGGCTCATGATGATGAACATTTTTTCATGCGTCTGTTAGCCATTTGTGTGTCTTCCATGTTTGTATTTTAGATCTTGTCTGTTGTCCTGGAGGGTGGGCTGGGCGTGCAGTTAAGGGAATCAGTTATGAGTCCTACAGATCAGGCATGGGGGGCCTGCATTGGAGCAGTGGTAGCATGAGGAGTGAGTAGATAAATCTGAGCAATATTTTGGGAGGGAGGCAGTTGTACCAGTATTTCTGTTGAGTGGATGTGGAAGGGTGAGGCATGGGAGGAATTGTAACTGGCTCTTGGGCTTAATATTGGAATAATTGGATGGATGCTGGTGGCTTTCTAGGAGATGGGGAAGATGGGGAGGAATAGGATTTTCAGGGTGGAAGAGATGGGGGGTGAATTGAGGACACATTGAGTATGAGATGCTTATGGGAGCACCTAAGTAGAAATGTCCAGGAAGCAGCTGGGTATACAGATCTGGGGTTGAGAACAAAGTCTGGGCTGGAGGCCCACAATGGGAAGATCAACATAATGAGGTATTTAGGACATGAGAGTGGATGAATTTGCTTAGAATTAAGGGAGGGAAGTTTAGGGTCATGAAAGATTGTAGGACATATTTCAGGACTTAAAGAATGAACTGAGGATGAGCAAAGACAATGGAGAAAAGCCAGGAGATAGGGGGTAGTTTGTCAGAAACTGAGGAAGGAGAATAATTAAAAGAGGCAGGGAATGGTCAGTGGGGTATAATGCAGGGAGGAAAAGTAGGATGAGGTCTTGGAATAGCCATCGGGTCTAGCATAGGGAAGTAGTGACTGTGGCAGTAGATTTGACAGAACAGTGGGCTTGTCTGTCCACATGATGTCTCTTTAACACTTCATACTCCATCAACACCTGTTCAGTTCAAGGCATGAGCATCTCTTACCTGGACTTTTGTTGTAGCCTCCTGAATGGTCCACCAGGATATTCTCTCTTCTGCAGAGAGTGATCTTAGGAAGAGGCAAATCTAAGTCCTTCTTTGCTTAGTATCATTCAGTGGCTTTATGCCATTATGTAAAGACTCATTCCTTCACCCAGAGCCCGAGTCTCCTGACATGCTCTCTCTCTGTGTGCCATGTCTTCTCTCTGCCCAGCTATAGGTCTTCCTTAAATGGTTTGAGCTGGTCATGTCTCCTTTGGCCATTGGGACTTTGTACGTGCTGTTTCCTTTGCTTGGAAGTCTTTTACCTCCCCTTTCACTGACTTCATTTCTCTTGGTCTCTCAGATTTTACTTTGAGCTTCACTCTCTCAGGGAAGACTTGCCAGACCTCTGTCACCTGGTCAGCTCTGTCTGTCTGAGTGTTCTCACAGCATCACTTGTCTTGCTCTCATGCTGTGGCTGCTTAGGTCATGTCCCCCGTTCTTCCCCCTCCCTATATCTGTGCCCTTTGCTGTGTGGTTGTGTAATTCCTTTCCCAGAGTATATTCCCCTGACCCATTAATGTTGGGTACAGTCCCACGACTTGGTCCGGCCAGGAACAAAGGTAGAAGAAACGAGAGTGTGCCCATTCTGTCGGCCCCTCTGGGACTCCTGCTGTTGTCCATTCTGAGCCTGGCCTCACCGTGAACTCGAGTGGTCCTCCATCCTCCCTGCAGTCTGCAACCTGGAGTCCAGCCCAGCCAACTTGGAGCTCATTGGCAGATGTGCGAGAATGAGTTGTAGTTTGTTGGACAGAATTATCTCGGTGATGGATGGCTGATAAAATAGAGCATTCAGAGTTGTGTGTGTGTGTGTGTGTGTGTGTGTGTGTGTGAGTGAGTGATTACTGTTTTCTAAGTAAATACTAAGTTGTGTTGAGGGTGAGTTTTGGGTTTGGTATGGTGCACGTGTTTCCCTGCACAGTGTCTGACGCATGGCGGATGTGCAACACATTTGTTAAGTAAAGTATGTGTTTCAACTCAATTAGGTGGTGTGTCTTTATCTTTCATGATAACCTTAAGAACTTACTGCTTCTGGCCAACTTGGCGTAGTGCCAAAGGTATCAGGCTACATTTTGCATTTAATTATAATACTTTGCCAACTTGAAACAAAATGGCAGCTTTTAGAAATGTGTGTGTGTTCTATAATTTAAAAAGAAATTTTGATAAAACATTGGTTTGTGTTAAGAGGTTAAAGTGTGAATTGTGGGGGGGGGTGAAGTGCTCTTCCTGCAATCTTAAAGTGAAAATGACCATGTTGACCTTGCCTAGTTAAAAATTATTTATCTACGTTGCTACGTGTAACCTGAATCTCTCGACCCCAGTAACAAATAGGTTCATTTTCATAGATAATTTCTACTTTAAAAACAGATCTAGGCTTTTAAGATCTACTGTTGATTTAAGAGTTAATTTTGGTGGAGTTGAGAAAAAACACCCACAGAATTTAATATCTGTCTTACGGGGGGGGGGGGGTTGCGGGGGCAGGGGGGGCATCTTGTTATGGAGAATGAATGCAGGGCTTGGAGTCGGAGGACAGATACTGCTGTTTACTAGCTCTGTGACCCTGAAAAGTGATTTAACCTTCTTGGGCTTTATTTTCTGCACCTGTAAAACGAGGTTGATTAATATCTACTTCATAGGATTGTGAGAAATGCTTTGCAAAAATAAAAGGGCTTGTAAGTTGTAGCTAATTGAATGAAATGGAATGAAAAATGAAATAGTAAAGAGTAAAACTATTGGTTTTTAAATGTTCATTTTATAATAACTCACCTTATTAATATCTCTTTTCTAAAAGTTGTTCAGTTAATTCTATTGGGTTTTGGCATACAGTTGTATCATATGGGGGAAAAACTTCCCTTTCTTATTAATGCTTCTTTTCCTTCCCTAATTGCATTGGCTAGTACTGAGAGGATTTTTAAAAAGAATGTATTTTTTAAGCAGTGTAGTTTTAGTGCTTTTTATACTACTGAAGTATGAACAGACCTACAAAAACCTGTACATACTGAGTGCATACAGTGAGTTTGGAGATAAGTGTACGTTCATGAAACAATCACTACAAACTATGCCATAAACATAGTTAGCACTTCCAAAAGTTTCTTCCCACCTTCTTTGGTACTATTGGTACATGTGTGGTTGTGTCGTAAGATTACCCTCTTGGCAAAATTTTACGTTAAGTGTTCTTTTTTTTTTTTTTTTTTAAAGATTATTTATTTATTTGACAGAGCGAAAAAGAGAGAGATCACAAGTAGGCAGAGAGGCAGGCGGAGGAGGGGTTGGGGAGCCGGCTCCCTGCTGAGCAGAGAGCCCAATGTGGGGCTTGATCCCAGGACCCTGAGATCATTACTTGAGCAGAAGGCAGAGGCTTAACCCACTGTGCCACCCAGGAACCTCACAGTAAGTGTTCTTAAGTATATAGTACAGTATTGTTAGCCATAAGCACTTTGCTGTACCTCAGACATGTTAAAATAGCTATTATCAATTAAAGAAGATAACAAGTGTTGGCCAGGTTGTGGAGAAGAGAGAAACCTTGTGCACTCTTGGTGGGCAGGTAGTTTGGTGCAGCCACTATGGAAAACACCATGGAGGTTCCTCAAAAGATTAAAAATAGAACTATCATCTGCTCCAATAATTCCACTTACAGATAGCCAAAGAAATTGAAATCAACATCTTGGAGAGATATTAGTATGTTTTTGCTTTTTAAGTTAATTTTTAAAATATTTCATTTATTTTAAATATTTTTGTATATTATTTATTTGACAGAGAGATCACAAGTAGGCAGAGAGGCAGGCAGGGAGAGAGGAGGAAGCAGGCTCCCTGCTGAGCAGAGAGCCTTATGCGGGGCTCCATCCCAGGACCCTGGGATCATGACCTGACCGGAAGGCAGACGCTTAACTGACTAAACCACCCAGGTGCCCTCATTGGTTTTTTTTAAAACAGGAGTAGCTGATGCTGTATTTTAATATTAACGGTTTTTCAGGATCTTTGGAGATGAGCATGTTGTCCCCTCCTCTCTTTTTATTGACTAATAGGACAGACTATTCTAGATTTCTTAATACTAAGACACTTATTAATCCCATTGGTTATGACCGAATTGTGTATCTCCAAAATTTATATATTGAAACCTTAAACTCCATGTGACCATATTAGGCATAAGGCCTCTAGAGAGTTAATGAAGGTTAAATGAGGTCATAAGGGTGGTTTAACAATATCAAAGGACTAGGGTCCTTAAGAGAAAGAAACATTAGGGAAAGGTTTGCACGGAGAAAAGACTACTTGAGAACATTGCAAAAAGGCAGCTGTCTACAAGCCAGGAAATGTGCCCTTACCAGACACTAACCTTGATGGTACCTTGATCATGGACTTCCAGTCTCCAGAACTAGGAGAAAATAAATTTGTTTTATAAGACACCCAGTCAGTGGTATCTTGTTATGACAGTTTAAGCAGGCTAATATGGTATTATATTTATTTATGAAAATAATTTAGGATTTTTTCTGTGTTCTGGAACAAATAGTTCACATAGCATTGTAGTTATTTATTTCTTGAAGGAATAGATAAAGTTTACTATAAAACATTTGGGGCTTATTTCTGATAACTTTATCCATATCTTTTATAATACTTGGTCTATCTAGATATTCAATATTTTCTGGACTCAATTTTGATAACTTATTTTTAAAAGATTTTATTTTTTACTTTTTTTTTTTTTTTTTTTTTTTTAGAGTGCATGGGAGCACTTGGGGGCCAAGGGTGGAGGGAGGGAAAAGGGAGAGAGACAATCCCAAGCTGACTCTGCACTGAGCATGGAGCCTGATGTAGGCATTGATCCCACAATCCTGAGGTCATGATCTGAGCTGAAATCTAGAGTTGGCTGCTTAATCGACTGAGCCACCCAGGTGCCCCAGTTCTGATAGCTTATATTTATTCTAGAGAATGAATACCAGTTTATCCATGATTTCAAGTGTATTAAAATTGAGCAAAATTGGGGCACCTGGGTGGCTCAGTAGGTTAAAGCCTCTGCCTTCAGCTCAGGTCATGATCCCAGGGTCCTGGGATCGAGCCCCAGGTCAGGCTCTCTGCTCAGTGGAGAGCCTGCTTCCCTTCCTTTCTCTCTGCCGATCTCTCTGCCTACTTGTGATCTCTGTCAAATAAATAAATAAAAATCTTAAAAAAAATTGAGCAAAATTATTGCTTCTGTGTCTTTTAATTTATTTGGCATCTGGATACACACACACGTTCTTTTGTATTTTTTCACTGAGGTATACTTGACATGTCACATTATTCGTTTCTGGAGTGTAACATGAAAGTTCAATATTTGTATATACTGCCTGGTTTCCCGCATCACTGTATAAACTTACATAATATGCAATAAAACATTACTGACTGTAGTCACCATGCTGTACATTAAATTCTCATGACTTACTTTATGGCTAGAAGTTTTTACCTTACTCCCATTTGCCCACTTCCCAACTCCCTTCCCCTCTGGCAACCTCAATTTGTTCTCTGCATCTATGAGTTTGGTTTTGTTTTTTTAGATTCCAGGTATTAATGAAATACAGTGTTTGTCTCTTTTTGTCTGATGTATTTAATTTAGCAACATATCCTTAGGGTTTACCTGCTTTGGAAATGGTTAGATTTCATTTTTTTTTCTGGCTAAGTAGTATTCCATTGTATATAACTACCAAATCTTTATCCATTCATCCACTAATGGATACTATCGTTGTTTCCATTCTTGGCTATTGTAAATAATGCTGCAATGAACATAGGGGTGGATATATCTTTTTGATTTAGTGTTGTTTTTGTTTGATTAATACCTAGAGGTGGAATTGTTGGATCATATGGTAGTTGTGTCTTTGGGTTTTTGAGGAATCTCGATACCATTTTCCATATGGCTGTCCCAATTTACATTTCTACCAGCAGTGCATGAGGGTTTTTTTTTTTTTTTTTTCTTTTCACATCCTTGCCAACACTTGTGATTTGTCTTTCTGATAATTAGCCATTCTGACAGGTGTGAGGTGATACCTCATTGTGGTTTGGGTTTGCATTTCCCAGATGATTAGTAATATTTTTTTTTTTTAAAGATTTTATTTATTTATTTGACAGAAATCACAAGTAGGCAGAGAGGCAGGCAGAGAGGGAGAGAGGAGGAAGCAGGCTCACTGCCGAGCAGAGAGCCCAATGCGGGGCTCGATCCCAGGAACCTGAGATCATGACCTGAGCCAAAGGCAGAGGCTTTAAACCCCTGAGCCACCCAGGTGCCCCTGATTAGTAATATTAAGGACTACTTGTATATCTGGTGGCCATCTGTAGGACTTCTGAAAGACTGTCTATTCAGATACTGTGCCCATTTTTCAAATTGGATTTTTTTTGTTTGGTTAAGGAGTTGTAGGAGTTCTTTATATAGTTTAGATATTAATACCCTATTGAATATATCATTTGAAAATATCTTCTCCCATTTAGTAGGTTGCCACCTTCTTTTGTTGGTTTGCAGTAGCTTTGCAGTAGCTTTTTAGGTCAAATGTAGCTTTTTAGTCCCATTTGGTTAGTTTTGCTTTTGTTGTCATTGCCATTGGAGTCGGATAAAAAAAAAAAATTGGCAAGAGCAATGTCAGGGAACTTACCACCTTTGTTTTCCTCCAGGAGTTTTATGTTCTTACATGCAGGTCTTTAATCAGTTTTGAATTCAGTTAATTTTTGTTTATGGTAAAAGGTAGTGGCTGAGTTTCATGGTGTTGTGGGTGGCTGCCCAGTTTCCCCAGCACTATTTATTGAAGAGACTGCTCTTTTCTCATGGTCTGTTCTTGGCTTCTTTGTCATACATTTTTTGACAATATGTGCATGGGTTTATTTCTGCTCTATTTGGTTCCATTGATCAATGTGTCTGTATTTATGCCATTACCATACTTTTGGGATTGATTATCGTAGCTTCATAGTATGGTTAGAAACCATGGGGTATAATGCCTCCAGCTGTGTTTTTTTTTTTTTTCTCAATTGTTTTGCTATTTGGAGTCTTTTGTGGTTCCATATAAATTTTAGAATTATTTGTTGCATTGTTTAAAAAATGCCATTGAAATTCTGGTAGGGATAGCTTTGATTCTATGATAAATTTGGATAGTATGGCTATTTTAAAAGTATTCGTCCAGTCCATGAACATGGACTATCTTTCCACATCCATCAATGCCATGTTGGGCATAGTCTTCCACATTCTTGGTTAAGTGTATTCCCAGGATTGTTTTTTTGTTTCTTTTTAGAAGCAATTGTAAGTGGGATTGTTAATTTCTGATAGTTGGTATACAAAAATCTGTTTTATACACTGATTTTGTATCCAACTTTACAAAATTGACTTATTCTAACATTTTTGTGGACTTTTAAGAGTTTTCTATATTGGGATAAAATGCCCACAAATAGTGACTTTTTAACATTTTTTTATAATTGGGATGCCTTTTATTTCTTGCCTGATTTCTCTGGCTAGGATTTCTAATACTGTGTTGAATAAAAGCAGCGGGAGTGAGCTTCCTTATCTGATTCCTGATCTTAGGGGAAAAGCTTTCAGCCTTTAACCGTTGAATATGATGTTAAATGTGGACTTGTCATATATGATCTTTATTATGTTGAGGTACATTTCCCCTGTGCCAGCTTTGAGTTTTTATCATAAATGGATCCTGAATTTTGTCAAATGCTTTTCTGCATCTATTGGAATGGTCATGATTTTTTTTCCCTTCTGCTAACATGGTATATCACATTGATTTGCCAATCAACAATCTTTGCATACCTCGGAATAAATCCCACTTGATCATGGTACATGATCTTTTCACTGTATTGTTGAATTCAGTTTGCAAATACTTTGTTGAAGATTTTTCAATCTGTGCTTGTTCATCAGGAATATTGGCCCGTAATTTTCTTTTTCTGTCATATCCTTGTCTGGTTTTGGTATCCAGGTAATGCTGGCTTCATAAAATGAATCTGGAAGCATTCCATCTGCCTCAGTCTTTTTGGAAGAGTTTGAGAAGGGTAGGTATTAAATCTTGGAATGTTTGATAGCATTCACCAGAGAAGCTGTTTGGTTCTGGACTTTGTTTTTTTGGGGGAGGTTTTGGATTACTGATTCAGTCTTCCTTGCTAATAATCAATCTATTGATTTTCTATTTCTTCTTGATATGGTCTTGGAACATTGTATGTTTCTACAAATTTATCCATTTCTTCTAGGTTGTCACATTTGTTGGTATATTATTCATATTCGTTGCTTATGATTGTTAGTATTTCTTTGGTAACAGTTGTATCATTCTCTCTTTTATTCTGATTTTATTTATTTAAACCCTCTCTTTTTTTTAGTGAGTCTAGGCAAAGGTGTATCAATTTGTTTATCTTTCCAAAGAACCAGCTCTTAGTTCTGATTTATTTTGTTTTTTAGTTTTAGTCTTTTATTTTTTTCCTCCAATAACTTTGGGCTTGCTTTGTTCTTTTTTTTTCTAGTTCCTTTAGGTATAAAGTAGATGTTTGAGATTTTGCTTGTTTAATGAGGTATGTACGTATTGTGAACGTCCCTCTTAGAACTGCTTTTGCTGCATGCCACGGATTTTGGTATGTGATATTTTCATTTGTGTGAAGGTTCTTTTCATTGCTCCTTTGATTTCTTCGACTCATTGGTTATTTGGCAGTATTTTGTTTAATCTCCACATATTGTGGTTTTCTTTCCTCAGGTTTTTTGTTTCCTTCCTTCCTCTCTCTCTCTCTCTCTTACTCTTTCTTTTACATGTGATTTACAGTTTCATACCATTGCAGTTTGAAAAGCTACTTGATATGATTTCAACTGTAAATTTATTGAGATTTGTTTTGTTGTTTAACATATGTCCTATTTGCACACTTGAAAAGAATGTGTATTCTTTTGGATGGAATGTTCTATATATATAGCTATTAAATCCATCTGATCTAATGTGTTGATGTTGCTTTACTGATTGAATGATTTATCTTTTATGTAAGTGTGATATTACTTCCTATTGTATTGCTATTGATTTTGCCCTTTAGATGTGTTAATATTTGCTTTATATATTTAGGTGCTCCTGTGTTGAGGTGCATAAATACTTGAAATGGTATGTGTTCTTACTGGATTGACAGCTTAATCATTATGCAGTGTCTATCTTTGTGTTTTATTTGTTTTAAATTCCATTTTGTCTGGTATAAGTATAGGTACTCCAGCTTTCTTTTAGTTTCCATTTGCAATAAACATCTTTGTTCATTGCTTCACTTTAATTCTGTGTGTATCCTTATATCTGAGGTGAGTCTTTTGTAGACAGCATATAGATGGGTTTTATATTAATTTTTGCAATCCATTCAGCCATTCATTATCTTTTGACTGGAGAATTTAATCCATTTACATTTAAAATAATTATAGATAGGTATGTGTATTTTTTTTTAAGATTTTATTTATTTATTGAACAGAGAGAGAGATCACAAGTAGGCAGAGCAGCAGGCAGGGAGAGAGGGGGAAGCAGGCTCCCCGCCGAGTAGAGAGGCTGACACAGGGCTCAATCCCAGGACCCTGAGGTCATGACCTGAGCCAAAGGCAGAGACTTAACCTACTGAGCCACCCAGGTGCCCGTGATAGGTATGTGTTTATTGCCCTTTAGTAAATTGTTGTCTGGCTCTTACGTATTCTTCTCTGTTCCTTTCTTTTCCTGTTCTCGTCCCCTGTGGTTTGATGCCTTTCTATAATGTCCTGTTTAGAATCATTCTCATCTTTTATGTATCTACCATAGGTTTTTGCCTGTGAGGCTTGCATATAGTGGGCTCTATCTATCCATCTCTAAAGTCAAGAACAACTTAAAATTGAATGCATTCTGAAACTCTGCATTTTGACTCTTCCTCCCCCGTACCATGTTTGTTTGGGTGTCATTTTACACCTTTTTATTTTGTGTATCCTTTGTTAGTCTTTTAATCAAACTAAAGTTTTTCTTTTAATTTTTTACTGGTTTGTCTTTTAATCTTGATGCTAGCTTTTATTGTCTACTACTTTGACTATATCATTGCCTTGCCCAGTGAAATGTTCACTTTCATATGTTTTATTAGTAATTAGTGTCCTTGATTTTCAGCTTAGAGAAGCCTCTTTAACATTTCTTATAAGGCCAGTGAGTGATGATGAATTTATTTTTTATTTATTTTTTAAAATTTTATTTGACAGAGAGCACAATCAGGGGGAGATGGAGGCAGAGGGGGAGATGCAGGCTCCTCACTGAGCAGGGAGCTTGATGCGGGACTAGATCCCAGGACCCTGGGATCATGACCTGGGCTGAAGGCAGATGTTCAACCAACTGAGCCACACAGGAGCCTGTGAATTTATTTTTTGCGTAGCTCAAAGACTCTTTATCTCTCTAATTTTGAATGATAACCTTGCCGAGTACAGTGTTCTTGGTTGGAAGTCTTTCCATTCAGCCACTCCCTTCTGGCTTGCAAAGTTTCTTTTGAAAAATGTGATTGTCTTTTGTGGGTTCCCTCATACAGAACAAATTGTTTTCTTTAGCTGCTTTTAAGGTTTTCTTTACCTTTTGACATTTTAATGGGTCTTGGTGTGGATCTCTTGGGGTTCATCTTATTTGGTACTTTATGGGCTTCCTGGATCTGAATGTTTATTGCTTTCCTCAGGTTAGGGAAATTTTTGGCCTATTATTTCTTGTAATAAGTTTTTTTTTTACCCCTATTTCTGTCCATCTTCTTTCCCTATTCCCATAGGTCTTTTAAGATATTTTCACTTATTTTTTATTTTTTTATTTTTATTAGATTCAGGGGTAGAATTTAATGATTCAGTCAGTTGTATATGACACTGAGTGCTCATTACATCAAGTGCCCTCCTTAATGATCATTACCCAGTTACCCTAACCTCCCACCTATGAATGAACTAATTCTTAGTTCTTTTCCTGTAGTTCAGTGTCTCTTACGGTTTGCCTCCCTCTCTCTATTCATCTTCTTTTTCCTTCCCTTTTTAAATTTCTTTTTTCCTTTTGCTACTCTCTTTGGGTGAGTTCCACTACCTTTTCTTCCAGGTCACTGATTCTTTCTTCTTTCTCACCTAGTCTGTTGTTGAACGCCTCTAGTGTATTTTTCAGTTCAATTGCTGTGTCATTTAGCACTAGGACTTCTGTTTGATATTTAGTTTCTCTTTGTTCATGTCTCTCGGTTCATTCTTCTCCTGAGATAGGTAAGCATCTTGAGGACCATTGTTTTAAACTCTTTATCAGGTAAGTTACTCTTCATCAGGTAAATTACCTTTAGTTAATTACCTCCACCCCCCCCCACTTGGGTTCTATCTTATTCTTTTGAATATTGTCCTTTATTTCCTCATTGCACTGGACTCTCCATGTTTGTGTCTTTGTACTAGGTGAAACAGCTATCTCTCTCAGTCTCGAAAGAGTGGTCTTAGGGCTGGAGTTGTGTATCAGTCTCCTGTCTGTGTAGTGCTTTGGGGGAGGTAACCTGCCAAGAACTCGTTCTGATAGCTTAGTCCTGTGGGGCATAGAATCCTAAGCCCCCCTGGCCACCACAGCTAGGCATCCAAGGGGTGTGCCTTGTGTGGACCGCATGTGCCCACGGAGTTTAAGGAGGTGGTAATGGGGCACATTGGGTCAGGGAGCACTCACCTGCCATCATACGCATTTTTTTTTTTTTTTAAGGATTTTCTTTATTTGACACAGAGAGCAAGAGAACAAGAGCAAAAGAACACAAGCAGCGGGAGTGGCAGGCAGAGGCAGAGGGAGAAACAAACTCCCTGCTGAGCAAGGATCCTGATCATGACATGACCAGAAGGCAGATGCTTAACCAAGAGAGCCACTTAGACACCCCTCATATGTATGTGTTGACTATATACTTTCTATTTTCTTCCCCTTAATTATTGTTTTGGTAGCTTATTACATTAACAGTCTTGTATTTATTAGTGCCACTGTTTTCCTGTTACTACTCTCTATATACCTACCAATATTTCTGCTTATTTTGTTCTTTGTATTTGGGCTGCACACATAAGCACTTTACCCTCTTTGGAACTATACTGCTTAAAGGTAGGATTTTTTTTTCTGAGCACTTTATAAATTGTGTCCTATAGATTCTAATACACAATGTCTTATATTTTTATTTTCTAGATATTTTGGGATCTTGATGTTTCTCTTGTCATAAAAATTTAAGGTTTTAAAATTTTTGTGAAATGTGGTCAGGGATTATGGTCACGTGGTCTATACTGTTTCTTGGAATTGTAGGTCCTTTTTGTGACCTAGCATACGATCAAGTTTAGTAAATAAGCACTTCAAAAAGTTCTATCTCTGTTTTTAAGTTACAGAATTAGAAATCGATTGATTGAATTTCTTTTTTTTTTTTTTTAGATTTTATTTATTTATTTGACAGAGAGATCACAAGTAGTCAGAGAGGTAGGCAGAGAGAGAGGAGGAAGCAGGCTCCCTGCTGAGCAGAGAGCCTGATGCAGGGCTTGATCCCAGGACCCTGGGATCCTGAGGGTCCTGGGCCAAAGGCAGAGGCCTTAACCCACTGAGCCACCCAGGCACCCCGATTGATTGGATTTCTTTATGAATTGATCTAGGCTTCTTGTATTCCTTATTTTTGACCCATGTGACTTGCCGTGGCCTGAAACTTAGAGTTGCATTTATTCATGATCCCACTAAGAACTCCAGAGGATAACGAGAAGATGTAGATTCTTCCTTGAACTTATTGAGGAGACAATTCGACTCCAAAAAAATACTGGTAAGGAAGCGTTGAAAGACTGGAGAGAGCATTTTGAGCTGGGCTAAGGAAGAAAAGCTTTATGCAGGGGATGGATCTTGAAGAGCAAGTAGGAGGTGGGGAGTCTGTAATGATGCATTTTGGGCGTGGTACAGCACGAGCAGAGCTGGGCTCAGGATGAACCTGGCATGTGGGGAGAAGGCGCACACCCTCCTCCCAAGGTCTTGGTCTCCTGACTTGCTACAGCAGTTGAATCAGGCAGGGAGTCACGTGGGACTAGTGGTCTCTGTTCAGCTGACTTACGGACAGGCATCCCACCATGTTATAAGTCTACCTTGCAACAACGGAGGACAACACAGGGCAACGGGCTCTTCAGGGTGCCCTCCTGGCGTGCTCTCAGCTTTGTATCTTCACTGGAGAGCTGGAATTGGCACACACCTCAGTCTGATTGCATTAGCTTAGTATTTGAACATTAATCAGGGATATGTAGACATTTCAACCGAAGAATTACAGTGTCTGATATGTACATGCTATCTGGAGTTGTTTTGTCAGATGACCCCAGTAAATTACCAAATATTGAGCACTGATGATAAATCAAATGATGTATGGTCTGTAGGAAGTGAAAGTATTTAAATAATTAAGCAGTTCTTTCTAGAGCCTCTTTATATGATGATTTTCTAGACTCCAAATCCGTTTTCTTCACCCAGCCTCCCTATAATATATTGTTATTTCAAATCAGCTTTACTTACTGAGCTTTTTCTAGTAATGGAGCTTTGTCAGCAAAAACTGTGCATACCAGCAAATGGTGAATGATGGGCTTGTGTCAGAAAGGAGCTTGAGAAGTGCTTTCTGTTGTTAGATGGATGGGTCTGGAGCAGGGGCTTGAAGCTCTCCAAGTGTAATAGTTTAAGAGAAAAGGTATGTCTGAAGTCAGGGTGAGTGCTCCATCACTCAGAAGCTGGTCTTTCACACACACAAGCCAAATACCACACGTGCTACTGAAATCGTGCTTTCCTGTTGGGATGTGTGGGAGACGTGTGAACTTAATTCAGTGTAATCTTGGCTGTGGTTTCTTCTTCTCAGCCCTCACTCTCTGTTTACTTACAGCAGGTCAGGGCAGAATGGCAGGAAGTACACTGGCTGCTGAAATGATAACAGGTAGGTTTTGTGTAGCTCTGACCCCAGCGCTCCGTAAGCCAGGGCTATCCCATGTGAGCGCTCTGAACACCCTAGTGCTAAGTGTCTGTGAGCGGTCTGAACTCTGCCGAATGGGGCAGGCTTTTGGAGTAGCAGACTTGGTTAGCTTGGCAGTCATCGCTCAGTGTAGAAACTGAGGACAGAGCATCATGAGTGGATGGACGGACTTGGGGCATGGGGCACTTGGAGGCTTGGAGGCACTTGGGCTGCTTTTGAAGTTCTGGTTTGAACTGCAGGTTTGTGCTGAGAACTTGGTTCCAACTAATTTCTCTGTTGGCAGAAAATGATGGATCATTTGGTTGCACTTGTCTAATGCCACACTGGACCTTGGGTGTTCCAAAGGGCCGTTGGGGCAGAAATCGGACTTCTGCTCTAAAATGGGCGATCTGAATTTGGGAGGCGGGGGTTGCTAACCTGTGGATGCTCTGCCTTTATTTTATTGCTGTCTTGTGTCTTTCGGTGGAGGTTCTTCGAGGCTATTCAACAAAGCCTATGCTGTCAGCTAAAAGGCTTTTAGGACTTCATAATCATGGCGCAATATCTTTTCCTTTTTCTTTCTTGTGGGTTTGTTTGTTTTTTTAGGAACTCTTTCCTTTCCCCACCTTTTTGAAATCGTTAGCCTTCATGTGAACTGAAAGGGACTTCAAAACATTGGAAGAAAATAGTCTGAAATCTCGGAGTGTACTTGGCTCCTGGTAGGTATGAAGACTTGATAAAGAGGCATCTTGTGCACTGACAGGTGTTTGTGTGCCTGTGTGGAGAAGGCTTTTGATGACAAAGCCCCTTAGTTTTCTATAGCTTACCCTTCCCTTTGTGCAGAGGAGTTAGGAAAACTCTAATAAAGTAACTAAATAATGGGGATAAAAAGTTAGCGTTGGTGTCATCTTCATTTCTCCTCTCTTGCCCGTTAATTTTTTTTTTTTTTTTGAGACTCACTTGTCAGGCACTGAGTAAGCAAGTGGCAGGCATGAGATGGCCAGTGTCTTGCCATTGTCTCCATGATTCTAGAATATGCTTCTATTTAAAGGTCCAGAGTCAGCAGCAGTACCCTTCAGGAAGCAGCAGAACTGTGGGCTGGGGGGTCTGCAGGAAAGAGGGGCACCCACTGGAGATGGTGAACTGCCATCTGCCTTGTTACCTGGGGACATGGTAATTTATCCCATTGAAAGACCTGGAACCCCCTTAACCCATGACGTACATTTTTCTTTACCCTCTTAGAAACCAGCAGAAATTAGCAGACTGTGACTACAGTCCTGTATTTTCTCAGTTCTCACATGAATCCTTACATGACTCTCTGAGGTCTTGTGCACCTTTCCCAGAAAGATAAATTACATGAGTTGGAGCCAAAGGAGCGAGTCAGGCTTACTTGTTTAATGTGGAAGAACCTCTTTATTGAACTGCCTCAAACATGGGGTAAATGGTTAGGACATCTTAATTCGCAGCAGTCTCACCCATTGTAGTAGAACTTTCTATGCCAGTCCCTTTGAACTTTCAGGAAAAACAAACAAGGAATTTCATTGGTAGAGGATGAAATCAAATGATTGTTACTGAGTATTGTTGTAAGTGGAAACTAAAGACGTAGCAGAGAAACCCTTACATCTGGGAATTGATACCCAGAAACCTCCACCCATTGTTTAATAGGAACAAAATTGGGCCACGCCCAGAAAATGGATTCAGCTCCAGTTTTGGTAATGATCTCCCACAAGTTCTTGCAGGTGGATATGGAATTTCAGGTTGGTTATTGGTGTCATCACTCAGACTTGCAGGAGAGAGGATGCTGGGCTGTGGGTGCCGCCCACCCTTGGGAATGACTGACAGGTAGGGTTGTGCAAAGCCAGAGTTAGATGGGTAACTGAGCTCATTGGCTGTGGCCTTCTCACTTTTCAGAAGAGGAACATAAGTCAGTCTGTACTACTTGGTTCTTCTCACCAAGCCTGTTACCACCAAGAAGCATTAGTTTGATGGGGTTTTGTGTTTTGTGTCTGCAGGGGCCTGAGTGCTAGAACTATTCCATTGGAAATTGTCTTTGAGGGGAAAACAAGGGTATTGGACTAAAGAGAAATGCTACAAGCTTATCTGATAACATAATACTATGTAGATGAGTCTAATAGATTAGAGTATGGGCAACCTTTCTTAGATTTTACTGTGTACCAGGTACTGGTGTTAAATTCTTTTTTTTTTTCTCCTGAAAACAAGTTTTATTTAAATAAGCATTTAAATACATTACATAACATTAAAACTGAGGGAAAAAAATAAGCCAGAAACCAGTGAGTTACTTCTAATGGCATTGGGCAGCTGTCGCTAGTAAGTCACACGCTCTGCAGCTAGCTACATGACTGACACATCAGTCTGAAGTTTGTTCCCTTGTCAAAAGTTTAACTCAGAAGGTTGGCCTCACATTCTGGTGTTTGGACATTGATTAGCTAGGGTACATTAGCTCAAAAAGACCTTGGTGGCACGGGAGATGTCCTGTCATGGCTCCCTAGAGGGAAGGTGGCCGCTCTAAGCTCTGCCCACCTGGTCAGGTTGGAGACACCAGGGATTGATCTTTGAGTACCACTGACTCCCTTGTAGCAGCACAGCTGTGGTTGCTGTCTGACCCCGTCTTGTCCTCTCAGCTTCACCATGGGCTGTTCAGGTGGTGGCATTCTCTTAGGGCAGGGAATTCTGAAGAGGGAGAGCTGAGGATCTTCTGGCCAGACATAGCCTTCTGTGATCTTGGGGCCCCTGGGCTGGACCGAAACCTCATGTTCCTGCTTGGTTTCAGGCCAGACACTGCCGGGCGCCTGCTGCTTGACCTCTGTTTAAATGAGGGACTTCAAGACTAGACAGCATGGCTCTTTTCCATTTATTGCATGAAGGAATTACACTAGTCCAAGTTAAAAGCGGACCCCAAATGGTTACATTATACAAGCTGTGAGATTTTTAAACTCGTGACAAGGGACAGAAGGGAAATTGTATTCATCGCAAGGAAATCCTCACTTAAGCTTCAGTGAAGCCGAAAGCACTTAAAGCCCATGAAACTCCATTCAGCTGGTCGTCTTTAGCCAGTCCAGTCTCTACCACGAACTGGCATGTGTTCTTGTGCTGGTCACCCTGTAGCTGAATTACTTCTCCATATTCTAGATGCTCAGTTAGAGCACCATGGCAGGCAAATTTCTTCTTAAACACCTTCACTAGTTTCTTTTTATCGTAATCATCGGTGATCCCTTGGACAGTGGTAAGGGTCTTCCTGCTGTTTCTCTGTTGAATTGTTATATGGGTGTAATCCTCAGTGCCAGTAGGAAGCAGATGGTCACCCTTACTTGCATCAGCAAAAGGGTCGAAAGATTGGAGTTTCTGGCTAGCAGACATATGATTTCTTTTCCTCCGTAGAAATGGCCTGCAGAAGGTGGCGGTGGGAGAAGGGGGGGGTTAGTGGGGGGAGGATGGAGTGTTGGAAAGCAAGGGGACTTAAGCAGGAGACTGCTGAGTCCTTGGTGGTGGCTCACTGACTGGGGCTGCTAAGTTTTTTTTTTTTTTTTAATTTGTTTATTTTTTTTGCTAAGTTCTTAATACATGTTCTTAAACTTTTACGGCAACCTAATGGGATATTAATAGAAGTAATAGTGGTAAATAATAGTGATGATAGGAATTACTGTCTGCTTTATGTGGATTGTCTTGAGTCTCACGAGAATCCCATGAGCAACGTATTCTTTCTCCTTTTCTAGCTGAGGAAACTGGCTCAGAGAGGTTATATCGGTTTGCCCGAAGAGGGAGAGTATTCATAAGTCATCTGATGCCAAAGACTGTGCATGTTATCAACCATGCTCTTATCACATTTTCTGATCACATGCAGTTAGCTAAACAGAAGCATTGTCTAATGGGCACTTAATAACTCTTAACAAATACGTAATGGTTGAGAAGTGTTTTGGCCAAGAAGCTGCGTGCTTGTGTATGCATCTGTATGATACACACATCTAGTCAATTTCTGATTTTCCACTTTGGGGATGACCCTCTGTGAATTCCAGAATGTCCTCTTTTTTTACTCAGTGCCTTCTCCTGCCCAGCTCTTAGGGTCAAGGGATAGAAACTCATGTAGATGTAATTCTAAGCATGATTTCTTTAGGAAGAGGAAAATAATCCCAAAGTTGTAGAATATTATGATTGAAAAGAACATATGGAAACCTGTAAGTGAACCATTTTGATTTAGAGAAAAGGAGCCTCAGGGCCGGAGGGAAGTGTTAATTGGCCCGAGTCCTCTGATCATTTAGTGCCAGAGTTGGTAGTAGATGTTGGGATGCCTGCCTCTTTTTTTTTTTTTTTTTTAAGATTTTATTTATTTATTTGACAGAGAAAGACAGCGAGAGACGGAACACAAGCAGGGGGAGTGGGAGAGGGAGGAGCCGGCTTCCCACAGAGTAGGGAGCCCGGTGTGGGGCTTGATCCCAGGACCCTGGGATCATGACCTGAGCCGAAGGCAGAGGCTTAACGACTGAGCCACCCAGGCACCCCAGGGATGCCTGTCTCTTGATTCAGTGTTCTCCTCTCTCTATAACCCTGCTATCCGATGGCATAAACTCTGAAGCTACAAAAACAAAACAAAACAAAACTCACGTGGAAAAAGTAATTGTGATGCGACTATCTGTTTGGAAATATGGGTGTCGCTAAGTCTCTTCTGATGATGTGGCTGATTTGTAATTGACTGTAATAGTATTTTTAGATTCTTGGGGGTTTAGGTCACATTGGCTATGGAAGCAACCTCTCCCATCTCATTCCTTGCATCAGGAGCACAATAATACATTTCCCTCTAACACACAGAATATTTTTGTTGACCTCATGGACTAAGATAGTCAAGGAATGAAATTGACCTCCACTCCCCTTCCTTCTGCCCCCCCCGCCCCCATATCACCAGGAGGGAAGGAGAGTCAACGTTACTAATGGGAATGCATGTTCTTTGAAGTTTGAATTTTTTTTTTTTTTAAGAATATTCTTTCCTGACTTGGAAAAATTATTATTTGGTCGCACACGTTTTCTTGTGCAGCTTCGTGCCTTATTGCACTGAATGTGTTGCTTGTGCTCCCACCGACTGTTCTAAGATGTTTTGAGACTGTGCTTCATATTGTAAGGAAAGTATTTGTCACTTGGACTCACAGAATTCAATTTGCCTGAATTAATTATGATTTCTACTCCATCCCCCTGGGCAGGAGTGTAGGGGAGAGGTAATCCTTTCTGATGTCGTATAGAAAATCAATTCTGGCCCACGGCACTGGTTAGTTGCTTGAGTGGGGGAACTTGTCACCCACTGTATGGTCTTTATTTTCCATTTTTCTTGGCCCTTTGTTATGTTTTCCTTTCTCTGGGCTGGTTTAAGAAGCTGCCAGGGCTAGGGAGCAATGCTTGAAGTGATGGACAAGGATACTCTCCCCATAAAGAAAATCACAAGGGCCCCAAGTTGGGTAATAAAAGGCCTTGTCTGTGGCTTTTCTTGTGGAGTTCGCATTCTTTATAGAGTGTTTTCCAGTGAGAAACATGCTCTTCTTTTGGCCTAGGGGGCAAGACAAATTGAAGGGTACTGGGTTATGTGTAGGGATTTGGTTTAACTGGTTTCAGAGTTTTTCTTCTTCTTGGCAGACTCCCTCCCCACCCCCACCTCCCACCTCCCACCTCCCACCCTTGGGTCCTTAGAATACTTTTCTCCTTGATTTTAAGATGTTAGAGTCCTTCACCTTATTTTAAAAACACCCTACCCCATAAACAAACTTACGAGGCAAAAACAACTCTGATGGTAAAAAACTGAACAAAATATGACAAGCATAGGATAGATATCCTTACTACCTAAGTAGCTACTAGAAAAAATAACCACCAAACACCCTATGGTACACCCATTAGAAAGAGTACATCAGGTTTTAAATGGCTTGGGAACATGCTTTCAAGATAAAGTTGAACAAAATAGCAGGACACAGAACTGAACCCACAGATGGAAATGCTAATCTGTATGCACTCAAAGGGCTAAAACATCTCTCTCTCGCTTTTTTTTTTTTTTTTTTTTTTTACTTTCATGTGTCAGGAGAGCCTACAAGTTGTTGCTACCTTGGCATGTGACCACGGTGCCTTGGCTTTGCTATTCCAGCCAACTGACCCTTTTGCTGAAAGTTTAATAGGGGATAAATTCACATGTGAATTCATAATCCCCTCATCTGTGCTAAGAGCATTCCGTAATGAGCCTGCAACAAAGGGAATCTTACATCTTGTCGTTTTGCTCTGAACCCACCTCTTGGCCTCCTTCCTACCCTCTCCACACCTCCTGGTTGGACACGTTAGGCCTCTGCCCCTTGCAGAGTCCTCACCTGCTGGCAGCATGTTAGGTGACGTTGCAAGTAAATAGACTTACCTTTCCTGCCAGTCACATGTGGGCATTTACAGAAGTACGGCCTCTGTGAGTGCGGAACATATTTGGGCTTATTAGAATAGCAAACACGGACTTGTTCCCCTTTCTTTTTAATTTTGAGACTTATTCTCCTTTATGTAGTGTGACTTTGCCTGTAAATCCAAAAGCAAAGTCACAGTCAAGCTACAGTTTCTTAAGTTTTGAAGATTTATTATTAAAATTTGCTCCCTTTCCCCGCCAATGGTTTTATTATTTACTCTTCTCCACCCTGCCCATGGTGTGGGTTACAGTTAATGTTATCTACATATGTCTATAAATACTGAAAATATTTTTGATACAATGTGCATTTAATCAACTTTTTGTTACTGTTATGCCGTTTGTGTGGAAGAAAATTGTTTCTGTCTTAATGTTCTATTGAAGTGCCTTTGGAGTGATGATATCATAATCACTTTAATACATTTAAAAGCTTCAAGGCTTAGCATTTATTGAACAAAGCTCATTGAAGGAATATAACGGATGTCTTGAGGCTTTCCGCTGCTGTAAAAAGGACAGTATTGTTCATGGCCTCGGTAAAAGAAAATCTGAATTTTTATTTTACTTTGCACCACGTTGCAATTACATTTCAAAAGCTCTTCAAGTGCAACTAACAAAGGGGCTGTTTTTATGAATTGTTATAATTGCGGATCTCAGGGCTGACTGCTGTGAGTTTAACGTTAATAATGGACAGCAATTTAAAAACTTTCTCACCAAAATCCAGCCTCTGAGATCCTAAAAGATGACTTTCCCTTCCCATTTGGATGTCCTTAGAGAATGAATCCTCCCGAGTTGGGAAGTGAGTGGAAAACTTTAAATTCTGGCCCTTTGGGGTAAATCCCTGCCAAGAGGTTTGGGGAGTAAAGTGAGGACTGTGGAGTGCCAAGGTTGGGGTGTGGATGTGTCTGTTGAGTCTATGAAATCAGAATGGGTAGATGGCAAGTGGGAAGCCAAGGGAGCCCTTGAGAATCCCTTGTGTGTTGGAGGGGTGTCCTCTTAGGACCCTGGACTGGAAATGCAGCCGAGGTGGGCATGCTGTGAAGCCACTCCTTTGAGGAGACTACCAGGGAAGCTTCTGCTGCCGGAGATGTAATGGAAAATACTCAGTCCGTTCTCCTGGTGGATATGGTTAAGTCATCTGCCTGAATTCTGGCACCTCCTAGAACTGTAGCCTCCTCCTCCCAGCCGTTGGGTAACTTCCTGCTTGCCTTGGAGTTGCATATGTCCTAAAACATCCCCATGGGTGCAGGTCTCATCTCAGAAATTTTAGTGTCGGTCAAAACCGAGGGGAGAAGAGCACCTGGAAAGATCAGTCACTATTTTCTATTCTTACTCCCCATTGTCTCCTTATGTAGCTTCTGGTCTTGAGACTCCGTGGTAGACCTATTTGAAATTCACATGGCTATAGACTATATCTTTCCCTTTAAATTTTCCTTAAGGGGAAGTAAGCATTTTAGAGTTCACTTGCTGTGAGCTGGGTTTTCCGAGACCTAATGATGAACTCATACGTGCCTCACCCTCTCCTGTAAGGTATCAATCCCCTGAATAGGTGGTCTTGCTTGAAATGATGGATTTGATTTAGTAGCTTGAGAAGGGTGGTCTTTCGCTTGTAGCCTTTCCCAAGTGAAGAGGTACAGAGGCTACTTCTCATTACTATGGCCCCTTCCTAATCCAGGGGAGGAGGGGCGAGGTAGAGATCAGAGCTGTGATTATGGTGTGGTACTAAAACAACTTTTTAGATTTATGTAGCCACCAATATGAGTTAGGATTAGGTTCAGTTGCATGGGATAGATAATCCCAATTACCTGCATGTTCCATAAGGTTCAACTTATTTTTCTCTCTCTCATTGTAGAGGCTGATAACCTAGGGCTGATATGGTGGCTTCAGGGTATTAACAGGGATTCACGCTCCTTCCATCTTTCTGCTGTCTTAAGTGTTTGTTTTCTTGGACTGGACCTCATGGTTTAAGATGGACATAGTCCAGACATCAGATCCACATCCACACACCAGCCCGGCAGCAGGAGGACAGACAAAGGAGGACATTGCCTCCTTCCTCTTTGGAATTTACTTTAGAAGTTCCATGTAGCCATCTAGCTGTAAGATCCTACCTAGCGGCAAGGGAGGCTGAGAACTGTAGTCTTTTGGCTGGGTGGCAATGTGCCCCGCAAAAATTTGAGGTCCTGCTCCTGGGAGAGAAGAGAGAATGGATATTGGGCTAGGCCCCCTGTCAACTCTGCCATACAATGTAGCAATTCATTCATCTGTCTCTACCTGCATCCCCTGCTCCAAACTGCACTCACTTAACCATCCTCTGTGCTGGGGTTAGAGTGCCCCTCCCCAGTTCCATACACACTCCAGAATGGCCTTTTATGACTTCTTTTCCCTTCCATTGTATCTTTTGATTGTTTTATCCTGCAACTGTCGATATTAGGATTTCAGGGATGGAGGAAGACTTTTCTTAAGTGCTGAGTCTTTATTTATCATAACATTTTTATTCAGCTGAAACATCAAGGAGAAGAGGGGCCCAGAGAGTTGCCAGAGTGGTTCTTGGATGCCTGTGAGCTGCCCCCCCCCCTTTTATTTTTTAAACCCTTCCGAGGATCACAGTTGCCATTCTTCTCCAGACCTGCAGGCATCTGGGCCAGAGGGCAACCCCCTTGAGGTCTAGAGTCCTGTGGCTTGTGGAATGAAGTGCCCTCACCGCGCAGAAATCCCCAGAATATGGAAGTCAAAACCAGTGTCCTACATTCTCCTTCCCATGAAGAGACTGCTTGAAAGAATTCTCAGACAGAAGATGAAGGGGATTCCTCAGGGTAAGCTGGCTCTGTTTAGCCTCAGCTATTGCAAACCCAGATGGTGAGGCTGATGGTGGTGCGTAAGCCCCTGGAAGATAGCCTTTCTCCACTGAGCACAAAGGTGCTGTGAGGTGGGCTGATGATGCAGACGACACTGCCGTGTCCCTTATACCCCAGCCCATCAGTGCTTTGTCCTTCAGCAGTTTGGAGTCTTCCAAACCAGGAATGGGGACATGTAATGTGATGAAGGAGTTAGGCCACTTCTGAAGACAAATCATAGTCTGGGTGGTAGATTTTGCATTCTGGAATGCTTGCATTTCTGGATAATTTTTCAGAGTTTTTAAAGTCTGTGGGACAGAGTATTTGAAATACAGAGGAATATACCAAGTTCTAGGAGCTATGAGTATAGTAGCTGAAGTTCTTGCGTGGAGAACCTTTGAAGGACTGGACTTTGGAGCCCTGGAGCTCTGGGTTCAAATTCTTTTGCTGTGTGACTTTGCAGGGAAAATTTTAGGCCTAGTTTTTTCTTCTTTTTTTTTTTTTTTACACAAAACAGGCCTAATGAAATGCATTCAAGTCAATGGGGAATGCAGTTTAATGAGAGAACATATGTAAAGTGCCTGGCACATAGTAGGTCCTCAGTAAAAGCTAATTTCTTTTTTATGCAATTCATCTGGCAAATGCTTAATACTTTTATGATCAAAGTTTTTTTTTAATTGAACAATATATTCAACCATTGAATGTTACATTGACTAACCCTAATTTTACTGTATGTGGCTGGAGATGTTCAGGGGCATAGGCTCTGACATGACTAGCTCCATGCAGCATCCTTTCCTCTTTACATGAGGAGTATACAAGGAAAGGGCACTTTGATAATGAAAAACACAGGTGTTCCAAAATGCAGATGATTTCTAAATTGGAAGCATTACCTGCCCTTAGCACGCTTTCAGAAGTGCAGTTGAAGTTTTCCAGTTGTGCTTTGAGCCTTCCTGAGCCACAGACTTCGATGAGAATATGATGAGAGCTATGGATCCTCTTTTCAGGGAAATGCATGTACGCATGTGTGTAGAATTTTTCTAAAATTGCAAGTGATCTGTGGACCTCACCCTTCCTGACCTTCTCCTCACACCGCCCTTCAGGAAACTTGTATTAGGGATCCCTGGATGAGCTATTGATACATTTTTTTTTAAAACTTTTTAAAGATTTTATTTATTTATTTGATGGATATCACAAGTAGGCAGAGAGGCAGGCAGAGAGAGAGAAGTGGGGGAAGCAGGCTCCCTGCTGAGCAGAGAGCCGGATATGGGGCTTGATCCCAGGACCCTGAGATCATGACCTGAGCCAAAGGCAGAGGTTTAACCCACTGAGCCACCCAGGCACCCCTATTGATACATTTTTTTATTGATACATGTAGATACTAAAATGATGGGGAGGAGAAGGGAATGGAGGACGTATATATGGGTGGGGTGTGGTGAGGAGGCCATACCTAGAATGAGAAGCCAGTGGTTGAGATAGTGCCTGAAAGATAAAAATCCTGTTGCACATCAGTGAGGCATTCATGGCTTCAAGGTCTACAAGAAGTCTACAAGACTTCTACAAGAAGTCTACAAGGTCTACAAGAAGGGAAAGAGTCAAGGTATTTTTTTTTTTCCTCCTCTGATTTTTATGAAGAGAAGTTTCAATTGTATGGAGTGGAAAGAATTGTAGAGTGAACTTGCGTATACCTGACATCAAGGTGGGGTCCAGGTTCTTCCATTACTGTTTCACTATGCTTGCTTTATCCTACCTCTATCTATCCATCAATCCATCATATTTTTTTGGTGCGTTTCAATGTAAATTGACCTTTATAGAGTTCAGTATTAACTTTTTTCTTTTGAGAAATTGACAAACCCTAAATGTACCATTTCTGTGAGTTTTGAATAATGCATGCATCTCTGTAATTCAAACTCCTACCAAAATGGAAAACTTGACTTGTCCCCCAGAAAGTACCCTGATGACCCTTCCCAGTTTTTTCCTGGTTCTTCTGCCCCAGAGGTAACCACTCATATTTTTTTTGTCATAGCTTGTTGTGGCCATTTTAGGACTTCATATAACTAGAATCCTCTAGTATGTTTTCTGTGAATCTCTGATTAGCAACAGCGTGTATGAGAGCCATCCTTGTTGTTTGCATCACTGGTTTGTTTCTCATTGTTGAGTGGTCTTCCAATGTATGCGTAGACTGTAGTGTGTCCATTCTATGCAGAATGTAGGCACAGTATCCTCTGGTTTTAGCTACTAAGCTGCTATGGATATTTGCATACAATCCTTTGTGTGTACTTATATTTTCATTTTTCTTGAGTACATGGGAGTAGAACTTTAGGGACCTAAGATACGTAGAAGTTTCATTTCAACAAGAAATTGCCAGACCTTTCCCCAAAGTGGTTGCTCCATTTTCACTTCCACCAGAAGTGTATATGGGTCCTGGTTATTGCGCAGCCTTGCCAGCATTTGGTGGTGTCAGTCTGTTTGATTACAGCCATTCTGGTGGGTGTGTGGTGGCATCTCCTTTTGGTTGTAATTTGCTTATGGCCTGGGGCTCCAAAAGGGCCCTTTCCTGGGTCCCGAAATCCTCCTTGATTTCAAAGGCATTATCTATTCTTAGGGAGTGTGTGGGAATAGCTAGTGAAAATCTTACAGGGCTATAAAACTTCCTGCAGGTCCCCCCCCCGCCCCGCCTTTAAATTCTGCATGGCACCAAAATGCTTGAGAGCTTTCTGCGTCTCTGTGGATAGCCGCAGTCCCCTCACAATGAGAGGGATGCAGGAAAGGCGCTAGGCGTGGTGAGGTAAGGTCTCCATCCCCCCAGATGGAGCTGTGTGCATGCACGGGACTCCTGGACACTCAGGGAACTTGGAGAGTCAGCAGCTGGAGCCTTGCATCCAGCCTCGTGTCACAACATTATCAGAGACTTGGAGAAACTGGACGGAGTTCAGAGAGGAGCAGCTAGCACGATTAAAGGGCTTGGAGGGATTAAGGGATTGATTTATGAGGAAAGATGAAAAGAACTTAATGTGTGCTGCTTGACTAAGTGGGTCCATGATAATAGCCTGCAAACATCTGAAGGGTATAAACATTGGAGAGGGCGAGGGATTAGCACAGGGTGAGGAAACTGATCCAGGCGTAATGGGGGAAATTAAAACGGGAGGGACGATGGGGTAAATCGGCAAAGTATTAGGAGGGGTGTGACCTTCTATGAATTCTTCCAGAAGTGTGAGAGGGGATTGAGTTGATTTGGGGAAGTTGAACCCCAAGAAGAGCTGCGGGTTTGCCTCCTAAAGCAACCAGGTGGAGGGGAAGAGTTGCACACCTACTGTGTGCTGTGTGTAGCAGGACTGTGTGGGACATGGGAACCCTGGAGGCTAGAAGGAAGGGAGGTGATGGAGGTGACCCAGACGAGGAAATCAAGACCTTTCCTTAGGTCTCCTCTCCCTGGCAGGTCTTCTGGATGGATCAGAAGCACTGACCATTTTGCTCCACATCTAGTTTGCTTGAGAGGTATAGTTCCTACCCCACATGCCTTCCAACTTGCCAGCATTTTTACCTTGTCCTCAAATGCGGCTATCCTCAACTGGCCACGATGTTTCTTTCTCAGTGCCAGTGTGGGTGTGAGAAGGGGAAAGAGCACATGGACTGGGTGAAGAGGATGGGAAAGGAAGCCAGACTGCCTGGGCAGACTCTGGCTTCAAACTTGCCAGCTGGGTGAGCGTGCCCAGTTACTGCTCTGTGGGTCTTAATTTCCTTCTTCGTAAAAGGGAGGTAATAACAGGACCTTGCTTCAGAATTGTCCTGAAGTTGACATGAAATATGGGGTGTAAAAGGCTTAGCATACTGCATGGCAAAAAAGTAGATGCTCAACCAATGCTGATTTACTGCTATTGTAATTAAATTATGATCATGGCTATCATTACCCTGGTACCATGACTCAGGTCTGGAACTTGCCTGAGCAGCACCCTTGGATGGAGACAGCGCCGTCTAACACTGCAAATAGGGAGGGGAGGTGCTCCGAATTGGTGTGGGGTGAGGGGATGTTTGCACCCCAAGAGGAAGAGGCAGTGGGTATGATCTCTGTCTTCTCTGCAGTGGCAGAGTTTCCAGAGATGGCCTTTAGTCAGAGCTAAGCTCTGGACACTAGAGCCACAAGCTTGGCTCGGAGGAGAAACCCAATTCACCCCCGAGCCTCCAGCCTGGTTATTGAAAAGATAATTGGGTGTCAGAACACGTACGCTAACTTCTGTTTTCCAATCTCCCGTTTCCCCAGTGGTTAAAAAAACGGGGGAGGTGGATGCCTGGGTGGCTCAGTGGGTTAAGCCGCTGCCTTCGGCTCAGGTCATGATCTAAGGGTCCTGGGATCGAGTTCCGCATAGGGCTCTCTGCTCAGCAGGGAGCCTGCTTCCCTCTCTCTTTCTCTGCCTGCCTGTCTACTGTGATCTGTCTGTCAAATAAATAAATAAATAAAATCTTAAAAAAAAAAAAACAGCAACAAATGGGGGGGTTGGGGTGGGCTGAAGGGGATTAAAGTAGTGTATCTTAAACTTCTTTTGCTGCCAAGCAAAGGGACACTTCCTTTAAATGATATGTTGTGTAGAACTCCAGTGTGTAGAATGGCCCTAAACTGAGCCTCTGCTGAATGGGTTGGGAGGCTGGAGTCTCCCTCAATGGACCCTCCCTCTCTGTGGGAGTCATGGAGGTGCCCTGGGGACTTCCATCCCTCCATCCAACACTGCGCTCAGATGCAGCTGGGCCCTTCAGGCCAGTTACTGTTCTGGTGACAGCTGAAATAAATTGTGTGCTCACTTCATGTTTGCTGAGCCCTCCGAGTCTGTTAGCTTCCGATGAAGAAACTGCGGTTGAGAGTTGAAGCAAGGATTCACCGCTGAGAAATGACAGATGATCTCTGAGTCCTTTTAGCTTGGAAGTCATCACATTCAGTTTCTCCCACAGGTTCTCAAGTGGTATTACTAGATACTCAGTAAATATTTATCAATGGGAGTCTGTCTTTTATTTGGGATTGGCTTCCCCAATGCCAGAACAAGAGCACGCTACCTGCTACTGGTCTTCAAGGCAAGTGGTCAGATCTCCTAGTGTGTTGTCTGCTTCAAGAAAGGGACTCTGCCCCCGTGGGTGCCTCTTATTCATGATCTCTCCAGAAACTCATGTACAGGCTTCAACTAAGCCAAGTATGCCTTCTGGGGTTCTCCAGGAGTTTTGGACTTTTTTTTCTTTTTAAAGTGCCTTTTCCTTTTCCTTTTCTACGTATTACTCCAGCACAAGTCAGTGTCTAGTTCACTCTTTTCTAATCCTATGATAGATAAGCACCCTGAATAAACTGTATATGATGTTTTACTTTGAAACAAGCATTTTTAATTTGCAGTCTCAAACAAGAGAGTGGATAACATGTTGTTCCATTGGTTGGAATTCATGCTTATCCCCTTGCAAAAGAGGTCTTCTGCTCCCTTATTTGCCAGATATGTGTATGTATGTGTGTTCAAATCTTTTTTTTTTTTATTTGTAAAGCTCTAACTGACTTAATACATCTGGAAAAGTAGTGGGCTCCATGTGTGTGTCCTGTCCTTGCAAGAGAGACCAGAAGGAACTTGAAAGTAAGAGGGAGTGGGCCTGTTTATAGACACAGAGGTGGGGTCAGCTTGTCAATATTTGCTGGTGGCTTTTCCATATGGATGATTTTCCGTGGTGAAATTTTTATCCCAGACTCAATGATCCAACTGAGAGAATACAAACCAGATATTAAGATTAACCAGAGCCTAGCATAATCAAGAGGGTGGGTCAGCTTTGCAAATAAACATAACCAATATAGGTCTCAAACCAGATGTCAATGAAGTTTGAATTATTCTATTAGCCAGAGAAGACTAATGGCTTTTAAAGCTATCCCCCAAACCTTAGTGGCTCAACATGAGAGAAGTCTTTTAACTGCTCTCAGGTCTAAGGTAGAGGGTGTATATAGGAGAGGGAGCGAGGTGGGAGGGGAGAGCTGTTTCCTGATATCATTCAGGGACCCAAGGATGCTTTGTCCTCATTGTCTTCCCTTTGCTTTGTTCCTGAAGTCCTCTTACTTTTTCTAGTGGATGAGGAGAGAGAACATGGAGGGGACACACCAAACTCTTAACAGCTCCCAGCTCCAGGGTTGTAAGACCTCCTTTCCTTTCACATTCCACTGATAAGAATGAGTTCCACGGCCCAACCTTCTTGAAGGGAGAGTAGGAAATGAAGTCCAGCTGTTTGCTAAGGAAGATGACACCAGAACAGTGGTGTGGCCTCCTCTTCCCTGAAGCACTGGGCATGGATGGGGGTCCATTTCCCCATTTTCTGTTGGTGGGCATGTTTGGAAGCGGATTTTCATTGACCCTCTTGGTCCAGAGAACAAGTTCTGTGCCTTCTTGCTTGTTAGATTTTTCCCTTAGCCTTCAACTCTGACTTCAGTTCATGGGGCAGTTGCTCTGCATGTCTGTTCATCTGCAGGATGTGGGGCGTCAGAGCCCCCGCCAAGCCACAGTGTTTCTATGGGAAGAACAGGGGATAAGAGACTTCTGGCATCCATGGCCTGAGGGCCCAGTTGGCCCTAGTTCTCAGGTGGGTGCAAGTATGGACCCAAGTTTGCTTTTGGGGCTTCTTCCAAGGGGTTTGGAGGCCCCTCCAGGCTCTACCAGGTGTATTTTTTCTCTTCTTGTTCTGACTTGTGCTTGTTCTCTTTCTCTCTGGTCCTGTGGTCCCTAAGCAGAGGCAAGCATCCCTTTCCTGTGATGCTTCTGTACCCACCCCGCCCTGCGATCCGTGGGGGCGCTCATCTGCGTCACTTGCTGCCTTTCCCCAGTTTAACCTGAGAGGCCCTAACACCGAAATGTCTGTCCGTGGCAAGGCAAGGTGGTACACAAGCCCCTAAAGGCTTTCTTATGGTCACCATGTAGACGTACAAAAGCCAGGAAGGAACCTCTTTCTCTCAGGAATGTAGGTTTAGAGGCAAGGATACCCCCTGTCAGTTCAGAGCCCGTTTTCTTTTTCATACGCACCCCGGTTGTATCCGGCTTCTTCAAAAACTAGTTGGCATCTGAATGCGAAGCCAGCTGCATTTCGGGTGGTTTCTTGGGCTTCTTCCAGAACATGTCAGTGTGCAGTTGTAAAGTCGCAGCTTCTCCTGCAGGAGAGCGTTGGACTCGAGGTCAGGGTGGTGGCGATGGAGGTGGATATTTCAAGGGGAAAAAAAATGTTATTTTTGGGTTGTAGATTAGGTCTGTGGACCTGGACATCTGGGAAACTTGCCATAGTCCTTGTGATACTCAGTTGTGCCACTTTATAACTGGGCAGGGATTTGGTGTGCCTCTTTCCCCTTCGGTTAACCAGCGTTCTAAACCGTGACTCTTGCTTTATGCTACCCTCCTGTTACCTGGGTTTAGCATCAGTGTTGGAGCATTAACCACCTTCTGGTTTCTATCAAGGTGGCTGTCTAATGGGTCATTAAGTACCAGCGATATTCAGTTCTCCACTTTTTTTTTTTTTTTGATAGCACAATAGTTGCATTGGGAATTCAGTGCCCAAGGAGCCATCCTCTCACAGTAGATGGTCTTTATCAGGGAAGAAGCTGAAGGAGGGAGGGCAGCAGGGTGAGGATATTTTCCTTGGGTTCTGAGAGCCTTGGCTTTGCTTGGAAATATCAACTATCTGGGAGCACGAGGGTATATGATTAGCCAGGTACCAGATTGATGAGAGGTATTAATGAAGTAAAAGCCATGGAAGGTACTAGAGCCATCTGTTGATTAATTTTTGTATTAGCCCATTCACATTATAATCCGTGTAAGTGCATCTGTGTCATGCAACATGCTAGATGCTGGAGATTGGTGAGCAGTAATACGGTGGTCTGTACTCTCACTGAACCCATGGTCTTGGGTAGGGAACAGTGGACCGACCCTAGTCAGATAAATGTAGTATTCACACTGTATTTTGTTAGATGAATAGAAAATAAGGCATATCAGATACTTGGCTAACTAGAAAGAGAAATACTCTAAGAAAGCCTCATGAGTCTGACCGCACATATTAGTGCCTAAGTGTATGTGTTGGTGCATGGTGTAATAGGGGGGAGTTGACCTGGTAGGAGGTCAGGTAAGTCTTGCCTAACCAAATGTTGCTTAGGTTAGGATCTGGAGGATGAGGAAGACTAAATAAGGAAGGGGGAGGAAAAGGCATTCTAGACAGCGGGAATATCGTGTACAAATGCCCTGTGTGGTATGAAAGCATAGTAGTTATTAGGGGCACCAAAAGAAGGTTGGGAGGTGGAGTGTGTTATAGAAGAGGCATATCAGGATCAGATTGTGCTAAGCCTCATAGTAGGTGCTGAAGATTTTTACCGTTACCCTAAGAACAATGGGAAACCATTGGGAGCTTTCACGAGGGGGCATGATCAGATTGGTGTCTGGGGAAAGAATGGTTCTATGATACTGGCTCAGAGAAAGTGAAAGTATGTGTGGGTAGATCATGTACTTGGCTGTTGTGGGGAGGTAGAATAAGGAGGGCAAATTAGGTAGTAATTGACATCAGAAGAACTTGGTGAGTGAGATGTTATGGGGATCATGAGGGGGAGAGGACACAGTCCAGCCTGGTAAGTGAGTGCCTCGCCTGGAAACCAGTTGAATAACGGTGGTTATAGTTTTGATATAGGTTTGGGTGTTTTAACAAGACTCCAAGTGGCAAAACAAGATGGAAATGGAACGCGCTCTCCTATCACAATCCAAGTGTGTCTCCTCCCTGCAAAGTCAGCTCCCAGAAGTTGCTCACATCCCATGGGCCACAACTTAGCCACAAGGCCATGTGTAGTTATAGATAACCAAGGGACAACCAGCCTTTCCTACCATAATGGTGAAGTCACTGAAATAGAACGCACTGGAAGAGGACCAGTTGGTAGGAGAAGATCAGGAGTTTGGTTTTAGGTGTTCATTTCATGCTCTGCTTGGGATCTTTACATTCCACGTTAGCTCCCTCCACTCTTCTCTGTGACCCCTTGGAGCACCCCCCACACCGACCCCCATATTCTTCCTACCTGGAATGCCTCCCCCTCTTCCTCCCTGTCCCATACATGTGCTTCAAGGACCTGCTGATTATTACCAGCTCCATAAAGCTGTCCCTGATGTCCCAGCCCCAGCTGCTGTTTTGGGCGAATTCTAACATCATGGTTCCTGCTACCTGTTCCTATCATTACACAATGAAAACGGTTCTTAAACCGATAGTCTCTCTTTTCTGTTTAACTCTCATACTGAATTATTTTGCTTTCCAGGTCACTATTAATTGTCTCCTTTCAGTCCGTAAGTGTTGATGAAGAGTCTACTATGGGAGGGACTAACTTCTGTCCTCCTGCCACTCTTGGGGTAGTACCTAGCATAACAAACACAGAAACTTCTGGTCTTTTTTTTTTTTTTTTCCTAATAATAAAAACCCCAGTGAGCTGGGTCTTTGGGTGACCTTGGGAACCTTTTAGAGCCATTTCTAGGGTAGACAGCAATAAAGTAGAAGTAGAAGAGGAGAAGATTTAGCTTAATAAATCTTCATTTGCTCATTGCTTAGTAGTACTCCCTCGACCTCTGATGTTCTCCTGCCTTACTGTTCTGATGATAGGTTGAGAGGCCCGCCACACGGGCACTCAGTATAGCATGGACATCAGCACTGTGAAGGTGTGATGAGGAAGAGGAAAGCATTCCAGAAGGACTTAGAGGAAGGAGAACAAGTCGATGTAGCTTCCTGCTGCCTCACTGTCTGGTTTCTCTCAGCTGCTTGTTGGAAGAAGGGCCTGAATTCACAGCAAAGCTGGGATTTCCAAACCAACTAACAGTTCTGCCTTTGCATGTATTATGTCTGATTAAAAATAATCATTTTTTTCTTATTCATATCTGGTTTCCTTCGTTCTTGGTAGGGTTTGTACCAAATCAGTGAGACATAGTCCCTGACCTTCAGGAGCTCAGGGGCTTGTGGAAAGAGCAGAAAATCCCCATCTCCTTGGTGATGAGCCAATCATGTCCCCAAGCTGGGTGGTTGTAGGTTCCGTGGATACATGAACCATGCTCCTCAGAGTCCCAGGTATTCCTAATAAGGCTCAGCACCATGTTGGTCCTGTGGCTGGTGCCCAGTGACCTTTAGGAATCATTTCACTGACTGTTTGCTATACTTCTCCCCTCCCCATGGATCTCGTGGTGCCTTGATGTCTTGGAGTGTGAAAGTGGAGATTTTGTCCATTATCTGGTTGGGGTGGGGGGAGGTTTCTGCCTTCCCACCCATCCTTCCCTTCTGCCTTACCGATAGTGGAAGTGCTTCAGAAATCTGAGTCAGGGGAGATGGTGATGGAAGTTTCTCGTGTGAGGAGCTTGGATGCTGGCTGTCCTTCCCCTGGTTATCTCTCTCCTGGCTTTTGTACAAAGAGGTGGGATGTCTTGGGTGTGTGCATGCTCAAGGATATGAGTGGGTTTTGCCTTGCTTCCCAAACCCAGATGCTCAGGTTGTAAAGTTCAGGAATTGCTGAGCTGTGTACAAGCCTTGGGTTCTGACATGAGTTTTTTTTTTTTTTTCTTTTTTTTCTTTTTCTTTCCTGGTGACATCTGACATGCAGGGAATTGCTCCCCCTGGGTAAATGCTATATTGTCACAGTTCTCCCTCAGCCTATAACCGACAAAACAAGGTCAACACTGCTTGGAAACAGGAGGCTGGTAGGAAGTGTCCCAAAATGGCAGCATAGCCCATGGGAAGTCAGCCCAGTGAGAGCAGGAGCACTGCTGAAGCTGCTCCTTCCTTCCCTGTGGTCATTTTGGTCCCATTCTTTTCCAGGGCCTTGAATGAATGATGAGTTAACGGAATTCCCCCGTTACCTGTGAGTCCACCTGGGAGCAAGGTACAAGAGAAAGGCCTCGAATATGTCCCAGGGAGTGTTTTCACCCACAAGGTCATGTTGAAGTCACCCAGTGGGGAGGGCACAGACCCCACTTGGGTAAATAAGGGAGGGAAAAAATTGGAAAATGTGGTCAGAATTTCTTACTCGCCTTCTTTCGGGGCCAGTTCCTACCCTGTCAGTTCTCTCTGCACCCACCCCACCCTTTTTAATGACTTATTTGTACTGGAAAGCTAACTATTAATCACAAACAGAATGGCTCTGTAACTTCCAAACAAACATGGGACAGTTCTGGGGGCTGTGAAACAGCCAAACCCTTGGCAGAGATTCGAAACCATGTTTCTTTTATATATATTTTAGCAATGCCACCATTTTTCCTTAGGCACAGAAGGTTCCCTTTAATTAGCAGTGAATTTCCCATTTTCCCTTTCTTCCTGAGGCATCTATAAAGCCCTGGCCTAGTAAAAGGCAGGTACACAGCTCTCAATTGAGCCCTATTGATGTGCTAGTATAGATTTAATTGTGTTGAGATTTCCTTGCCATAGTGACACATGCAGAAGCATTTTAAAAACGTATAGGGTTCGTAACTCTTTCGCTGTCTAGAGCTCTTGAATTATGAATGTCTCTTCTGCCTATTTGGTTCTTCTGAATCTGTAAAATTACTTTAATAACCTGTGTGGGGGTAATGTTAATATGTTTGCTCAATAGTGTGAATTTATAAGCATTCCTGGCCCACTTTGGGGAGCTGGCTTGGCCCTTTTGATGCAAGCCCTTGGTTGCGAGAAGAGGCAAATGATGGTGGTGGTGTTTTTTTTCCCTCCCCTACTCCGTTCCACCATTGGCACTCATTCTGTTGCACAGAGTGCGTGATAAATCAACCTCAGGAGAGTCAGATTTGCCATAACATGACACTACCTATCAGCTCCTCAGGTCTGAGTTGACTCGCAGCCTTTTGGGCTGTATATTTCTTCAAAGTCTAGCGCCAGTTTCTTAGTCAGCTCTAACTAATTTCAGAGTGGAAGGGAAACTTGACTGGAGTGCTGTTTGGGATCTGCTTTTTAATCCTGGTCTGTTTAATGTTTGCTCCTGACAGTCTAGGCCAGACATCATTTTAATGGTATGTGTGGTGATAAAGCCAATAAACTGTCAAGATGATTGATAATCTAAGCATTATAGCAATATGACTTTCCTGTTCTCCTCTGTGCTTTAGATGATGGTTTCCAAATTGAATTCCTACAGTGTGTGCTGTATGCGTGTGCCTGTTGGAGTCTCCCCTAACAGCGTTTGAAGGAGGTAGCTGTGTTTAATGTAAGATTTCTTAGCCCTCAATTACTCGCACAAATATATCTGCATATGTGTTGGTACCCTCTAATTTGGGAAACATCAAGAATTTATGGTTCTGCCCTTGCAATAGTCCCCCAGCAATTTATGGGCACTGGTGGAACTTTTTATTATGTCTTTATGATGTTTTTTCACCTGGCATGCATCTTCGATTCCATGTGGTTGATTCTGTTATCTGTGGTTGAAAGACATTACAGATAACAAAGTGCACTGTATTAAAGGCAGGCTTCTGGTTTCCTTTCCTTTTCTCTTTGTTTCTTTTTTCTTTTAATTTAGCAGACATTTTTAGCATCTGGTCTTCATCTCATTAATCAGACCCGACCAGGTGTTTTAGGGTGGTGACAGTGGGAGTGCTTAGCCCCTCTTTGTTGGCCCTCCTGGGCCACCGTCGCTGGCTTACATTTCCCCCTTCCTTGGAGCAGTGTGGCCTGGGAACAGAAACCCAAATGCCATGTGCATGCGCGCGCGCACGTGTGTGTGTGTGTGTGTGTGTGTGTGTGTGTGTGTGTCTTAAACACACTTAAGTGAGTTCACCAGGAGAGAAGGGGAGAAAATGGAAGTGAATCTTAACCTCAAAGCTCTCTAATGGGACTTAAATTCTCTTCTGCTTCCTGCTAACATAGATGTGTTTTTGTGGAGTTGTGGGTGTGTGCATGTTCTCTGGAGTCCTGCTTCTAAGGTGGCGTCTAGAAAGAACGCTAGACTCTAAGACTGTGGATCTGAGGGTCACGGAATATTCCTGCCAGCAAGGTGTCTCTGATAGCTGTCGACACCGTGATGCGCTGTGCTTTTGTTCCAAGTCTCCTTTTACAGATGAGCCTGGGCCCCAGAGAGGAAGCCTGTCTGCATCAGTGGCAGAATGGGGACTGGTGTCCACGTGTCCTTACTGGAGGTTGACCGTCCTTTACACTTAATTAGTTTCTGTCACTGAGCACTCATTTTTCTCTTGGTCAGGAGACACTGGGCAAGTCATTCCGTTTCTCTTGTCTCCATTTCTCTGTCTGTAAAATAAAGGTAGCTGGACTTGCTAGCCTCTAAGCTCTCTTTCATGGTAGAAACCTGTGCAGTCAAATGCTCTACCACTGAGCTGTACCCCCTCATGGTAGAAACCTGTGAATTTTAATGATGAGAATGGAAAAGGGTTTGAGCTTTGTACTGTGAAATTTCCTAAAACCATCTGGAGTGGTTGTCCTTTTCTCATATTCTCTTGGGCGTGTATAGTCCTTGTCCCTTCTCTTCCTCCTGTTTAGAACCTAAAATTTGTTGTCTCCTGTGGCTCTCCAGGCCAGAAAGAATGCATTTGTTTTCCACAGATGAAAATGAAATATTAAACTGTCACCTTAGCTTGGTGTTACTTTGCCTGCCAGCTAATATTTGTGTCCTAGACCACCTTAATCTAAAATACTTTGTAGCTCAATTCAGTGTACATATTGTGAGGTAAAAACAAGTACATGAGCTCAAAAAGTTGGGAAGACCAACAACATTGATACCAATGAATAACAGGACATGAGTCAGATGAACTCCAAGGACTGTTGGGCTAGCCAGCTCAGAAAGTTTGGTGGTGCGATGCCCACCCACGAGCTCCATCTCCAGTTCTGGGTAACTGGAAAATGGTATTTACCGCCTTGATGCCATCCATATCTTTAGGGGGCTTGTGGTCTAATTGGAGATGCAGAAATGGGTCACTGTGCAGTTCTTAGAGCATGCATGGGTCTGGGCGGAGGAGTAGAGGGAGGCAACCAAAGTTGGAGGTTGGGTAGTCATAATGTAGAGTCCCAGAGTGAGGCTGGCTGGTTACAGTTGAGGGGAAGAAGCACTAGATGCTGAGCATGATGCAGCCCTCTCAGATGCACATGTTTATACCTGAGTGGAAGTCCTCCATCAATCGAATACTTCTAATGTGTCCTGCCCTATGTGCCCAGCCCTGGCCCGGGGAGATGGTGACGATAGTGGTGGTGGCTCACACTGAGTAAAGGTCCATTCTGAGCCAGACATAGTTCTTACTACTTCAGCAGGTAAAAACCTGTATCATTCTCTGACAACTCATTGGGGGAGGGAGGTAATTTAGTAGGAATGAACAGTTATCCCTATTTTGCCAATGAGGAAACAAGCTGAGAGACTAGTCACCTAGTTAAGTAACTAGTAGGTGATGGGGTTCAAACTTGGTTCCTCACCTTTAACCGCTCTGCCTTATTACCCTGCATGTGAAAGAGCTCACGGCTCCAGTCCCGAGGCCTGTAGACCTGTCTGAGACAGAGGGCCCGTGCACTGTTTGGCTCTGAGGAGGTTGTCAGCCATCTGAGTCCATTTATTCACCTGTAACATGGAGACAGAATTGTTCTGAGTTCAAATGCAACAATAGAAGTGACATGGAGAAGTGACATGGAGCACCTCTTCTGTGCATACCTAGCACAGAAGAGGTGCTCCATAAATGTTTGTAGGACGGGATACTGAGTTTGAGACTGTCACTGAACTTGTTTGTTTTCTTCAGTTCACATTTCTTGGCACGTCTTGCCCTTCCTGTCAGCCTCAGTATTTGATGTTTACTTTCTTCAGGTGATGACACAGCAGAAAACAGAAGGGGAGACTCTAATCCTGGCTTTTGAATTTCAAAAGTTGAGGCCCAACTCTAAGAAAAAAGATGTGAAAGACTGTGTGATGATAGAGGAACTGGGTGACTCTGTATCCTAGAGAAAGATCATCTAGGCTCAGGGGAGGAGAATGTCAGAGGTGAAGGAAAGGAGAGATGCTAGTGGATCCCTTTGATGGGGTCCTGTAGCTCACGTAGTTTTTGGTGCTGTTGGCTGTTTTGATTACTTCAGAGCACTGGGAGAAGATGGGCTTATCCAAGATGTCTAAACACATGAAGATACAAGAAAGGCTTCTTGTGGAGGTGGTGGAATTTGAGTTGCGTTCTGAAGGATGCCTGAGATTTGGATGGGTAAGTCTACCAGCTTTAAGCTGCAACCCTCTGTGCCCATCACTTGTCCTCCTAAGTGTGTGTTTTCTCCATTAGTCAGCTGAATAGATTGATGGTATGTGACAGTTCCTGTGGGGAAGGGGAGGAGCCTGGTCTGATGGCAAGGCAGAAGGAGGAGGGGATGTTGGCCGTAGAGATGGGAGGGAGGTTGGTGGGAGGAGCTGAGCAAGCTTTAGAAGGATAGGGCCAAAGGTTCCTGAAGCAGGAGAGTAGATCCTTCTCTGAAATAGCCACATACATGCCTAGACAGGGTACTGGTCCCAGTTTGTATCTCCTTATTTCTTAGCTGGATCCGTGGAGGAGAAAGAAAGGGCAATTAGTACTGTGGCAGAGCCCCCTTTCCTTCCTTGCTCCCACTACATTCATACCCGCACCTCTTCTGTTGACTTTGGGAGGAGACCCAGCAGTTTTGGGTTGAAAATAAAATAAGGGAAGAGTGAGGAAACCAGGATTCTGGTTGTAGCTTGACCTCTTAACACACTGTGGGACTATGAGCCACTCTTGAGTGAGTGGTTAAATAAGGCAGTGTCTCAGGTGCCTTCCTGCTCGTACCTACCGTGAACCTGTGATGGAAGGTGAGACCCTATGTGTCTGCTTGCAAATGGGGCCAGCTTGGGGAAGGCCTTGACATTTCAGGGGCTCTTGTCCCCATCCCAACATGACAGACGTTACCCGTGCATGTAATGGTTCTCACCATCTCCCAAGTTTTGTATAAGCAAACCATATTTTCAACTGTTTGAACCAGAAATCACAAAGTCTCTGGATGGTTTGAGAAAACCTGGATTGCCATCCTTTTTCGCTGTTCCCTTCATAGGAGGGACTTCATCTCCTAAACCTTTTAGACCCAGAGCTCCCTGCAGGAGAAAATTGGGACTTTCTGGTTTCTGGGTAAAGAAAGATAGAAGTGGAACTTCATGTTAAATACTAGCTTCTTCCTCTTGTGCTTTCTTCTGTGAACAGCTCACTCTTCGATCTCCTCTGAAGTTGGGGAAAGAAAGAGCTATTGCTTCTGAAAGCTGTTAGCCTTCTTGAGGGGCTGAAGGATTCTTTCATGTACCTGGTTTATAGTAGTTTCTCACGTAGTATAAAACCACTACCACCACCTCTACACATCTACCAGTGTGGACAAATACATCAGTACTCTTGCCTCTGAAGATTAGCCACAGCTTGAGAGAATGGCTTCTCAGAACTGTGCCTCCTACTTTCTGTCTGTCTGTCTAACTGCAGCATGAAGTCCACATGGTCCTTACTCCCTCCAAGCGGGTGTGTTGGCGGGGGGAGGGGAGGAAGTGTAGGTACTGGAGATCAAGCAGAATTAGGAAATGCCTGTGCATTCACAGCTAATAGTTCTCTCTCCTTTACTCAATGTGAACTATATCTTTTCTTTTTTTAAAATCTCCAACTGATGGAATGGCTCAATGTAGACTATTACTTTGACCATTCTGCTTCAGGAAAAGCATTAGTAATTTATAAAGAAATACACATAAAAATAGGAGAAGTCAAATTGAGGTTTATTGACAACAAAGGCACTATTAATGTTGGAATGGCCTGGTTTGAAGTTGAGTTAGTTTTTGTTGCTAATTTATGTGCTGTTTGTTTTAGGAGGACTATGGGTTGTGAGTGTTCTTGGGAACTGGCAGCTGGGAAGGAGCAGAACTGGTTTGGGTCTGAGTTCTCAGAGGAGCAAGATGGGAGGGAGTGGAGGAGGGGGAGGAATGATTGTCATCCCTCTCTGTGCTTGATGGTTGTGTATTTAAGCAAGAGTGCATTGCCAGGAAATTGAGAAAGAGTGTGTGTGTGTGTGTGTGTGTGTGTGTGTGTGTGTGTGTGTTTATGTGTGCTTTATGTCAAGCATAGCTCATTTAAAGTATACCTGGGTGGACATGAGGGTTTCAGACAACTGTTATTTATTTCTCTTGAATTTACTCAACTTGTTAAACAAAATTTGACAGATGGCTTGCAACGAGAGTAATGAGACTATTACATAGCCAAGTTTTATCTTTACTGTATCAGTTATGTGGAAAGGGGGTTTTCTTGGTTTGGGGAAGTTTAATTCCCTCTCTGTGGAGAAAATCAGATTCACTTAACTGGAAAATTAAGAGAATTGAAAGTTCATTTTCTGAGCCTTACCACATGGGGTATCGGCTTGTTAAAACCTTTCACCAGGGCCCATCTGATGTAAAGGTGCTGTGAAATGTTTTATGGCAGATGTGAAAAATTTGTGATCCTTCAGATTTTCTCATTCTAGTGTAACAAACTTCAGGGTTAAGTTTTGCTGCTTATTCCAGGTTTCCTTATGTGTTCTCTCCTCTTCTCCCTCCTGTGTTGGCTTTCTTTCGAACATGAGACACCACATTTTCATCACGAAGACAAAAACACTGTCCATGGAAAATTCTGACTTCTCAGTGTTTCTACATATTGGTGATTGGTTGTTAGATGGCTGGATATTCTAGATGGGGGTATATTAGTTTCCTGTTGCTTCTGGAATGAATGACCATAAACTCAGTTGCTTAAAGCAACACAAACTTACTGTCATACTGTGTGAAAGTCAGAAGTCCAGAATGGGTCTTAGTGAGCTAAAATCAAAGTGTTAGTAGGTCTGTGTTTTCCACAGACACTCTAGGGAAGAATCTGTTACCTTATCCTTCCAGTTTCTAAAGGCTGCCCACGTTCCTTGGCTTTGGGGCTTTGCATCCCTCTGAGCTCTGCTTCTGTTTTCATATCTCCTTCTCTGATTCATATCTCTAGGCTCTGTCTTATAAAGGATCCTGGATGATCCAGGGTCATCTCTCTGTTGCAAGATCCTTTATCTAAGCACCTCAGCAGAGCCCCTTTGCCATGTAAAGTAACAGATCCACACGGCTAGGAACTAGGACAGCCACATCTTGCAGGGAGCATGGGAGGAGGAGGGCATTACTCTGCCTTTAGCAACGGGCAAGAAGATATCAGGTGGTAAAAGCAAACATGTATCTCTTGGTAGTTTTTTAAAGAGTTACTTTGAACTTACAGAATCACCCTAATTGTCATAATTAAAGAGTGATTATTTCTGGGCAGCTTGGTGGCTCAGTTGGTTAAGCAATTGCCTTCGGCTCAGGTCATGGTCCCGGAGTCCCAGGATCGAGTCCCACATTGGGCTCCCAGCTCCATGGGGAGTCTGCTTCTCCCTCTGACCTTCTTCCCTTTCATGCTCTCATTCTGTCTCTCTCAAATAAATAAATAAAATCTTAAAAAAGTGATTATTTCTGTTGTAAGGATATTTCTAAGTTCTCCAGAACATACACTGTAAAACTTAGCTTTATTCCTGCCTATGGTACAATTTATTCAAAGCAAAGTCCTTTTATCCCCCCTGCCCCCTTTCTCCTTGGTTCCTAAGAGAAGATGATTCTACCACTTCTCTATATTTTTTAAACCTAATACCAAACCCCAGAACGTCAGCCTCCAAATGTTGTAAGTTCTTCTGTCTCTGGTATGGGGAAGACTAGTGTCCTCATCTGGAGGGGCTGGAGAAGATCATCCTTCTGGTGTCCGTTCAGAATATGTATGAGGTCAAAGTGGCTGGGCCCAAGAAGGGTCTTGGGGATGATGACCTGGCCTCTCTGAGGACACTTTAGAATTGCTATTCTGGATGGCAGGAAGAAGGCACAGGAAGTACCCGAGTGGATAAATGAAATAAATGAAATGTTGTGTGTCCATATCATGGAATATTACTCAACCTTAAAGAATGAAGTAGTGAAAATCCCCCTGTGCTTCTGGCAGTGGGGTGGGGAAATGGAACTATTTTTGAAATATGATAGAGCCTTCTGTACTTAAAATCCATCTTCAGGAGAATTCACCAGAGGCTGATTTACCTGCAAGGAGGGAAATGCCCACATTCAGCCAACTTTAGTCGGCCTGTCTACAAACGACTGAACAGCACATGTGAAGTTCAGCCTAGAGGCTCATGCTCTGAAACTGAAAGACGGGAATCTAATAGGATTATAAAATATTTCCCTTTCTGCCATGTATTACAAAAGGCCTATTTACAGCAGTTCTTCTTACACAGTGCATTATGCCCAGTTATCAAGAAAAACTTGTGAAAAATACTGAAAGGCATAAGACAGTTTGAAGAGACCGAGCAGGACTTGATTGTGGCAGGGATGTTGGAATTATCAGACAAGGGATTTGAAACTGTTGACTACGCTAAGGGCTCTAATGGACGAAGTAGACTTCATGGAGGAACAGATGGGCCATATAAGCAGAGACATGGAAATTCTAAGAACCAAAAAATGCTAGAGACGGAAAACACTTAAGAAAAATGAAGTATGCTCTTTGGGCATGGGGTCCCTGGGTGGCACAGTTGGTTCAATGGCTGACTATTGGTTTTGAATCAAGTTCATGATCTCAGGATTGCGATATTGAGCTGTGTCAGTCTCTATGCTCAGTGCAGTCTGCTTAGAACTCTTTCTGCCTCTCCCTCTTCCCCCTCCCTGCCACACACATGCTCTTTTTCTCTCTCTAAAGTAAATACTAATACGCCTAAAGGCGTTTTTTAAAAGACTTACTTAGACTGGGCACAGCTGAGGAAAGAATGTTTGACCTTGATGATAGTGAAATAGAAACCTCCAAAACTATGAAAAGCAAAGGGCAAAAAAGACGAAACTAGAGAAGGTATAACATACCTGTAATGGGAACAGCAGGAGGAAAGAGAAGAAGAAACATTTGAAACAATAATTACTGAGAATTTCCCCTAAATTGATGTCAGATACTGAACCACAGGTTGAGGAAGTTCGGAGACCACCAGGTGGATAAATGCCAAAACCACGACCACCAACAAAGACTTCATCTAGCTAGCTCATTTTCAAACTCAAGAAAATAGAAGAAGGAAAATCTTGAAAGCAGCCAGAAGAAAAAAAGAAAACATTAATAGAAAAGCAAGATAAGAATTCAGCTTGTCTTTAGAAACTATGTAAACAAGAGTGTGGGTAAAATATCTAAAATGTTGTGGGGAAATAACCCCAACCTAGAATTCTGTAGCATATGAAATTATCCTTCATGAGTGAAAGAACAGTACTTCCTCAGACAAAAAAGATTTGTTGCCAGTAGACCTGACTTATAATACAGGTTAAAACAATTTCTTTAGAGAGTGAGTGATAACAGCTCAAACTTAGATCTGCGTCTCAATAGATGCAGAAAAAGCATTCAACAAAATTCAACCTCCTTCCATAATAAAAGCTCTCAACAAGTTAGTATAGAAAGAATATCCCTTAACATAATAAAGGCCCTATTTGACAAGCTCACGTTGACTTCATACTCAGTGGTGAAAGTTTGAAAGCTTTGCCATTGAGATCAGGAACTAGACAAGGGTGCTCTCTCTCTGAATATTTCTACTCCACATATACTGGGAGTCCTTCCCAGAGCAATTAGTCAAGAAAAACAAAAGGCCTCTGAATCAGAAAAAAATTTTCCTGTTTGCTGATGACATGATCTTGTATATAGAAAATCCTGAAATCTCAACCAAAAAATTTTGACTTCATAAATAAATTAGTAAAGTTTCAGGATACAAAAGCAACATACATATTTCTTTATACTAACAATGAGCTCTCTGTAAAAGAAATAAAGGAAATTATCCCATTTACAATAATATCAAAAAGAGTAAAATAGGAATAATTTTAAGTTAAAGATTTATACACTAGAAACTATGACATTTATGAAAGAAATTGAAGAAAACCTAAATAAATGAAAAAATAACCTTTGTTCAGGATACTACCCCAAGCCATCTGTGGATGATTTGAATGTAATTCCTATCAAAATTCCGATGGCAATTGTCATAGAAGTTGAAAAGATAATCCCAAAATTGTTAATGGAACCACAAAACCCCTGAACAACCAAAGTAGTCTTTGAGGGGGAACAAAACTGGAGGCATCATACTTCCTGATTTAAAACCATATTACAAAGCTGTATTAATCAAAACGGTATGGAACTCGCCCACCAGTGGAAGAGAATAGAGCCCAGAAATAAACCCATACATATCTGGCTAACTAGTTTTGGCAAGGGAGCCAAGAATATTCAATGGGGGAAAGGATAGGTTTTTCAGTAAATTGTGTTAGGAATACTGAATAGCTCTATGCAAAAGAATGAAATTAGACCCCTGTCTTATACCACTTAGAAAAATTAACTGGTCATACAATAAGGAGTTAAATGTCAGACTCAAAACTAAAAAATTCCTAGAAGAATATAAGCAGAAGAACCTCCTTGACTTTGGTCTTGGCAACAATTTTTGGCTCTGGCAGGAAAAGGAAAAATCAACAAGTGGAATGACATGAAACTAAAAAGCTTCTATATAGCAAAAGAAACAATGAACAAAATGAAAAGGCAGTCTACAGAATTAGAAAAATGATTAGAAACCATATATATTGGTAAAAGGCTAATACCCAGAATACAAGGAATTTCTATAATTCAATAGTAAAACAAAAAAAAAAAAAAACCCAAACCCAAATAATCTTATGAAGTGGGCAGGGGACTTGAATAGACATTTTTACGAAGAAGATATACGAATGGCCAACAGGTACATGAAAAGGTATACAACATCAGCAATCATTAGGGAAATGGAAATCAAAACTACAAGGAACTATTACCTCACACCTCTTAGAATGGCTATTGCCAAGCCAAACCAAAAACCCCCACAGATGCTGGTGAGGATGTGGAGAAGAGGGAACCCTGGTGGACTATTAATGGGAATAAAAATTGGTAGCCACTAGGTAAAACAGTATGGAGGTGCCTCGAAAAACTAAAAATAGAAACCCTCTATGATCCTATGATCCAGTAATCCCATTTTTGGGTATTAATTTGAAAGAGATGAAATTGTTATCTTGAAAGGATGTCTGCTCTCCCATGTTCATTGAAGCATTACTCACAGTAGCCAAGACATGAAAACAATATGAGTCCACTGATGGAGGGGCACTTTGGTGGCTCAGTTAAGTGTTCAAATCTTGATTTTTGGCTCTGGTCACAATCTCAGGGTCCTGAGACTGAGCCGCATGTTGGCCTCTGCACTGGGCATGGGGCTTTGCTTAAGATTTTCTCTCTCCCTCACCTTGTGCCCCTCTGTGCCCTAAAAAAAAAAAAAAATCCATTGATGGATTAATGGATCAATGTGATAAATATACACACAGTGAAATAATAGCCATAAAAAAGGAATTGCTATCATTTGTGAGGACATAAGTGGACTTTGGGGGCATTTTGCTAAGTAAAATGAATCTGATAGAAAAAGACAAATACTGTATGATCTTACTTATACAAAAAACCCCATCAAATTCATAGAAACAGCAGATCAGTAGTTTCCAGGGGCTAAGGATTGGGGGGAATTGGGAGATGTTGGTTGAAGGGTACAAACTCAGTTAAGATGTGAATAGATTCAGGGATCTAATGTATAGCATGGCAACTATAGTTAAAAGTACTGTATTTGGATACTTTTAAAGTTGATGTGAGAGTAGAGGACTAATGTTTTCAACATAACAAAATGGTAATTATGTGAGGTGAGGGATATGTTAACTTCGTTGTAGCTAGCAGTTCCCAATGTATGTGTATCCAGTAACATACTGTACACATTAAATTTATACTGTGTTGTAAGTCAGTTATATCTCAGTAAAACTGAAGAAGGAATCTGATCTAAATGAAGGAAGAAGGTGAAGAAGGAATGAATGAAGGCAAAGTGAGAAGTTTTTTCTTACTCTTGGAGAGATAATGGTTTGGCCAAAATAGCATTCAACTCTTGATTTTTGGCTAAGGTCATGATCTCAGGGTGTGGGATCGAACCTTGTGTTAGGCTCCATGCTCAGTGTGGTGTCTCCTTGTCCCTCTTCCTCTGCTCCCCTCACCTCTCTCTAATAAATCTTAAAAAAGAAAACCAAAAAAATAAGAAATAAAGGAACACTGTATTGGACTATGTATACTTGTATATACATAAATGATAACACTGGTAGAAAGGACAGAAGGGAGGAATTAGGATTATTTTATTACTATAACCTACTTGAGCTACCTGAGTAGTATAGTGTTACTTGAAAGTGGACTTGGATTAGTGATAAATGTATCCAGCAAACTCCAGGGTAATCACTAAATCACTAAATAATCACTAAAAAGTTTTTTTTTTTTTTTGTTTAAGATAGAACTGATATACTAAGAATGGAGAGCTAATGGAATCTTAGAAATACTGAAAACAAAAAATGGCTGAAAAAAGACAAAAATAGGAACAAAGAATAACAACAAATAGAAAACAGTAAGAAATATGGTAGATATTAATCCCACTATATTAGTAATTGCTTCGAATGTCAGTGGTCTAAATGCACTGATAAAAAGACACATTGTCAGAGTGGATCAAAAATCAAGACCTAATTACATGTTGTTTACAAGAAACTCCTTTCAAACATAAACACATATAGATTAAAAGTAAATGGAGAAAGCTTTATCAAGCCAACACTTGTCAAAAGAAAGCAGAAGTGGCTATATTAATTCAGAGCAGACGTAAGAGGAAGAGTTTTCAGGGATAAAGAAAGTCATTACATGACGATAAAGGGATCAGTTTTCCAAGAAGATATTATAATCTGAAAAGGCTATATAATGAGTAAAAAAAAACAAAACAAAACCCAAAAAACAAAAAACATGATGGAACTACAAGGACAAACAGATGAATCCGCTTTTAAAGTTTAAGATTTCAATACTATCAGGAATGGACATATCCAGCATGCAGATAATGAGTAAGTTGAACTCAACACCAGCAATCAACTGAAAATAACTATAATGGATGTACTTGATCCACTAGAAGCAGAATACACATTCTTAAGTTCACATGGAACATCTACTGAGATAACATTCTGGGCCATAAACCGTGTCTTAAGTTTAGAAGACTAGAAATTATACAGTGTGTGCATTTAGACCATGATAGAATTAACACACTTAAAAAAAAGTTAGATAGTATGCAGTAGGGGAGGGGCAGAAGGAGAGAGAATCCCAGGCAGACTTTGTGCTGAGTGTGGAGCCTGATAAAGGGCTCAACCCCGAGTTCCTGAGATCATGACCTGAGCCAACACTGAGCTGTATGCCCAACCAACTGTGCCACCAGATGCCCCCAAACAACACACTTCTAGGTGACACATGGGTCAAAGAAAAAAATCTTAAGGGAAATAAAAAATATTTTGAACTAAAGAAAAATAGAGCTTATCAAAATTTATCAAAGCAGCAAAAGCAGTGCTTTGAGGGAAACGTCTAGCCATGAATGCATTTATTTAAAAAGAAAGATATAAAATCAATCTTTAAGTGAGGAAACCAGGAAAGGAAGAGTACATTAAATCTAGAGTAAAGCCAAGAAAAATTATAAAAATTGGAGCAGAAATTAATGAAATAGAAAAAGAGAAAATCAATAGAGGAAACCAATGAAGCCAGAACTTCATTCTTAGGAAAAGACCATATATCTCTAGTGAGGCTTGGAAAAAAAAAAAAAGATACAAATTACTAATAGCACTAGTGAAAGAGTAGATATCTCTATAGATCCCATGGACATTAAAAGGATAATAAAAGAATACTATTAACTCTGTGACCGCAAATTTGATAGCCTTTGTGAAATGGAGCAATTCCTTGAAAGATACAATCTGCCAAAACTCAAGAAACAGATAATCTAATAAGCCTGTATCTATTAAAGAAATTAAATAAACAACTAATAACCTCTTTCAAACAGAAAGCACCAAGCCCAATGGAACACTGGTGAAGTTTACCAAGCATGTAGAGGAGAAATATCAATTCTTTACAATCTCTTTCAGAAGAGTAAGATTCTGTGAGACCTACATTATCCTAATACCAAAATCAAAGATCTAAAAAAAGGAGACTACCAACCAGCGTATCCCATGAATACAGATATAAAAGTCCTCAAAAATTATTAGGGGCACCTGGGTGACTTGTTCATTAAGCATATACCTTCTGCTCAGGCCGTGACCCCAGTGTGCTGGGATCAAGTCCCACACTGGGCTCCCTGCTCAGCTTGGAGCCTGCTTCTCCCTCTCCTACTCCCCCTGCTTGTGTTCCCTCTCTTGCTGTCTGTCAAATGAATAAATAAAACCTTGAAAATATACACCGCACCAAGTAGAATTTATCCCAGTTATGCAAGGTTGATTGAGCATTAGAAAATCAATTAATGCAATTTATCACATCAATAAACTAAAGAAAAATCCTGTGATACCGATAGATGTGGAAAAAGCATTTGACAAAATGGGACACACGTTGATAAAAACAAACTAGGAGTAGAGGAACTTCACCAACGTGATAAAGAATATTCATAAAGATCTAGTTAACATTATACTTAATGGTAAACTCACTTTTTTTCACTAAGATCAAAAGTAAGGCAAAGATAATCCCTCTTCTGTTTTTCAGCATCCTACTGGAAATCCTAATTAATGCAGTAGGAGAAGCTAAGGAAATAAAAGGAAGAACTAAAACTCTTTGCAGATAGATACAATATAGAAAATCTGGCCATTGACAAAAACTCCTGGAAGCAATACATGATTATAGCAAGATTGTAGGATATAAGGTTAACGTTCAAAAGGCAATCGTTTTACTTTTATATATCATCAATGAACAAGTGCACTTTGGAATTGAAAATGTTATGCTGTTTACATTAGCCATTCTCCTTGCCCCTGACCAAAGTGAAATAATCTAGGTATAAAATGTAACAAAATACGTGTAAGATCTATATGAAGAAAACTAGAAAACTCTGATGAATACAAAGAACTACTGAATAAATGAAGAGGTATTCCATGTTAATGGATATGAAGACTTAGTATTGTCCAGACACCAGTTCTTCTCGATTTGTAGATTCAAGACAATCCCAATAAAAATTCCAGCAAGCTATTTTGTAGGTGTTGGTAAACTGATCCTAAAGTCTGTACAGAGGGGCAAGAGATGTAGAATAACCAACACAGTATTTTTTTTTTTTTAAGATTTTATTTATTGGTCAGGGAGAGAGCTAGCACAAGCAAGGGGAGCAGCCAGGCAGAGAGAGAAGCAGTCTCCTTACTGAGCAAGGAGCCTGATGTGGAACTCAATCCCAGGACCCTGGGATCATGAACCGAGCTGAAGGCAGCGGCTTAACTGACTGAGCCAGCCAGGTGCCCACCGACACAGGCCTGAAGAAGAACGTAGGTGGAACCCTGACATTACCCAATTTGAGTATCAGATATACTTACTGTATCAAGACAGTGTGATATTGGTGGAAGAAGGATCAGTGGGACAGAATAGAGACCCTAGAAAAAGATGGATGCAAATATGTGGATCATTGACAAGGTTGCAAAGAGAATATAGCAGAGCAAAGAACAGTTAGCAAACGGGGCTGAAACCACTGGACATCCACATGTAAGAAGGTGAAAGTAGATGTGGACCTTACACCATTCACAAAAATTAATTCAAAACAGATCATAGATCTAACTGTAAAATGCAAAACTATAACATTCCTTAAAACTATAAAAACCCTATCTCCTAAAGGATAATTTAGTAGAAAACTTGGATGATTTGGGTAAGGTGGTGATTTTCCAGACATGATGATTTTCCAGACTTGAAAGAACTAATTAAGAGGCTGGACTTGATTAAAATGCAAATTTCAATCTGCAAAAGACAAAGTCAAGAAAAAGACATGACATGCCACAGACTGGGAGAAAATATTTGCAAAAGACACATCTGATAGAACTTATCTAAGATACAGAGAAGTCTTAAAATTCAATGAGAAAACAAACAAGTTTAAAAACATGTCAAGGACCTTCGTAGACACTTTACCCACGAAGATCTACAGATGGCACATAAGCACATGAAAAGATGTTCCACATCCTATGTCGTCGAGGAAATGTAAATTAAAATGAGATACTGCAGCATGCCTATTAGAATGGCCCCAATGTGGAACCCTGACAGTCCCAAATGCTGGTGAGGTTGTAGAACAATAGGAACCCTCATTTACTGCTGGTGAGAAAGCAGGCTCCTCTAGCTACTTTGGAAGACAATCTGGCAGTTTCGTATAAAACCAGGCTTACCATATGATCGAGCAATCACAATCACACTCCTTGGTATTTACTGAAGGGAGTTAAAAACTGTCCATGCAGAAACCTGCACATAGATGTTTATAGAAGTTTTCATCATCATTGCCAAATCTCTTGGCAACCAAGATGCCCTTCACCTAGTAGGTGAAGGGATAAACTGTGGTGTATCCAGACAGGGGAGTAGTAGGGTATGCTATAAAAGTAAGAGCTGTGAAGCCATGAAAAGACTTGGAGGAACCTCAAATACGCATCCCTAAGTGAAAGAAGCCCATCTGAAAAGGCTACAAGCACCATGAAGTAGGTTTTGTGATTATTTTAGCATATTAAATACATTGGGGCAGAAGCTAGTACCTTGGTTGAGGTCTTGTAACTACTTAGTTGACGTCTGGCCCAAGTCTGAGTTACTTCTCACTCCCAACCCTGGAGTGTTCTGTTGGGAGGGCCTTAGAGGTGGTCTGGTTTGGGGGTTGCAAATGTAAAAGCCTCGGTGCTGAGAACATGAAAGAACAAAAACCATTTTTGTGGGTTTAGGATTGGCAGGGCGATGTAGGAAGATTTTAAGAAATCATATAAAAATGCTGTGTAGGCCAATTCTAGGTATCTGGGGAAAGTGGTTATAGTCCTCTGGCTGCCAGATTGAAACTGATTTAGTTCACCCCCATTTTAAAGAGAAGGAAACTGAAATACAGAGAGGTGAGCCAAATTGTCCAAATCACCGAGCCTGTCAGTGTCAGAGGAGACCTGGGTACCCAGAGCCCCAAGCACTGGACCCTCTCCTTTCTCCTACACCATTGGATCGTGAGCTCCTTGGGAGCTGAGTCCAGGCCTTAGTTACCTTGGGGCTGAACATGGGTGAGTCATTGAGCAAACGCTAACTGACCTGGTGACACCTAAGCAGGTGTGTTGATGGGGAGAGAGAGGCCGAGCCTCTGGGTCAGGGGGTCACAGGTGGCTGAGTGAGGGACCTCGAGGCCTGGCTGTGTGGAGACGAGAGGTGGACCATCTGTCCTCTGCACAGCGGAAGCTAGCTCGGAGCTGAACACTGCTGCTTGGGTACCCGTGATGGCCCTCTGAGCATCATTGGTGTCCCAGCCTCGTCTCCTTCCAGGAGTGTGACCTGGGGCTGTCGTTTCTCCTCCTCTGAACCTCGGTTTGATCAGTCGTAAACTGGAGCTTAGCGTGTGCCCTTGCCTCACGATACCGGAGAGCGAGTGGGACAGCGTGGGGGAGAGAGCTTCACGAGCGGTGAGGTGCTACTGCCCACATGTAAGCTGCTCTTGCTGTGACTGGCTCTCCCCAGGAGCAGAGCCTGTGAGGACAGGTGCACGAACGTGTGTGCGCATGTGTCCTCCTGGAAAAGGTTGTGTCATTTTGAGGGAATCCTTCTTTCAAGACTTCCCGTAATTACACGGTGGCTTCTGCGGGTGTCGGTGCTAAGCTTGCTGAGCAACCAGTAATTACTGGAGGAGAAAAAGTGCTTGTAGAGCTGGAGCCCGGTTCCGCTGCCCAGGGGCCTCTCTGAACTGTTAGAATCCTTTTTTTTTTTTTTTTAATTTTTAAAAATATCTCATCTGAAGTGGTAAGTAAAAGATTCCGTTGTGCTGACTTGAAACACACATAGCTGGGAGCTGTGTGGGGACTGTGGTATGGGGACCTCCCCTTCAGTCTCTACCTGTGGTAGGTAGTAACTGCAGGGACCATATACTTTATTGTTCAAACTGGGCCTCTTTTGAAAAGGAAAGCGGGAACTATAGTAAGGATACTGGGAAAACAGGCCTGGCTGTCCCAGGCTAGGCTGCGTAGTGACCCTGCTGGTGATACCCAGGCACCTTGGTCCAATTTCAAGCCTGGGGGGACTGTGGTGGCAGTTAGCCTACAGCCTCCCTGCTCTGTGTATACCACCCCTCTCCCTCCAGCACCCCTTCCCTTATTTGCTCCTTCCTGAGGCATTGTCCCCTTTGTGTCTGAGCCAGGATCAGCCTTCACCTCCTTGTCAGTTTACCTGTAGAAGAAACATCAGAAAACATGGAGCTGGAAGACTGAGGAGGCTCGCGATTGATGGGTTTGCTATGGATAAGTCTCTTTCTTGACTTTTGTTTTCTCATCTGCAGTATGGGGATAACCCATACTGGGGCTGCTGTGAAGATCAAACAAAAGAATTCACATGAAAGTGATTCATAACTAATGAAACATTAATATAAATGTAAGTTATTATTAAGATCATAACATAGCAACCTGAAGGATGAGTCTTTGGTAGAATTTCTAGCTTCAGGAAGAGATAATTTTGAGGAGATGAGTCTTTCTGGGACCCTCAACTCATATCACGTAGGCATTTACCCAAAAAGTAATTGATCTTGGGGTGCGGTACATTCTGGAAACAGAAATATGCAAGTTTGACTCTGTTGTCTGTGTAATTGTATGACCTTGGGCAAGTTTTTCAGTTTCTCTTTGGATTCCTCATCTGTATAAAGCTTCTCTTTGCATTTCTCCTCTGTCTAAAGCTTCTCTTTGTGTTCCTCAAATACCTATAATTGAAGAGCCTGGTGATAACTGTGAGAGAAAATCTACAAAGCATATAGTAAGGTGCCTTACCTTGTGTAGGGACTCTCAAAACATGAACCATCTTTTTTCCTTTGTTCCTCTCCCAGGGTCACAGGGATAGGATTTGGGAAGTTGGTATAGATTACCTGAATGGAATCTCTGTGTAGATGGTTTCCTCCCTTAAGACTATGGCCTCTGTTGTCATCAGATGAAGACCTACTAGACATCTTATTCTGCAGGATTCAGAACAGACAATTGGAGTTGGAAGAAAGAAGATGAATAAACAAATTAGCCAGAAAGTTCAATATTTTTTCCATTTCTTTGTTAATTTTTTGGTCTTAGTTTCATTCTATCCATCCATTGTTAAATACTTGAGATGTATAAGTTGATGGAGAGCTAGACATCCAAGGAGTTTGCAGCTTAGCTCATTTAATGAGAACTAGAGTTTGATTTAATGAGAACTTGTTTAAGTGTGGTGATTGAGCTCAGTGATATTGGGGGATACTGGGGGTGTGTGTTAATCAGAGCCCTTTTCAGTGCAAATGACTGAAACACAACATACATTTGCAAAAGTCATAGAATTTATGTAGCTGGGAACTCCAGCACTGAATACAGAGGTTTAGGTGATGATTTTACCCTTCCTCCCAGTCCACTGACAAATCTGCTCATCACCCATGGCTTTTCCGTAGCCACACCCCCAATTCTCTGGTATCTCCAATTGAACCGGAAGGAGTGAATTATTTTGGCCTTCAGAGGCCATTTGCTTACCAGTCAGTGTTATTTGCTCTTACCTCCAGGGCTGAGTCAGTGTTCATGAATGCCTTTTGTGTGGTACTTTGGACAGTAATATAAGCCAGGCCTGTCAATGCCAAGGGTACTGAAACTCAGCAGACTGGAATATGCAGTTTACAATGATCAGTGCCATTTATCTTCTTTTAAAGCTGAAAATGGAAATGTCCAGGATTAAATCCAGTATGAAGGATTGTGCATGGGTTGGCTAATGCGAACATTTTAACCATGACTTGGAGAGCCCAGGTTTGAGATAATTTTGTTATATATTTATATTATAATACATATTTATATTTATATATATTATATAGTTTATATAATATATATAATTTATATAATGTATATATTCATATATTATATAAAATTTTTTGAAAATGTCAAATTAGCAAATAAGCTCTTCACACTCTGACCCCAGAACACTTTTCTTTAGGATATAATTCATTACAAATTGGCCCAGTTGGTCTCCAGACCATGCATACCATAAATATATTTGTTTTCCTGTGTTTATCATGTTTCTGACACAAAATAGTAGGGTAATCTTCTCTGAGGTTATTTCTTACCCAGCTCTAAGTCACTGCTTATTTGTAAAGCCTTTTGAACCTAAATTTATTTATTTATTTGACAGAGAGAGAGAGAGGTCACATGTAAGCAGAGCAGCAGGCAGAGAAAGAGGGGATGCAGGCTCCCCGCTGAGCAGAGAGCCCGATGACATCATGACCTGAGCCGAAGGCAGAGGCTTAACCCACTGAGCCACCCAGAGGCCCCTTGTGAAGACTTTTGCTTTACCCACAGCTATAGCCTTTTCTTCTGATCTCCAGGACACAGACTGAGCTATTCTGGCCACAGTAATTTATTGTGGAGTGTGCTTTTCTTTCCTTATTCTTTCATTGTTATTTTTAAAATCTCAAGTTGATAGTAAGCTCCTGGAAGGTAGGATTCAGCTTTACAGTGCCTTTTTTGAAATTGAAGTATGGTTAACATACAAGGCGAAGTTGCAGAGGTATTCCACAGTAATTCAACCATTGTATGTTACTCAGTGCTCCTCCTGATAAGTGTAGTTAACTGTCACCATACAAAGTTACTAGGATGTTGTGGATTGGATTCCCTATGCTGTCGTTGATTGGAATCCCTATGGGTTTTCCTCCCTGTGACTTAGTTTATAACTGGAAGTTTGAATCTCTTGATCCCCTTGATGTTTCCCCCCATCCTACCAACTTTGTCCCCTCTGGAAACTACCAGTTTGTCCCCCAGCCCCTGGCGGCAACTGATGTGCTTAGTGTCTGTGAATGTGCCTGTTCTAGATATTTTCTAGATATTTCATAGAACTGGAGTCAGTGTGTGGCTTTCTGTGTTCGGCTTCTTTCACTCAATATCGTGGTTTTAAGGTTCATCCATGTTGAGGCATGGGTCCATACTTCATGCATTTCTGTGACTGATTAATAATTTATTGTATGGGGATGCCACATTTTGTTTATCCATTGATCGGATGGTGGATATTTAGGTAGTTTTCACATTGAGTTATTGTGAATAACGCTGCTATGAATATTCCTGTATATATAGTTTTTGAATATGTTTTCAGTATTTTGGATGTACACCTAAGGGTGGAATTGATGAGTAATTGATGAGTAATTCTACGTTTAATTTTTTGAGGAACTGCCAAACTATTTTCCGTAGCAGCTGCACCATTTTACATTCCTACCATCAGTGTGTAAGGATTCTAATTTCCCCATGACATACACACACACACATATGTACATACATATATACTCATACGTACATATATGCACACACACATATACACTCACATATATGTAGTATATTAACATTATAACCATTCTAGTGGATATGAGGTAGTATTTCATTATGGTTTTGATTTGTATTTCCCTAATGACCAGTGGTGCTGATCATCTTTTCATGTGAGCAATAGATTTTTGCAATCTGTGAATAGATGAGGAAGATTGAATCCCAAGCCAGGAGCAAGAGAAGCTGAAAATCAATTTCATTTACACTACATAAATTCTCCCCAAACCAAGTTGGTAGCACAAGTCCCTGTAACTTTTAAGACTCCAGATGTCCTCTCTCACTCCATGTAGCATTATGACTACTTTCCCTCACTCTGGAAAAATGCTGGAGATTGTTTTTGTGGAGAGACTAAACCCCAGGCACTTGTGAGGGTAGGAATTGACTACAGACAACAGGAAATTGAATGTATTAATTGTACATATACGTACTGGATTTCAAGACACACCTGGCTCTCCCCACCCCCGAGTGCTCACTACTTACTTGGCTCTTAAGTCTAGTCTTTACCCAGAAGCAAGGGGTGGGGAGACACTGACTTTCAGAGAGAGCCAAACCAACTTCCTCGGCAAATTCCTCAGTAAATGGCCAGATCACTGTATAATGATCTCCAGAGAAGTCCTTATTTTCAGAGTCCAGTGAGATTTTAGCTCTCCATTCTTAAATAAGGGCAGAAATTTAAGGATTTCCTGGTAGTTGTGAGAAGCCTCTAACATCAAAGGTAGAGATTAGAACAAACGAGAAAGAAACTTGGAGCAATCAGAGACTATGCTGAGAAAAGAAAGCATTAGAAGTAAAATTCTGCTGTTAGTATCCTTAGGTAAAAGGAGACAATGTAGTCCTGAAATAAAAGTAGGATATCCTAAAAAAAAAAATGTATAGAGTAGGAAAACACTCTTGGAAACTAAGAGCATGGAGCAGAAATGAAAGTCTATAGGAGGTAATTTTCTTAGAAAGTAGAGTAAGAAAAGGCAAAGAGATGAAAATAAGGGAAACAATATGAAAAAGCTCAAGAGGTCCAATGTTCACATAATTGGGGCTATAGAAAAAAAGAATTCCAAGAAAAATTTCCAGAACTGAAGAACATAAGATTCCAGGTTGGTGGGTTCCACCAAGGGCCCACCATGAAAATAGTCTCAAACCACTATACATACATTTGAGATTTCAAAATAGGTCGCACATAAAGAATCAGGACACAGAAGGCTCTCAGAGTTCCAAACAGCAACACTGGGAGCTGGGAGGTAATGGAGCAATGTCTTCAAAATTCCAAAAGGAAATGATATTTAACCAGGAAGTCTATCAGCCACAAGATTGAGGGTAGGATGAAGACAAGATGAAGGGTAGATGAATCAGGTATGGAAGTTCTCAAAACTTTTAGCATCTTGGGAAACAGCTGGAGAAGGTGTTCAAAAGCATACACAAAAAAGAGAGAGAGGGGAAGGGCATTTCTAGGGTGATAGAACAGATTTCCAGATGGCAGCTGTACACCAGATCTGGAGGGCCATTAGCCTGGAATGGTCAGGAGAGAAAACTGCAGGAGAGACCTTCCCAGGATGACAAGTGTACACCAATACCTGATGCATCTGGACATTTTGAGAGGAGGCTTTAAAAATTGGCAAGAACTTGATATTGAACTATTGGTAGACGACTGTTAACTCCTAGGAAAACAAAAAAATTTGCAGGAAAGAAAAATATGGTTAGATTTTACACAGCTACAGCATAAAGAATATAATTATGAACAATGTCTAACTCAAATTATAATATGACCACACTGGGAAAATGAAGAACAGATAGAAAGGGTCTGCATTTGTGGCATAGGAAGAGTGAGCCAGAGTAGGAAATTGACAATAATGCCAAAACCCCCCAAATCAAGAAATAACAAGATTTGTTTGTAAATTAGAAACATGGAGGAAAATACCATGGTATCAGCCCAAAGAGATGGTAGAGTGAGAGAGAAAGGAAAAGAAAGGGAGACTACATAGTTTAACAAACCGTGGAGATCTTTTAGATTCTTGAAATTGTGTGTAGAACTCTGAAAAAAACAAAACTTAAAAAACAAAACCTTCAAGGAAACATGCCAGTGTGATTATGGGTTTTTACTTCTGCCTCTTTATGCACTTGGTATTTCCCCAATTCTCTAGGATGACTATATATTCTTCTTATACAGCTTGAAAAAAATGATGAGAATGATGGATGGGAATTCTTGGTGAATCTCCATGGAGATCATGGAATAGACGGTGCTGTGATTGTGACTCTCTCGAGGTGGAGAGTTGTTAAATGCATCGCAAAATTACAGGAATTCAAAGATAGAAATGTACAGAGCACCTCGAGTCAGTTGACAAGTGACAGGAGGCCTGTGAGTTCTTCCAAGAAAGAAGGAACCTGTGTTGTGCCCCCTTCTCTCTGCTGACCTCAGTGTGGACTCACCCCTGACGTTTCCTGGCTGTGATAGGTGTGCCTCCATTCTGCACTGCGGTTGCTGTGCCAAGCTGTGTGTATTTCTATCCTTCAGAATCTGGCCTCATAAATCAGCTTCCCTCATTCCTTTACTGTGGGAACAGCTTTTCTCTGCATTCCCTTCCATTAGATCCTTGGCTTCAGGTAATGGGTCACTGAGACTTGAAAACAACAGGCAGCCACTTGGAACAAAGACCAAATATTCCTCTCTTCCATATTCCCAAGTGGTTTTTTTAGAATCAGAACCCAAAGACAGGCTTTGGGGATGGATCCTTCCAAGAGTCTCAAACCACGGACTTTGGTGCTCAGACCCCTTGTATTGAATTTGGTTGTCTCAGCTTCATCACTATGGGTTTTTGGTAATAAAGAGCTCACTATTGGCGGCCTCAGTGAGAGTGTCTGCAACTCGTTGAATGGCAATTTGTACTAGGCTGTGTTACGTATATGATCATTAATTCTCACAATCGTCCCATAAATGAAATATTCTCTATTTCACATTTGAGAAGATTGAGGCTTAGTAAGATCCCTTCTTGCGTTTGGTCACATCTGTTGAGTGCTTGCGTATGCCAGGCACTGTGCTGGTTCCTGGGACTACAGTGAAGGATAGCCACGAGTCCTGTCCTCATGGAGCTCATCCCCAGGGTGAAGAGACAGATCAGCATATAACAGTGGTCTAAATGTTGTGGTGGGATGGTCCAGGGGCCTGTGCATGCATCAAGGGGGGAACTTAACGTTGGGGATCAGGTAGAATTAGCTGGACTGTGGAGTTTGTCCTGAAGCTCAAGGAGTTATTACCACCGCCCCCCCCAAAGGGGAAAATTCAGTTGGGCAGGGGAAATGATGTGAGCAGGACCCCTGGAGGAGAATAGGGAACTGAAGTTTCTCTTCTGTAGTTTGCAATGAACATGGCCTTAGGAAGGGTCCAGCAAATGGTGTGTGTGCAAATACACATGAGGTTCCTAACAGCCAGACCTGTCCTGACTTTCAGATTCCCCTCCTCCTTTGCTCTGCACTGGAAGCTGAGAGACTGGCCCAAGAACACAGGCTGGTGACTGGTTTTATCCTAAGTCTTGTTAGAAACACTGCAGGGATTAAAGAAGAAATGGTGTTAGAACTGGGTTCTTTCCAGCTCTAAAGCCAGCATTCTTCACTGGCTTGTTACATACCCTGCCTTGTTCTCTCCCAGATAGTTTAAGTAGCTAGCATGTGCCCAACTTTTTTATTTATTTATTTTTTTTGATGCTTGTTATCTATTTTCTTTTACTCTTTTGACCCCCTTGACTCATTTCTCCCACCCTCACATCTGGCAACTATCAATCTGTTCTCTGTAATATGCTTGGTGTGGTTTTTTCCCCTTTGATTCCACATGTAAGAGAGAGCGTATGGTGTTTGTCTTTTTCTGACTTATTTCACTTACCATAATGCCCTTGAGGTCCTTCCATGTTGTAACAAATGACAGGATTTCATTCTTTTTTTTCATATTGAATAGTAATCCAGTGTGTTTATGCACACACAATTTCATTTTAAAAATTTATATAAATTCAATTAACATATAGTGTGTTATTAGTTTCAGAGGTAGAGTTCAGTGACTCACTAGTCTAATAGAGCACCCAGGGCTCATTATATCACATGCTCTTCTTAATGTCCATCCTCCATCCACCCCATCCCTCCAACTTTCTCCCCTCCAGCAACCCTCTGTTTGGTGAGATTAAGAGTCCCTTATGGTTTGTCTCCCTCTCTGGTTTCATTTTGTTTCATTTTTCCCTCCCTTCCCCTATGATCCTCTGTCTTGTTTCTCAAATTTCTCATATCAGTGAGTTCATATGATAATTGTCTTTCTCTGATTGACTTATTTCGCTTTCTGCTCTAATTTTATTTTTCTCCTGCTACTAACTTTTGACTTTATCTAGTTCCTAGAACTGTAGAGTTACATTTTTAAAGACTTTTCTTGTTTTTTAAAGTAGGCATTTATTGCTGTACCTTCTTAGAACTGCTTCTGATGCATCCCAAATATGATGGACCATTCTGTTTCATTTTTGTTTCCAAATATATTTTGATTTCCTCCTTGACCAGTTTTTCAGTAGCATGTTGTTTGGCCTCCATAATTGTGCTTTTTCTTTCTTTCCAGTTTTTTTTTTCTTGTAATTGATCACTAGTTTCAAACCATTGTGGCAGGAAAAGATGCTTGATATGATTACATTGAGACTTGTTTTGTGGCTTAATATGTGCTCTAACCTGAAGAATGCTCTATGTGTACTTGAAAAGAATGTTTGTTCTGTTGTTTTTGAGAGGAATATTGTGTATATAAGTTTTTTTTTACTTTTTTATTTTTAAAAAAAATTTTAAAATATTTTATGTATTTATTTGACAGAAAGAGACACAGAGAGAGGGGAAACACAAGCAGGGGGAGCGGGAGAGGGAGAAGCAGGCTCCCCGGTGAGCAGGGAGACCGATGTTGGCCTTGATCCCAGGACCCTGGGATCATGACCTGAGCCAAAGGCAGCTGCTTAATGACTAAGCCACCCAGGCACCCTGTGTATATAAGTCTTAAGTCCATCTGGTCTGGTGTGTTGTTCAAAGACCGTGTTTCCTTATTGATTTAGAACTCTTGGAATTATGTATGGTGTATCCTGTCATTTCGGTGTATTATGTTTGTATTTTTGTCGGTATCAAGCTGTTTTTTGATTTCTCTTTCCATTTCTTATTGGTTGTTCATTAGCATGTTGTTTCCAAATGTAATTCATATGTATTCTCCACCTATGTGTAAATTCTCCACTCTCTTTTGTATAATTTCTAGTTTAATACATTGTGGTTAGAAATGTTGCTTGATCTGAATTTAGTCCTCTTAAATTTATTAAGACTTGGTTTGTGGCCTGACATATGATCTATCCTTGAAAATGTTCTGTGTGCACTTTAGAAGAATGTATATCTGGTCTAACATGTCATTTAAGGCTGAAGTTTCCTTATTGATTTTCTGTCTGGATGACCTATCCATTGATGTAAGTGGTGTATGAAAGTCCCCTACTATTATTGGATTGCTGTTGATTTCTTCCTTTAGGTCTGTTAATATTTGCTTATATATTTAGGAGCTCCTATGTTGGCTGCATAAATATTTATAAATGTTGTGTCCTTTCGTTGCCTTGACCCCTTTATTACTATGTAGTGTTATTATAGTCTTTGCTTTAAATTCTGTGTTGTCTGGTAGAAGTATATAGAGCTGCTCCTGCACTTTTCTTTCTTTCTTTTTTTTTTTTTTGGTTGCACTTGCATGGAATACTTTTCTCTGTTCCATCATTTTCATTCTGTATGTGCTTACCTCTAAAGTGAGTTTCCTGTAGGCAGCATGAGGATGGGTCTTTTTTTTTTTTTTTTTTAAAGTCCATTGAACTATTCAATGCCTTTCAATTGGAGCATTTAGTCCATTTACATTTTAAGTAATTACTGATAAGTATGTGCTTATTGCTATTTTGTTAATTGTTTCTTTGGCTGTTTTGTAGTTCTCTGTTGCTTCTCTTGCTCTATTTTGTGGTTTGCTGACTTTCTTTAGTAGTATGCTCATATTCCTTTCTTTTTAACTTTTATGTATTTACTATACATTTTTGCTGTGTGGCCACTATGAGGCTTACATATAACAACTTAAATTTATAACTGTCTATTTGAAGTTGGTAACAAGTTAAGTTTGATGCCATTCTAAAGCTCTACATTTTTACTCCCACTGGCCATCTTTCATGTTTTTAGTGTTATATTTTACATCTTTATATCTTGTGTAATCTTTAATCATTGTAATCTTAGTTATTTTTACTGCTTTGGGTTTTCAACCTTCATATTAACTTTATAAGTTACCTTAATTATATATTTCCTTTCTGGTGAGATTTATTCTTTCACATGTTATCTAGTCCCTAATTAGTGACTTTTTTTTTTTTTTTTTTTTTTTTAAAAGACCAGTATAGTGGTGATGAACTCTTACAGCTTTTGCTTGTCTGGGAAACTCTCGAATTCTGAATGATAATTTTGCTGGGTAGAGAATTTTTGGTTGGAAGTTTTTCGTCTTTCAATACTTTGAATATATCATGCAACTCTCACTGGCCTGCAAAGTTTCTGCTGAAAAATCTGCTGATAATCTTAAGGGAAGGGTGTTCCCTTGTATGTAACAATTTGTTGTCCTCTTGTGGCTCTTAATAATCTTGTCTTCAACTTTTGACATTTTAATTATAATGTATCTTGGTTTGGGTCTCTTTATCTTATTTGGAACTCTCTGGGATTCCTGGATCTGGATGTCTATGCCCTTCTCCAGGTTAGGAGAGTTTTCAGGCATTATCTTTTCAAAAAAAGTTTTGTGTCTCTTTCTCTCTTTGCCTTTTGGGAACCCTATGATGTGAGCATTAGTCTGTTTGATACTGTTCTGTAAGTCCTTCAACCTGTCTTCCCTTTTTTTCATTCTTTTTTCTTTTTGTTGCTTTGATAGTGTGTGTTCTAATGCCTTGTCTTCATGTTGACTGATCCTTTCTTCCTCTTCATCTGGTCTGCTGCTCAGTCTATCTGGTGTATTTGTCACTTCAGTTATTATATTCCTTAGCTCTGTGACCTCCCTTTGGTATTTCTGTCTCTTAGTCGAAGTTCTCACTGTATTCATTCTTCATCCTGGTTCAGTGAGTCTCCTGGAACGCTCTGGAGACTAGTAGGCACCATCTTCATGCTTGCCTTGTCCTGTACTCCAGGGCACCAGTATCTCCTAGAAGGAAACTTTTACATCCATCTGGAGCTTGGGTTTTTACATCTCCTGCTTTGGTTTTTGTGGCTGCCACCCAGGGGACACTCCTGGATTGCCTGGCTCTGGTGGCCAGGGGGCTTCCAGTCCTGAGTTGCTCAAAGCTGGAGCAGTTGGAGAGACAGTTTTTGGCAGGTTGCCATAGCCAGGGTGTTGCATAGACAGGAGACTCTGAGATATCCCCTCACCCTAGTCTTTCTGTGAAGGAGGCCTCTTTGTTTGTCCTGGACTTTCAGCCTGAGCGGCAGGTTCTGGTTTAGCACACATTTAGTGTCCTATGGAGCTGGGCTCAAGGAACATAGGCTGTGGATACCATCTGGTGCTCTCCCTCTGCTTTGCTCCAGCTTACCAGTATCTCCCAGAAAACAGCTTATACTTTTGTCTGTAACCTTGATCTTTGTGACTCCTGCCCCGGGGACACAACCAGATTGCCTGGCTCTGGTGCCCAGTGGGGCTTAGGCTTTGAGGTCCCACAGAACTACACATATTTTTACATTTTTAAAAGCTGCTGCTCAGGAGTCTGGCTTCCAAGCAGCCTTAGTCTAGGTACTGAACTCCTCCCCAAAGGGACAGTGACAGGTCTTGGCACACCCTCAACTACTGGTATCTCTTAAGAATATAATAGGCTTCTTGGACAAGCAGATATGTTAGAAAGATAACAAAAAGCTGAAACAGGGTGGAACAACAAATTTCATTTCCCACATGAGGCCAGTTCTTCAAGATAGAGAGGTGTTTGTTTCGTCTGCTACATGGAAATCAACACAGAGAGTCAGATAGAAAAAAGAAATGGAAGATTATGTTCCAAATGAAAGAGCAAGATATACCTCAGAAATAAACCCTAATGAAATGGAGACAAGTACTTTACCTGATAGTTTGAAGTAATAGGCATGTACCCAACTTTAATGTTGACATGAGAGAAATGGGACATGCATTCCCTGCCTTCAAGGAACTTATAGTCCAGCTTGGTCGATAGGAATTGACCTTACGAGAGGATTTGCCAAACACAAGCCAGTGTTCAAAAATTAAAAAAAAAAATTATTTATTTGAGAGAGAGACAGTAAGAGAGAGCATGAGCAAGAAGGTCAGAGGGAGAAGCAGATTCCTGTGGAGCTGGGAGCCCGATGTGGAACTCGATTCCGGGACTTCAGGATCATGACCTGAGCCGAAGGCAGTCGCCCAACCAACTGAGCCACCCAGGTGCTCCCCACCCCCCAATTTTTTTTTTTTAAATAAGATTTTATTTATTTAACAGAGACAGCAAGAGCAGGAGCATGAGCAAGGGGAGTGAGAGAGGAAAAGCAGGCTTCCCTTTGAGCAGGGAACTGGTTGTGGGGCCTGATTCCAGGACCCTGGGATCATGACCTGAGCCAAAGTCGGATGCTTAACGACTAAGCCATTTAGGCTCCCCTAAAAATTTTTTTTAAAGGAAGTCTTGTCCCTTTTCATGACCTTTTATTTGCCCCATTACTGTCTTCATTATCTTTAACATCTTCTGTTTGACCTCCTACTAGAAGTTTGACTTTTGAGTAGACCCAAAGACCCTGAAGAAAGAGGACAAGGGCAGTCCTACTTGTCTGATTCCATAATGGGTCCAGGGCCTCAGTTTCAATTTTTTTTTCTGTGCCAAATCCCTGGAATTTTTGCCCTGGGCTTGCTGTCTTTGAGCTTTTGGGGCTCTGAGTCCTCAGATAAAATTTTTGAGCTTTGGTGTTGACATATTGAGTGCAGAGGGAGAAGTTTGGAGAGCATACTCTTTCTGCTGTGAGAAGAGGCTGGTGTGCCAGAGTCAGGTTCTGTAGGTGGCAATTCAAGAAATGTCCTCACATGCATATAGTAGGGAGGGGACTGGTTGTGGCATTAATGAATCAGTCTGTTCATTTATTAGAAAAAATTCTTATTGAGGGTCTCCTTTAGCAGTTCTCAGGATGTTTCATAACCTATACTAATCATATTCACTTTATAAGAAATGCAGATTCCCAAACTCTACCCCAACCCTGTGGCTCAGGATCCCTAAATATAGAGTCAAAATCTGCCTTTTTTAATGATCTCTGTTCTTGAACCTGAGGTAAACTTAAGTTTGGGATCTGCTGGTTTGTTTTGTAGGATGCCCAGTTCTAAGCAATGCAGGGCTTAAAGAACTGATTTTTGTCCTTGTCTTTAAGAGACTGACTGTCTGATGAGAGAGACAAACCTCAGATAGCTGACATTAATACAAGACAGAACACAGGCTATGTTTGTCAAGGGTGACTTATCGATCAGAAGGAGAATCTGTTTTATAACAAGTAGAAAAGAATGCACTTGGTTCGTAAATTTCAAAAACATATTCCACTCTGAGATTTTCTGGAAGGAGAAGCCACCTACAGAACTGTAGAATATTCTGTATCCTTTCAACAGTGCATGGAGTGGGGTAACAACATAGTGCAGGTTTAAGTACATTAAAATTAGGTTTAGGAAAGGCCGAGATGTCCATGTACCACTCTTCATTGACTCTTCAAATGAGCTTCTTGTTGTATAACATATTTTAATGAGAAACCCACACATTGATAGACCATGGTTGAGACTGATAGACCATGGGTTGCTCCACCTCTGATTACTATCTGAATCTACCCAACGAAAGGCCAACAACAAGATCTGGAAAGGTTTTGTGCAACAGACAAAATATTGGTATCGTGGGTGGAAGATTTTGAGTTATTTATAAATGAGTTCCATTGGGTCTGAGTAAGAGAGACTTCTGGGGGCACTCACACTTACCGTTTGTCCCAGTGACTCGGTTCCAGGTAGTGTAAATAATGAACTATGACATTGTATTTATCTATTTTCTTGGCTGTTCTATATAACGACATCACTTTCAGGAAAATCTGGGGGTGGGAAATTGGAAAAGCTTATTCTGTGGTATCTTGGGTAAGTAAGATCAGGATCAGGGCAGTTTGAGTGGTCTGTGACTGAGCAAGCTCTCCCTGCCCCGTGCCAGCCCTAGGAGAACTGGGTCCAGTTATCCTGAGTGGAGAAGAGAGGCAACAATTAATTGCAACTGGAAGAGTTAGCTTCTTGGAGGAGGTGATGTTTGTAGTGGACTGAAAAGATTATCATGGAATAAGGGGGCATATATTTTATCATATAACATACATGCAATATGTGCATCACAGTATTAGGGCTCCTTAAACTGAAGGTGACAGGAAACTCAGATTGGCTTCAATAACAAAGGGCATTTATAGTTAGGCCAGGTGTCTGGGAAGGTTTTAGCGCAGGTTGACGTGCCATTTGGCTGCTGTCCTCAAGTACCCATTTACTGTGTTGGACATTGCTACCATCACCAGGCTGGGGATCTCTTCAGCACCTGCACCACGTGTGGCTTAATGTAGGTCATTCACAGAGAACATGGTCTGTGATGGTGAACACTTGAAGTGATTCTGGTGCTGAGTTGTGAGGTGCTTGTATTACAAGCCTGTGACTCCTTTGTACATCTACTCAGCACAAAGTGTGGTATAAGACAGGTGCACATGACATTGGATGAGACTGGCTCTTTTGTAGAGTAGTTAAGATTGAAGTTAACAAAAAGAATGTAAAAAGTTGTATTACCAAACTGGGTGGCACTTAAAAGTGTTTCCCGCTACTCGGACTCTGGAAATTTCTGTTTGCTTTCTCTGCAATGTTGTGGGTGTGTTTTTGGCAGGGGGTGCTCTGGGTTCATGAGTCCACTTGGGGAGTAAGAATGGAAGATGACGGTAGTTTCTAATCTTTAGCTTTTAAGTCAGTGACTGCTTTCCAAAATGTATGTTAGTTCTTGGCGGGCGAGCAGATTTTGAGTATTGTGTTGGGCCATGTACATAGACCCGGAATAGCATCTGAATTACGATGTCTCTTTTTCCTCAACCCACGATTGCTGATGGACAGAAAATGCCCATAAAACCTTGACTCAAACCACAGAATGGCTGAATAATTTAAGCTTGACTTTTTGAAGAATTTTAAATCCCAAAATAGGACTCTTAAGGAAATGGAAATGATGTTTTCTTTTTTTCCCTCCCCTTTTAAGCTTAATTAGGTTTACACTTTAGGTAATGGAGGTCAGATTTAGGGAAAGTTTTGTTGGTAAGAGCTTAAACTATGTACCAGGATTTCTCTTTTATCCACAACCTTCATTAAAAACCAAACCTAAAATAAATACATTTATTTGCATATCTTTGTCTACCATGAAGGGGCTTGGATAGACCTAAAGGAGAAAAATATTTAGTGAACATGTTTCAGAATCTTTTACTATTTTTGATAAAAGGCTATCGTTTTTGTCTTCCAAATGGGGAATTCATTGTTGTTAATTTGTTGTTGTTTTCTTCGGCCTGTTATTCTTCAGTGCCTTTTCCTTGGCAGGAAGCTACCATGATGGGAAACCTTCTCACGAAGATTTCACTTGAGCTTTTCTTGTACCATTGACACCCACCAACCTCAAAGAAGTAATAAGACTTCTTTGTTGTCTGTCTAGAATTCCAGTTTACATCTGTCTTTCCTTTAGTTTCTTTTATTCTTTTTTCATGAAGCCATAATGTAGAGATTTCTTATTCAAGTCAGGGATCCATCTGTGAAAGGCAAAGACTCAAATTTAAGGACTTTCTTTCTCTTTAATTTTCCCCTCTCAATCTCTCTTGTGCTCCAAGTGCATTTTGGGAAGCAGATGAGCTAACTAAGGCCTTGCCTAGGCCAAAGAATCCCAAGGTGATTTTGTAGGAACCTGAAATGATTGTTGAAGAGAACTTGGTCATTCAATGGTTTTCAAAATGAAACCCTAGGAAAAATTAGTTGTGATAAAAAAAAAAAAAAGGCCCAGTGAGCATTTTGGATGAAGTTGGGTTCTTTGTCACCATTGGAACTAACCTCCCTTAGGTTCCTGGTGTCCCTGCCGCTGGAGAGACAAACACGGGTCATACTTGTAGGAGGCGGAAGTGTGGTAGAGTGGACAGTGCCTAGATTAGGAGGCAGAGATTAAGGCTGTTTGGATTTATTTCTCTTACTAACTTGACTTGATGACTTTGAGCAAGACTCTGAATTACTCTGTGCGTCATGTAAAATGAGAGGTTGGGTTGGATGATGATTGGGATTGTGTGATGCCAGGAAAAGCCACCTCCTTGCTGTCTGACTTGTTGTCTTGTCACTGGCTCAGCCGTGCTGGATTCATGACCCCCTCCCTCACCTGGCTTTGCTCTTGTCAGCCTCACTCTCTGGTGATGACGGAGCTCATGGAGATGCCTGCCTCTCTTCTTCTCCATTGCCTTCTGTTAGTCTACCCAAATCTAAGCTCTTCTTACAGGACCAGCTGAAATTACTTCAGGGCTTTGCTAGCTACTCCAGTGCTTAATGTGCTATTCCTTCTCAGAATTTTTATTGTACTTGTCCATCCCATACTTCTTTAACGTAACTATATGTTGGTCCGCTTGCCATTCTTATTGTGGTATTTTTTGATCTGGAAGGGACAGTGGTCAAGCCTTGCTTGACATTTAACTATAGGAACCTTAGGGGAAAAAAGTCCTCATTATGTCATGCACAGCCCCCAGAGTAAGCTGGACAAATGATAGGTGTCCCACTGATGGTCGAGGATGGAAGCCTAGAATTCCTAGGGAGCATGAAAGCTCTGATGTCCCAACTGCTCACTGAAATCAGGCTCATGTTGGGAGCAAAAGCAAAGAAAGACGTTTAAAGCGCAAACTACCCAAGGAGGCTCTTTTTCACCATTGATCTAGGTAAGCTTGATAAACTTTCTCTTTCCTCTGTGTCACTTATTTTTCGGGAGGGATTCCTCCCCCCCCCGCCCCGCATTTAGCTCGCAGCCTTTCAGTCCAGTTTTTCTAACATGTAACCTGAAGTGTCCTATCCATCACCTGGAGACATTCTACTTGCTGTGGCTGATGCTTTTGACCCAGCCTCTGGGAGTCACCCAGAGGGTGGCAGCGTGGCCAGGAGCCTGGGTTTGGTCCAGGTACGTCAGGGTGTGACTTCTGCTCTCTTGAAGGTTCTGTGAGTCTCTAAGCCTTAATTTTCTCCCCCATGAAACAGTGACAGGCCTACATCCCAGGCTGTCAGGATTCAATGAGACCGTGCCTGTACAGCTCTTCGCATGATGCCTCCCATAATCTGTCCTCATTATTCTTATTATCAAAGCTTGTATTGACTACCAAATATAAGAAAACCTGAGCCAGGCCCTTAAGGAGAGAAATTCAGATCAGGCCAAGTGTGTTTGGGATTTGCAGACATGATGAAAGGCATTGAAGAAAACTAGCATTGCTCAAGGGGCATTTGCATTCATCACCGGTGGGGAGTGTGTCTTGAGATCAGCGAGTCTAGAATCCTCAGCCTGGCATGCAGGGTTCTTCTCTCAATTTTTCCTCCCCTGGATTAGGGGGAGCCCCATGCTTCCCATGCCCTCCAGTCCTGCCTCTGTGCTGTTTGGTGCTCACCTGGTTTGCAGCCTCTGTAGAATGCCCTTTTCCAACCTCCCTAAAGTCTCTGTCCTCAGAAGATCCTGACTGTGGTTGTGCCCTTGTTGTCCACACACAGCTCACGGGAGGCTTACTGAGCCACACTCTCCTCTCCATCCTCTTACCCAGCGTCTGGTGTGCATCGCATGGGAGGTGAGGTGTACATCCGTGTTCCTGATCTTGCCACAGTGTCAGTCACAGAATCGAGGATCTGGAGAGGACTCTGCGGTCTAAGGGTGTGGTTACAAGTGAAGCCTTCAGTTTTCTTAGCCCATGAGATACTGAGCAGATAATGATGAGGCTGCAGTGTCAAAGGGAGGCCTGAACCCATGAGGGTTTCTGTGGAACAGTGCACAGAGCAGAACACCCTTTGAAGACCACCGGTCTAGCCAGGCTCTCTCATTTCGTAGAGGAGAAGCTAAGTTGCAGGGACTCGGAGACCAGTGGTTGGGCCAAGGCAGCACAGTGCTACTTGGAATAGTCCGTGGCTCCCCCTGCTCAGCCCTACACCATGCATTTCACATACCGGGTGTTCACACATGCTGGATAGTGACTACAAGGAATAATTAGGAAAGGCTGAGTGATTTTCTAATGGATCTTACATTGGCGATTCAAGAAATGTATGTGGCATTGTTGTTTCTTGTGTAATCCTCAACCCTAGACGGCTCAAGTCCTAGGGGAAGGATGAAGAATGGCAGAAAGGGTCACTGGGCGTGAAGTTCAATGTCTCTGTTGGGCACCGAGTAGTTTGTCTTGGCTTTGACCTGAAATTTCTTAGCTTTCTCTTCTAGGCCCTCGCCAGCTCGGGTCAGATGAAAGGGTCTGTATGTTTTCGACAACCAAGTATTAGAAAAAGACTGCTGGAAAGACTTTCTGTTTTGTTACCTAAGCTGGGATTTGATCTCCAGACCCTCAAGGTGAAAGGCTAATACCTTAATTTGTGTGTTTTATAAACATCCCCAGGCAATGACCTTCTTGTAGCCTCATGTGATACTCACATTCTGCAGGACTTAAAGCTAAAAATCCTGGCTTGGAATCGAGTGGTACAGGTTGGTTGCATACTCAAATTTAGTCGGCAGGGTGCCATCTCTCCATTAGTTGTTGGTGAACATTGCTTGCATACAGTTGAAAGAAAGCTTTTTGGGGGGAATTTCCTGGCAAAATGGCATTTTTTATTTTAAGAGAAAATGTACCTTAGGGTTAAAAAAATCTCCAATAGGACATGTGCCCAACAAAGTAAGGTGTTTCGCCTTGTAGCTTTTCCCTTCCTAAAAGCATTCCTTTAGGGGTCATCTTTATTTTTGCGGTGTCAAATTATTTTTCAACAGTGTGGAAGCCGGAGACAGGCGCTTCTCAGCTGTGTGTTGGAGTCACACTGGAAGTTTTTTCTTTTATGTAAATAGAGATTGATGGAACATTTTACACAGAGTACGGGCTTTTGACAAAAAGTATTGATGGTTGCTTTCAGTAAGTGTTACTTGAGATGACAGAACATTGCATTTTAAGATGAATTACACGAGAAACTCCCTCTTTGGGAATGTCATACATTTTATTTCATCTGTTGTTTTATGAGAGAATGACTGAAGTCATGAATACCTTAGACTCAACTGTTTCCTTTGCACATTATAAGTCCCGGTTTGGTGCACTCCTATTTTTAATATAAAGTTATGGGGAAAATATTTATACTGGCAAATAATATTGATAAAAATACTTAAATGTTCAGAAGCAGAACATAACTTCTCACATGGTTTCCCCTTGTGTCGTGGTGATTTGTGGGAAGCCTGGGAACCTGGTTAAAGTTAAATGTATATTTTTTCAGAAGGATCTCAGAGATTTCTGATAAATGGTTATTATTTTTTTCTTTTTTGGTGTGTTGGTAATTTCTCTTCTGACTGTATATGAGTTTAAAAAATGTTCCATTTCCATGTTGTTATTTCTTCCCAGTGCAAGGGCCTAGACGTCAGGGTCTGTGGTGACTGTGGTTTGGGGCCTTAATTTTCTTCATGGCATGAATTCAGAGATATTAGCTTTATGTCACCAGAGAGTTAATCGGTATTAACATATTTACTATGAAGTTATAGTACTGTTATACCAGGAGTTGGGGATACAGTCCTGATCCCCATGTCGCTTACAACCCAGTGAAGAAGAAAGAGAGGGAGACATAATATAATTTCAGGTAGTGATACATGCTATGAAGAAAATAGAGTGTAAGGAATTAGTGTCTCAGAGAAGTGGGTATGGGAGTGATTTTAGACAGCGGTGTTAGATGAAATTGCTCTGAGAAGTGACATTTTAGCAAACTGCTGAATGATCAGATGGCTTGAGCTATGCAGAGGTACCTGGCAGAGGGAGCAAAGGCCCTGGGGCCAGAACAAGCTTGGCTTGTTCCTTGCTTCCAAGCTATTCTTCGCTTGAGGAATAGCGAAAAGGCCAGTGCATTTCAGAGAAAGCAATGGTGGGGGTGCTCCAAGTGTAGGGGTAGACATGGTAGGCTTCCAGGGAGGCCAGTTACAAGTGGATTGTGGTTTTGCATGCTTGTCTGATATGTCTGATATGTAGTCGTCTTGTTCATACTATCTTCATCTACCTAGAGTCTGACCGAGGAGGCTTTCCCATTTCCACATTGCTTACTCCCATAGAAATATTTCATTTCCCCATTGGCATTCTTGTTCCACCATTCACTGGATGCCAATACAGATGAAGTTTCAGTCACTAGGGGAATTTTAAACTTTCACTCCCTCAGAATGAATCTTTCTATTAAATCTGATCTCACACTTTGAATATTACTCTTTGACAATGCTTACCCCACACTATTATAATTAGTTGTGTATGGGGTTGTCTTTCCAAGCCATAAGAAACCATTACACATGTTTGTGCTTAGCACAGTGCATGGCACTTGGTGAATACTCAGTATATTTGTTGGCTAAATAAGCAAGACCTTTCTCTACACGTTATCTGGTTACCCAATATGAGTACTAGAAACTGTACTTTGTGAATGCAAAGTCAGTACCCTCCTTGGTTTTGCAGAAGCGGGTTAAAACCAACTTAGGGAAATAAGACTTAAAAAAAAAAGAGAGAACAACAGTTTTGGAACTGCTTTGGGTGCTTATTAGAGTTTAAACAGTTGTTGGTTTAAAAATTGTTGCAGGAATGAAAACTTATGTAGGATTAAGTGGCCCAGGAGACTGCAGTGTTCTAACTTGAGGAGGATGGAATCCCCAGAGGACAGTTGGATCATTAGACTGGGTCTTTCCTGCATTTGAGTCTTCATCCCAGGGCCTTATGAGATAGTTCGTCCTCCATAAATTTGGAGCTGATTTGGAACTAGCTAGCTGTTTTTCTCCCTGCTGAATTAATGTGCTGTTCAGCTGAAGCTCAAATATGAAATATATTAAAAGCAAACTAAAAACAGGTCAATGTTTTGCCTCTAATGCTATGGGAATATTTGTTTTTAAATCATCTTTTAGTACTCCACAAATCTTCCCCACGAAGTTTTTTTTTTTTTCTTCCTTTTTTTCTTTCTTTCTTTCTTCTTCTTCTTTTTTTTTTTTTTTTTTTTTTTTTTTTAGGTCAAGACTATTTTTTCCCAGTGTAAAAGGCCATTTCTTAAGTCCTGATTTATTCAGAAATTTACATGGAGAAAATGGCCCCAGATCCCACACAAGTGAAACTTTATTTTTTAATCTGGGGCACAGTAGGGAGTCCTGAGAAATGCATTTTCCTCTAGGATTGTAGGAGGAATACATAGTGTTTGTTTAAAGCATCAGGTATTGAGAAATGTAATGGCAGGGTGAAAAGTTTGACCTCAGCTGCCAGATCCGATCTGCTAGGGGGTAATTGAGTTGCCATGTTTTTTTCCTCTTCAGTTTAAATCAAGTTTTGCTATAGCCCATTTAAGTGTCAAATTGGTAGCAAAACTTGACAACTTCAGGGTGCAGACTTGCTTTTGATCAGAATTTACATGCAAATCATTTTTGCCTTGAACTGTCAACTCCTGTTTCTGATACTCTTGAGGGGGACATGTCTCTCCTCACCGCCTTTCCCCCCAAGCCAAAAGGGATGTTGGCTAATGTTATTAATCAGTGTGTGGAAGAAAAATTATCTTGATAAATATGGTGGTTAAACTATATTTTCCCTTTTGTGTGTCAGCTGTTGCAGCTGGGCATTTAATCTCCTTTTACCTAGAAGGAAATCAAACAATTATCGAGCGCTTGATGTCAAAAAGAAACTAGTGAATGAGGGGTGGAGGGTCACCAGTGTATTGGGAAATGGACTTAAGCCACCAAAACCTGACAAAGGGTGCTGACAGTCTGCATTTTCTTGGGCATTAAACAAAGTCTTTGGTAACTTTAAAGAATCTTTCCTTGCATGACTAAACTCATTGAGAGAGTTAGAGAGAAAGCTGCCTCAGAAGTCTTAAGCCTGAAACCTTTTTTTTTTTTTGGTTTTGCCCTAAACCCTTGGGACGCTTAAAAGCACGTGAGCATGTGTAGCTCCATCATTCAGTGGGACAAAGGAGTGTTTGCACTTTCACAGAGTTAATAATGACAGTAGTGAGTCTTTCTTGTTTCCAGCCATCCCGTTTTAGCATTCCCAGTCACCCACCTTCCGAAAGAATTTAATTGTGATTTACACTGTGCCTCTAAATTCTTTGAGACAGCCTCACTCTGAATAGCAAGAAGATAGGAGAACCCAGTGAAGAAGGAAAAAAAAAAAAAACCAAAAAACAAATGGAGAAAACATCCATTGCAGATTAATAGAGCTGATTATGAATATTTATAATTATCCACTATGGAGCCAAAACTTTTAGTAAAATAATGTACAAGATTTTGTTTCTAGCCAGACTGAAATTCCTTTCCATCAGTACACCCCCAGCGGGGTGAGAACATCAAACATGTCATCTTGCCAAGATGACAGCCAGCATCGCGTCAGATGGGAGACACATGCAAGCTTGACTCGTGAAGTCAAAGAAATTTCAAGATTGGATTCACTTCATGCAACGTGGCTGCATTGCAGGTTCTTTGGAAATCTCCACTACTGGCCCCTTCCCACCCCTGTTCGGTGCTGCCTGCCTGTGTGCTGTGAAATTTTAATTGAATTGTTAATGACACCAAGGAGTGACACAACACATGAGAAACTTCCAAGAATCAGTCAGGAGGAGCCCTTTTTCTTACTGTTACAAAACAGAAGACACTGGGAAATTGACAAGTCCAAGCAGCGAGGCCAGGCCAGTAATTGATAGCAGGCTGCCTAGAGCCAAGGTCCTTCCCTGGTAATTGCAAGCAGAGGCTGCCTCTGTGATCTCGCCAGTGGTGTTGGCCATGCCAGAGCGACCCGGCTTTGACGGATTGCTTTCCCGAGGTAATGACTTAGGCATGTTCCCTCTCTTGCATGAGGCCATGTGTCCCTCCCACTGGAGAAAATGAGCTGAACATTTTGCTTCTTCTTTAACAGGGCGCTGTTAAAATAACTCTATTCTATTATATAAGCCCTGTAGTGCCAGGGGCTAAATTTATATGGTTATAAACAAGAGATATTACTTTGGAATACCACAATACTGTGTTTTGCTATTTCTTTAGGATTTCAAATGGTGTTTTCAAAATAATAGATTTTACTTGAAGAAAAAAAAATGGGGTGGGGGAGAGGAAGGATCCCATTTCTGAACAATCCTCATCCTATTTTTAAATTCCTCTGTGTCCCTTTCCTAATTTGCCAGCCCAGTATTTATTTGTATTTGTGTTTGTTTTGCTGGCTGCATTTGACTCTCTATGGGGGCATCAGAAATATTATTTACTCCAGGTTTCTGAAATAAGATAGATATTTTATTTCATGTTTTTTTAAATTCTCCAAAGATTTCTTTCTTTTTTTTTTTTTTTAATTCTTTTTCCTTTCCCATTTCTGGACATTGATATATTTCAGAAATTTTATGTGGCTTTTCCTCCCTCCCTCCACCTATTCTCTTTTCGCCCCTCTTCCCCTTCCTGGAATGTAATTTTGTCTGTAAAATATGATGGTAAGCTGAAATGTCCCTGATGATCTATAGCACTTCTGGATTTTTCACTCCCGTTGGTGACAGAAACTTACTAATTCTGATATAGGGGTCCCTGAGTGTGTTTCCACACTGTAGCTCGTGCTTTCTAGTGTATTTAAAGTTTGGGTCCCTCACCCCACCTCAGTCCAAACACAGTTTCACATGAAGAACCAACTTCAAAACAAAACAAAATGCCTGGAAAAATCCTTAAAACTCAACTATACATTCACTTAAGAAATGAAAAGAAAGTATATACATGTGTTCCCATACTCACATGATGAGTTTTGATGGAGAACCCAAGAGGGAAGGAGACAGATTAAGATTGATGGGAACTTCTGGGTGAATAGTAGTAGAGAAAAATTTGGTGGTGGTATTTCCCTTACATTTAGTCTCTCGCTTCCCAACTTTATTACTAATTGGTGGTGCATATTTAGAAGTAATAATTCGTAGGAAATGGGGGTTTAGATGAGGGCAGGTTTCTAGGCTATTTCATAGAATTCACTTCTGTAAAACAACAGGTAAAATATACTTTTGTGGGCTAGCCTGAAAACCTCACCTTTATAGCATTGATTGTACTGGAAAATACCTTCAGAATCCTAACTTGGATATAGGGTATAGGATGTTAGGAAAACAGTTACTCTTTTCTTCTTCATTGTCTGAAATTTAGAAAGGGAGAAAGTGGTGCCTGGATGGCTCAGTGGGTTAAAGCCTCTGCCTTCGGCTCAGGTCATGATCCCAGGGTCCTGGGATTGAGTCCCGCATCGGGCTCTCTGCTCAGCAGGGAGCCTGCTTTTCTGTCTCTCTCTGCCTGCCTCTCTGCCTACTTGTGATCTCCATCTGTCAAATAAATAAATAAAATCTTAAAAAAAAGGGGGGGGGGAGAAAGTCCCTCTTCTGCTGCGATCCCAGCAGCAAAAGGATTGGCCCTAACCCTACTTGAGGTATGGGATCAAGAGTATAAATGCTTCCCACTGCCCTAGCTGTGGGGCATGTAGGGCGGGGCGTGTAGGCCATGCTTAGAAGGTAGGTGTTTATAACTAGGGATGTGTAGTTAATCTCATTATTGGATTACTTCTCTTGGCTTACTGTTTATATGGACATCAGTCTAATGCTTGATTCTTTTGCCTGTCTTTCCTGTGTTTTCAGTGTGTTTTGTGGGGGGCAATTCTTACCCCCCCCACCTCTGTAGACATTTGATTGTCCCATCTAGGAGGGCGAGTCCTACTGGCATCTGGTGGGTAGAGGCTAGGGATGTTCTAAACATTCCGAAACACACAGCACAACCCCCACAATAGAGAATCCTCAGGTCTAATATGTCAATATTATTTAGCACAGTGACATAGGGACATAAGCTCTCAGTAAAACTCCACGAATTGAGGCAAAAACCACAATCTGTCAATCAACAAGTGTTGCTTGTTGCTGCTCTGGGGAACCCAGAACCAAAAGGGTTTGAGAAGCATAGAGCTTCTTGGTTTTAGACACACATCTGGGTTCTGATGATGGTTATACTGCATGACTCAGGCTTGTTTAATCCTAGTTAGGAAACCTCAGTTTCCTTCTACGCTGAATGGGACAAGTGACAGGACGGCTATTATTATAAGGTAAAGCATGTGGGCTAGTGTCTAATTTAAAGTAGACTTTAGTAAGTAAATGTGTACCTATATATAAATTGGTCTCTGCCCTAAAGGTGCTGACAGTGAATCTGGAGATTATTTTACTGGATTCTTCCATTTTATAGGGGAGAAAATGGAGACACAGAAAGGGAGGTTATTTACCCAAAATGTTAGCAGGTGGCAAAGTTGGGACTAGAAGTCCTATCTCCTGATCCCAAGTCCTGTATTCTTGACACTATTAAGTTTCCTTTTGTGGCTTAGAACTGAAGTCTGGTTGGGAAGGAAGGTTGATGTCTGAAATAGAGAAACATTTAGGGAGACAATTTCCAGTCTGAGACATCTGGATTCTGGAAAGATACTGGAGTAGGTAAGGAAGATTATCATTTATAATGACCATGAAAATCATGTGGAATCTCTTAAGATCCAGAATCTTGTCTGGAATTAAAGGAAAAGAGTAGAAGTCTTATGGGGATGGTCTTAGGCTTCAGTTCTTTTAGTGCTGAGAAACATTATTTCATGGTGGAAATGGAAATCTTTGATGAAATTCCTTTTAAAACATCAGATACCCAGAGGAAGAATGAGAACATTTATTGTTAACCAGTATTAGGAACAGTGCCAAGTAATTCCGTACATGTTTTCTGGTTTCAGTGGTCTTACTGAGCTTTAGCATCATAGGTATTCTCCATTTGGAAGATGGTAAATGAGAACAATGGGGGATATAGCCACGGGACGGCGTACCATGCTGGTTTCAAAGGTCCTGCTTTTGAACAATCAGTGATAGTATCCATGAACTATTCCTCAGTTAAAAAGGTAGGTTAAGGGCACCTGGGTGGCTCAGTGGGTTAAAGCCTCTGCCTTCGGCTCAGGTCATGATCCCAGGGTCCTGGGATTGAGCCCCACATCGGACTCCCTGCTTAGCAGGGAGCCTGCTTCCCTTCCTCTCTCTCTGCCTGCCTCTTTGCCTAATTGTGATCTCTGTCAAATAAATAAATAAAAATCTTAAAAAAAAAAAAAGGTAGGTTAAGAAACTGGGTATACACTCTGGGTCTCAACCATAACTATACATCAGAGTCCTTACTGGTTATTTCTGGTGTTGAGATCAAGATTAATTTTAATTCTCCTTTTTATATGTATTTTTACTGGTTTCTTTTTTTAAATAAGTAACTAAAGGGTTTTTTGGTTGGTAGAATTGATGTGATCAGCAATTATTAATAAATTGCTTATGCCTGGGAACTATAAGGGAAGCAAAGGAAGAGTAAATATGGAGTTTCTGTCCTCAGGGAACCTATATTGTAGTTCTGGAAGAAGATTTGGGCATATGGAAAGTTTATTAATAATAAAAGCTGGAGTGCCTGGTTGGCTCAGTTGGTTAAGCAACTTTTGATTTCAATCAAGCAACTCTTGATTTCAGCTCAGGTCATGATCTCAGGGTTGTAAGTTCAAGCCCCATGTTGGGCTTCATGCTGGGCATGAATTAAAAAAAATAAAAATAAAAATAAAAATAAAAGCTTTCAGTAAAACTGTCATTAACTATGGAATAGTTATGTGGCTGATTAGATTATGATAGAAAAATCTCTAAATTTTTAATAATATGTAATGGCCACTAGTGAATTACATGTATTATTTCACTGAATCTTCCCAATGGATACATGGAATACTTACTAGTAGTCCTATTTTACAGATAGAAAAACTGAGGTTGAATGAATTTGGGAAGTGGGAGAGCCAGGATTGGCTCCAAAGTTCATGTCCTTAACCACAAATTAATATTATTTTCTAGGAAACCTTGTTTAGTTGGTAAATTACGTAGTGTTTATCGCCAGTGGGTAACTGTAAGAGTGACCCAGAAAGGAACAGATCATTTCAGCTTGGTCAAGAGAAGGGAGAAGGATTAGGAGAGTCTCATCATTGCCTTGACATGATGGCAAATAGGTTCCTAACCCATCTTCCAGCAAGATTTCATTTACTTACTAGTGAACCCAGCCTGATGTCTCAGGATGATTCTGTGCAGCACTACTGAGTGTCTCCGAAACCCATGTACCACTTGTGGGGTTAATGTTAGGAGCAGATAAAACCGGAGAGACCAGGCCAAGTTTGGAGAGGCGTCATGGGAAACTGCCTGTCTTTGCTCATCTCTAAAACTTCCAGTCCCCTTTGTGAAGATTTTAGCACTGATTTGGGTAAATGTGGCCTGAGAAAGTACCTCTCCCTGACCTAATGGGATTAGTGTTCAGTTCACAGACTGCCCCAAGTCCGTGGTGCCCCCACAACGGCCCAAACCACAGTGGCCACAGTAAGTGCTGTGGAATGTGTGTGTGTTTCATCTTTATCAAGAACGTCACGTGGCATTTCCTGATTGCGCCAATAGCCTACTGCCCCATCTGAGTTTCCAGACTAAATACCAGGGCTCAAGCCACATGTGTTTATGGTATATAATAAATCTCCATTTGTCATAATGGTTTAAATTTAAAAGAAAAAGAAAGGTGAGCTATGATGTAAAAAAAAAAAAAAGTTGGCTGTTATAAATTAACTTTCTTGGAGTTTCAGGTCAAGCCCAATTTATTAAGGGGGGATAAAAAAAGAGAGAAACCTAGTCTGTGATCACAATTGTGATTTATCCACACCTTGAGTGGATCCTCCTTTGGACCTTTTCTTGAACCGCAGCTGGCTTGGTTTATGTAGGACCTGCTGGGAGCTGAGGTTATAATGAAAAACAGTTATTCTTTGAAATTACTCACAAGAAGAGGGCTCATTTTATCAAGTGCCCTCCTTAATTTGATTGTAAGGCTTTTCATATGTATTTTTCCTGCATTAATCACACTGTATCTTCGTGGCAAGTAGAAACACAGTGGTGAAAGATAGCATTTAAAAGAAAAAACATTCAGAGGACAAATGTTTCTCTAGAGGTGGCCTGTCGGGAGCCCTTAACGGGTAATTAAGAAAGTTATTTTAGGGTTTGGCAGTAACGTTGTCAACTTTTCCAGAGACTCTCCTCTTCAGAGCAGGATGGCATTGAATATTTTTGCAGACTAACCTTTAACAATAAAGAGTGTCCAGTACTGACATCCCCTGGCAACTTTGGCGAGCATCTTCATTTTCTGCAGAAAGGCAACCTCTGTTCCCTGGCTTTGCCCGAGGAGATCTGGGAGCGCCTTCCCATCGCAGACTGAACTCTCTATTTTAATACCCTGGGCTGCACCCAGGAGGTGAGGACCCAGCCTAGGCCTCGTTCCTTGCTAACTAGACTTCTTCTGCCCTGGACAGCCCATAATATCTTAACAATAGAATATCAAGGCTATCAATGCAAGGTGGTGAAGGACAATTTCTGTTCCCACCAAAAGCTCCCCAGATGGTCTTCTGCTTCCCTGAACTCCCCTGAATGCTCACTGTCACTAGGGAGGACAGCTCAGAACCAGATGCTGGTGATCACATTACGAATAGGAAAATAAATTTCCATATGCCTTCATGTTATTGAAATCTGTAATATTTCTTATCTCTTTGGTCTCTGGGCACAAAAGAGATCTAAGTATGTGCTGGAAATATGTGTACCTTGTGCGGGTTTCCTTGTGATGAAGCCTTAATGAAGTTCTGTGGGAGGTTATAGGGGGAGATAGTCCCTTACAGATTCTTGTCCAGGAAGGTCAGTCAAGGCCTGTGCTGCTCTGACCATATTAAGAGTTTATGATTAATAGCTTGCTTTATTACTGTTATTTTTTGTCTTCTGTGATGGTATTTAAGTTTAGTTTTCATTTTAAAAGTCAGATTAGTGAGGGCACCTGGGTGGCTCAGTGGGTTGAGCCTCTGCCTTTGGCTTAGGTCATGATCCCAGGGCCCTGGGATGGAGCCCCACATTGGGTTCTTTGCTCAGCAGGGAGCCTGCTTCCCCCCTCTGTCTGCCTGCCTCTCTGCCTACTTGTGATCTCTCTCTCTGTCAAATAAATAAATGAAATCTGAAAAAAAAGTCAGATTAGTGAGATATGATTTACATTAAATTCCCTTATTCCTTCTCTCAATGGATATTTAGATGATTTGTAACAAATGCATGTGGTCACGCAGTCATCATACAATCAAGATAGAATGCTTTCATCACCAGAGAAAGTTCCCTTGTGCTCCTTTCAGTTAGTCTCCGTTCTCTGCTCCCAGCTCCTGGCCTGCACGGATCTAACTTTTCTCTCCGTAGCTTTGCCTTTCCCTAGAATATCATAACAGTGGAATCCTACAGTATGTAGCCTTTTTGCCTGCCTTCTTTCCGTAAGCATGATGCTTTTGAGACTGATCCTGGGTTGTAGCATGTAACTGTAGTTTATTACTTTTTATTGCTGAATACTGTTCCATTGTGTGGATACTGTTCCATTGTGTGGTTGTACCATGATGTGCTGACATGTCCACCATGTGTTTGGCAATTGGGGTGTTTAAAGTTTTTGGCTACTGTACATAAAGCAACTATAAACATTTGCTCAGAAAAGAGTCTGTCTTGGTGAATGTTTCATGTTTTTTTTTTTTAAGATTTTATTTATTTATTTGACAGAGATCACAAGTAGGCAGAGAGGCAGGCAGAGAGAGGGGAGGGGGAGAAGCAGGCTCCCTGCTGAGCAGAGAGCCCCAGACGGGGCTGAGATCAAGACCTGAGCCAAAGGCAGAGGCTTTAACCCACTGAGCCACCCAGGCGCCCCCTACGTTTTAACTTTTAATGTGTCTGTGTGTTTATATTTATAGTGAATTTCTTTCCTATCCAATCTGATGAGTTCCCCTTTTTACTTGGCATGTTCAAGCCATTTACATTGAATATAATTTATCGATGTAGTTAGTTTTAGAACTAACATTTTGTAAGTTCTTTTGTGTCTATCACATTTGTTTTCTTTTTTTTCTTACCTTTTAGATTATTTGCTTATATTTATGATTATATATGCTTATGATTCTATTTTATCTCCAGAAAACCTTAGATGTTTTTCTCTTAAAATTTTTTTAGTGGTTTTATTAGTGGGTATAGTATATCTCTTATCACAATTAACTTTCAAATAGTACATCGTTTTGTGTACAGTTTAAGTATCTTACAATGGTGTACTTCTATTTCCTTCTTCCTATCCTTTAATGGTTGTCTTATGTTTTACTTCTATGTATGTTATAAACTCCCAGATGTTTTTTTTCTTCAGATAGCACTTACACCTTTTTTAAAAACTAGAGAAGAGATTTCTCTATTTGTTTACTTTAGTAGGAAAATTAAAATATTCTGTTAAAATTTTTCTAGTTTAATCTATTTGCAAACTAAATATATTTTGTGAAGCCAGTTATCTGTTAAGGAGATTAAAATGAAGAAAATGTTTCTCATATTACCCACATTTTTACTATTTCTGGAGTACTTTATTTCTTTATGTAGATCCAGATTTCCTTTTGGTATCTGACTCTTGCCTGAAGAACTTTAACATCTTTTTAGTATGGGTAATGAATATTGGCTATGAATTCTCTGTTTTTCTTTGTCTGAAACATTCTTATCTTACCATTGTTTTTAGAAGATATTTTCAGTGTGTACAAAATTGCTATTAGTTTTTTCTTTCAGTACTTAAATGATGTCATCCCATTATCTTCTGCCTGGCATTCTTTCTGTTGACAAGTTTGATGTCCTTCTCAGCTTTGTTTTTCTGTATATACATATATTTTTCCCTCTGACTGCCTTCAAGATTTTCTTACTTGGTTTTTAGTAGTTTTGTTAAAATGTGCCTATGTTCTTCCCTCCCCACATCCCACTTGAGGATTTCTTAGGTTCTTTGAACTGTGGTTTGATGTTTTCAGTAGTAGAGGAAAATTTTTGGTTATTTTTTTAAAAACATTTTTTCCACTCCCTTTCTGCTTTCATTTACTTCTGGAATTCCAAATTTATCTTATACAATTTGATTATCCCATAGCTCTTTTTTTTTTTAAAGATTTTATTTATTTATTTGATAGAGATCACAAGTAGGCAAAGAGGCAGGGAGAGAGAGTGAGAGGGAAGCAAGCTCCCTGCTGAGCAGAGAGCCTGACGTGGGACTCGATCCCAGGACCCTGGAATCATGACCTGAGCCAAAGGCAGCAGCTTAACCCGCTGAGCCACCCAGGCACCCTATCCCATAGCTCTTGATGCTATTTTGTTTTTCTGCTTTTTTCTTTGCTTGTTTTGGATAAGTTCTTATTTACTTGAGTTCAAGTTCATAAATCTTTTATTCCACTGTGTCTTGTCTACTAATAAGCCTATTGAAGGAATTCTTCTTTGGTATCATGTCTTTTTATTTCTAGCATTTTCATTTGACTTTTTTTTTAATAGTTTGCTTTTTTCCCCCTGCAAATTACCAATCTGTTCTTGCATGATGTTCATCTTGTAGATGAAAAAAAATTAGTTAAATTAAGCCCCTCTTAGTTCCAACATCTGTATCACCTCTTGCTCTGGTGATGTTGACTACTTCATCTTTTGACCATGCGTATTTTATTTTTTTTCTTGCTTTTTGTGTGTCATGTAATTTTTGATTAAATGCTGGACAGTGTATGTAAAAGAAGAGCAGAGACTGAGGTAAAAATATTGATACCTGGAAACAGAGACACTTGTATTGTGATGTTACTGTGGGGAGTTGAGTCCATATAGTCAGTAACTGAACTGGATGTGAATTCTTGTTGTAGGGCAGACTTCAGATTCCTCCAGTGGTAGCTTGCTGTTACCTGCGCTTAGCAGGGAACTGGAGAAACAGGGTTTTCCTCATGTTCTCCCTCTATCCATCTCTCAACTGGGCCATGTGCCTACACCAAAGAATGGATGTCTCTTTCTTTCCCGCTCCTTGAGGGCTAGCCTGCTGTTGCTTGTTATTTACTGTCAAGCTTGTGGTGGTTGGCAGGGTTGCTCTCTTCCCATGCTCCAGGCTCAGTCTTAGGCAGGTGCTGTGCTTTTAGGTCCCAGGCATGAATAGGTTCTCTCTCACATTGGTAAGGACTCCTGGGTAGAAGAGCATTTGCTATCCTATTCCAGTGGTAGCAGGTCCATGTTTTCTATATATGTAAGTTGCTGTACTTGAATGTGTTTTTCTATTCCTTCCCGCCAGGGACAGACATGTTTTGCATCTAGCTTTCCTTTAGTTGCAGTGACCTTTACTTGGGACTGTTCTTTCTCAGAGGCTTATGACTTGTGTGTTCTTTTGTTTTTTTTTGTTTTTGTTTTTTTTTAGTAAGAGAAGAGTCTGGGAAGTAAGCAAGATTTCAAGCCTGTACACAATGTAGGGGATTTTCCTATGTCTTTTTCTTGGTCTTAGTCTCTCTTGTGAGCAGCATGGAAAAAAGCTGATGAGTGACTACAGACTCTTCTTGTGTCTGGGACTCTCAGGAATTCTAAAGTCTCTGGCTAGCTCACATTTAACATTTACAAGTATGTTAAAATTCCAGCTGTTTTCTTTTTATTCACTTTTGTAGTGGCTGCCCCCTTCAACCTGTGCTCTGCCAAACATGAGATAGTTCGTGTGTCCTGTCTCCCCTTGGAGAGGGACAAGTCACACTTTGGAATTCAGTTTACTTGTTTGCCTTGTAACATCAGTTCTCTGATGGGGTAGAGAAAAGTTAGGATTTTGTAGGTTATGTGGCTTTTTCTCTTTAGTGTGGGAGTGATATTCTTTTGTGGTTTTCTATATCTTGAGAAGGCATGAATTCCTGAGAGGTTTTAAGTGACATTGGTCAGTGGTATTGTGTCTAAGAGGTCAGAGGATTCTAAAAATCCTACCACATGGGAAATAATTAAAATGACCAAAGGACATTTAGAGTGGAGAAGAGAAACTTTGTTGGAGAGAAGAATGTAGTACATGATAGCCCCTAAAACTAGGTGTAAACCTCCCATGATGAAGTAGTTGTAGATGTCTATTGATGTTGTTTGAAATGACATTAATCAATTAACTGATCAGTTCTCTTCATTTCTACTTTGTGCTAGGCACTGGAGATGCAAATACAAGTAAGATATGGCCCCTGCTTTCAGGGGCTCACAATTTGGGATTATGAATTATGGCCAGTAAAGATAATTATAATGTAGCAATCGTCAGCTGAATTTTAGAATATGTGTAGGAGGGGATTCCTACCATTATAAGAGATAGGATGGGATGATCTGATGGTCCCTTCCAGTAAATCCCAAGTGTCTGAGATGTCAGCATCCATATATACCTAATGTAGAGGAACACTTTCTGATTCTGCTGAGAGGAGTCTAGTGGCTATATAGCCTAATGCTCTGTTGTCCTGTAAGGCAGTTCTAAAGAAAACTGGAGACCAACTACAAGATCTCTACTAGGAGAGGGAGAAGCAGGCAGATACGAGAGGAGTTGACATTTGAAGGAAGGGAGAGGCAGAGGGTGGGTTTCTCATTTTCTACAGGTTTCATCTTGAAGACAGGCTTCTGTTTAATGCTGTGCGGGAAGGATAAAACTTGTTAGCATTATTTTTATGGGCTTGAATAATCAGAGATTAAAGTTCAAAGCAACCTTAGCCTCTGGAAAGAGGGGAATCCCTGAGAGGAGTGAGTCAGTTGTTCTGTACATGTATAAAATTGTATACATGAAATCTCTAAACTGTATGGATAAAGTCTGTTCTTATCTATAGTTGGACCTTGAGCCATGTGTAAGTTAGATGGACCACTAATAAGGCTAAAACAATTGAACCAAAATTGGCATTGCTGCCTGCTTCAGGGGAGACAGCGTTTTGCATTCTTCTTTGGGCGAAGTTAACTGCGCTCTTAAACGATATTCAGAGAAACTTTACACAATTCAGAATTTCTACGTATCATCTAAGACATCCAAGACAAAAATCTAAAATTACTTATTGCATTATGAAAAGTAACGGGGCCAACTCCAAGATGACCCAGGTGATGGGATAGCAAGCAAAGATGTTAAGGTAGCTGTTACAAATATGCTTAAAGACATGAAGAGAAAAATATTCACAATGTAGGAAAAGACAGGAAACCTCCTCAAAAGAGAGATAGTATTTGATTATTCTATTCTAATAGTAGCAGAATAATAATAATCTAGACCTAAAAATTATCATTTCACTGGATGAGGTTAATGGTAGAATGAAGATGTCAGAGAAAGAAAGTAAAGATCAGTAGAAATTATTCGGTCTTAAAGAGAGAGAAAAAAAGGAAAACAAAAGGCAAACAGAGACACAAGGGCCTGTGAGATGGTATCTGACACCTTGGAGTCCCAGAAGGAGAAACGAAAGAATGGGGCAAAAAAAAAAAAAAAAAAAATTAAAAAAAAATTGAAGAAATAATGGCTGAAGATATGTGATGAATGACACAAATTTGCAGATTCAGGAAGCTCAGTGATCACCAAGCAGGATTAATTTAAAGCATAGAGCACCAGGCATGTCTTAAAATACCCCCTCCCCCATCTCCCCTCCAAGAAAAAGATAAAGAAAAAAATCTTGAAAAAAATGGAGAAAAGAATGCATTGTTTACAGGAGAACAACAACCTGAATCACGTTAGTCTCTAATCTGAAACAACCAGAGGCCAGAAAATAGTAGGACATGTTTAAAGGTCTTAGGAGGGTTCGGGGTGGCAGGGGGCAGACCAAAACCTCTGTAAATTGAGAATTCTCTATTCAGCAAAATTACCCTTGATGAATGAAGGTGAAATGAAGATATTTTCACTAAGAAGAAAACTAAGATCATCACTAGCACACCAGTATGCCAAGAAACAACAAACCTGGTTTTCCGGGCTAAAGAATGGAAACTCATCCTCGAGAATATAGAAGAGCATCAGAGGTGACAAACAGGTGGTCACCAGAAAAAGTCGTTTTCCTCTGAGTTTTTTTTTACAATTTTTTTTTAAGATTTTATTTATTTATTTGACAGAAAGAGCACAAGTAGGCAGAGAGGCAGGCAGAGAGAGAGAGAGAGAGGAGGAAGCAGACTCCCCACTGAGCAGAGAGCCTGACGTGGGGCTCGATCCCAGAACCCTGGGATCATGACCTGAGGCAAACGCAGAGGCTTTAACCCACTGAGCCACCCAGGCGCCCTGCCTCTGATTTTTTAAAAAAGATTATTTATTTATTTATTTGACAGAGAGAGAGAGAGAGAGAGAGAGATCACAAGTAGGCAGAGAGGCAGGAAGAGAGAGAGGGGGAAGCAGGTTCCCTGCAGAGCAGAGAGCCCAGATGCGGGGCTCGATCCCAGGACTCCGAGATCATGACCTGAGCCAAAGGCCTAGGGTTAACCCACTGAGCTACCCCCAGATGCCCCTCCTCTGATTTTTAAAGAAATGCATATGATCCCTTAGTCCCCAAACTCTAATGGAGTATTTTAGAGTTGATAATGTATGTAGATACAGTATATGTGACAAGCGTGGCTTTAAGTCTTTGACTGGGGTAACAGAGTCCTGCGGTTGTGTGATTTCTTCATTTTACATGAAGGGCTACAATAAGAGTTGTAAGCAGATTGTGACAAATGGAGGATGTAGATTGTAATTTTAGAGCAACTTAAAAAAAATGCAAGGGATACAACCCAAAAGCCAAAAGATCAATTAGAATAGTATTCTAAAAAAAAAAAAAATTGTATAAGAAGGCAGGAAAGGAGGGACAAAGGAACAAAAAATAGACAAAACAGAAGTAATATGGTTGACGTGACTCACACCATATCAACAGTTACATGAGATGTTAATGGACTGAGTACCAGTTGGAATGGGACCGATAATGCCTGACTTGTTAGTTCTCAGGAATGTTTGAAATGGCCGTGGAAGTGTGTTGGGATTTCAGGAGACAGTGTGGCGATGGAAACCAATGTTTTAGCCTTGCAAGATGGGTATCAGTGGACCAGATGAAAGGAGATGAACTGTTTAAGGCTGATAGGAGGCATGGGTTTTGTTCTGTCCCAATCTTCTAGCCCTGGTTCAGTGCTGTGCAGTTTGGGTCAGAGTGGAGCCCGGGTCTGCTTTGACTCTAAGAGCCATCTGGAGTTGGGAATGGAGCATGGGGCAAGACGCCTATGTATCTTTCCTCCTGCTTGCCTGGCTACATCCTGTCCATCTTTAAGCAAGCTGTTCCTATTTTCACTAAGCACTTCTTTTGTCCCCTCTTGAAAGCCATAAAAGGGATGGAGCTGTGTGTTGATTTGTGAAGTCCGACTGTCTTCCATTTGGGCCCCCAAGAGGTTTTAAGGACAAGGAGTTTTGATGTGTCCTTTCAGACTGATAAGCAGGAGGCCTGGTGTGAGTGACTTTATTAAGTGGTGTCTAAATGCTCCCAAGAAACCTCTGGCATGGAGGAAACAGCACAATGGCATGATTTTAGTTTTGTGATAAAGGAAGGGATATGAAATATACTGCTTCACTGGGCAAATGGCACTGATACCCACATACTCTTTCCTCAGCACTCCTATCTCCCCCTCATCCAGCTTGGGGGAAAAGAGTGATTAGATGATAGTCAGTGGTGTGATTTCTTGTTTCATTTTTTTTTTTCCTTCTTGTCTGATTTCCCTAGTATCCACTAAAATCTTTGAAAGCGCCTGACTGAAAATTTGGCTCTGTAAGACAGTTTGGGGTTTACGTGTGACCAAGAGAGTGTTGGCACAGTGGAATTCTAGTTCCCTTGGGAGAGGAATGCTGTTTTCAGGCACCTGGATCAGAGAGCAAAACTATCTGTTTCAGTAAGACTTTGAACTAGATAACATGAAATTAGTCCTCAAAGTATTTGTTGACTTGAATCCTATTTAAGGGCCTATGTTCAGTCTTTGATACCATTAGCAGCCCTATGATTTCAGCCTTGGGTCTCTTTTAAAATGAGGTGCAGTATACTTTGAAATAAACACCAAGGATCTCAGGAAAACCACTTCTCTGGATCTTAAAAATAGAGTTAATTGCACACCCCTGGAGAGTCTGGATCAATAAGCCCATGGTATGGGATGAGGCCTGGGAATCTGTTTTTTAACAAGGTTCAGAGGTGATCCTTTCGCTAAGGGCCTCTCCAGGTTGTAACACTCTGTGATTCTGTGATTTTGCGTGAATGGCAGGAACAGTGAGTTTTGCCTATAAACTCTCCCTTTTAAAACAGTCCATTTAGGGGGTGCCTGGGTGGCTCAGTGGGTTAAAGCCTCTGCCTTCGGCTCAGGTCATGATATCAGGGTCCTGGGATTGAGCCCCGCATAGGATTCTCTGCTCAGCGGAGAGCCTGTTTCCCCTCTCTCTCTGCCTCTCTGCCTACTTGTGATCTCTCTCTATCTGTCAAATAAATAAATAAAATCTTAAAAAATAAAAAATAAAAAAAATAGAACAGTCCATTTAGGATCCTGTGATATTTTTATTTACCATCCTTTGGGTCCCGGCCTATGGCAGTCTCTCTCAACAATGACTGATTTTGATTGGCCATCCCAGAGATTGGAAATTGTTCACAAAAATTTTCTAGTCATCTGTAGAAGCAATAGCTCTGGTACCACGTAAGTGGGGGAGATTGTGCGGTTAGGACTTGCCTCAGGACCATCACGTGACCAAGGCAAGTCACATAGTCTTTGTGAGTTTAGGGGGGATGGTTTTATTTTCTTGGCGTATCAAGGTAATAGGAAAGTTCTTTCAAGAATAGAGTTTGCATTTTAAAAGCACAAAGACATTTGTCAGAAGACAGGGGCTAAATTCTTTCCCTGGGGGATTACTGGGGCATTTTGGCAGCCATGTGTACAGAGTGCTTACCTGAAATAGTTTTCTATCTCTTAGCTGGGTGCTGGTTTGACTGCATCAGTGAGAGTGTGTTAGTTAATCCTTTGCTTAACTTGGTCTTTTTGGCATAGCCAGGGGCATTTCCAAAGATAAAAATCTGTCAACAGAGACTAAATCCTAATCAAACAGGTGTGGATGAGATGGGGAGGCTTAGGGCTGAAGTATGAGAGAACTGAATTGTGGGAGCAGCCCACTAGTCAGGAAGTATCTGGAAGGAGAATGGGGCAGCTAATGGGATGTTTAATCAGCCAGTGAGTAGGGTCATTGAGGCATATGTTAATTTTTTGCTGACCAACATGGTCACCAAACTCTCCATTTCCTACTTAGCTTTAAACTTTAAATCACTCAGGTCAAATCAGGTTACAAGACAGAAGAACTGAATCATATACTGCATTTCTTTAGCACATTTATCAAAGCTCTCAGGATGAACTTCTAGGACAAAGGATGTTTAAAAACAGTGCTTTTGATTTTTTTACCCTCAGATTACTAATCCTTACAGTACTCACAGTCTATATTCTCTATCCCATCCCTTATTTCTTCTCCTTGACCAAGCTTCCTGAAAGTGTTTCTGCCTGCAGCCTTCACATGCCCCCCCCCCCCCCCCCTTATTCACCCCTCACTTTTGGTCTTTTAAGTGTGGTCTGTGGACCAGTAGCACTGGCATCCCTTGGGAGATTGTTAGACATGCCCACCTGTGGGTCCCACCCCAGAACTAATGGGTCAGAATCTTCATGTTAACAAGATCCTCCAATGATTTATGGTCCAGTAAAGTCTGAGAAGCACTTCTAGGGTTAAAAATTCTGGAAGATCTCAGATGGTTTTCTAGGCATACAATCTAATGGCCAGTTGTCAGTCTTGCTTCTCATTGACCACTCTCTCATTTGACCTGGTTTTCTTTTTTCAAAGATGCTCTGTCTTGGGCTTCTCTAACATAACTCTACCCAGATCTTCATGCTTTTCTGATCCTTCTTTCTCTGGGTCATTTTCTGGCTCATTTTCTCCTCTCAGTTACAAAATATAGATATTTCCAGTTTGTCTCCAGCTCTACTTTATCTTTCTTCCAAGGTCCATTTTTACTAGTTAACTTTGGGGCAGGTCCACACTGAATGTCCCTTCATGATTACTCTGTTGAAACCAATGAACGCTTTCCTTTACTTGGGCAGGCAGTTTCTCCTTCGGCGTTCCTTCCTTAGTGACATCCTTGGAGAGCCTCAGAGTCATCACTGATTTCTTCCCTTCCTTCCTTCCTCATCTAATCTGTCACCAGATTGTACCTCTGTCATTGTCACGTGTTCTGATGCTCCCATCTTAGTCAAGTTATTTAAAATACTCTCTGAAACCATTATCAAGGCCTGATCTCTATAATCCTAGCCTTTGCCTAGAATCCATGCTCTCTTGCCTTCCACTGCCAGATTGTTCTTTCTAGGTGTTCTTATCCTGCCCCTCCTGTGGACCAAAGCACTTACTGTTTCTGCACTACCTTCAGAGTTAAGTCTGATCTCTTTAATAGAGGCTTCAAGATTTTCTGTGCTAAGATCCCAGTACTTTCCTTTACTATTCCCTACAAGTGCTCTGTGTTTTGCCAAACTGAAGCCCTATTTCCTCTCTTTGGGATTCCCCCACCAATACAAGGTGACCTTTGCAATTTGGAATGAGATTTTTTTTTTAAAGATTTTATATTTTTATTTGACAGATAGAGATCACAAGTAGGCAGAGAGGCAGGCAGAGAGAGAGAGAGAGGAGGAAGCAGGCTCCCTGCCAAGCAGAGAGCCCGATATGGGGCTCGATCCCAAGACCCTGGGATCATGATCTGAGCCGAAGGCAGAGGCTTTAACCCACTGAGCCACCCAGGCGCCCCTGGAATGAGATTTTAATACATATTACAAGGATGGATAGTAAACCAGCAATTGTTGCTGAGTCAGTCTGGGTTCATTGTGAATGATAGGGTCATATGATCTTCTCCCATGCCTCCCCTCTTTTTTTTCTGATTTAATAAATAAGGGAAATGTGTTAAGTATCAGGCATGTGAAGTTAACTTAAGGAAGTTAAGAAGTTTAATTCTGAATTTGTGCTAAACAGCTTTATCAAAAGAGAGCACCTGAATGGAGCTAATGTTTGGAGGAACATTCTGGAGGAATGTTTCTTGTGTGTTTCCACAGAGCTTAATTTTATAGCTGGTACTTGGCAAAAATACTTAGCAGTGACTTAGGTAAAAGATACAGAAAGAACATGTGTCATATTTGTAGGAGATAGAACTGGAGACAGTAGAATAAAATCTTAGAATCATGATGACCTAATATTTGATCATCCAGAATATGGCCAAATCAGAAGAGATTAAATTTAAGAAGATTATACTTGGGCTTGGGCTCCCAAATCAACTGTGAAAGAAAAGTACTGGAATAGGGGTGATATGTGGAAAAAAGTCTTATTCGTCATCTTCAAATAATCTGAACATGAGTGTTTAAGGAGCTTATGAGATTGTAGGTTCAATGAGCAAAGCATATTATCTTGAAAAAGGAGGAAAGCCACACCCAGAATACTGTGTTCAGTTCTAGGCCCTACATTTTAAGTTGGGACTAGAGGAATTGGAATCTTCTTAGGCAGAGCATAACCAGAGTTGTTAGGCCAGGGTGTGGTGGAGTGTTGAGAGCTCACTGGGTGGTCTTTGCCTTCCTTGGCAAGCCCAGCTTTACTCAGTTATTGTCTCCTTGGTGTAGGGTAATTGCTGTCCTATTGTAGTTTCTCCAAAGGCATTTAGCACAATGCTTTGCTCATAGCATTTGTTAATAAATATTGGTGAATGAATTTTGTATGATGGATTTTGCCTCCAGACCCAGAACATAACTTTCTTGAGGGCACATGACACATGTTATGTTTCTTTTTAGTATATTGTCCGCAGCATCTTGCTTGGGGTTGGATTTTTCAAGAGGTACTTAAATCAAGGGTGAGTTCATGAAATGAAATGTTAGGAAAAACCCGTTAAACAGCTTGTAGTTCTTCCCCAAATTTCCTCTTTGCTGTTACATAAGAACAAGGGAACAGTGTGGTGAGGAAGGGGGGACCCTGGAATCAGAAGCCTTGGTTTCTAGGGATGCCTTTTCCACAAACTAGTTTGCATCAGGCAGTTAGAACGTGCAGACAGGATCTGATGATGAGAGAGAAGTGGAATGGAAAGTGTCATGGCCGCTAAAATTTAGGGTAGAGCCTCTGAATACCACAGCTGGTCTTCTCCCAGCCTTTTGGTGTTGGTTATGGTAATGAAATGCTTTAAGATGACACAATTAAGACACTTAATCATTTGCAAATTTAAGTTCCTTTCTGTTGGCCTGGAAGCAGCAGAAATTGCATAGTTTGCTTCCTGGGAGATTGTAGCCTACAACCAATAACTCACTTGTGTCTATACAGCTGTTGTTTGCTATTCACTGGCAGGTGTGACTAATTCCACCACTGACACCACCTCTTGGATGAATGTGAGCTTCTAAAGCAAGTCGTTCATGAGTGTCTGTGAGAGAGAGCATTGTTGGAAGAGTTTGGACTCCTCTTTGTTGTCACTGGTGGGGCTGAACCCACTTCTGAGAGACTTGGATTAATGTTGGTGCTCTCTCCCGAGGGCATGTCTGCTCCTGGTGGAGCCTCTGCTGGCATACGCCCACAAGTCTTCATAGTCTTTTTCTACTCTCTTTCCCTGTATTGTCATTGCTTTCTGGAATGGGTAGGCATGTTTCTGAGGGCTCTGAAATGACATTTATTTGGAGAGGGACATAGTGATGGTGTGAGAGCAAACCTACAAACACAAGGTTGGGTTTGCCTATGCCCCTGTGTCAGAAGAAAGTGCTCTCTAGGCGAAGGGAAGTGGCTAAGAAAGCCTGTCAAGACGATCTGCTAGCTACTGTGCAATCTTTAAAGAGTTAAAAGTTGGAGTGGCTTTTTACCATTTAATTGGGTTTAGCTTTGTTCTTAAAAAAAAAAAAAAGGTGCTTAAAAGAAAATCATGTTTCATTAATGTGCCAGCTTGGATTATTTTCCCATGTCAGTTTAGCAATCAACAGTAATAAAAACCCGGATATAAAATTTTCATACATTTATAGTAGTATGAAGACATTAAGTGAAAACCCTTTAAAACATTTTCCATTTTCATTTCGCTTAGCAGGTGCTACCTATCGAGCTATTATTTACCCAGCTAAAACGAACTGGAAAGTGATTCAAGTTGGTGAAGTGATTTGTCTGCAGACAAATTACACAACTGTTTGCTCTGTACTGGGCCCAAGCTGAAGGGATTAGTTTTCGCACAAATCAGATCAAGGTGATGCAAAAGTTACTCGGGATTACTTGGACGCTGTTGAGGTTAGCTGTGGTCAGCTGGCCGATAGAAAAACTAATTTTTATGCCTTTGCGGCCTGAATAGCTCATGCGTATGGAGGCGGTTTGATTTAAGGCATGGCCAGTTCTCTTCTCCAGGCTAGTGGAGTGAAGCTGCATGGGTAATTCAGAGTGAGCAGATAATCCACCAGAAAGTTCTGTTTTTAGCTTGAGAGGAACATAGCACCTTCACAATACATTTGGATGGTTCTTTGCAGTTGAAGTGCTGTTGTGTACTAATGACTTAATAGCTGGAAACACCAATGAGAAAACGCAGGTATTACCCCCAGTTTTTTCTCTTAATTAGAGACATGATCTTAGGTAAGTCTTTGAGTCTCTTTGTATTTCTTCATCTCTTAAGTGGGAATAATCAAACTGGTCCTTCCTAGAAGGTAAGGGATTTGAGCTGATAATTATGTCAGTATCTTGAAAGGTTAAAAATATTAGGTTGATCTAGTTACTTACTTAAAGACCTTTATTATTATTATTATTATTATTATTTTATTCCTTTTAAAGATTTTATTTATTTGACAGAGATCACAAGAAGGCAGAGAGACAGGCAGAGAGAGAGAGACGGGGAAGCAGGCTCCCTGCTGAGCAGAGAGTCCGATGAGGGGCTCGATTCCACGACCCTGAGATCACAACCTGAGCTGAAGGCAGAGGCTTTAACCCACTGAGCCACCCGGGCGCCCCTGTTTTATTACTGTTAAAGCTTACTTTCTGTAAGGAGTTTCATTAGACCTAGGGATGCAGTGGTAGACTGGAAGGAAGGCAGAGGCTCCCACTTACTGACCTCACATTATGGTACTACTCTATTTTTCTTGCAGTGCTTTAAAAATGGATAGAATTTTGTAAATTTATATTAACTGGGTAAAACAATAGGATTGAGCAAGGTGCAGAAGAAATTAACATGAAATTATTTCTTACATGTAAATAACGATGGAATCATAACCTTAGTGGCTCTCTCTGAACTGATTATGTTAACTGTATCTAATGGACTTTTAATCCTAGGATCCTTTGGTAAACTTCAGAGGTCTTAGGGAGAGTCTGAAATTAGACATCACCTCTGGGTCTGTGACTTGACACAAAGGTGGTAAAGAACTGCTGAATTAATATATCCCTTCTTGCTCTCAGGACAGTGTGATAACAAATATATTTAAAAGGTTTCTCCTGGATTAAATCTTACATCAAATTGCCAGCCTCTATGCCACCACATTGCACAAAGTCTCATCTATAAGATGTGGGAGTCCTATAAACACCCTGAGAAGTCCCTTTTGGCTCTAAAATTCCATTATCATAACTTCAATTTCTCAGAGAAATGAAAGCATTTAATCCACTTTAGCCAGTCATTTGCACAATCTCTTTCCAACCTGATAATGTTGAAATAATTTGGAAATGGTCTTTAGTGAAAGGCACATTTCTTTGACATTTCAGCTAATCTGGTACTGGCTCTATAGCCTGAAGAGAGAATTTTTATAGGGGCATCTGGGAACCTTTAAATATCTTCGTAGATTGACTGTGGTTTGGCTGAATGCATGGGAGGTATTCGGCTCCATCTTCAAGGGCTGATTTGGATGGCCTTGCTGTCCCTATAGTTTGGTTATTGAATTAGCACAATAAAGAAACAGATTGGTTAACATGTGTGGTGCTCCTGAGCACATGCTTTGGTTAAAGCAGTTGGACTTGTAGAGAAAATTAGATTAACATAAGGTTTCTTTGCAAGTTCTAGGGTTATATTCTGCTATGTTGTAAGACAGTGTAATCACAGTGTCACATAGTCATTACTTTGTGAAATTTTTTTAAAACAATTTGTTCATTAGAGAGCAAGAGCACGAGTGTGGGGGAGGGCCAGAGGGAGAGAGGTGAGCAGACTCCCTGCTGAGCAGGTAGCCTGACCATCCCAGGACCCTGATGAGATCATGACCCCAGCGGAAGGCAGACGTGTGACAGACTGAGCCACCCAGGCTCCCCACTGTGTGGTGAATTTTGAGGCAGATGGGAGGTAGGACACTCTTTTAGTAGATATTTCAGTGATTCAGATGTAGGAATTTTCTCACTTTGTCTAAAAATGTATTTACTTTGGGTTTATTTCTGAAGGGTAAGTATACATTATCTGGGTATAGAATTCTAGCTGATAGTTATTTTTCTTCAAACAGTTTGGAGATATTCTGTCGTGGGCTGAATTGTGTCTGACCACACCTCCCCCCTCAACTCCCACCCAATTCATATGTTGAAGCCCTAACTATCAGTGTGACTATATTTGGAAATAGGGCATTTAGGGAGAAAATTGAGGTTATATGATGTCATAAGGGTGGAACCTCAGTCAGATAGAATGGAGGAAGAGGAAGAGATAGCCGAGATCTCTCTCTCTTTCTTCTGTACTCATTCATGCGTAAGTACATGTGAGCACCCAGTGAAAAGGCAGCTGTCTACAAGGCAGGAGGAGAATTCTCACTAGAAACCAACTTTGCCAATACCTTGACCATGGTCTTTGAGCCTCCAGAACTGTGAAAAACTAAATGTTGTAAAAGCCACCTCAGTTAGTTGTATTTTGTTATAGCAGCCTGAGCAGGCTAATGGATTTCATTGTCTTCTGGAATTTACTGTTAATAGTGAGCAGACTGCTCTAAATTTTTAATTCCTTTCAGAATAACCTTTTCTCTTGCTTTAAAGACTTTTGTCCTTACTTTTAGGTTTTTCATTACAGTACTATGTATCAATGTGTGGATTTATTTTATTTAAAATCCTCAGGACTCTGTGACCTTACATAATCTAAGAATTTATGTATTTAATTTTTTTTCACTTCTGGAAAATTCTTAGCAATTCTTCTTGATTATTACCTTTCCCTCCATTCTTAGTTTTCTGCTTTTGGAACTATGACTAGATTCTACCATGGAACTTACTCTCTCTTCTTTGCCACATATCTTGGTTCATATATGCCCTATGTAATTTCCCCCCCAAATCTGTCCATAACAGTTTCTATACATTTTAAATTCCTGTTTTATGGTTTGTCAGGTTTTTCTGTAAATGCTCATTCCCTTGTTTGTGATTGGTTGATTCTCCCTCATAGTTACTTGTTTCCTTGTGTTATAATTTTTATTTTATACTCTGAGTTTCTCTTTGTCAAGGGTTATATCTTAGGTTGTGGAAGGGTTACTACTTCTGAAAAAGTTTCATAATATAAAACAGCAGTTTTATTATTTGACAGCTTGGATTTGAAATACTGTGACTCTTTGTCTATGGTACGACAGGCTTAGAGTTTTAGTTTCTTGCAGGAGGCCTTTTTTCTGCTCAAACCCCTGAGAAATACCATGCTTTCTTACTGCTTTTCTGAGCTTGTAGTTTCTCTTGTCCCCTTTTCATATGTTGGGCAGCCCACAGATGTTCAGCTTTACGTAGAACTATTAGTTCCAGTTCCCCATCTTGTGTGAAGCCAAAGCAACAGGTCCTATCCCTTTGAGGACATCAATCACCAGGATCCTATGGTTTATATCAAAGTCTGATACTGGCATGGTCTCCTATGGTATAGGCTTGGATTTTAGCCTTGGTTTCTCTTGCTTGACTGTTTCTCTGTTGTCCCCTCCCCCATCCCAAGCTCTGCTATGTATCAAGATTTTAGGGGAGGGTTATATTTTTTCCAGATTTCTTTAAGTGATGTGATGTGGGTTTATCAGTTTAGTCAGCTATGTTGCCAATAGTGACCTAAAGTCTGAAATCTCTCGCTAAAGTCACCAATGACTTGGTAATTGCCAAATCCAGTGGAATTGTTCTTGTTCTAACCTTCCTGGACCTCTGACTACTACATTTGGGACTATTGATCAGTGACTTAGGTTTTAAAACTTCCCACTGCCTTGGCATTGATGATATCATACTTCCTGATTACTGAACGCCTCTCTGCCCATCTCCTCCTGCCCTCTTTCTAGACCCGTCTGCCTCCATTCCTTCCTTAATGTGGGTAGGACCAAGAGTCCTTGGATCTCTAATTGCTCACTACATGCACTCTGTGATTTCATAGGCCCCAGGCTTTCAGTTTCTAGTGTGTGCTGCTGAATCCATCTCTACCTTTAACAAGAGCTGCTTCCTGTCAAACTCAGGTGTTAGCTCCTGCTGAGCACACTCCCTGAAATTCCCATATTTAATGCCCCCAGTGCTGACCTCCTCACCTTCCCTCTTGTCCACCCCAACCTTCTCCTCCTCTTGTGTATTTTTCCTTTGCTGTCAAACACCTGCCAGTTTTCATCAACTTCCCTTTCACCTTCCCCACTCGAACACCACACCAAATCAGTCAACAGGTTCTTCTGATTTTACCACCTAAACATTTCTTGAATTTCTTTCCTTTCCAACCTCACTCCAAGTATTTAGCCTCAAAGCAGATCTTTGTTGAAATCTACTTGCCTCTTTCTCTCTAATTCCATGTTCCATGCAGTGCCTTGATGACAAACTTAACCTTGCCATTCCCATGCTCACTACCCTTACTGACCCCTTCCTCTCTGGCATGAAATCTTCTTTGTTTCATATGGTTTGCAAAGACCTTTGTGCTCTGCTCTTTGCCTGCTGACCTCTGTCCTAACTCAGATTTTACTCCCTCTATTGCCCACATGCCAGCAAGCACATCCCACATCAGCCCCTCCCCACCTTTTTCTTGCATCCTTGACAGTCTTTTGGTGAACATACATACCCATTTCTGGTACCTAGGAACCTGTACCTAGGGTTAGACTTGCTGGGTCATAGTGTGTACATGTTGTTCAATGTGTTTTTACTCCTGAGATCCCCTCTGCTAGGAGCTGCCTTTATCTTACTTGATGGGCCAAATCCCACTCATCCTTTAAGACATATTTTATGGGAAATCTCCTGTAGGAATTATTTCCTTTTCTCCCACCCCCAAAGCTGGCTTACATTTTCCCGCTGTTCTTGTGTGTGTGTGTGTGTGTGTGTGTGTGTGTGTGTGTGTGTATTGTAATCCTAGTTTTCTGTCTGTTTTCCATGTAATACTGGGAAGAAATTAAGCTTTACATAGTATCTTGAGCACAGAGCCTGGCACATGGTGGGTGCTCAGTAAATGTTTGGATGGACGTGTGGATGGATGGATGAGTGAAGTAGTAAATGCAGCAATTTTTTTTCAGAGAATAGGAGTTCTGTGGTTGCTAGAGAGCTCTGGGATGGTCTCTTGGAGATGGCAGCCTGTGATATGGGGGGAAGGGGAGGTTCAAGGATTTGGCGTGAGTTTGCAGAAAGGTGAGTGGGACAAGAGAAAAATTAAACTGGCAGTATTTTGTGTCTCCTTTTGGGTGCTTTGCAAGTCTCTGACTGATTGCAGCAGCAGGCGACTAATGGCCAACAGCGTTCTGACAGCGCCTGCTGACAGGCGATAATGAGATTAGTGCCTTTTGATTCCATTATTAACAAGTAGCCAAAGAATCATTTGGACATGTCAGGAGCTAATGATAGGAATTAAGGGTCCCTCTAACTTTGGGGCAGCAGTTCAGGTACTCGATGCTTTGAAGAGTTATTACAGGCAATTTTTTTTCTAAATATTAAAAAAATTATTTTTTGATGTATAGCATACATACAAAGAAATGCGCAAATCTTAAGTGCCCAGTTTGGTTAATTACCACAGTGTGAACATGCCAGTGGGACTGGCATACAGATCAGGCTGTAGAATATTGTGGGCAGCCAGAGCCAGACGCTCCCCAAGTGTCCATCCCAAGTGCTGTTTATACCACTTCTTCCACCAAGGGTAACTGACTGTTGTCCTGTGCTCTAACAGCAGAGGACTGTTTTTAATTATTTTTATTATTATTATTAAGTTATGTTAGTCACCGTACAAACCTTTACTTAAATGGAATCCTATAAGATTTCCTCTTCTGGGTTTTGGCTTCAATGACTCCACACCGTGTCTGTGAAATCCACCCATGTTGGTGTAGGAACAGCTCACGCATTCTCCTGGCTGTATAGTATTCTCTTGTAGGGATATGCCAGAGTTTGAAAAGCTCTTCTGTTGAGTGGACATTTGGGTTGTTTGTCAGTAGTTTCTGGCTATTATGTATGACTGCTATGACTGTTCTTATCTGTCTTTTGGTGAACATCCATCCTCATTTCTTTAGGATCCATACCTAGGGGCAGAACTGCTGGGTCATGGAGTAATGGTGTTCATTGTGGGTGTGCATTCCCAAGAATTCTCCAGACTGCTTGTGCCAAATGATACTTCCATAAGCAGAGTTGTGTACACACTTGACAATATTTATTTTTCACCAATAGTAAAATCTCATTCATGGGGATGCCATTGATAGAGAACTTGGGGTCGTCTGCACACAAGGTTAAACTGAAATTTACCGTTCAGAGTAGCTTTTGATAGTGGTCTGCAAAGGATGTTAAAAATACACAGGGTTGTATTTTTTTTTTCCTACTTAAAGGAAACCCACTGAGTACTTTAGAGACCCCTTAAGACAAATAATGTTGAAATAATGCATTATTATCTTGTAATTCAAGTCTTTAAAACCACATATTAGCACTTGGCTAACCTATCTTTTACATACATACACCTTTTTATTTTATTATTTTATTTTTTTAAAAGATTTTATTTATTCATTTGACAGAGAGAGACATAGTGAGAGAGGGAATGTAAGCAGGGGAGTGGGAGAGGGAGAAACAGGCTTCCTGCTGAGCAGGGAGCCAAATGTGGGGCTCGATCCCGGGACCCTGGGATCATGACCTGAGCTGAAGGCAGACGCTTAATGACTGAACCACCCAGGTGCCCCGCATTACACCTTTTTAAATACAGTTTTGATAATTACATGTGTGTTATAAAATGAATAGATCCAGTGGCATTTCTGTAGTCAGTAATGGTATGTCACGGTCCTCCGTCTGTGGTTCTGTGAGGGTTGCGATGACTAAGTCAGTTGGTCGGATCTTAGGATAACCTGAAGCAGGGAGGAATCTGGAATCAGTAACTTTGAATGACAATGACAGAATTGGGGTCCACTGATCTGGCAGGCTGGACAGATGGGTGGCCCCAATCTAACGTGATAGGTTGCTGCCCCCAATGGATGGCTACTCTTCAGCTGAGTATTGCTCTATCCCTGGTTCAGCCAATTTCAACTTCTGCATAGGTAACAGGCATATGTATTTGAAAATTAAGAAAGCTAAAGAAAGGAAAGATTATGAAAAGTTTTTTTTTCCCATTCTGTTCTTTATCTTCCCTAGTTCCCACTGCAACCTGCAAAGCTAACTATTTTTGGTTTCTTCTATATCTTTTTCAGAGTTTCTGAAGTTTTGTATGTATAAACAAAACTAAATACATGATTCCTTTCCCATTTATAAGGCATATACCATTCTATTCATATTATTTTGCTGCTTGTTTTTCTCATTTAACAAAAAATTTAAACACTTTTCCATTTTTAGTCTGTAAAGAGCATTCTCAATTTTTTATAGGTGTGTAGTGTTCCATTGTATGAATTCATCATAATTTGCTTCTCCAGCCCCATTGATGGATATTGTTCTTGTTCTCTTCCTTGTATTATTACAGAACTGCAGTCAATGACCTTAAGCTGTCACTTTTGAATGTTTGCAAGTATATCTAGAGGATAAATTCCCAGAAATAGATTTGCTGGATCAAAGGGCATATACATTTGTAATTTTGATAGACATTGCCAAATTACACCCCTCAGGATTTAAGCTAATTTATATCCTACCAACAATGTTAGGTGCATGCCTGCTCTCCACAGACTCACCAACAGAGTGTATTATTAAATTTTTGGCTTCTTGCCAATTTGGTAGGTTAAAAAATGATTTCTCGGTGTTTTAATTGGCAGTTCTCTTATTATGAATGAAGTTAAGCGTCTTATTATACATTTAAGAGTCATTGGTATTTCCTTTGCTGTGAACTGTGTGTGTGTATCCTTTGTCCACTTTTCTACTGGGTTTTGTCTTTTTTCTGATTGTTTTTGGAGTGCTTTGTGTACATGTGTTTTCATATGTGTATATAATTGTGCATATGGATTTGTGTATCCTGTGCATATGTAATTAGTCCTTTTTCTGGGGTAGAGTTGTGGGTTTTTTCTGCATGCTTCTCGTTGCCTTCTCATTTGTTCTTGGTGGCTTTTCATCTGCTTCATTTTCTGTTTTCTCATGCATAATTTTTGCTTCACATGCAGTTGATTTTTTTTAAAGATTTTTTTTAGATTTTTAAAATGAACATATAATTATTATTTGCCCCAGGGGTACATGTCTGTGAATCATCAGTCTTACACAGTTCACAGCACTCAGCATAGCACATATCCTCCCTGAAGTCCATAACCCAGCCACCCCATCCGTAGCTACCCCCCTGTCCCCCAGCAACCCTCAGTTTTTCTCCTGAAATGAAGAGTGTCTTATGGTTTGCCTCCCTCCATGGTCCCATCTTGTTTCAATTTTTCCCTCCCTACCCCCCATGATCCCTCACCCTGCCTCTCAAATTCCTCATATCAGAGAGAGCATATGGTATTGGACTCTGATGGACTTATTTTGCTTAGCATAATACCCTCTAGTACCATCTACATCTTTGTAAATGGCAAGAGGTCATTTTTTGATGGCTGCATAGTATTCCACCATATATATATATATGCCACATCTATATATATATATATATATGCCACATTTTCTTTATCCATTCATCTGTTGATGGACATCTAGGATCTTTCGCATGCAGTTGATTTTTATGCAGTTGAATTTATCATTTTTTATGGCTTTGGGAATTTTTGTTACAGCAGAATGGACTTCTCCATTAGTTTTTCTTCTTCTTTAGTACTTTCTTGGTTTCTTTTTTAACAAAATGCTTTCTTCTTGGAATTCATTTTGGTATATGGAATCAGGCAAAGATCAGGAGAGATGAACAAAAAGAAATCATGGTGAGGGGCATAGATGAGGAGTGAAGAGGGAATTAAAATGCTGGCAGGAGGAGGGACGTGAGAATTGCTGACAAATGCTTTTGGAAGTCGTTAACTATTATAATACATGACATTTAATAGTGACTTAAATGTTTTTAGGGCTTTAGGTGTACCTAAACCTCAAAATGAAATAGATGGACAATCATTTCTTTCTGTAATATTTGTTTCTTGAAACATAATCTGATACAAATATGGCTCCACATGTTAAGATTTGATAAACTTGGGTGGTACACAGGTGTTGTAGATCCAGTATTTTTAATTTTTAATTCTTTGTGCCAATAACTGTGCATTGCAAATAGCATTTAAAAACAAATGGGGTAGCCCTTTGTACCCTTTGTTAAAATAGTTCCAGTGTGCCCCAGTGATCATCAGGCCTTCATTATATCTTATGGCAGGTGGATATTGACTGACTCCTCTATTGAGGGAGGTAGGTCATGGGCAGTTTCCCTCCTTTATTTTGTACTTTGAACAAATAAAACCCAAATTTCTGTGGTTCACCCTTAATTCAGGAGCAGTAACTTATTACTGTACGTTCTTGGAGATGTGAAAATAAAGACTTCTTAAACATTCTCTACCGTCCCTCAGATGATCAGGACTCCTAGTGTCCCCTCAGAAACCGTCTTTTGAGTTGACAGAGGTCTCAGATTTATGTTCAGAGGATATTTCCTCAACTTTGGGTATTTTCTCAACTATTTATTGAGCTTCTGATTACTGGGTGCTGGGCACTATTCTCAGTGCTGGAGGTCCTACTCTGAATAAAATTAAGTCTTCCCTTTACAGAGTCTACCTGATCATGGAGGAAACAGGTAACAAATATTTCAATAAATTCATAAATGATATAATTTGAGGTAGAAACAGTGATCTGAAGAAATCAAAAGAAATGTGGGAGGAGATGGTTGGGGGTGAGGTAGGGAGCAGGGGCTAGTTTAGGTTGTCAGGGGAGGGAAGGCCTTTCTCTGAGGAGGCAAAATGCCTCATGAAGTGAATAACGAGACGAGCAAAGAGAGAAAAAAGTTGGAGGAAACAGCATGATTTTAGGCCCTGAGGTGGCGAAGAGGAACAAACTGGGTTGGCACGGTACTTCCTGTGCAGGTTTGAAGCACAGGAAGGGAGTGGGAGAGCTGGGGACTGACTGCCCTCCCAGGAATGAGACTCAGGGTACATCGGTGACCTGCACGTGCCTCCCCTCCGCTGTCAGAGCTGAATGACTGTTACTGGGGTTGCCTTTCCACTCCACATTTGTGGTGTTTTCCTTTGTTTTCTACTCTCTCTCATTTTAGAGCAGTGATGGGAGTCAGACCTCCTATGCTGTCCACGGTTATAATAAAGTCTTCAAACTCTCATTTCCTGTACTGATAGGGATGTCCAAAGTATAGGTTTGCCTCTTCCATAGCTGATATCGGGACCACAAGGCTATCAACAACATCAAGCCGAGGGGAGAGGGCCTGCCTACTTTGATGTTAATTCATCTTAAATGGGCATGGAAAGACAACACGGAAAACATACTGGGGCAGCTCTTCCGCGGGCAAGTATAATGGGTTTCCTCACAGAGCTGCGCTCCTGACAGGGCAGGCCTCCCCAGCTCCGTCTGCACATACCTGTTCTTCAGGCTCAGTAAAAAGGCTGTCAATCTATTTTAAGCGGGGGAAAATTGAGGATGGTTTTTCAGTGCCATCGCTGGCTTAGTTATGTCAAGCAATTTCTTTGGAGAGTAATAATAGGTCCTGTCTTCAGAAATAGTTTAGTCACAAATGCCTAGTTCTTAAAGTTTACTTGTTTCCCTCCTGTCCCTTTCTTCAGCTTTATCTCCTGCCCCTGCAATATAGTTTCTTCTAGAGATTTCTTCCCGTGGAGACAAGCAGGCTGCATTTTATTTCTGGTTTCCTTCCAGAATCATCTTCACCCTTCCTCCTCCTCCTGGCACTCCCCCGTCCCCAAAGCTTCCATCAAGCAGTCTAGCTTAGTACTTTGAAACACGTTGTCAAAAACCCGAATGAACATCATAGAGAAAAGAGGCAATCTAGGGACAGTGATGTTAATAAGTTAATTTCTTCCCTCTCCCACCCCGATGTCAGATAATTTATTTTTTTTAACCAGTTTTTACCAACCAAATGTTAATACATATGCCTGATTGCTAACCTCCTCTGGGCACCAAACCTGTTTTTTTTCTTGAGTGCAATAAGTGATTATCCAACTCCTGCTGCTCCGAAAAAGAGGTTTTGTTTTAATAAGCAGTTTGCAGTTTGGCACACAATGCTGAGGAAAGCAACATTATCTCCAGCAGTAAACTCTGCAGTCATTGCAAAGCTTGACAAGAAAATGATTGAGTCTGTTTGTTATACCTTTGTGGGGCTGCCACTGCTGCTGCTGATGGAAATGTTGCTGTTTATTCAGCAATGCAATAACACTTTCTGTAATTTATGGATGCACATTCCCCAGATTACTAAAGGTAATATTGTTGACTAAAGGAAAGTATACGAATGGATAGTTTCAGTTGTTGCTGTCCTTATAAAAGTGATTGACTGTTCACTTTGCACGGGAAAGAATTTGCACAGGCTTCATCCCCCTTAACAATTACAGATTTTCCTTCCTCTGACAGTTACAAATAACATGGCTTGTCCTAAGTGGTAAAAATTTACTGATTCCGTGGAAGTTCAGGCCAGAGGCTGCGTGGATCCCTCTCTCCATTATGTCCAGGCCAGCTCTGCCATCTTGCCTCTTGGGGGCGCCAGACCAGCCATGCCTGGACTCTTGGTGAGGCCTTCGGCATGGGTGGTGGCACCTGGTTCAGTACCAAGAGTCTCAGACACTTGGCTTTTCTTGCTAGCAGAGCTGAAAAGGCTATGATGACTCATGATGCATGCTTCTCACATGATCTCTCATGTGGCAGGAAAATGTCTTTGTGACCGGTCATTCTGTGGGCAAGATTGGGTGAAGTTGGTCCTTTTGTCCCAGCCAATGTAGACAGAGACCCATGGGCAGTAGAAAATCAGCCACTTCTCTAAAGTGGTTAAAGGCCTGAAAACTTAGCCTTTGGTTGCCATCAGCACACCTGTTGATGGGCTGATGTAGAATGTACTTTGGGAAGCTGTGAGTCAGGGGGCCCAGTGCTGGGGCACAGCGAAGCTGCTCCGTCTGGGGGATTTTCTCAGTGAGTGGTACTTGGTGCTTTCTCCTAGGTCACAAGGACGACGACTTTTTGGTTTAAAGCCTGTCAGCTTCCATGGAACCCTGGCTTACAGGTGATGGCATTCTGAAACCCCAGGTGTGGCTCTTACTGAGATGAAGAAATAAGGAGCTCAGGAAAAGAAGAAAAAAATAAATCTTTGTAGGCACTGAAGGCCAACGGGCTTGAAAGCACTGCTTGCTCTTTGGGAAATAGGTAGTTACAACAGATGCACAGATAAAAGTATAGAGTAAGGTGTCATGTGTTTTGCATTTAAAATTCCCTATTTTTTCCAAAGTAAACTCTCACTGGGCCAGTGTGCAGCTTAACTGAACAGCACTGTGCTTGCTTCTGCGTTTGTCAGCCCCGCAGTTCTCTGTTTAATGATTGGGTTATTTAATTGGTCATAGTAGGGGGGAATCCTGGCATATGTGAGAGTGTTTGTTAAATCTTGGTGATTGATGTCAGGAAGACAATAGCTAACAAAAATAGCATTTATCATTTTGTTAGGCCAAGCACATATTGTTGACAGGGGAAGGGTTAAAATAGGAACGTCTCACTTATTTACTCTGGCTTGAAGGTGATGTTTTTCCTATCCCTGCCTTACCTACTCCCCTGTTCACTTTATGACTGATGAAAGATGAAAAAGTCTGGTCTAGTTAATGTAAATTACCATTCTTTTATCAATTTTATAGATATTTTCTCTATCTCATTCTATAAAGGTTTGATGTGTAGTTTTGGTTAGTCAGTTTTTTTATTACATGAAAACATTTGATTCAGGCTTCTTAATACGAAATACAAATTGTTGGGCATTGAAACATGCCTGTGAAACTCAAACCCAGTTTTATGTGCTAATGGCCGCTAATGGTTCATAATCAAAATACTTGATCTCGATCCTATGAATAATTATAAAATTATGGATTTGCTGATTGTTGTTCTCTGTTGGCATCTGAAGTGCAGTCAGCTCTTGCCAGTCTTGATGTTAATCAAATTGAGAAGGAGGATAAGAATGTTACAAAGGGGATGTCAGTTCATGTAATTGGGATAATCCTAATCTCAGTTATATTTTAGGGTTCAGTTGATGTTGACAGTGGGCTTTGCTGCAAATGATAATCCTATTCTTTTAATCTCAGTCTCAAGATTAGCACCCTAATACTGACATCAGCTATATTTGGGGGCTAAAAATTGTTTTCCTGGTATATATTAGTGTGTGTTCACATTTTTATGTGTTTGTGACTATATTCTCTCCTCTTGTAATCCATATAGTCATTGTATTTCTGCGTGGTAAAGTGGTGTAAATGATGTGTTTTATTTAGTTTTTTAAAAAAGATGTTATTTATTTATTTGACAGAGATCACAAGTAGGTAGAGAGCAGGGGGGGGGGGTCGGGGGAAGCAGGCTCCCTGCTGAGCAGAGAGCCCCAGGTGGGGCTTGATTCCAGGACTCTGAGATCATGACCTGAGCCCAAGGCAGAGGCTTAACCCACTGAGCCACCCAGGCGCCCCAAATGATGTGTTTTAAATTAATTTGTTTCCAACACATACTGGCTGGTTTGATTAGTTGTGAGTATATGAAGAAGCGATTTGAAAAGAGTAGAGAAAGACTATTTAAAAAGGGGTAGGAAAGAAATTCAGTCCAGCTACATGATTTCCTATCTGCACATTTTAACCGAATGACTTAAAGCATTTTTGGGAACTGTATCCTTTTTTTCCTCCCCCTACATTGCAAGCTTACACTCCACTGGAAGAAAAGTTCTTGAAGGGAGTACTGATAATACTATAATATGGTAATTTGCTCTTTTCTTAACCATAGCACTTACCACTTGATGTTTTCTACATATGTTCGTGTATCTGTATCTATACGAATGAATAAATGCACAGGTATTGTTTCCTATGAACGGAACTTTTTAGACGCATTTAATCCTCATCCTCTGAGGCAGACAAGTGTCAGTGATGGAACCGAGGCATTGAGTGTGAATACAGCTTGCCCAAGGTTCAATGACTCGTAAGCAGAGAAGCCAGTTTTTGAAAGCGAAACGTCCATCCCCGGCACCTGAGTTCTTCACTGTTGCCTAGACCCACCCTGCGGAGAGGTGACGCGCACTGTGACAGGACGCTTTGCTGGCATTGCTGTTGCTTCAGAGTTCGGCTTGCTGGATGGGTGGTCAGTTTGTGTCTTGGTCCCGTGTCTCTTTCCTAGGACTTATCTCAGCGTCCCATTCAGCACGCCCCTGCAGCAAAGCCTCCAAGGCAGGACTAAGTTCATTTTCCCATCTGTGAGGCCGGAGAGATTCTGCAGGAGCGAATGAGGTACATGAGAAATTATGCCAGCCACTTTCCAGTTAGACCTTTCTCCATAGTAAGTGGAGCTGGAAAGGCTTGAGTGGTGGAGATGAACAGAAATTTTAATAAAGGGCTCTTTAAGTGCTCATGTCCTTAGTGTTTTCCCCTCTCTCAAGTCCCTGATGTTGCTACACCTTTTTTTACTTCCGTGGGACACACGACTATAAAACCATGCCTAAAAACCAAGTTCAAAGTTCTCAACTTGTGATTATTTTATAATAAAGATGCAGTCATGAAGAACGTGCTCTGTGTTGATGTGAATAAGATGAGAATTTCGAGAAAAGGTTACCTTGACACAGTTTGATCATTTTAGTAAGAAAGTGGTCAAGAGAGGTGGGGCTAACAGACACATGAAGGACCTTTGTCTTGGAGAAATCTTGAGGCTGGTTGACCTACCCCTAGCCTCTGCCTCCCAGCACCAACTATCTCTAGTCCAACGGCCCAGCTCCGGCAGCGGGCAGGCCCCAGGTGAGTGGGGAGGGTCCTAGCAGGCACAGCCCCTGCAATCTGTAATATTGTTTAAATACCATAAAAAGCCTCCCTCATTTACTCCCAAGCAGCCGAGAGAAAAACCGGCATGGTAATCCTGGCATAGCAGGTGGTGTTACATTCATATCAGTATAAAATGAAATAGTGTGGATGTGTCCCCCCCCCCTTTTCCCGTTCGCTCTTTTTAATCTTTAAATAAGACGATTGGTAGCCTGTTGGCAAGAAAATGGGCCCTGAATTTTTATTCAAAGTTATACAAGGATGATAGTTGGAATTTTTGGCAGGAGGCACGCCATTGCTTTTCAGAAAGTGCTGTCAAGGGAAGCTTTTTCTGAATTACCTGCTGGGCCTGGGCGCTTTTATGTTGTTGTTGTGACAGGTAGATTTATAAGGCTTGAAATTTGTACAAATCAGTTGTCATTCAGTGCGAGCTGTCAATGTGTCAAGCTGTCAGCCTGCTGCGAGGGGACGCCTGAGGGGGAGTACAAGGGGGCAACCGTGGAGAAAGGAAATGAGTTCAAACAGACCTGAAATGGAGCTCAGTTCTCGGGGTTTGCTGCCCCCGTAGAGCCAGCATTGATTTTTCTTGATGTTGAGCAACAGCAAACCTTAAATGACATGTTGTTAGCAATCTAAAGTTGCTGTTTATTGTCTCTTAAATGGCAGCAAATCATGCAGAAGAAAATACCGTGTGTATTTTTGAATTGTGCATGTTTTGCAGCATCCTGTTCATGTCACTTTTCTGGCCTGGCTGGTTTCAACCAAGGGACCCGCTGCTTCACTGATGAGTCCAACTTTCTGTAGCATTTTGCAGACGCAGCGTGAAAGGAAGCGGTGAGCTCGTCTCTCCGTGGGCTGTGAATCACTAATAAACACGGTATTAAAGGAGCAGTGAGTCGACGCCGCTGTTTAGCCTAAAAAAGAGAGCTGTGTCCCTAGCATGGCTTCAGCTTCCTTTTAAGATGGATCTGGCTTCAGCTCCCTTTAAGACAGAAGGCCTCATCCAAGAGGGCTCCCTGGACATGGTTGGACCGAACTCAGAAGATCCTTTATTCGAGACTGATGATTTAAAGGAAAAAAAAAAGTTTTCACCGATAAAGAGCAGCCGCAAAACGCCATGACTACCTAAAACAATATGGTGAATTTTTCCGTCTTGTTTAAAATCATCTTCATTCTGTGCCCCTTAGTCAATCCTTGGTGTGGCTTAGATTGTCCTCAGTTGCCCTGTGCGTGGCTCTTGGAACACTTCAAATGCAACCCTGCTTTCACGGCCCCGTGCCCTCTCTGTCCTTTCCATACGTGCCTGGGACATAGAGACGTTCGAACGTTTCTCTTATGTTACCGGGGAGGAAGAAGCACATTTCTAAAAATTAGGCATGAATGTCTCCGCTTTTTCAGTGTGTGGCCTTTAGCATGGAGGCCTGGTTTTCATCCAGATGTTTAAACTTTTGCACCTCTGGGCGGAGTGTCCTGGCTTTCTTCAGTTGTAGGACTTTGGCCCTATTTTCCCAGTTCCCTGTCCATCAGGTGGCATAGAAGAGAGGAGGTGTAGGGGTGGGGGACCAGGGCAGAGGGCAGGAAAGGGTGAAGTGGCTGGGGACGGAAGCTGGGAAGGTGACACTTGAGAAGCAGTCAGTACCAAGAGGTAAAAAAAATTAATCAAAGATTTCCATCGAGCCATTACCGGCTGGCGTTCACAGCCTCTGAGCCTCTGAGCTAAAAAGTCTGCAGAGAGGCTCCTGGCGCTGCAGAGTTTGTCTTGTAAAAGTGCAGCTGTCCAAAACATGACAGCTACAGCATTAGCAGGGCCATTAAGAGGTGTAGAACATTTCCAGGGAAATGATTTGAAAAATGACAATGCTGGCTCCTGTGTGATATTAATTATACCCTGTACTCGTGGCAAATAAGCTAAAATAGTTGGCAAGAAAGACAAAGTGAGGTGTCCTGTTTCTGACCGTCATTCTGATCAAACCGTCCCCAAACTGGTGGGGCTCTGTGGTCGGCAGGGAACTGTAAAGATGAGAGGTGCGTGCTCCAGCCATCCGTCAGGGCCGTGTCTGGAAGATGGTCTTCTGTCCATGGAGAGGGCGGGGTGGTTGGTGGCAGGGGCAAGCTTGGAGGCCGCACTACCCCGAAGCATGTCCTGCAGGGATGGGAGTCTTGGTGCCCCTGCTCTGCCCACTGTGGTAGCCTCTGGCCCCGGGGAGCTCTTGAACCCTTGGAATGTGGCTCGCATGACTGAGGAACTGCGTTGTAAATCTTACAGAAATTTAAGAAATCTGTAAATCTTACAGAAATTTAAGTTAAAGGGTAGGTCGAAAAAAACCACACATGGCTGGGATATGAGGCAGAGCAGGTCTCCAGAAGGGTCTGGGGGTGGGATGTGGAAAGGAGTGGGGAATAAGAATCGGGACTTGGGCATCAAGTCCTTGCTGGTATAGAGTCACACATGGCTTTCTCTGGTCCTTCTCACTTGGTTTCATCCGTACGTTACGTGTGGAAATGAGCATGAGCACTGGCCTGTTTTACAAATGCAAGAAGGGAGACCCAGGAGGGTCAGAGAAATCTGCCCAAGGTCACAGAGCATGTCAGGTACTAGGTCTGCCAATCCCACGTCCTGTAGCTCTTCCTGAAGATGCGGTCTCTCTTCCAAGGGCTCTGATGGGTGACCTCTTTCTAGGGAGTCTGGGGTCTGTGCTACCTGTCCACTTGGCCTCGGGCTCTTTCCACAGCATTCTTAATGTGAACGCTCCCTCCCCCATGTGTCAAGGGTGTACCCATGTCTGAGGCAGCCTAGAGAAGCTCCTTTCTCCCTGTGCCTTGGCCCAACTATCTGGAAAGCAGCCAGCCCATTGGTCTTGCCTTGACAGAGCACCCCCCTTAAACGGTGGGCCCTGCATCTGTATTGTGCCTTCCACCAGTGGATCAGATGCGCAGGCCTCCTCGCCCCCCTGCTGATCCTGTAGCTAAATTACCCTATATAAACAAGCCTTTGTTACTCCTGACTGTGAGAGATGTGGGGCTGGCTCTTGTTGAAGAAGAAAATAGACCTGGGAAGGGAGAGGTCATGAACAGGTCAAAGTGCCAGAAGAAAAGGCTTCTGGGGCGAAAGTTTCCAGATTTGGGGGCTGCAGGGTTGGTGGTGGTGCACGGGGACCTCGCGTGGGTGTGTGTGCCTGCTGCACAGGCGGCCACCTATTTCAGTGCTGTCCGCTTGGGACATTTATTAAATAAAACATATAAAAGAAAGCCCTGGCTGAGGTCAGCCTAGACCTTTTGAAGAACCCTTGAAATGTTGCTGGGCTGTTATCTGCTAATCCTCCAAGTATGCCGAACTCGAGAAATAACATTCAGCGTTAAACCACCAAGCACAGAGAAAATGTCTCGAAATTATAGTGTTTGGTAAATTAGAGATTGCTTCTCTTTCTCCCCTTCCAGAGCGGAGGCAAGGCCACTTTCCCTTTCCTTGTTTACCTTGAAAACGCACTTTACTGCCTGTGGTGTTTCTGTTAACCTCCCTGAACCCTTGCGATTTCATTCATGTGATTTGTTATTGAATGACCTTTTGAGGATTTTACAAAACATGACCTTTTCTTGTCAAACATTCAAGGGTTTGTAAAGTGAAGCTGTCACGGGGACTCTGCGTGTTTGCTAATTATAACTAATATGTTTCCCCACATCCTTGGAAATGCAAATCACTTATTTGTTCCATGAATGGCTGCTCTTTCTTGCCTGGTGGTTTGAGATGCCTTAGAGCTGCTCAAAGGGACATCTCCGGCCTGGGAATTCTGACTCCTCTGCTTCAAGTTGGGGAACAGGAACGCTGATTCCCTTGTAAGTTAATTTGACCCCTTGGGAACCAGGACAGAAGATGTGAGGAGAGAATGAAAGCATTGAGAACGATGCACTTGTTCAGAAAGTTTTAGACATTCTTAAAATGTTCTGTGTGGTTCTAGTACTTCCCTCACCCAAAAGAAAGAGGTGGGGTTTGGTTTGGTTTTGTTTTGGGGTGTGTGTGTGTGTGTGTGTGTGTGTGTGCGCGCGCGCGCATGCCTGCGCTTTTCTTGTGTTGGCAACAAAGACAAAAATAAAAACTTTGGTGCACAAGAACAGCCAGACAGAATCAAGGAAGGAAACATTAAGGACTTGCCCTCGATTCCTTGATTTTGGTACTTAAAAATGTAATGCTAACAACAGCTAAATTCACATTTATTGAATGCTTATCATACTCTGAATGCTGTGTTCAGTGATTTACCTGCATGAGCTCATTTAATCATTTCAACAGCCCTACGAGCGAGGTGTTGCTATTATCCTCATTACCAGTTTCTAAATGATGAGACAGTGTTTCAGATTAACTTGTACAGGTCACTTGGCAAAAGTAGGATTTGATGTAGGCTCTCTCTAACTAGAATATGCTGTGGCATCTTCACTGTGGAGGTGTGAATTTTGACTTGTGTAGTGGTAGTAAGGTACTCTACCAGGAAAGATTATTTTTTTTCCACGAGACAAATGCTCTATATGATCTCTTTTCTAGAATGCCATCTTGTGTGATTGATCATCACCCTATGGAACTATCGTCAGTTTCTTTAAATCCTGGTTTAAGGGATGCAGTGCTAGGTCAAATCACATGCCATGTGTTTTCTGCTCATGGAAGGAGAGTTGAGCAGGGCTCCCGAGACACTTCTGAAACTGCATCCAGTGAGTTTCTTATTAGAGGGGGGGAAAAAAAAGAATCCCCAAACATTCCAAATGACGCACAGTTACTGTCACTAATGATTTGTGCTTACTGGAAGAGGGATTTTGATCCTGAGTGACTAAGAAATGGCTGCTTGTCTCTAAGTTGAATTTGTTAGAAGGGATGAAAATCTGGGATAGCATATGGACTGAATAAACTTGAAATTTTCAGAGCTTGGAGAAATTCCATTTGAATTGTGTGTAAATTGCTTGAAGATACTGTTTTGTTTTGGATCCTTTCCACTCAAGGTAGGACTGTGTTGCTGAGATGTTGGCCAGTGATAGAGGACCTGCGTGTTGGATTCATTCTCCAAAGTCCAATATGGAGTCTATTTTATAACATTCAAGTGCTTGGCCCTGTTCCGACCTTCATCCGCCTAGTCATTTGGAAATCTCTATTTATCTAGGTAGGGGGATTACTGGACTTTTCCAAGCGTAACTCCTAGGAGATGTTGTCTTTCAAATGACTTTCATGTGTTTTCCTTCCTTATTCAGTTGATAGACATAGATGTGCAGGGTAATTTGTGTCTTTGAAACAATGGAGATTTCTTGAAGTGTTGGCTCCTATTATTTGGAAAGGGTCATTACAACTTTATCTATTAAAAAAAAGTTCAGATTCAGGATAGAAAAATATATTTCACCTCTTTTATGAGTCTGTTCTCAAGAGCCAAGCAATTTGTTGTAAAAGAATATAAGAAATATTGAGAATGAGAAAAGTTATTCATTCTATAAAGCCCTGTCCCTCTTCATACTTCTTTTTCCCACTACAGCCTTTGATCGCTTCATAAATGACCCTCAATGTGAGAGAATCTGTCCACCCTGCTATTTGAAGTGTATTGAAGGTGTTTATGATGGATAGTTAGGTTTCAAATATACAGTAACCCAGCTTTCTACTAAAGAAGACCCTTATATCTTGGTGCTTAATAGCAATGGCTTATATATTTCAGGATCTTACCATTCTAGATACAGTCAGACTGACCTTAAAGTTTTTTAAAAGTCAATATTTCATAAACTAGATTTCAAGTAAAGAAGGAAAATCATGAAAATTTCACTTAGGAGCTTCTCTTTTAAATTGAGTCAAGTGTAGGGTCTGTTTCATCATTAAGGATGTACTTTTAGTAGAATGCGGTTCACTCTGGTTAATGGCAGTACCCAGAACCACCAAGACACTTAGCCAGTAATTACTAGCCAGGACTTGCAGATTTATGGTAAGGGTCTGAGTGGCTTTTTTTTCTTTTAATGTTTATTGAATTAATTCTCTTTGTGACATGTAAAGAATGTTGGAGGGTTGAAATATTGTGTGTTTTTTCCAGGAGCATGCCTACTTTTTTTTTTTTTTTAAGGAAATGAATATGTGTGTGTGCATAAAGGGGAGAAGGGACAGAGGGAGATAATCTTAAGCAGACTCCACACCCAGGAAGGAGCCTGACATGGGGCTTGATCTCAGGACCCTCAGATCATGACCCGAGCTGAAATCAAAGAGTTGGACACCTAACTGCCTGAGCCACCCAGATGTACCAAGGGTCTGAGTGTTTTTAAAAAACTCCAAACAAGCTGAGCTAATTCTAATCCCACATAAAGCACTTTAAGGAGAATGAAGGTGAGCTGGAGATACTGTAAAATTCATAAGAGGCATGAGGCATTGTGACTTTGGAAAGAGGAAATAATTACCTCAGGACAGTGCTTCCTAATGTCATAAGGTGAAGTACTTGAGACTGATGAAAACTATGGCCATTTGTCCCAGAAAATGTATATTAACATAAAATTTTACCTTTTGTTTCAGAGATTTATGGAATGCCCTCAACATTGTCCTTGAGAAACCCAGATGAAGCCCCTTAGATTGAGTTCCTCGCAGCCCACTTAGAGAATCATGCCTGAGCAAGGAAGCAATTCAGGTCACTTATATGCTGATCAAACTTTTAAAAGAAAGTTAGGTATAATTTTGTTTTAAATTGTAAAATTATTGTCTCATGTGTGTAAATACTATGTCACTGCCACTGAATTGGTGAGGATAGCCAAGGATCTTGATGCCTGTCACTGGGCTATTAGAAATCTGGCCATGAATTGTTGGAATTCTAAGCAATGTCATGTAATAGAGAAACGATGAATTTCGAGCCAGGAGACTCAGGTTCTACTCTTTTACCCACACGGTGTAACGACAAGGAAGTCATTTGACTTTCCTCATTCCCAATTTCATATCCATAAGAATGAGCAGTTGGATTGTGACCTACAGTGTGCCTTTCAATCTTAAAATTCAATCAGTTAACCATTCCTTTTTTTTTTTTTTTTGGCTCTTATTTGTATTTTATAAGATCAAGCCCAATGCCAGGAAGAAGAGGTCAAGACAAATTTTATTTCTTAGAAAGGATTTGTGTTTAATTTGAGAACCTCAGAGAGTCAAGAAATAATAAAGATTATCTATTTCAGTAGAAATGCAGAGCTTCCTTGAGGTGAAATACAGTGAAAGACTTGAAATTCTGGGAATGTGAGTATGAGGTGACAACTGCTTTTCAGACGCATGAAGACCCAGACACTCAAGTTCTCTGTCAGTGTTCATCTTGATCATTAACCCTCTGCCATCTCCCAGTTATTACGACTGCCTTCTTGAAGTTTATCCTAAAGTTTATCCTTGGAAATGAGTCCTGGGGAACTGAAAGGAGAGGAGTTATTTACAGAGATTCGGGATACTGAAGAGTGAAGGAGAGACTCACTGAGGACAGCTTCTTTAGTGTCAACTTGGGTCCCTATTTCTAGGAGTAACAAAACAAACAGGAGATGCTGAACATTTGACACGTGTGAATAGTGTGTAGTGGAATAGTCCTGAAACTGAGTAGGAAGAGACTTCAGTCCTGATTGTCTCAGTCCTAATTGTCATTTCCCTGAGCCTCAGTATGAGTGTTTTCTTTACAGAGTCCTTTATTCCTGATGGCGTTCCTGAGGCTGGTTGGCGGTCAGAGGTAGAAGGCAGTGTGCCCCACACTGTAGATATGTTCCACAGTTTTCCATGTTTGCTCCAAGCAGAACAGCACCCAGAAGGTTTTTCTGCCATGAGATATTTAAACAGTTCCCCAGCAGTTGGGAGGATGAGAAAAGGAGAAGCTGCTGTTGGGACACTTGGATCTGCATTGAGAATGACAGCCAAGACCTTATCTTAAGGCATCCTTTGTGGACACATTGTAGTTTCCTCTGCCACAATATTGACGATGGGATAGTCATGACTGGGATGAAAATAAACTAGCAACATTTTAAAGATGAAGAAACTGAGTCACAGAACCAAGTTAACCTGTTTAAGGTGGCACGAGAGGAGGCGAAGCTGGGACAGAAACCTGAATCTCTCTGGCTTCTGTGTGGAGGTTCTATGATGAGTTGAAGGAGGATGGTGATGGTGGCTGTCATGGGAATTAAGTGGTCTCTTCCCAGTGACCTGACTGTTCTAACCGGGAGATGGGAAAGCTTCAGCGCTGGTGACCCCCTCTCTCAAATGGAACAAAACTGAGTCCACACATCTGTGTGTTCATGCATGCGTTCGTCTGGGCTAAGTGTGTGAGGAGGTGACGTCAACCCTCTTGCTGTGTGGTTTAATTTCCTCTCCATTGATTCAGAAGTGGAAAAAGAAATGTCAGAACTCCTGAAGTGCCTTTGAAACAAAGGTGCAGTGAAAGTTTTAAAATCAGAAAAGGAAAAAAAAAATAGCTGTTTTTAGATGTGAAGTTCCATTTTCTCACTGACTCCTAGCTTCTTGTTAAGGGGGGGGGCACCCCAGTCTTCTTCGGTTCTCCCTGTTAGCTCATGGTAGTTCGGATTCCCTGTGCCCCACCAGAGGTCCTGGATTACCACTGGTGCTCTGGATTTCCCATGGTACAGGGACTTGTGGGGACGTTTGGAGAAGGTGCTGGTCTCTTGGCACAGCCGCTGCTTCTCCTAAAGCTGCAGCGATTTTTTTCTCATTCCTTTCTTTTTCCTTTCTGTTTACCTTTGGATTGAGTGAGTCAATTGGTATTTCTCTTTGTACTGGGAAAATTCAGTATTAGCCATGAGCAAGAGAGAGGGCAGAAAGTGGGGTTACAAATAGATCTGAAAGGGATGTTTATGTCTGCATCTCTTTCTGGGGCCAAGGGACAGTGTTGCCATCCATTAAATATTTATTGTATTAGCAACCTCTGGTCATCCCTGCTAATGGAAGGAAGGGATGGTATGATAATCCAAAATAGCACAAAGTTCCAAGTTATTTATATTTGATTTGGCAGGACTTTACACTAAAACCCCATGAATTCAACCTAATTAGGAAGAAGGCCAGTTTGGATTAGTGAAGCCCAAATTACATTTTATGGAAAATTGATTTTGTAGCTTCCAAATTTATACAGTAATTTCAATTAGATATCAAAGTCTACAGTAGAGATTCTTCAGGGCATTTTTTTAATGACTAGTTAAAAATATTTGGCTCAATATTGGAAAATTTCACAGAAATGTCTACCTTCAAAGTGATGAAGACATTTCAAAACTTTCCTCTTAAGAGTTTTAACTGTTTCTATAGATCGTTCTAACGTTAGGGACAATGACCTGCCTGACATATGACACAGGAACATAAACACCTGTTAAGATATCTGCTGATTTCCCATCTGTTAGGTTTGAATGAACAAAAGTGACCTACATGATATTTTTTCCCTCAGGAGATTTTTGTCTTAATTATGTATCAAAGCTAATACAGATGGGAAGTCATCTTACATAACACTATTTCTTAGAATGTCTTTATATTGAAATACATTTTTCTCTTGATGCAAGTGATGATTTTGTGATGCTCTAGTTTGTTCCTTGTACCTTCTGTTTTAGTTTTTAAAACACTATCTTCCTGGATCTCTTGCCTTCTTTTTCTTCATATTGAGTCATCTCTAAATGACCACTGAAGTAGTACGGGTGAACATCTTTTTGTTTTAATGGGACAATTCCGGCTGTGCTTCGGTTCTGTTAACGATAGTACTGGTGTTTAGTCTTCATGAGAAAGCAGGTGAAAAGCCCAAGTGATTCATTCCTACATGCTGGCCTGGAGACTGGATGCATGGGAACCATCCAAGGAGCTTTTAAAAATGTAGATTCACAGGCCACGCCAAGAGATTCTGATTCAGTGGGTTTTGGTGGAGCCCAGGAATTCCTGCTTTTAACCAACTCTCTGGTTTCTTCTGGTGGTTACTCAGACACAGAGAGGTTGCCTGGAGGGGTTAAAAAGCCAGGAGCTGACAAGACCTAAATTTGTCTTTCATCTGTGAACAGCAGATTGGAAGCTGCTTGATTTAGGAGCTAGCATAGTGGGGACCAGTAACTGTGAAGTGGGGAACCTGGTCCTTTGAGAATAAAGCTAATGAGGTAGATCATGTTTGCACTTCATACCAGAGTCTAATTCTTTCTTTTGATTGATTCTTCCAAAGGATGCCTCTCTGCCTGGAAAAGGGTTACCGCTTCTGCCTGGCTTTGCCTTCTTGGTCAAGGGCCACATTCTAAACCCTGGTCTTCGGGGCACCTGGGTGGCTCAGTGGGTTAAAGCCTCTGCCTTCAGCTCAGGTCATGATCCCAGGGTCCTGGGATGGAGCTCCACATCGGGCTCTCTGCTCAGCAGGGAGCCTGCTTCCTCCTCTCTCTGACTGCCTCTCTGCCTACTTGTAATCTCTGTCTGTCAAATAAATAAATAAAATCTTAAAAAAAAAAATAAACCTTGGTCTTCAGAGACCTTTAACACCAGTAGCTGTTTGTCTGAATGCAGTGACCCTTCCCTTTGCCCAGTGCTGTCCCCTCAAAGAGACACCCCACTCGCATTTTCTCCTTGGCCTGCCTGCATTTGCTCACAGGCCACAGTCAATTTTGTAGAGCACCTAGCAGAACAGGGCTGCTCTCCAGCTAATCATCAGCTGAGATATGCTAGTGGCTTGGAGTGAGCCCTCTCCATGCTGGCAGGGGGAGTTAGAATCAAGGGAAAAAGCCCAAAGTACCGGTAAGAGGAAGTTCCAAAGAAACACTCATAGACTTGAATTGCTAGAGATAGTTCATTATTTACTCCACAAAGTAGACTTATTCAAAGGCCATGAGAAGAGGTTATGTCATTTGCAGATACATCTGTGCTACAGATCCAGAACCATTGATGCCCATGAGCCCTGGCGAGGCTTGAGTAAATGACCACTGCTTGAAAATGGGCTTTATTAGAATCCTAGCACCTCCCTCCCTTCACTTATGGGGTCGTTGATGAGTAAAGTGTCAAGGACTCTGGTTCTTGTCAAAGGCAACTAAAGGAGACTTAAAGCTCCAGTTTTGGGGAAATACAACTCCAGTTTTAAATAAATTTAAAAATAACTTAAAAAAAAAACAATAAATACCTTCTTAGTTGTCAGTCTCTGATCCCAGTACCCAACTCTGAAAGAAGTAAATATGATGTCTTAGGAGAATTCGGCAACTTTATCCTTTGCAAGAAAGTTCTCGACTGTCCAGTTCCTGGAAACATTTCATTTGCTTAAAAAGTTGCAAAACTGGGATAAGAAGCTTTGGCATGGACTTAAGCATCATAGACACATGTGGTGCATTGGAATGAGCCCCGCCGTGAGCCAGGTAGGAAGACCTGACGGTTGATGCTGATGCCGATGATGAGTTCTGTAATTGGGAAGCACGTAGTGTGAGCAATGAGCAGAACTGGGCACCAATGTGCCCATTCCCTGTGGCCTTCCTGTGGGAACAGTTTCAATAGTCATCTTCTCTACCAAGGAAGTCACTGGTAGGCAGGGACGTGTCCTCACTAGTTGGTGGAAGGTGAGGACATTATACTTTGTTGGCCAGAAAGAATGCCCAGTCTCTGGTTCTTGGCCCAAGCATGGCATATCCAGGAGATCTCAGGCCTGCATTCAAAGCCCATCAAGTTGGAATGGGTAGTATATTTCTAGTACTGCAAAGTCCTGCTAATTTGGAAGAACTGGACTGAGTTACAGGTTAGGAACTGGTGAACATACTTAGCCTTTTAAAATAAATACAGCTTTATCTCTTCAAAAATTGTGGCAAAATACACATAAAATTTGCCATTTTAACCATTTCAGGGCATGTGATGGAGTGGCATTTAATGCATTCACAATGTTGTGCCATCGTCATCATCACCATTATGTAGTTCCAGCCTTACCACTTTTAAATACAGAAAATATTTTTAAAATAGCTGACAAATTGTTTCTACCCAGAGCAGACCTCGTTACTCCATGTGTGTTCTCTCCCTCTCATATGTAAATGCAGAAAGTATAGTATATGAATTTCTTAGTCTGATGGTGCCCAGAATGACCTTGGAAGTTCTCCATCCATCTGTATGGATGAGGAGACCATGACTGTGACAAGGTATTAAAGACTGGCCCATGCTTGCATGGCAGAGGCAGGACCAGGGTTCCTAGTCCTGACCCAATAGGTTTTCTGTAATGTATTTATAATTGGCAATAAATTTTCCATAAACCATATTATTGAACTAAAGCCTTTAAGAATGATTTCCTTTCTTTGCTTGAATATTTTCCCCTCAAGTCTTGTTTACATAGTGAATTTGCACAGCAAACCCTCTCTTTGGCCCAGCTTAGGCTAAATTTTACCACAAATTCCAAATTATAGGAGTCGTGAACTTTTCTTCTTCCTGAGTTGGCCTCGGACTGGTGGAAACTTAAAGTGTGTAAAATAATGAACTGTTCTGTGTCTGGGGTGGGGAGGTTGGGAAGTGGACTTGGGAGAAAGCACGCCTCTGTTCTTGCAGGGTTCAGGGCGGGGTGAGGCTGGGGCTGGGAGTCAGCTAGCACAGGCTGCAGCCCATTGAAGGGATGTGGGCAGGGCGGGGCGAGAAGGCTCTGGCACAGCGGAGGCAAGGACCCTTCGAGAGAAGCCCGGCTCCTTGGTGTCCTTTGGGGGCCGAAGATGGGCCTTAGGAGCAGAGGTTTTGAACAGGTTGCTTGTGGATGGGTGTTTGTGGCGGTGAGCACAGCCCTCTCGGTTGTGGGACCAACGCATCAGGCTTGCGGAAAGCCTGTCTGAGAGCAGAATCTTGATCCGAGAGTCCACAGAGGTGTGTAGCTGGGCAGTGGTGGACTTGGGTTTTCTTTGTTTCCTTTTCTTTTTCATTTTATTGTGATAAGATAAACATGACATAAAATTGGCCATTTTCACTGTTTTAAGTGTCCAGTTCTATGGCACTAAGTGTGTTCACAGTGTTGTACAACCATTATCACTATCCATCTCCAGAACTTTCTCACCTTCCCAAACTGAAATTCTGTACTTTCTAAGTAACGCATCCCTATTCCCCTACCTCCCAGCTCCAGGCAAGCCCTGTTCTGCTTTCTGTATGAGTTTGACTACTCTAGGCATCTCATCTAAGTGGAATCATATAGTATTTGGTCTTTTGTGGCTAGGGTCTTATTCTGTGTTTTGTTTTGTTTTTGTTTTTTTTTTTTAATTACTGAAGTACAGTTGACCTACGATGTTAGTTTCATGTGCATAAATGTGATTAAATTCTATACATTACTCAGTGCTCACCATGAAAACTATAGTCACTATCTATCACCATACATTATGAAAATATTATTGATTATATCCCCTATGCTGTACATTCATCTCCATGACTTATTTGTCTTCTAACTGGGAATCTAGGTCTCTTCATCCCCTGGTCTTACTCTGCTCATCTCTTCACCTGCCTCCTCTCCGGCAACCACCAGTTCTCTGCGTTTAAGAGTCTGTGTTTTTGGTTTTTGTTCATTTGTTTTTAAAATTCCACATACACGTGAAATCCTATGGTATTTGTCTTTCTCGGACTTACTTCACTTAGTGTAAGACCTTCTAGGACTATCCCTATTGTCACAAAGGGCAGGATTTCATTCATTTTTGTGGCTAATATTCCATGGCATGTATATACATCACATCTTTATCCATTCACCTGTGGATAGATACTTGGGTTGCTTCCATATCTTGGCTATTGTAAATAATGCTTCAATAAAAATAGGGGTGTGTGTATCTTTCCGAATTGGTGTTTTCATTTTCTTTGGGTAAATATCCAGTAGTGGAATTATTGGGTTATATGGTAGCTCTCTTTGTAATTTTGCGAGGAAACTGCATACACTTTGCCAGAATGGTTGCACCAATTTATATTCTCACTGATGGAGCACAACGATTTCCTTTTCTCCACATCCCCTCACCAAGGTTTGTTATTTCTTGTCTTTTTGATACTAGCAATTCTGACTGGTGTGAGGTAATAGCTTGTGGTTTTGATTTGCATTTCCCTGATTAGTGATGTTGAACATCTTTCCATGCATCTCTTGGCCATCTGTATGTCGTCTTTGGGAAAATGTCTATTGAGGTTCCTTGTCTATTTTTTTTAACTGAAAATTTTTTTGGTGTTGTATAAGTTTTTGAAATACATTTTGGCTGTCAACTCCTTACCGACGTTATCATTTTCAAATATCTTCTCCCATTTGGTAGATTGTCTTTCATTTTGTTATGGCTTCCTTTCTGTGCATTTACTCTGTTTTTTTTTTTTTTTTTTTTTTTTTTTAAACATGACTTTTATCAGCTAGCCTATATGGCGTCTTTGGGGGAATTAGAAAAAGGCACGCCCTTTCCTTGGGTAGATGTAGACCCTGGCCCGAACCTGAACTTGTCAAGTGGAGCATAGTACAGACTTTAGTCCCCACCTTTCTCTGTGGCCATACATGGTTGTGCAGTCAACAGCCTGAACAACTCTTCCATCAGGCCTTCAAAAGGAGATGATATTTCCTTTTGCCCTGAAGCCTCTGGCAGTGTGCCTTCCCTGTTACCCATTTCTATTCTTCCAGTCCCGTTTTCTTATTCCCTCATTCCAGTTTAAAGTTTAAGTTTGTTCGTTCTGCTCAGAATGGGCTTGCTAAGAATCGAAAGGCTTTCAGAGGCCACCAGAGAAGGTTGATGGGGCTTCTAGGAAAACACAGTTTGTTCAGATGTGCTCTGAAGGCAGCAGGCATGAGCGAAGTGCAAATGGCTTAATGTCAATTATATTTTCTTTGAAAATCCTCTGGGGGTTAAAAATTAAGAGGAGAAATGCATAGAAAAATAAGTGGAAGGTGTCACTAATGATGATGCCTCTGAAAACTAGTGGAAATATTTCGCAAACTGAAAAAGCAGCTGGTTGAGTGTGCTCTGAACCGTGTTGGGCCCTTGCCCCTACCTCTTTTAATAAAGCAGTGGCTGAATTGAAAGCAATCTAGGCAATAATGGATATTCTTGTAAATCTCTCTGGTTGAGAAACTCTAAAAATATGGCCAGAGCCCAAGCAGCACCTATTTCCTCCTAATTCTGCTGTAATACTCGGATGATATTTTATAAGGCATTAAACTTTAATTGATGCCATTTTACTGAGGAGATTTTAAAAGCAGGGATGGCAGTAATTGAACTGATTAAGAAGACTTCTGATTGTTTATTATGTGTGATGTGAAAAAGACTTCTCTCTCAAATGTTGATTATTTTTGTTGCGATGTACAAAGAGTTGGGTTATTTATGTATGTTGTTTTGTTGTTGTTTTGAAGTGGTGGATGTCAAGAGGGGCCTTAGCATGGTTGAGAAATAAGAAGGAATTTTCATGCCCTCTCACTGTGGATGTATCGGAGGGTGTATGGACTCAGAACAAAGAAAGAGCTGCATAAGATTAAAAAAGTACGAAAAGAAACCCAGGTGAAATCACCTAGTGGAGGAATTTTTCAGAGTGTTAGCTTCGGTGCAAAAGAAGTGGAGGCTGGGATTTGCTCAGGTCAGAGCCTTGGCTTGGACCTTCCGCTTTGCTTTTGTTGGTTTGCGGCGCTCAGAGCATCACGCAATCCTACGCTATTGTGGTCGGGCTGCTTCTTCACCCTTCTTTCTTATGACATTCCTGGGCAAGGCTGTCTTCACTCAGGACAGCCATGTTCCCCAAGCGGGGAAAACTGTAGACTTGAAAATCTGGCCAAATATTTTGTTGCAGCCGTTAACTGTGGCTCAGGATTAAACATCAAGGGAGCGCTATCTGGCTTTCCTCCTCTCTTCCTCTGTAATTTTTTTTCCCTTCTGAATTTGGTCATTCGTTTCTGCTGCCTTCAGAGTTTTAAAAAGTTGGATTGTTCCTCTGTTACAAAAATAACACATACATCAGACTTGCAGATAGCCACTAGCCAAGAGCAGAGGCATTTGGGGGCAGTGAGGGACAGGGAACCATGCAATGAGTGAAGAATGCAGATGTTGACTTACGTCATGACTGGTGTCCTAAGACCCAGAGTGGATAGAGGGGGATGATGTTATATTGACTGGGAAATTTAAAATACATGTGGATTGGACTCTATCACTAAATCTCTCTGTTCCTCATCTGTACACCACCCTCTCTTTTTTCCCTCCCTACCCCTGAGGCAGCTGTCCAATTTTCTAGGTAAAGAAAAATGAGAGGGTTCTACAGTTGCCTTTAAGTGCGATGGCTAAGGCTATAGTGTTGGCAGAGTTCTTCAGGTTTCGCCTTGTTTTTTCCTAAAGAGAGGACTTCCTATGCAAAATGGGTCACTTGAAAGCACCAACAATTTCTCCGGAGCAACCGCCAGTGTTTCTTGCAGGAGAGATGTTAGCAAACCACTGACATATGGATGTGATCTCTGTTACTCTGACCAGATTTGGTTTCTACAGAGTGCGTGAGAAGGGAAGATAAATTTTGTCCTAGTAATACTATAGCGACTCATAAATAAATGGTTACCCTTTGGTGCTTGCAGTTTTCATTAAAGTCGCCTGAGCTTTGTTATTGACACCATAGGTTGCCTATTCAGGGAAATGCAGTAAAATTTATCAGTGTGCTTTCTACACCTAATAAATCATCCAAACAGGGAACCATATGGCAGATAAGACCTTGAAAATGTGGCTTCAGCATGTGAGTAGTCAAGTTGCTGAAATCTTGAATGATTACAGCCTGTACATTTTCCCCTGGAATATCTTATAGTTATTTTACATGCCATTTTCTTGTTCACCCTATCACCTCTTTGTCTCTCTCCCTCTTGCTTTCTCTCTCACTCTTTCCTCTTTTACCCCCTCTAGTGCCATTCGTTTTTGGCCGTTTTTGCTTGCTCTTTGTTTTTCTTCGGGGTGGGGGGATAGCTTCGATTTCAGCTTTAAAATAGGCGTCCGGAGCAGATAAGACATTTTTATAATGTCTTGCTGGTAGGAGAAAGAGGGGCAGGGAGGAGCAGAGACTGACGGGAAGGCATGATGTATGTGGCGGCTGTGTCCCTACTCTCCTCCAGCCCATTGTCATTAATCACGGCCATTAGTTTTCAGAGCTGCCCTGTCTGCGCTGTGCCTCAGAGAAGCCATTGTTTTTTCATGCCACAGACCAGGGGGAAGAAAAGGGAAGAAAGAAACCCTAGTACTTTTTTTCTCCTTCCTCATTCTGTCTCCTAGAATGTCCCTCCTCTCCCATCTTCCTCCTCACCCCCACTCCTACCCCAGTGTATCTGCCTTTTCTGTCCCTAGAAGTCAGTGGTGGTGGTGGTGGTGGTGGGGACCTCAGCCCCAACTCTCAGTGCTTCTTCAGTGCCTGTGTTGTTTTCATTTATCTGAAAACATAGCTGGGATGCAGAATTGGGATGTTTTCACTGAGTAATAGCTATGTTACTCATGATGCACTATTTAATATACAAGGAGGTTCTGTGGACATTTGTGGAGTTTTCTTTTTTCTTTCTCTTTTTTCTTGAATTATGAGCTACATTTATCACCTGAGGATACAGAATAGTAGCGAAAATGTGCCTATAGCAGAGAATCTATGCTGGGTGGTTGGGAAGGGGAGGCTGCTGCTTGGGGAGGTGTGGTCAGGTGCTTACCAACCTTGACTCTGTCTCGGGGATAGCCCATTCTTCCAGAGCAGCCATAGCTTATGGTCAGTGGATGTGACCCAGTCCACTTGGGTGAATCTTAGCGGTTGTTGGGGGTGGCTATTGTCCTCTCCTTCATCTTTGCAAGCTAAAGACTGAGGCTTGAGGGGAGAGGCCTGGCCAATGCTATTGGTGTTCTGCCTCTCCATGGCAAATTGTAACTGAGTCCTAGACATGATGTCTGCTTCATATACTAGTATTTTTAAAAATATGCATAGCATTTTGTAAAACATGAGGGCCAACCTCAAAGAGCACATAAGTGAGATTTTAAGTCTGCTTTTATGGAATGTGCTGTAAAAGTAGCAAATTATTGGTACAAGGGGAAGCCTAAGAATTAATGAAAAATTTGTATGACAGATTTTTTTTAAAGAAAAAGACCCATTAGTTACTTCCTAAAATGTTTGAACTATGAACCTTAAATATTGCTGAATAGAAGTACTTCAGGTACTTATTCTAATGAAAATATGGCAGTGATTTGCTACAAATGCATTAGTTGAATATTCATAGTATAGGAAAAACGAGTTAGGGATGGGGAGAAAAGGATTATGCTTTTTCTACATAGGAGCTTTCTAACTTCAGTTAGATTACTTGATCTCTGAATGCCAGTTCTTCTTTCTGTCAAATGAGATGGTTGGTTCTAGATCGGTGTTTCTCAAAGTGTTGGATTGTGGGTGGTACAGGAGATAATTTTTGATGGTTCATGGAATGGACTTCTAAAATTTTAATAAGTATTTATGATTACAATTGACTTGTATTTATGTTAAATAATATTTGCTACCTATTTATGACTATATTATAACATTCATATTTTAATTTCTGAATTAGCAGAAAAAAATGAGTCAATTAGAAGAAGAACTACAGTCCGTAATATCTATTGTAGAGGTAGGGCTAAAATTATAGTATGGTACTCAGGTGACCGGAAGTTGTGACCCTCCTGATCATCAAGCGATGATCAGGATCTATGAATTAAATGGTAATTCATGTATTTGTGTGTGTGTGTGTGTGTGTGTGCTTGTGTTTATACACACACATACACACAGATTATCTAAAAAGTTTAAACATATTCTTCAGCATTTTTACTGTGTTTAATTCTTCTCTGATGAATAGAGCAAAGTTAATTTTAGTGTGGTTGTGTCTGATCTCAATTTCTGATTTAATGAGCTATTCATGAAGATAGCTGTATATATAAGAATCTGATAACTTTACAGCATGATTTTAGACATTGAGGAAACCTGAATGTCTGGGACATGGCGCTGGGGCTCTGAAGGGCCCCTCTTACATTTCATTTCTTTTGAAGACCTCTAGAAAGGCTAGAATATGCCCCCTTGTTTTCTCTGCCAGGGTGTCTGCCCTGCTGGAGTGTACTTCTGTTCTCTGGGGTTTCAGTGGTTTCACATGTGTCAGAGCGTCAGAGTCCCCTGATCATTGAAAAAATGCCGATACCTAGGCCCTATCCGGGATCTACTGAACAGACAGTGAGAGTGGGGGCGGGGATGACCCAGGCCTGCCCCAGCAACCGGCAACAGCTGGGTTAAGGTACTGAGAGTGCCTGGGAGAAGTACGTACGTGTGGAAGACACACTCCTGGCTTCGATAGCCATGGGAGCCTTGGCTTGGGTCATTTTATCAGAGGAGTGGTGTCCCCTCTGAGGCATGTGCATTTCAGTATTGAGAAGCATTCAGGTAAGATCCTGATCTTGGACAGTTCTGGATGAACCGTGTGGTGGGGAATAGTCCGGGAAGGCCAGGGTGGCAGCATATGGGCACGTAGGGAAGGCTGTCCTGGTTCTCCCTCTCATAACCTGTAAGTAGAACGAGTGAGCCTGGATTAGTTAACAGATGATTGGTTAAGAGTACCTGATCTCAGAGCAAGTCGGCAGCTTGTGTCTTCCTTTTACCAGGAAAATTTGGCCAATTCAGTGTGTTTGAGTATCTCCTTCTATGGTAAGTGGTGGTATTATATCTACCTTCTAATTAAGTAATTTCTTCCCTCCAGGACACTGCTATTATCATGCAAGTTTTCTTCTCCGCGTCCCATTCACTGGCTCCCACTGGCTGAGAGAACCAAGTGCAGTCTTCCTGAGCTTTGCATTCTCTACTGTACTCTGTCTCTCTTTTCTGGACTTTTCTCTTCCTACTCCTTTGTCTATATCCTCTGCTCCAGCCAAGCCAGTCTTGCTGTCTCACAAGTGTGTCTTGTTCTTTCCCAGCTTCCATCACTCTGTTCCATCTCCCTGAGTCACGACACGGATTCCCTTGTCCTCCGCGGTGCACAGTTCTTGAAGCCACATGCCATCTCCTATTGGCTCCACAGACCCTCATGCCACTTTGTGTCTATGTCTGAACCTTGGGCTCCCCTGTGAGAGAAGGTTACCAGACCAAAGACTGTGACCTTGGGCAAGTGCACTTCACTGGGTGTCCATCTTTGCTAGAAGACAAGAACATCCAGAGGAAGCATCTTCCCCCATCTCCTAGGAAGGTCAGAGGACATGATGACTCTGGAGGAGCTTTGTAAAGAGCAACACACTGCACTTGCCCCTGGGATATTCTTTGGGAATTAATCATGGCTGCCTTGCGGCCGCTCTTGTGTTAACTGTTTTATAATGCCTTTCCTGAGTCTGTCTTAACTCTAAGTTGGCCTTTTCTTTCCTTTGCAAGTCATTTTTGACTTATGAACATGCTACTCATTATGAAATAATGCTGTGAAATGATAGAAGAAATTGCAAGATTGATTCTCTCCACATCTCCCCTTCCTTCCCCCCCTCTCCACCATAAGCTGCCATCTGTATTTGGTCACTGGTACCATATTCTCGGTCTGTGTATCTGTCTCCCATCCTGTTGTCCTGTTCCTGGAGCGCACTGTGTGTGTGTCATGGAGCGCACTCGGAGGGAAGTTCCTTGAGGTATCAGGGAAACATCCATGGTTTGGGGCTGACTGTGGGTTTGTAGCACTTGCTGCTGGTGTTCATCTGTACCAGCTGGGATAGTTCATCGCCGTGTTACGGGATGTGCGCCCTGGTATGAACAAAGCCCTGAAGATTTTCCTATTCTGTAGCTGGGACCGAGAGAAAAATATGTATGTCACTGCGTTCCTCTCCCAATTTTTATTTCTCCCTCATCTTCTCACCTTTGTTTTTCCTTTTCTTTCTTTTTTTTAAAAAAGATTTTATTTATTTATTTGACAGAGAGAGAGAGATCTCAAGCAGGCAGAGAGGCAGGCAGAGAGAGAGAAGGGGAAGCAGGCTCCCTGCTGAGCAGAGAGCCCCATGTGGGGCTCGATCTCAGGACCCCGAGATCATGACCTGAGCTGAAGGCAGAGGCTTAACCCACTGAGCCACCCAGGCACCCCGATTTTTCCTTTTCTTCATTGGGCGTCCTAGTCTCCTCCTTCTGAAGGTGACCGTGTGCACCAGCTCCCTGTCAGAGGGCAACTCTCCCTAAGGTAAAAGCCGGGGAAGGCAGCCTCTGCTGGGGCTCACGTTAGGTAGATCTGGGTTTGCCCAGGTCTCTGCAAATGTGACAGCCGTGCGGCCCGTGTATGCAAGTTGCTTAACCTGAGGGCCAGTGTCCTGATCTGTGCATGTAGCAGCGTTATGTTCTGATGCCCAGCAGAGCTCATTCAGTCCTTTTATTTTTTTTTCCTTCTCTACTCTTCATTTTGTTCTGTTTAGTTCTAATAACATCAGCACCGCCCCCCCATCCCCCCAGCTGTGTCATGTTATCTGTGTTCCTCATGGGTGCAGGGTCTGCTTCCCACTGTAGCAGGTTTGAGGGTGCTGGACCAACGCACCGGGAATAGGCCCTCTAGGGGTGCAAAAGCCAAGAGTGCATGTTGCCTGCCCCTCCGAAGGAATTGTGTGTTCACAGATGGGGACTGTTGATGTTTTTATCAGGGAGGCCGGTCATTCTTTTGTTCAACCTCAGTTTTTCATTTTTTAAAAATGTTATGTATTTTTTTTTAAAGATTTTTTTTGAGAGAGAAAGAAGGAGCACGAGCGGGAGGGGCAGAGGGAGAGGAAGAGGAAGAGATTATCTCGTGCAGACTCTGCGCTGAGCTCAGAGTCTGACGTGGGGCTCAATCCCACCACCCTGAGATCAGGACCTGAGCCGAAACCCAGAGTCTGACGCTTAATGGACTGTGCCACCCAGGTGCTCCTCAGTTCTGACTGTATGTATCAGGGAAGGAAAATACTGAATGAGCTGTACCTGTTTGCTATACAACTCTTGCTCAAATGTAAAAACGAAACTCATTTGCTCTTAAGATTTTTCTTAAAAGATTTTATTTATTTATTTGACAGAGCAAGAAAGAGAGATCACAAGGAGGCAGGCAGAGAGAGAGGGGGAAGCAGGCTCCCCAATGAGCAGAGAGCCCGATGGGGGCTCAGTCCCAGGACCCTGAGATCATGATCTGAGTCGCAGGCAGAGGCTTAACCCACTGAGCCACTCAGGTGCCCTAAGGTTCTTTGTATAGGCAGAATATCTCACATAAAAATATCAGCTTTGAAAACCCAGCTGTAAATGGATCTTAGGTTAAGGAATTCACTGATTTTTTTTTTTTTTTCCTTTTTTCCTGCCATGGATTTTGGCTGGGGGTTGGCCTACGACAGCAGTAATGGGGGTGGTCCACTTTCACGTAGCCTGTGTTTGGTCCTGGGTGGGCAAAGTGCTTCATGGACTTTGGTGCCTTGCAACCCCCTTTTCTACTCTTAGGCGCCCAAAGTCTTGCTTACCTTGAGTGCACTTCCCTTCCCTTTACTCAAATTTTGAATTTCTTTTTTAAAAAAAATTTAAAAATTTTTTTTAATAAACATATAATGTATTATTAGCCCCAGGGGTACAGGTCTGTGAATCGCCAGGTTTACACACTTCACAGCACTCACCATAGCGCATACCCTTCCCAGTGTCCATAACCCCACCACCCTCTCCCTACCCGCCTCCCCCCAGCCACCCTGTTTGTTTTGTGACATTAAGAGTCTCTTATGGTTTGTCTCCCTCCTGAGCCCATCTTGTTTCATTTATTCTTTTCCTATCCCCCAAACCCCCCACATTGCATCTCCACTTCCTCATATCAGGGAGATCATATGATAGTTGTCTTTCTCTGATTGACTTATTTCGCTAAGCATGATACCTTTTAGTTCCATCCATGTCGTCACAGATGGCAAGATTTCATTTCTTTTGATGGCTGCATAATATTCCATTGTGTGTGTGTGTGTGTGTGTGTGTGTGTGTGTGTGTGTGTGTATATCACATCTTCTTTATCCATTCATCCGTTGGTGGACATCTAGGTTCTTTCCATAGTTTGGCTATTGTGGATATTGCTGCTATAAACATTGAATTGCTTTTTTAAAATTACTTTTAAAGACTGACTTCTAATCACACCCCTTTGCGGTTGCCTCCTTAAGGACCCCATTCCGTGACCATGAGTCACTCCTGTCAGACCTGCCATTTATTTGGCATCAATCCATATGACATCGTGGTATTTCTTTTGCTATTTTGAATCATAACCTTCAACTTGACAGTTTTCCTTTTTCACATGTGTCCTTCCCATCTTACACTTCCTTCTCCACAGTGCAGTGTTCAGCCCAGAGTGGACATTCAGAAACTTTCTGGTGGTAGGTTGGACTGAATGACTTGTCCCTCCTCTCCTGTATCTGTCCCTGTTCTCTCAAGACAGTGCCCATTCTTCGCTCCTGGATTCGCTACTCTGCCTGCTGTGGGTAAGTACCGTGGCAATCATGGAGGAAACACACAGAGAACTGCCCTCTCCCAGTGGTGGAAGCGGATTGCTGCCCCTGCCGAGGAAGCTGCGTGAAGCACTAATGTCCAGTGTGCTCCCTGGGGGCGTGTGTGTGTGTGTGTGCGTGCGTGTGTGTGTGTGTCTTAGAACTTTGGCCATAGCAGTCAGAGAGAGGCTTCTCTGAGCTTCTGCCGGTGCCTGATTCTGTTGCAGCCTCTGCTGAGTCCCCTGGAAGGCAAAGTCTAGGCTGCCGCTGAGTAGAAAGAGAGGGAATGAGGAAGGTGAAGAAGGTCTGGGCTCCTGTTCTTCTTTGCAGATGGAGAGGCCATTTCCTGGCACTTGTTGCTGAACTCCACCTCTCTCTGCTTCTCTCCTCCATGATTATAAAGTGGTTTGGGCCATTTACCTAAAACACATAATCCAGGGGTCCCTGCATCAATCAAATGTTGACTTGATGGTGCTAGCAATTGCCTACAGCTCAGGCAAAATTTGCCTGCTTTGGTTTTGTGCAGTGAATGAATTGATTTTCTGAGGAAAGCTCTGTGTGTGTGTGTATGAGAAAGAATGGGGTTTGATTTTTTAAGGGGGATTTGTTTTCTTCAAGGGTGATGGCATGGGAAGAGAGAAGGTTCACGAAGTATTCTGTGTGAGCTTGGGAAAGAATAAATGCAGATGTGAACACAGACAAGACAGACATGAAATTAATGATGTTTTATAACGAATTAAGAACAATGAAAAGATGCAAGAGATCTCAAAGACAAGAGGGCAAAGACAGATCAAATGCTCCTGTACCTAAAATGGTGTGTGTTGGGTTTAATTATCTTCTTTCCTTCCCCCAAGCTCCCAGTTATAAGCAGGCATGCAGGCCATGGTGCAAGTTGTCTTGTCTACAGTTTTTACTTTTTGCAAAGTCATAGGTTTTTAGCCCTGATTGCAGGCACTATGGAGTGGCTCACCTTGTCTTGAGTAATGAGAATAAACAACTGGTCACTGCACTGACCACTGAAACTAATAAAGATATATAGTACTGGCCTGGCTTAGGGAGTCACAGACGCATTCTTAAACTCTATGTGACATTTATACCAAAGGAACATGATTCCAAACTCACTCACTGCTTACCCATTCTGAGAAAGAACAAACTATTTGACTGATGGTTTGCTAAATTTAATATGCTTAGCAAGTAAAATTATTGCCTACTCTAATGCTGTGTAATTATTAAGATACACTGCTTTTAAAAATACCAAGTGAATAATATTGATTTAGTGAACTGCTATTTAGAAAAATGCCAGCAAAGGAGGAATATTTTATTTTAGCTGCCTTAGAGCTGTAATGGGTCTGGGCTGAGATATGCATGTGGAAATAAATTATGTACAAGGTAAACTATTTTGTTATACAGTACCCATAATATTAATTAAGCCGTAATTTTACCAACAATGCTTTAATTTAACAAATAAACAGGAATCATCTGTACCATTCTTTCAAATATATAACTTTGGGACCATAATAAAACATGCGGAAGCACCTGCAGTTAATTGTAAAACAAACAGTGAGACTAGCAACTTTAAAGGGTAATTGTAATTTATAATTTATTTATTTGACTTATGCTGGATATAATTACTGTTATAATGCATTATTATTTTCAGTCCAGCCTAAGATCTATCTGATTCCAATTGAGCACAGGCAGCCTGGTGGAGCTTTCCACTTAGGCCCCTTGAAAGGATGCTCTGCTCCCCTCCGTTACCCGTGACGGGAGCTTGTAAAATAAAGAATGGATGGGCTTCTGTCAAAGGAAATCCTTGTTCAAAGCCATAAGAATATTTCCATTTGCACTTAAGACAAGAATTTTTCCCTGCCCTCGCAGTCCTTCGGATAGCAGTACTGGGGAGTGACACTGGCCGGGTCCGCACACAGCGAGGCCGTGGGTGACCTGGCCAGGCTGGTGGCTCCGTGGGGAGGGAGGTGATGCGTTGAGAGGGGTGGGTGCGCACGGAGCCTGCTCTTCCCTAAATTCCTGTCTGAGGGTCGCTGCTGTTTGTTGTCGCGGTGCTTTTAGGCTTTGTTGTTGTTGTTCTCAAGCGCAGCCTGGAAGGAACAACCCGAGGGGGAAAAATACCACCGTGGAAGAAAAGAAGCAATTATAGCTGGCTGTTTGTTTGTGGCTAACAGAATGCTGAAATGGCAGATTTGCAAATTTGTAAGAGAGGGAAGCTTAGTGTTCATCTTTATCAGCCAAAGTGGTTTCTTGTTAGCTGAGCAGCAAGCTAGAAAGCGACCGATTTTGACAACATAATTTACATCTTTGTATAAAACTATTGCTGGCAGCTGAACTAATTTGTGCTGGATTAGGTTGTTTGTCTCTGCTGCTGACTAACCATGCAATCTATCAGAGGCCGTTTTCAAATATCACTTTTCAACTGTGCCCTTGAGAGGGGGAATTGATCGGGGATATACGGAGCAAAATTACTCCAATAACTTTATAGAAGAAACAATTACGGAATCATACAGATGTGAATAATTCTGAAAAGTAGGAGCAAATATGATGAATTTAGCCCTATTCCTATCTTTCACATGTGCATGAGATTTATAAATAATACAATCTCACATTATTGGCCCTGTTTCCTCTTTCTTTCTGGATCTCGGTCGATGACGGTAATAGGAGAAAGACGAGGAAAGTGCTTGGTGGAAAACATTCTCGGAGACCGTATCTGAGGATTTGGAGATTCAGGTTCTGTGAAAGTCACTTATGAGGTTGCTGGAGACCATAGTTAACATACACGTGTCCCATAGAATGTCTTTTCATCTGAGTTTTCGAAGTTTTCAGAATCAGTGCTCTGATGGAGAGAAAGAGACCTCAGTCAGGCAGATACATTTGTGCGACCAACATGGGTGATAAACCTACAACTATATTTTATCATGCATTTCCATGTTATGTTAATAACTGTACCATGCAGAAGAGGAATGGGGTCTCTCTTCTGCTCTTAAGTGAATATCTTAAATGTTTCTTCCTGTCCTCCAAGGAAGATAGGGGATGATAGAACAATATAAGGGGGCAAAAAAGGAGGGGGCCTGGGGCAGAATTCACAACTGATAACTGGGCTGGAGTTGTTTATAAGATGCCTGAGATTAGCCAGCAAACAAAAAAACCATTAAGCACCTATTATTTTAAAGCGGTGGGCACATTTTTCATCACTTCCCTCTGATAAATTTTCACTTGTGCATCCTGCTCCAGGTAATTAATTGCTTTCAGTTCAGAGGAGTAATAATGCAATAAATTATGCCAGTATTTCTAGTCAGAGGATCATACTGCAGCTTCCTAACCAAGGCAGTGCTAATAGCAGTCCGGGAGACCACTGGGTCATAAGAAAAAACAGTGCTCCGTTATTATAAATTGGTTATGTAAAGTGTGGAAGGACCAAGTCCTCAAAATTGCTTCCAAGTGATCTTCTTCACAGAAGTTTGCACCTTCATGGGTTTGGTCAGGATAATCCCGGGTGAAGCTCACATAGCTACTGTCCTCAGCCCTGGAAGCTTTGCTGACCCTGGACACCCCAGCCGTGATGGTGGGGTCGTTGCCGGAGGGTAGAGCTTGCCCTATGCAAGCACTGTTCTGAATCTTTACATGCACCAAATGTATTTAATCCTGGTAGCAAACCTCCGAGATAGGACTCTGGCTGTTCTCATTTTCAAGATGAGGACACTGAGGCACAGAGTTTTTAGGTGACTTGTGCAACTGGTAGGGGAGTCCATGTTTTTATCCAACATGCAGCATCATATCCCAGGAGGAGGTTGGCTCCTGACTCCAGCCCAGACTGCAATGGATCAGGGTAGGGTGGGGTTGGAGGCAGTTGGGAAGGCACCAGCTACTTTCAAAAAGTAGTTTGAATCTTCCTTGGTTCCTTACCAAGAGAATACCCCACTTTGATCAGCTTCTGAAAACTTCTCTCTAACTTGTGGACCTCTTGTTATATAGCTTATTTCCCCCCACCCTAGGCTTTAAAGATTACACACGTATCTGCTCCCTCTCCTCTGCATAAACAACCTCAGTGGTTCCTCTTCTCTCCTCCCATCTTCTTCCATTCTTTGCCTTCTCCAGGAGAGTTCCAACTTTCAGAGGAGCCTCCAAAGGATATTGAGAGAAATCTGTGGCTTTCTTTAGTATGTGGTGAACTTGTATTTCCTATAGACAGCTTAGAGAGGAGGCGATGCTCTGTTTTAGCTGCTTTCCACCTGGCCTTTGTATCGCTGTACACTCAGAGCAGCGCCGAAGGCAAGAGAACTAGTTGACCTTGACTGTCCCATGTGATCACCACCATGACTCCTCCTTTCAGTCTTTTGACAAGCTGAAGGTTTTCTTGCCGCTTTTAACCTTGAGTGATTTCTGGTGCTGAGGAGGCCAAAGAAATGTTCCTGGGCCTTGAAGGTGGGGTTGAGGACCAGGTAGAGGGACAACCAGGAGAGGGACTACCGATGGCGCAAGGAGAGAAGAGCTGTGGTCTTTCACATGCGGCTGGGGGCTGGGGAGAGAGCATCTTGTTAACTTGCTAGGGAGGAAGGTCCCCTTGGAAAGGGTTTAAGGAGCAGGGTCATGGGGCTTCATGACGTTTGGATGTTTTTACCTTATCTCTTGTCCTAAAGATGTGTCTTCAAAACCACTGCTTGGCACGTTGCAGGGCAAACAGGGGATCAGAGGCAAAGAGCCCTCTACCAACCATGGCGTTCCCTGGATAACCATAGGCTTCCCTGGGTATCCACAACCACGGAAGGGAGGGAATCTGGAGTGAAATATACAGTTGTTTATGCAATGGCCGGGGTAGCAGTATTCTGCCTGCGTGGCCTGCCAGTTAGTGGATTGTGCTGACTGATGTGGAAACAAATAGGCTGGGGTTGGAGGGTTGGCTCTTCTGCATTTTCTACAACAACCCAGCCTAGTTTTTAGGCTGTCCTAGATATTGTGCCAGTCACTGGGCTTTGTCCCTAATTTACTGCCACTGATGCTGTTCCTTAAATTGAGGGAGTGGTTTCCTCATGGTAGGATGCTTCCCTTACTGGTCTCACCTCCTTGGGAAGTGGGCTCCATTGGTTCATGACCTAGTGGTTGCAAACACCATTTCCCATTGCCACCTACAGTTATTTACCAGGGTGAGCTTGCATTTTTTCTGTGTATTTTACCTACCTATGAGGTCTTAACATTCACCCTCAGATTTGGCCATATATGTGTATTAGTCATCATACAAATACTACTTCCGTATTATTCCTGACCCAGAGGTTGAATTAAAAAAAAGTGGGAGGTAAGGGGTAGACTGGAAGGAGCAACTAGGGATTTTCCTTGGAGCCTTTCTCCACTGTAACAGTATTCTGAGTTCTGTATTCTCCAGATACTTGAAGATATGGAAAAAGATGAGTTTTTAATGAAAAACTAATGTATTTAAGGAGGATGATTTATGACAAATTTGCTCCATGTTTTTGTGGAAAGTCAGAAGTGGAAGAGGTTTGGTCCACAGATGGGATTGTTGAGTCTGGCTCTTCCAGGACACTCAGTATGGAAGGGGGAGTGGACTGAGGGCTACAGGTGATATAGAAGGTCTCAGGTCTGTTATCTTTGGGAAATAGTCTGTAGAAATCTTGGTTAGGATGAGGATGGAGAGGGTTGAAGGGCCAGCTCAGCTAACCACCAAGGCAGTTTATCTAGATGGTTGGATCTTGGTTACAGATAGAAGTCTAACTCTACCATTAAAACATTGATAGTGTAGTGATTTCTCAGGCTTCAGACACACACTATGGGCTTGCCTGCCATTTTGGGAAGATACAAACGTTCCAAACTGGGAGATTTCAGATTTATTCAAGACCCAGAATGGGGTGCCTGGGTGGCTCAGTGGGTTAAAGCCTCTGCCTTCGGCTCGGGTCATGATCTCAGGGTCCTGGGATCGAGCCCTGCATCGGCATCTCTGCTCTGCTCTGCATGGAGCCTGCTTCCTCCCTCTCTCTCTCTGCCTGCCTCTTTGCCTACTTGTGATCTCTCTGTCAAATAAATAAAATATATATATATATAAAAAGACCCAGGAAAGATGTGTAGAATCTTACTTAAGTAGCAGTAACAGGTTTGTAAATCCCCCTTTTTCCCCCCCTGTAAATCACTCAAATCATCACATGTGCCATTGATTAATTCTCTACCTCCCCTATTAGGTTGTTCTCATTGAGAGGGTAGGACCTTGTCTGTTCGATGGTCGAGTTTCTAGCATTCTGTACAGTGCTTGGCCAGTGGCTGGCCCTTGGTAAATATTCTTCATGTGAAGAATGGACATATTAAGATTGGGAAAATCAAAACACAAAGATGATAAAATATCACCCATTACCAGACTATTCTGAGTAGACTGCTGTTAAGTATTTCCTTGTACATTTTCCAGTCTTTTCTCTCTGAATTACCCTGTGCCCACCACTACTCATACTGATAGGTACGTTTTCCCCCCTCCCACAGCAGAATCCTGGTTGGATAAGGTTTTAATTCTTTACAATTTTTTGTTTGTAAAATTCCATGGAAAATGGCAGTACAACATTGGACACTGGTCTGTGACTTGAGCTTTAGATTTCTAAGATACACATGAAGAATGTTAAGATGCTAACGAGTTTGGGGTTGGAAGGTGCGGAAAGGATAATAACATTTCATTCTCTCCTTTTTATATTGTTCCTTTTGGGTCACAGCAGAACACTGGCACCACATTTTCTGTTGGTGTATATACTATTCGTTTTCTGACTCTGCAATGGATCGCACTGAAAATCAAGTGCACTCCTCCCTGAGAAGAAAGAGATAGGGTTTGGAGAAAAAAGAAGAGCACCGGGTACTGTCCAGACTAACTCACTCTGTAAAAACATTTCCATCCTTTTCATAAAAATGCGCTAAGTGTAAGCCTCTGGTGGCAAGCCAAAGCCAGGACCCGGGCAGTGCTGAAAGTCTCTGGCTGCCCCTTCCTGGGCTTTAAGTTTGTCCATGACTCGACCCCAGAGCCCTGGCGCATCAGAACTCCTGCCTCTTTACGGTGGTGCTGAGAGTAGACAGGCCAGCTCATTTCCAGAAGGCCACCCGAGGAGTGGAGGGATCCGGGAGAGTCACTGAGTCCTTGCACCCTGCTTCTCACATCACCGCCTTCAGTCCCCCCAGACTGTGAGCAGCCTCCTCGTTGCCCACAGAGCCACAGCTGGAGGCTGTTCTGATCCTCCTGGTGGAATTTTTAGTGCAGTCCACCTTGCGGGGGGGGGGGGGGGGCTCAGCTGCTTTCACAGATGAGTAACCGAGATCACTAAGGGCCAGACGGCTTGCCTTCCATCTTGCCCTTGTTGGACCTGGAAGTCAAGAACTCGGACTTGCTGTGACTCTCTAGAGAGCTGTCCTGGGTGTGGAAAGAGACCTCTGCTCATCAGATAAGAAAAGTGGGGAAGAAGAGGTAGCATTCTGCATGGAAAGAACTCCGCAATCACCATCAGTGTCATGGTCAAGTTTGGAAGAATGTTGGGCAGTCGCACCTGGTAGTTTTGTATTTTTTAAATGACTAGTTGTAGGTCCGTCCCCCCACTGCTGCCAACCCAGCCTTTTCCTCTTTTTTTCTCTCCTCTCCCTCCCTTTCTCCTTTTTGGACTTAAGAAAGGGTCCTCAACTTTGTACGTTTAAAACATATTCTCCTACACATGTCATTGTTCTTTTTAATAGGATCAGCGAGAACCAGTCTGTGCTGAGCCCCACGTTTTCGCATTATTATCTCATTGTCTATCCCGAGTGTTATAGCCTTCCTACGACTTCCTAACTAATCAGCTATTTCAACTTTCATTCCATAAGCTTTATGTCTGAGTGTAATTAAATGAGCATTAAGTCCTTTTTTTTTTTTACTAGCAAAGCCTGAAAGTTCTGATATTACAGTAATAAGTGTGAAGTGAATTTTGAATGGCATTTATATCTGTTCATGGGCTCTAAATGTTTGATTTGCATAACTAGTTAAAATGATATCAGAGCAGCATATTGATTTAATTCCATCTCAGAAAACTGTTAATTAATAATGATAATAAATGTGTCAGTCCTTTATTATCTGCTTTGAATTGGTGATGATAGCTATATTAATACCACTTCAGTAATAGACCTCTGCTGGCTATTGTTGGCAAAGCTTTCAAGGCCTGAATCACCTGCAATCAGAATTTAGAAAATTTATTGCAGATCAGTTTTAAAAAGAAGAGCCATTCCATCATATATGTAATTTTATTAACACCTACATTTTAATTTAACATTTTATTTACATAAATCATCGTGATCAGAAACTTCAGGAGGGTTTTAAACAAAGGCACTTTTTCATTTTTATGTTCCAAGTTAAAAGTTGCCTGATGGAAGGACTGAGCCCAGGATGATCCCTTTTTGTGTGGTTGGCAGACCCGTGGTCCCTCCTGCTGCATTTCCTCCTCGCTGGGCTGGCCATTCTCTGGCTCGTTATTAAAGTGGAAGCTGCTGGTTTCTGTCGCGTTGCACACGTGCTTGTGAAAATGGGAATGGTGGGATTGTTGGTGATTATGGGGGGAATCCTTTCCCTTCTCTACTCTTTCAAGGACAATCATAGTTTTAGGAGCTGGTGTCACTTCTCTGGTTTTTTGGAGAGATGTGAAAACCAAGATGTCATCTTTATCGCTGGGTTCCTGGAAAGTTACCTTGTGATGTCTAGGCTTTTCCTCAAACTGAGATCTCCAGGGCCTGGTAATGCTGAATTTCTAGAATAGATGTCAGAGTCCAAGAAGAAATCTTCCAAGTGGCTCTCAATGGCTTAATCTCTGTCACATCCAGTAGTCATGACTGTTGATGAGTGTGTGTGGAAAATTTTATAATCTCACCTTTCTTTTCAGACATTTTTTTTTCTTTAAGTAGGCTCAATGCTAGGCCATGTTAGGCTTCATAAACACACACACACACACACACACACACACACCCACACACACACAGTAGTGCTTAGCACCCAGAAGACACTTAATGATTGGTAGCCTGTATTTTCCTTTTCCTCTTAAATTATGGGCATGCACTTGCCATTTCTTGTCTGTCCAAGGCTAAATAAAGACTTGAACAGCCTGTGTTCTTGGAATCAAGAATTTAAATAAAAATTAGGTCTACATCAAGAAGCCTGAGGAGCTTGCTTCTTTCCCCATTAGAAGTTTACCCCTAGGTTTGACTTGACGGATATTAACACAATTTGTGTAATTGGAGTCTGCTTCCCTCCCAGTCCTTCATGCTGGCTCACATCTATGGATGTATAAGGGATTGTTACTTATTTGGAATCGACATAACATCTCTTCCTTCCTTGTCTTACTTCAGAACTGCGTCTGAACTTGCTCTTACCTTTTCCTCTTCCTTCTGCCCTCTTAGAGAAGAAATTGCAAACCATGACACCATGTAATTGCAGAATCTTCCTATTGGTTATAATGGAGCTGTGGCCCAGGGAGTTTGTGACATGCCCAAGATCTCATAACTCTTAACCCAAGTCATGCATCCTGTCTGTACCACCTACCAGTTCACTCAAGCAGCTCCTGGAACCTGGGTACAACCTGAAGTAAGAACTCCAGTTCTTTCTTTGGACATCCATATCTTTCAGTTTCTGCTCATTACTCCCCTTTTTATAGTCAGGTTCCACTAGGGAGTGAGCCTTGTGGTTCCCCCTCCTTCCCACCCCCACATGGAAGCAGGAGTAAAGTCTTGGCCTCAGAAGAGCTTGCTAACACTCTCTTCAGACTGTCCCATCACCAGTCCTTTCCATTTCTTAATGGGAAAAAACACATCCTTTGTTTGAGCCTGTGATAGATTAGCATAGCTTGGAAGGAGTGCTGGCTTTCCGAACTCCTGTGGGTGTGTCTCCGGATGAACATTTCTCTCCTGACTTTGATTTCTCTCTCAGCAAGTGGGGGTGTAATTCGCCTTGACATCGCTGGCCATCAGCGCCACAATGAAATGGGCCTTCTTTGACTCAAAGTGACAGCCCTTGGCCCCTATGACATTGTTTCCATAGATTTGCAATGAAACAGTTTTATATTTTGCAAAACAGAGTGATCTCCTATGACTGGCATTGATATGGTTTTGCCATGGTCTCCTGGAGGGTAGGGTTGTTTCCACTGACCCACCCTAAACTGCTTCCCCTTGTTCTGGAATCTGGGCACATTGCTCTTAAGCTGCTTGGGATGATGATTTTGTTTGTTTGTTTGGCTGTTTAATCATCGTTGAACACCATAATGTGTTCTGTCCTTGTGTAGATACTTTTTTTTTTTTTTGTGGGCTCCTAATATTCTAAGACCTTTGTTGCCCATCAGCAACCTTAACACTTCTGCCCTTCTACGTTAAAGTAGAAGGTGGTCAGTACCCTAGAGAAGGTGCCTTTCCCTGGAAGGTGAGTTCCTCTGGTGCCTCTCACGCTTACAGACAATATGACGTATAGTCAGAGGGAAAATCAGCCTCTTAAACCTTTGTCCAAGATGTGGAAATCTTTGAGGGAGGTTATTAGAGCTGTACACTGGTAGTTGGTCTTTTTTCAGAGAAGCTTAATTCACATTCTGGTTGTCCTCAGCATTTTATAAGAATACATGGAGGCAGACAAGTAAGGATATTTCATCATCCCATTTAAAAAGAAGAGACTGTTGTGATACCCCCCCTTTTTTCCTAGAAAGCTCTGACCTTTGAACTTTGAAATTTACCATCTTAGTTAGGCAATATTGAATTATTAGGGAGGGCTTTACTAATATAGTGTTAGATTTATTAGAATATTAAAATAGTTCTAGAATACTTCCTAAGCTTGCAACCCTCAGACTCCCACTCATATGTAAATGTGCTGGGGATTTAAAGAAAGATTTTCTTTTTTTTGCCATGAGGTGTGTCTTGTGGGGCAGGAAACAAGTTGTCCTTCTGTCTGGTATGCGGAGAGCCTGTGTCTTTTACAGCATACCACTGCTGAAGGGGTCCCTAAAAGAGTGTGTTTTTTTTTTTTTTTTCTTTTTTCCTGCTGTGAATTTTTCCTCCTGGTGTCAGAGGATCAGGCAAGCATTCCGTTCCCTGCCTGGGGCCCCAGCCCCGCCCCAAGATGTCAGGTTTGGGCTTTGCCTCGTCATGGACTCTGCTGGTGAGAATTTTCAGAACTCCATGTGCATACTTCTGACCTTGGCTCCTCCCTGTGGGTTGGGGGAGAAGTCCCAGGAGAGTGGATTCCTGGCAGAAGATAGGGGGAGCGCTTGAGCATGGGTTTGAGGGGAGATGGGATGTCAGGCTCTGGGAGTTCTCTGGAGTAGTCTCCCAAGGCATTGTGACTATACATATTTTGAAAAAAAAAAAAAATAAATAAGATCAAGCTTCTCAAAGGGATGGATTTTCTTTTTACAGCCTTGGTTTGCACATTCTTTTAGATTGTGACCTGGCTCTTTCTTTCTGATAGTTGTAAACTGTATGGCCCAACTTTCTAAATGGGGGAGGAGAACGTGTCATCGAGAGCCGGGGCTGCACAGAGAAGCCTAGGAATAGGAGCTGAGAGGTTGGCTTGTGAATTTGGGTGGAGGTAGGTGACCCTGCTACACAGGTGTGAAAGTCGTTAGAGTAGATGACGTTGAACTTAAACACCCTCTTCGATGGCCTTGCCAGTCCGAATGTGCTTTTTCCCACTCCTCCCCACTCCCCCTGTGTTTGTGTTCTTTAGCCCCAGCTGTTTGCGATATTTCACTGTCAAATACATAATTAACAATTTTGTAAGCCAAGTTTAGTGATGTTTTCGCATTCATGCTCTGAATGTCTTTTCTGTCTTAAGCCGGTTACATCTTTTTTATTTAAAGCTGCCTCCCCTCACCTCCCGCCCCCAACAAAACCTGTTTCTAGAAAATTTGTCATTCTAACATCTTTCCAAAGAGGGAATTGTATCAGAGTGGACTTGGGAAACTGTATCAAAGTGGATTTGGGAATACAGATGTAGACGGTGGTGTGGAATTGCTTTGGAATTTGAAACTGGTTGTGTAGACTGAGCTGTTGATGGATCCAGTTGTGAATAATTTTTTGAAACAGATGATGTCAGTGGCAGTTTTATGACTAGGATTTTGACAGACTAGCTTAAGTTGCTGGAATATGGGTGAGAAAGCAAGTCACAACTCAGGGTTGAGCCAATGAAGTAAAATCAAGGAGTTAAAAAAAATTAAGAAAGATCTGTTTACATTTTTTCTTTGAAAGCACATATTATAGTGGATTCTCCCACAGTATATTTTAAGTATTCTTTTTTTTTTCTTTTCCAATCTAAGGAAATTTATTGATATAAATAATCACATTAGGGTCAAAGGAGAAAACCAGATCATCTTAATAGAATTCAAAATTCATTTCTGACGAACTATTTTTAGTTTATGCTGATAACCTAGTATTACGTGTGACTTAACATGATGGAAACTCGTTACCTTGAGTCAAAAGCAGACATCCTTCAGTGGTGCAATATTAGAGAAAGTCAGGACTGAGATAAGAGTGTCCATTTCTATTATGATTTAAATTCATCATTTTCTTCAATCTTGGAAGGTCTCACCTGTAGGTTTTGGTCACTCTGGGACTGAATCTCACCATTAGGCACTCTGTTTTAGCTTGCCCTATGTTTAAAATTTTGAAAAATTATTGAACCTTTAAAGAAACTGGAGGTTTCACCAGAAAAACCCTTATCTTGGGTTTCTCTTGAGAAGTCTAGCAAGATGAGGCCTGTGCTCCTGAATGTCACGTGGGGGCCAGAGGAGTGTGGTAACTCCTACCTCTGTAACCCCAGGGGCTCATTGTCTAGGTCACAAGGGCCTCCCCTCACCTGCCCGGTCCTGCAGGCTCTTGAGTTTGCAGTCAGTGCCTTAGTTAATGCAGGAAGTTAAGAAATAGAAATAGTTGGGGCGCCTGGGTGGCTCAGTGGGTTAGAGCCTCTGCCTTCAGCTCAGGTCGTGATCCCGGGGTCCTGGGATTGAGCCCCGCATCGGGCTCTCCGCTCCTTGGGGAGCCTGCTTTCTCCTCTCTCTCTCTGCCTGCCTCTCTGCCTACTTCTGATCTCTGTCTGTCAAATAAATAAATAAAATCTTAAAAAAAAAAAAAGAAATAGAAATAGTTATATAAATAACAAAAAAGAGGGGATAAAAATACCGTTTTTGAGGGAAGTGATTGTGAAGCTGGAAAACTTAACAGAATCAACGGAAAAGTCCTAAATTAATGAGAGTTACAGGAAGTCAGCAAAACAGAAAAATTCATATAGCAAAAGAGAAGGAATACGGGATCTCTTTTAGAATTAGTAACAGAAACAATGCCTACAGATTAATTTTGCAAGAAATACAGGGCGTCTGCGGAAACCATAAAACCTTACTGAAGAGGGTAAAAGGTAAGACCAAGGGCAAAAATGGCCATGGTCCCAAATAGTTTAAATTTATCAAACTGAAAACCCATCCCCGAAGAGCTGCCCTTTTTAGAGAAAGGAGAGCAGTTGTGGGCTTGTTTTGCTATGGGTGCCTGAGGAATTGGGGCTACTCTGGGGTGTTTCCCAGGAAATGGGGAACTGGGGATAGAGGCTCTGATGACCCTTTGTGTGTTGGGTTAGCGGACTCAGTAGTGGGTAAATGGCAGGCTGGGTCTCCATTCTCTTTTAGGAACTCTTTTCCTGCAGTTAAGATTATTCAATTTTCTTAGAAACCAGCCTCAGGCCAGGGTGGACTGGAGTCCTGGGGTACTGTCCCTGAATGTCTGAGGATGAGGTCTGGCCTCTCAAGTTGGATTATGGCCTTGTTTCCGCATTTCCCTATTTCTCTCCATTTAATGCCTTTTGAGGAGTTGAGTCTGTCAGTTGCTGGGTGCTTTCTGTTTTCAAAGTCTTTCAGTTTCCTAGGGGATTTGAGTCCATCCATTCTCCCCGCAGGAACAGATTTCAAGGTTCTGGGCTTGGGGAAAAAAAAAAAAGTGCCCAGTGGGCCTAATTTTTGTCCATAATGACGGCCACCACCAGCACCCATAAGGAAAGAGGTGAAGAATGGGTCCCAAGGGGAACATTTCTGGTTCTGCAGTTAGAGGAATTAATGAAATAAGAGGCATTTGATTTGAAGGATTAAAAGAGTTGGCCCTTCTTGACATTTAATAGGATGCCCCAAGCTGCTTTTTCTGATTAAAATATTTGTGCAGACATTCCTGCCCCTGTATGTTGTCAAGTTCATGTCCCTCCCCCCCCATTATTTCTCTTTAATGTTTGGTCTGCGTTGCTCTTTTACTTCCTGGGAAACTCATGGGTTGTGGTTGTACTGTGTTTATTCCTTTTTGAGCGGCCATGTGGAAAGTCCTTGTGCATGAGATTGCTGAAACTGGCCCATACCATAACTATCTTATTAGAGAAATTCAAGGCTTATAGGACTGAAGATTTTGTACCTGAACCAAATACATTTTAAGTGTAAATATTTATATTGATTAATTCTTTGTAAAATTCAATTCAGGGAGAGTTTCTTGGATCTGCCCATCTACCTAGCCACTTATGTGTCTACTTATTTCTAGGCTTAGGTTTCCTGGAGAGAATCTTAGATGGAGTTGAGCATAGCTTTGGGTTCAGACTTGGGTTCAAACCCTGGTGCTGTCACTTAGGAACGGTGTGGTCATGTGACCTTGAGCAAATGACCTCGCTACTCTTAAGACTCATGATCTACCTCAAAGAGTTGTAAGAATCAAATAGGTAATATAATAAAAAAACCTCACAAAATGCTGGCGTACGCAAGCTCTTAGTAAAATACTAGCTGTATTAGCCTCAATTCTGTGGGCCATTGGATTACAGGTGAATTTAATTGTCTTGTGTTCTTTTTTTTCATGGATTGTATTAAGCTTTGCTCTGATAAAAATGTGTATAATTTTCAAAATGATAAGTATAATTTTTAAAACTGATAGTCTTTTTTTTTGTTAAGCTGTTGCAGTGATAAATAATCCAGCGAGAGTCTTTAGCCCTCGTGGGTCTCTGCGTGATAACCCAGCAGCACAACCTTCATCATCTCTAACTGAGCAGTTCCAAGATTTACCCCCTACCCCTGAGTCTACCCAGGGTCTGGAGAGCTCCCTATCTTTGAAGACCCGAATCTGCAAGGCTTTTCTGTTGTTTCACTTGTCGATTGGGGAACCCATAAAACATTCAGGCAATCTAAATGATAAACAGGAAACAGCCAGCTAACTGAGAACAGAAGGGGAAAGAAATAACTATCTCACATCTATTGAGGACTGATGCCACATTCCCGCTTTACTTGCGTTGACTCATTTACTGCTCACAGGTAGGAACTATTGCATCCATTTTACAGAGGAGATAGGTTCCGAGTTAAATCAGTAAGGGTTGAATGGGAGGAAACTGGTAGAGGGGAGATTTGAACTCTGCGAAGCCGGCACAGTTAACTGGTAGGCTGCGCGGTTTCTCTGTGTTCTGATGTCCACGCCAAGACTGCCCACCTTTGTGGGCAGCTGTTCTCCCTTCGCAGCCAGCTTCTGTTCCGACGGGCCCATGCTTGCGCCGGTAAACATTATGCAAAGTTGTCATGTTGCTGGAAGCCAGATACCGTTTATGTGGGAGCCACTGATGGGAAATAAGTAGAAAAATGGAGAGAGAGGGAGAGGAGAGGAAGAAGGAGCAGAGGTGAGTGTAGAGAAGGCGTACAGAATGCGAGGAATATGGGGAGCAGGGTTTGGCTCAGGAGGTCCACCTCTCGAAGGCTACCGTCGTAGAAAGCTTGTGTAACTGTACTAACAGTGCTGTGGTTTGCCCAGAGAGCTGAAGTGGGATCCTGAGCTACAGAGATGCTTAGCCTCATGTGGAAAATGTTTCGAAGGAAAAATTAGAACTGCTGCATTCCTTAAGCCTTCAGAGTACATGGGTCTTTTTAAGTTTATTTTACACTGAGCAAGGCAGTGCCTGTCACACGCTGATTTCTCCCTCCCCTCTGGGTCTCAGCTGTCTTCCTAATAGGCAGCTGCCCAGAGTGGAGTGTGGCATTGTTAGCCATCAGGGGTGACCAGCCTGTCAGCCCGGCTGGCTGGAGGCCCCTGACAGCAACCCCATTTGCATCCTTTGCAGAGAACACCCACATCCTTTTTCATTAAGAGGAAAGTTACCCTAAAACACCAGACACGCTGGCTACTGGAGACCCTCAAATAGCTTCTTTGGGATCCCATCCTTCACTATGACAGCCTCGGGAGCAGTAGCTTCCAAATTACTTTCTTTTTACAACTCTTTCTTTTTAAAACTCTTTTTCCAAGCAAGGTTTCTTCGGCTGAGCCCGAAGAGAGATAACAGATCATAGAGACGTTGTTCGGGTTAAAGAGTGAAGGAGAAGCCTCCTCCTCTCTCCTGCTTTGTCCTGAGAATATCTCCATGTAATCGCATGGTTCCGAGGAATACAGCTTGAGAACTGCTGTACATGGCAGAAGGCAGTTTTAATCTTGTAGGATTTCCCTTCCTGGTTTTTGCTTGTGCTCTGAGTGGCTTCTATAGTTGACCTTCTTAAATGGCAAAGGGTTAAGAATATCATAAAAAAATTAAGCCAAGCTCTTCTCAGGACAATTTGTAAGCCTTGTGTCCCAAATGGCTTTGGGGAAGGGATATGACATTGTATAATGACTTCTCAGAAAATTTGTTACTTTTTTCTCCTTTCTCTATCTCCATTCTTCTCTCCTTCTTCTTCCCCCTCCCCATTCCTGATTTGATGAAACTGTTCGTGATGTCCAGCATATATTTTGCTGTTCACTTTTTTTGCTAAAGTGTTGTTGTACTTTAGCAATTTATAACTATGATCAATGTTGTGACCTTAGGGAAATTGCTTATATAATTATAGAAAGTTTACAGTCGTAAGACAAGGAATGGGGAAAATATATCACTGTAAAATATAAATATGTTTAAATTACATTTAGGATTTGGAATAGTTCCTTGCTTGTGTTTTACAGAGTAATCTGTGATTTAAATCAGGTTTAGTTGTGTTTTTTCCCCCCTAAATTGGGTATTATAAATCAAGAGTAGATGCTGGATATAGCACACAAGAGGATTTCTTATACATTTTAATGTTGCATAAGTAAGAAATACCAGTAGTTCAGCAGTAAAATTGCAAATGTAAGCAAAAGTGAAGATTTTTCCAAATTTAACTAGGTTGCATTTGTTTAGTAAACTCTAGCAATAATTTACTGTTTTATTACGTTTGCCTTTGAGATCTGGGCTGACTTTTTTGTTCCCTTCCTTAAGAAAGAAAAGGGAGGTACATTACTGTAATTGCTCGGAGCTAGGAAAAAAAAAGCAAGAGTACCATTTTGCTTTCCCCACCTGTGATACATAAACTTAAAAAAGGAGAAGGAGGGAAGGTAGAACACTTATTAGGATTAAATGTATTCATGGATGTATCAGTCACACAAACTGGGCGCTTATTTTTGGTCGGGTCAGGCTTTCCATTTGTGCCATCTGTTGTGAGACTAAGTGTTTTTGTGCAAGAGGAATTAAAGCATTAGGCCCCGTTTTGCATGTGTAAGCTGCTGGCCAGGGTGGGGACTGGTGAGCAAAGGAAGCCATGGAAGTCCGTTGGGAATGGGCGCATCTATGTCTTGAGATCTTGTGGGGTCTCTGGAAGACAGGTAGGTTTCACTCAAGCTAGTCTCTGCTATACCCCAGGGGTGAATTTCATTGTGTGAAGAGGGGTCACGTGCTCCAGAATGGATGCTGACCTCGGAGGGAAGGTGGGTGGACGGAGGGACCTCTCAGTCAGCGATGAGGCTTGGTGTGTTGCGCTCCCAGCGCGAGGGATTGTCGCCCACCATCCCTCCTCCTGCCGCATGCTTCAGATGGTTAACATGGACCCCAGCTTAGTTTAACTGTGGTTGGAGAGAAGTGAACTCTGGGATTGGGTTGGATGATGTTGATTAATAGGAGTGAGAGGGTGAGAGACTCCAGGGCCAAGCAGTAGGTCCATCTTGGTGGCATGTGATGTTGATTGGCTTTGTCCTGCGCGGCTGCGCTCGGAGAGCGGACATTAAGATTAAGTGATGCTGTCGTGTTGAGGAGCACGGCACTGCATCATTCTGGGAAGAGACAGCTGGGGTGGTTAATCCTTCATCACCAAGGGAGCACTGCCAGCGGAAAGATATACAGCCAAAGATAACCCTCCATAACTTGTGCTAAAGATCAGAAAACTTTGAATTCACATCCATCTGCTTAGTCTGGGGTGAAGATGAAAGATAGGCAGAAGAGGAAATAAAAAACTCCTGAGGGATTAATCTTAGGCACGGTATGTAGCCCACAGAGTGAGCAGGCGGGAGAGAAACTTTTACGTGGCGTTAAAAGGGAATTAAATGCACCCGGTTTCATAGCAGCCTCCTAAAGTAAAATTAAATGATACACACTCTCATCTTTCTGTTGCATTGCCATCATTTCACCCCAAAAGGCTATCTGTCCCCCCCATTAGACCTCATCTGGATTTTTTTTTAAGGATGTGCCTTTAATTCTCTACCTATGGACAAAGATTGTGAGCAAGGGACGTTAGAAATACCTAATGAGTAGGAAGAGAGAGCTTTTGGTTTTCTCCTCTCCCTGTGTGATTTTTAACAAGATAGTCACAACGTCTGTGTGTGTGTGTATGTGTATCTGAGTGTGGATCTGCAGTGTTCTCGTGAATATTTCTGAACAGCTGCAATGATTTTATATATCATGTGTAATCGAATTATGCATTGTTGTCATACCAAAGTGATGTGCAGGGGGAAAGTAAATCAGGGAGGGAAATAAATTAGAGGCCCCTCGCACATCTGCAGCTTCTCCGTTAGCACAGTGGTCAGGCTGGGGAATGTCTGGTGCAAGGTGAGAATGTTAGGACCTACACGTTCTGTCCTCAAGCGACTTTCTGTGTTCAGTTTAAAGGGAAGTTTTGTTTTGTTTTGTTTTGAAACCTTTTGGGAGTATTTTTGTCTTTTCCCCTGACAGTTTGGTATTTGAGAGTCTGAGTGAGAGTCTCACTTTGGGGCCTAGGCCATTTGTGCTGATGGGCAGAGGCAACCTGTTCTTCCTCTGCCAGACTTAGCCTCACTTGGGCCCTACAGGGCTGCAGCCGTTCGAAGGGAGGGAATAGGGAAGACGTGAGACAACGGAACACAAGCATTCAGTTAAATGAGGAAATGGAAGTAAAAACGAACAATCTGTGGAGAGAGACCAGAGTTGAAGTTCCTGCTAGGCATTGTGAACTTGGACAAGTCTCTCTCTCTCTCTCTGAGTGTGTTACAAATGTAAAACTCGAGCTCAAGAAAGAGGTGAATTGTCTTAGGAAGGAGAAAGGGTCAGGGTACTGCTGGGAGATTAAAGGAAGAAAAACAAGAAGTTTTTTCCTATATTTTTGGGTTAGGTGATATCAGTCTTTTTCTGATATCCTGGGGAAGGCGTCTTAGAGAAGATGACTATCCATATGGTAAATTTTACATCTCGGATGGCCCAGGATGGTCTTGAACATACAGATGATTTACTAATATGGGCATTTGCCAATATATCCCATAGATGTATGTATATGATTAAAGTTCATTTTAAAGTTAATTCTACAGTTTAAAATTTTGGTTTTTATTTTCAGTAGACGATTTATTAAATGGTGAAGTGTGACTTAATTTCTATGCCTCTGTAAGACTTAAATAAATCTTCAGAAAAGATAGCTACCTCTTGTCAGACCATGAGGTTTCATTTCGGATCCAGAAAAAAGTGGTGGCGACTTGGGGAGAAAGTGGATCGGATTCATAATTCCCGATGTGCCAAGCTTGGGGTGGGGGGTGGTGGTCGTTTACCCAGGAGGAGCTGGTCCAAATGTCTCTCTTCGTGAAAGACCATCACATTGGGTTCACTTGCCCGAGAAGGTGGTAAGGAAACTTGGCATTCTTAACAGATTCATTAAGGGGAAAAGAAGAGGGTGGCAAATCTGAAAGCGTGCCACCACGTGGAGGGTGGCAGGGGAAGATGTGCAAAGAAGCCTAAGACTCAGACGTTATGTAGTTACCTTCATCGGTTTGAATCTTAGTCTCAAATCCTCCATTTGCTGAGCCTAGACCTTTCCCCGCCAGATCCATCCTGAGTGTCCTCTGACTCAAATCACCACCGATCCAAATGGCCAGAAGACCAGGTGGGGGGATGGTTGATACTCTCCAAGCTTGGAGTAAAATGGAATATGTGGGAGATGTGATATAAGGGCCTCCATTTAGGGCAGTGATTGCTTTTCAGGGGATTTTATACTTGGGAACAAATCATTGGGCCAGTGAATGTCAGTGACTGCTGGGTGGTATATATATTTTTTTCTATTTGGATTCCCAGATACCAAGTTTTTGCTGTTCCTGGTAAATGTAGGTTTTCTGTTGTCTGGTCTTTTGAGAGATTTGACTGGTTTCAAGGACAGTGGAAAACTCCATGTTATTCCCTGAGCATCTGATGAGATTATGGCCAAATGTCTCTCCGCTCCTGCCTTATTTACTATGATAGTAAATCAATGTGTGGAACCTGACATAGGTGTACCTTGTTTCATGCAAATGTTGCAGGGGAAGAGTGGTAAAGGAAACATGGTGCTAAACCCAGATCAGCAGACCTGGGTTTGGTTTTGACTTTAGCCTTTGCTTCCCTGAATTCCCAGTCTTCCTGTTAGCTGTTGCTGTGTTACCTCCAAACCTAGAGACTTGAAACAACCATTTTATTATGTGCTCATGGAGTCCATGCATTAGGAATTGAGACAGGGCAGAGTGGAATGGATTGTCTTCGGTCCACAAGCTTGGAGCTTCCATTGGAAAGAGTTAAAAGTTGGGGGTGAGCTGGTGCTGGGGCTGGAGTCATCTACCTAAAAGCTCATCCAGACACGCATCTGGCATCTGGGTTGGGATGACTTGGCGACTGGAACTGCTGAATGGAGCCTTGTACATGTCCTCTTCACGTGGCTAAGTTCCTTGTGCTGTGGCTGCCTCAGGGGTATCTGTGGGATTTTTTTTTTTTTTTTGCATGGCAGCTCAGGACTCCAAGCATTAGTGTTCTGGTGCGGAGGCAGATGCTGTGCCCCACAGTGGGACTTCCATGCACTCTCTCTCCGAAAGCAACACGGGTCTGCCCAGAGGCCAGGGGCCTTTGTCTGCCACGTGATGAGGAAACAACAATGTCCCATTCCAGAAGAGCATACTGGTTGGGAGAGATGTTGTAGCCATCTTTGGAACATCTGCCACACTCAGGTTCCTTTTCTAAGAATGACTAATGCTGGGTTAGGGCAAGAATTAATTGGCGAGACCTCTTTCAATATTAAAATTAAGTCCTCTGTTAAAAACCCAACTGCCTTTAAAAAATGATAATTTTCAAAGTGATGATAGTCTCTGAGAGTCTACTTGAGGATATCTTTATCTAGGTAGGTGCCCTGTTACTATCTAAAATAATCTGTTAGGCAATGGGAAGGACACTGATAGGGGGGATGCGGGTTCTGTTTTTTTCCCTTCTAAGTTATTTCAACTGAATTTTACACTACAGTGATTCTTTTTGTTATTCCAGCTTTATTTTTCTCGTGGCTTATGGGTAGTTAGGTGGCAGGCTCCTATCTCACCAGTATTGCCATGAATGTTGACTTGGAGAGGAGTTAAATGTTTGACCTGTAGGCTTTAAGACTGGAATGGAAGTTGGGGATCTGGGAGATGACTGGGTTCTGAAGTAAGACCCATGAACACTTGTGGCTTATCCTCTTATGCTAACACAAGGATTAGGTTGGAATAGACGATGAACTTCTGGAGAAAGCTTTTTCCTTGCTGGGAGATTAGATGATCACCTCTGGCATTGATGCAGATCTGACCCTGGACATGAGGTCTAAAGTGGGGTGGCCATGGGGTAGCTGTCCCCAGGAAGGCATCACAATTAAGGAGGGAAGGGGTTAATACACTGACTAATGTTTCAGTTTACAGACACTGGCCCCTCTCTTTGTTCTGTGTTATCATACGCATTCATCACGTTCAACCTGGCAACCCAACCAAATAGCTATTTAAGTTGTAAAAATGAATCATAGCACAATTTCATGAACTGTGTGATATAACTGAATCTAATCACATTATACAGCAGGGCCTTTGCGAGCCTGGTGTCCCTGGTTCTGGGCTTCCTCAGAATAAGTAAGTAAATAAACAGACTTCATTACATATAATAACAGCAAGGTGGTTAGGCCAGTCGGGTTGTGGGGCCAGGCAAGGAAGCATCCAGATGTTTGACATGGGACCATGGTGTCCTTCCAATCTAGCTCACCTTTGAAAGGCCCACAAAAAGGCCTTGTCACCCATCGTCTGCCTTCTGCATGTGGCCAACCAATTTCCCAGTTTATTAAAGAAATGGCAGGAGAGATTCTAGGATCAGGAGGTAAACCCCATAAATGAGGACTACAAGGAAGGGCACTACTCCAGCTCATGTCCACAGAATTTCAGGGCACTCTTTCTTGGTACTGACTGGAAAGATGGATAAACATACAGTCTCTACCCCCAGGACCACTCTCAACAATGGGGCCTACTCATGCGTCAAACATCTTTCTAGTGCTTTTTATGTGTTTTTTATTTGACTGTAAAAGATAAAGCTTGAGCTGTAGTATCATCTCCGTTGTTATAGATGAGGAAATGGGAGCTTACAGAGGTCAAGTCACTCAAGGTCACCTAGCCAGTAGATGTCAGGGTGGAGACTGGAACCCCCTTCCGGGTGGTGGAAGAGCCCAAAGAGGAGGGTGGATTGGGGTGGAGGGGCAGGCCTCAGGAGCAGGGAGCAGCCTGGTGGTCGAGGTGCCCACGTGTGCCATCCAGAGTTATATTTAATCCCCTGTGTGCTTAGGAGCCCACGTGCTGGCGGACTGACCAGAGTGGAGCTTGCCTGAGGGGGTGGGATCAGGCCCAAGAGCCTTGCCCTTGGCCAGTGTTGGGGGGTGAGAAAGGCGTGGGCTGAGCCTGAGCTGGGGAAGTCTTGCTGGGGAGAATCCGCTCCCTGTAAGAGCGCCTCTGCCCCCACATGGCCTTCCTCCCCAGTAGACAGATACTGACAGCGAGATGTGCTCATTCTCTCTTCTTTCTTCCCTGCCTCCCCGCTTCCTCATTCATCACTTGCCCTTTTTCTTTGTCTCCCTCTTTGTCTCCTTTTCATTCTTTTCTTTGGCTCCCCTTTCATTTTTCTTCCCCTTCTTTTGCTGCCCTGGTGTTTCCTTTCCTCTGCTCCCGAAGGCTTGGCAGTCACCCCACCCCCGTTCCTTCTTCATCTCCTCCCCCGCTGCTGCTTCCCTTTCCTATGGAATATATAAATAAATATATATATGTATTTTTTTTTCCCCTCTGTTTTTCTCTTGGTTGTGTCAGCATATTTTAGACTGCTGGGCTTTGCATGTTTTGCAGCTGGTTTTGATGCAGTTGTCAGATGGTGATGGATGACTATCATCATTTAAAATGTAAGAGAAAATGCCTTGGCACAGAGAGACAAGATCCACTGCCGTCTGCCAGCCTGGATCGGCATGGCCACCATTTTCCTCGCCCCTCTTCTGCCTCCCGCCCCGCTCCCACTGCCCTTGCCAGAATCTGCAAAAGTCATCGTGAGCCGTGCAGCACCGGGCTCTCTCCTCCTATAATATCACTTTGGTAGTTGTCAGATCATATGAAACGTCAAAATTCATGTGGCCTCTGTGAAGAGATATATTTAGTCCAGCTGCCGCGTACCTACACGTTCCCCCTGACACTGACATATTAGTTAGGCTGTCTTTTGCAATCTGATATCTTTAAATTTGCCACCTTGTTAAGTTTTGATTAATGTGATTCCATTTCACTAAAGTAATTGGCTTGGCCTGTTGTAAAAAATAATCAGCCCCCTCTATGGAACAAATGCTAGAACATGCTAATGAGGGAGTGAGTTCGTTACAATGATGGCGTGGACTGACAGTTATTAATGATTGTTATGATAAACAGACGAGTGTGAATTGGGATGAGTTGGGCAAAAGTGACAGTTTAAAAATAACGTATATTGGAAAGTACTAACGAAGTAATATACTGTTAGGAAAACAATCATGCAAGTTGTCAAGGAAAGAAGTGTAATTATACAGCCACATGGGCTGCTTGGGAGGACAGGGACCTGCCTGATAATGGACACATTTTTTGTTGGCAAGAGGAAAATATGTTATGGCAGAAAGAGGTGCAGATTGATAAATTAATTGGTCCTTCTCACAGCTCTGAGAGTCAAACTTGGCCAGCAGTCATCACACGGATTAGGGAGACGATGTTTGCCCAATGCCTCTTTGCCCCAGAATCTCCCCAGTCCTCCTTGCCAGGCTCTTCCGAGGCATCTCTTGTCTCCTCTTCTCACCCAACTTCACGAGCTGCAACAAGTCGTAGAAATGTGTCCCGAGGCTGGCTGTACCAAGTGCAACTCGGAGCTGGAATGCTTGCAGCCATGTTCATTTTTTTTTCCTTTTTCTTCCTTTCTTTTTTTAAAGACCATGAAGACGTAAATGCTCTATTGTTGCTAAAGTCTCTGGCTGTGATGGAGGCAGTTATGGGTGGTTTCCAGCTCTGTGTAGGAGACTAGGAGGGCTCACACAGGCTGGGGGACTGGGTACAAGGGATGTGCCAATTCGTGCTTCCAATGCCAGCAAGTTGCTGTTGGCTCTTTGCATAATTAGGCAAGACAGAAGTGGTGTGTGTGTGTGTGAGTGTGAGTGACAGAGAGAGGGAAGGAGAGGGAGGGAAGGAAAGACTTGTCAGAAAAAGAGGCTGAAATGACTGGGAAGTGTCAGGAGGAGGAGAGGTGTGGTCTTGAAGGGTTGACTGAGTCTGATGGTTCACAGCCATCCCGCTGGTGTTTGCTGACTTGATGGAGAAGGGAGGCGGGTAAGAGGAGGTGAAGGAGGTGGAGACAAGAATATTTTGTGATGCCCAGTATAGGCTCAGGTTCTGGATTTCTGTCTTGGCCTAGACTCTTGATTGCATACAACCAGTAACCAATTTAAAGTCGTGTAGCATACATGCAAGATTTATAAAGATGCTGAATTATTTTGTGGAACGCAAGATCAAAGATGTAGCTGGGCCTCACAGCAAGTGTGAATCAGACTTGAAGGGGGACCAAGATATCTAGTCTGTCTCTCTTGACCTATTTCTCTTTCTCTGACCCTCTAATGCTGCCCCTTTCTGCTGCCATTCATCTCTCCCCCCACCAAGCTATGAGAGCCAGGAAACTGAAGGTAAGTCATGGCCTCAGAGATTTTGTTTTTCTGAAGATAGGGCATCTATCCAAATGTTAGACTTCTCAGAAAGGGAGCTTAACTTCCTTCTGGGTGGCCCAGCTCCTGTGGTTTGGGAATATAGCAAGGAACCTGCGGATGTTAACTGTGATACTTTGTTTTTCATGTAACTGTTCTGTCAGGAAGGTGTTCTCCTTACTCAACGGATGAGGGACATGAAGCCAAGCATTCGTGAACTTGCCCCTCCATTACCGAAAGGGGCAGAGCTGGAGTTTTAATCAGGGCTCTCTTCAAGTCCCCGAAACTTGACGCTTCCCGCTTTATTGTATCTTCTCTTGCCGGGATGCTGTGCATTTCCCTGTAACTTAGGCTGGTACGTGGAGCAGTTATTTGCCTGAGATTCAAAGAAAAGAAAACTCAAGAAAAAGAGTCCAGTCTGCATTGTATTTGGCCACGTAGAGACTAGGCAAGGGTCTCCTACAGGAAGTTTATTAGCTGCATCGAGATTTTCTGCAGCACGTGTGTAAATATGGGACCACGTGGATCTCTTGGGGTGTACTTGGGGTGTACTTGGGGTCTACTTGGTCTCCTTGGGGATGTGAGCAGAAAGACAAGTCTCATGATCTGGCCATCAAGCCTAACGAAGAAGACTCTGGAGCCTCCCGGTGCAAAATATCCAGAGTAATCCTAAAATCAAAGGGAGCTGCCAATTGTCTCACAGCAAATCTGACAAGAAAGAAGGTGGTTTCATTTTTGTGTGTGTGTGATAGACAGTATTTGCTCTAGGAAAGGAGCATGTGACTAAGACTCATTTAGTGCTGACCGTGTGTTACGGGTGGTGCTAGCTACTCCCTGACACTATGTCTCATCTGGGGGCTGGACATGGCCCCATTTTATAGATGAAGAACAGAAGTTCTGGGCTGTTGAAAGCTGCAGACCTTCTAGTGAGCTGGACTGTAGAATGATAGTGGGTTTCTTTAGAAAGAAGGCTTTGGTCTTATCTAACCCAACTGTTTTTTTATGCCTCCCCCCCCAAATTACTGACTTCCCCTCATCTTCATTGTGAGACTGGGAGAGAGCAGAGTGGAACAGTTTAGCCTCTGGGATTAGGAGTTGGGGCCTGCGTTCTAATCTTGACTGTGACTTTGGGAACAGGTCATAGTGCCTCTTCCTCCCCCCCCCCCCATCCTAACAGCATGGAAGATATTGGCACTTTTGAAGGCAAAGGAGAAAACAGATTTGGATTTGTCTTTTAACTCCTTAAAAGAAAGGGAAGGAGGATCCTCTCCTGACTGAAAGACTCAGGTTTCCTGTGGGTGTGAGGACTACCATCTTCCTGACCCTCAGATGAACCTTCTTCCTGCAGTCCTATGACTAAACAAAGGTCACCCAGAGGTGAGAATTCGGTCAGAGGATGAGCCCCATGGTGGGCAGACAGGGTCAGAGAAAACTCTCATCAGCATTATAGATGGTTGTCCCAGCATCAAAGGGCAGCTCTCTCCCCTCAGGACAGGGCAGCTTCTTTGTGTCCTTTTTACAGTGTTGTGAAAGAGAAAAAAGTAGCCACTCAGCCCCGAAAGTTCTCTTTGCTATTTTCTACCTCATCTTCTCCATCTTTTTCTCTCTGGACATAATCATCCCTCATCCCTAGAAAGCCCTGGGTCTTCCCCCTCCCTTCCCAGGTGGATATTTTCACAGTGGAGTTTTCTGTGCTCTATGTGCTACTGACTCAAATGTTGCTCGATGGCGGAGGATAGAACATATACCTGTAGGGACAAGCAAGATCCTAAACCTGGGCTCATGGACAGATCTGCCTGCCAGCTCAAGTCTGGGTAGAAAATGTTGTCCTAAGGGATCATGAGTGAGGTTAGCGCTCACCCATAAAGACCAGGTAGACTGTTGTGAGCCCGTGGGTTCTTCCCCTCCAATTTTTCTCCCCATTTCAGTCTTAGTAGGATGACTTAGAAGTTTGTCTGCAGGAAGTCTTGGGGCTTCTCAGTGTAAGGTCATTTCATGTATGCCTATTTTTTGGACATTCAGGGAAAAATATGAGCTCCTGTTAGGATCTGTGAGGAGTGGGAAGGATGTTGGTTTAGACACGGATAGAAGGAGATTTTAAAGCTGCACTAGGGGAGGGATCACAGTAACCTTTGTTCTTGAGTTGAGAACCATGTTGCTGCTAACAGCACCTCCTGGTGGCCCCAAGCAAAGGCATAGGACCCAGCTAATCTTACTTTGCCTTCTGTGGGAAGGGTCTTTGGTTGGCCCCCGTGACTGAAAAATTTGAGCCGTATGACGGGGGACTTTTTCCATCGCATAGGGTTTTGATGAAAGTTATGGTATGTGTCCCCAAAGCACTAAAGGGTATTGACACACTTGACCCTTCCCCACCTCCATCACACAACATTGCTATGAAAATGCAATCAATCCAGTTTCTGACATCTTCCCCCCATTCTCAAGAGCACCTACTGTATCAACATGACATTTTTTAATCTTGGCTTGTTTTCCAGGCCATGAATTTAATTTCTCAATGCTCCAGTGTTCAGCTTTTATGTTCTCACAGTGGTTCCCGCCATCTTGTTTAGTCACATCCTCTTTCCTGGGCATCCTAAAACCAAATAGTTTTTTTAAAAATTCATTGCAGCCATGGTCACTCAGCCTTGTGCTAATAGTCACCAAGTTCTGACAAAGCGAGTCCGACATCCCTCGGTAAGTAAAATCCGAACCTCCTGATGTTGTGTAACAGTAAGCAGATTGGCATGTCTTTGGATTAGCGGAGGCACTGAAGCAAAATGCTCAATCCTTAGTGACCTTTGGCGAATGGATGGGGATGTGTAGCCATCATAGGTTATCTTTATGTTCATTGTGTAGACACTCAACCTCTGCCAGGCCAAGACAGAAGCTGTCAGAGCAGATAAACTTAGTTAGGAACTGGCTGTTTTCCTTACTACATCACGGTGCCCTGCAGAACTATTTTGTCTGATAACCTGCTTCTTCTTTAAACTTGTCCGCGAGTAGTTCTGTGAAGCATTAAGCCTTTCCTCTTGGGTTTTGAGCTGCTTATACTTTGTTTTAATCTTTGGGCCTAGGACTTTCTTTTTCAGAGAACGTTCAGTCAGCTCTTTTGCAAACTGTTCTGGTGCGTTCCTTTTAGGGAATCCGTGGGAGATGCTCTATCTGGGTCTTACAGGAACGCATTGTAGGGGCATGGATCTGTGCATAGGAGCAGAAGTGTGTTCCTTATATTGGTTTAGGAGGCATAGTCTGGAGGTGGGGTCCCCCTTGATGGCTTCTCTCTGAGTCCATTAATGCCTCTCTTGAGTTTACACATATTACATATGTTGATTTGGAATTTCAGAACCACTTGGAGGAAAAATTGGGTAAACCATTCTTAACATTTGGAGTAAAACCTCTTCTGCTAGCATGGTGGTGTCTCAAGACCAGGGATGTTGGATCTGAAGACTGGCTTTGTGACTCTGGGCAAAGTGCTTCACTTCTCTGAGCTCAAATTTGCTCCCTTTTAAAATAAGGTGGGTCACGGGTCATGCAATTTCCAAGACCTGTTCCAGCTTCAATGGAGTCCAGACTCTCTTAGCCAAGAATAGGACTGAAGCAGAGCATGTTTTAGGGGAAGTGGATGAACCGTTGGGCTTTTCTTCTTTCATTTCTATTCCAGGTGAAGATAAAAGACTTTGCTCTCTACTGAGCTGACATGAATTCAGAATTCATTAGTTTTCAGACTTTCTTTTAAGCTTCAGACAGGATCGTGAAGGGAAAAGCCTGCCCTCGATTCCTTTGCCTTATTAGTTCTGCTCCTATAATGTGCGGCAGAAACTGCTAATTGTCACTTGAGGGTGATGGGTGAGAGTCTGCTCTCTTGAGGGAGAAGTCAAATTTCGTCGTTCCCGTCTCCCTCTTGCCTAGCTAAAGGTCTCGTCAGGTCTTACAGAAGAGGAATCTAAATTCAATCTAAATTAAAATTAATTAAATTTGCCCCTTCGCTGAAGAAAAAGTGGAGAGTATGGGAGAATTGGAAGGTGACAGTGTAAAAACCCAGTTGTGTACAAGATAAATGATAAAAACAGCATTGCAGACGCAGTCGTAGAGTGTCCGTGGGTTCCGCTCGCGTGTGCTGACACTGGGAGAGACTCAAACCAGCACGGGCTCGTACGCTTTACTCCCGGCTGTTTGGACATAATTTCATCTTACTACAAACTCATTGTTAATCTTTTAAGGCCTAGTTTTATTTAGTTTTTGTTCATAGCTCCAAGTGTTTTATGCTTCTGTGTGAGAATGTACTCCTTGCAACTCGAGCCCAATATCTACGTTTGGGTATCCGCTTCACAGAACATCAAGCTTAACATGTAAACACTGTTGTAAGAAAAATGCCATTAGCATTCCGTTCTGAATTTTTGGTGTCCGCTGAATACACCCTTTTGTCCACAGTGCTCTGACCCAGCCTCCTCTGTGTCCGCTAAGCAGCGTGTAGTTCTCCAGGATTTGCTTAGTGAAGTCCCAGGGGTGGTTTCCGTAGGGACCTCTGCTTCCTAAGGCTGCAAGTCACACCAGCCGTCAGTGACCGCCCTTTGGGATAAGGCATTGTCTGAACGTGTCCTCTTTTCTTTGGTTAAGGGACACAGCTAAGGCCAAGCTGGGAAGCACGTCTTGGGTTGAAAAGATTACCCTCTTAGCTATACAGCAGTTGTCATTCAGGATCAGATTGTTTTAGCAGGAGATGGCAGGAGGGTTTAGTTCTTGGCTCTTTTGCTTATTAGCTCTATGACTGTAGGTAGATTTCCAACCTCTAGAGCCTTATCGTACCCTGGAGATAACGCATCTTTCTGGGATTGTCCTGGCAGTTCCTGAGGTCGTGCTAGTCATTCTACTCAGTTCATGGAAGTTGAACTGGAACCACCAACAGTTCTCGCTTGGTAGTATGCTACAATTCGCCAAGAGAGTTTTACTTATGGACCTCTAAGACGAATGGGCAGATGAACAGAGGCAACCAGATTTAGCATTCGGCTCTATAACTGGTACATTCTGAATCATCTGCATTTTCCTTAACACCTAGACTCTTTCATTGTTTGGCTTTTGTCCCTTTCCCTCCCCTCCCCTTCCTTTCTTCCTCTTTATGCTTTCATTGAAAGATTTACTGACATGCTAGTAACTACTTGTCTTGGAATAAGTTGAGCACAGGAGGTAAAGCCAGACCTTGTGCAGGCCGCAGATGTGAACACCAGTGTCTCAGAAGAGAAAGGCAGCTTAAGAGAAAGTTTGACAAAGTGAGTAATCTGACAATGGCTTTGTAAGAGCTTAAAAAAAAAAAAGTGGGAATTTCATATATTTGAAGCAATTAAAACCAGAATGAAAAAGCATGTGTTTGAGAAGACAGGAGAGGGAAATGAAAGGAAATCCTTACAGCTCAGGAATTTGAAGTCACAATGACACTATTTTTAGTCATGTGACACTTATCCTGTTTTAGAAATGAAACAGTAAAATTAACTTTGCTCTAGTTTTCTTGGGCTTCTTTCGAATTACTGCATGAAAGTAACAAATATTTCTGGCAAGTGGACCGGATTTCCAGAAACTTCTCCTCAGAAAGGACAGGAGATCTCTCTGAAAAGTTACATGTTTTTGCTATCCTAAAAAACATTAATAATATTAGAAGTTGGCTAGCACCAATTTTAACTTTGAAACCTGGGCACTTCAACCGCTACATGTAACTGCTAAATGTTTTTTTTTTTTTTTTTTTTTTTATGGTTGTCAAAACTAGCAAAGCTAACTTTGTACATTTCCTACTATAACTTTGACAGTCTGAAATCAGGTATTTCAATATGGAGAGCAAACAGCATATTCATTTCATCACCAAACTTTTCTAAGCAGTTTGACGTTTCTGAAATACATATCACTTCCAAACAGGGAAGCACGAAGTTGATAAAGGTCGTGAGGAGGCCAGTTCTTGGAGGCTGACCACCCCAGCGGGATTGCTGGTTCACTGGGCGAGTACCTTTTGAGACCAGCCTACTGCTCGTTTGACTGTGTGCAGAGCATCTGCCCATGTGTCTGAGGTCCCTGAGGACTTCCAGCCATGTTGGAGTTGGGGTGTGTCTCTGGGTTTTCAGGTAGATCAGACAGGGAACATCTGAGATGGTGTCCTTATGTTGCAGTTAGTCACAGTGGAGCTGGGCTCTGGGGAAAGATGTGCCCCATCAGAGTGACCAATATATGCTTTCAGAGGAGATGTCTGCGTGGGCTGTGTGTAGGGCGCAGGCTGCAGTTGGGTCCCCTGTCTGAAAGGGAGGTGCCCTGCAGCATCTCCGTTTATCAGTGTCACATATGGATAAGTGACATTTTGTAGCTGAGTCTTAGGCTAGCTCTTTCCATAGGTCTTTAATGGGGGTGCTTGGTCCCCCATTAAAGGAGGAACTGGAGCCCCTTCGCCCGCCCTCATCTCTTAGTCTGTCTCCATCCTAGTCTCCCCAGAGTTAACAGCTCTCCTCCTGGGTCCCCTCCGCTGGTCCCTCTTTTGGCATTTTAATGATCTCCTGCAGACCTCTTCTTGAGTCTTGGCCTCATTTCTTCTTCTGTGAACTTCTTGAGGACAGCAAATATCTTATATTTTTAGTTTTTGTTTTCTTTGATTGCTCACAGTGTTTACTGAACAATTATTTTATCATGAGGAACTTGTAGTGGTCTCCAGACTTTGGTTTGGAAGTTAGCCTGACGACGAATGTCTTGTATGGGGTGATTAGCAGAGTAAAGAGTGTGTGAAGAAACCAGATTCTGCCGCCAGACTGCCCGGCTCAACGGGGTCCCTTCCTGGCTCTGCCTCGGTTTCTTCACTGACACTGTGGGAATAGTAAGAGTACCTACTTCCTACGGTTGCGTTACATGAGTGAGTCCCCACTGCCATTGCTACTGTTCTCTTACCTGAGGACTTTGGGGAGGAAGAAGAGGTAGTCAACAGCAGTGTCCTGCATCAGAATTTTTAACCATTTTGTGAGGCTGATTTAGTGAGAGAGTTTTTGCTTTGGGGCAGGAAGGAAGGTTACTTTTGTCTCCCCTTGCCCCCTGCCCTCCACGAGGGGCATTTGCTGTAGCTGGTTTCCTTGGGGCAGGAAGCAATGATGATGCCTTTTATATGCAGGGGCTCCTCTTTGGTGCTTGGCTTTGTGAGCGAACATCTCTTCTGTTAAGAGATTAGAGCCTTAATCCTAAATGATATTTCATGCTCTAAGACTTAAATTTATATATCACTATCCTGAATAATGTATTGGATTGCATTAAACAGATTGTAGATTAACATGCAACTATAAAACAAATTGTCAATGCGTTGTTGACAACTCTAAGTGCAAGTTCATATATTTAACTACATTTGGGGAATATTGAAGTGTTTAAAGCAGCTTAACTGGTTGATGTAAAATTAAGCATCATATTCTATTTCAATTTGTGGGCCAGCCCAGGAGACAACAAAATGGAGGCTTAGGCTTGAAAGGAGAAAATTTTGGAGGCAGCTTTGGTGCTGGAGACATATTGGGCAGCAAGAAAAGTATTCTGCCCAATAAGGGCCACGTTGGGTAGTAGTAGAAAGATGCCCGTTTATTTATTCAGCCTCTGAGCAGCTACTTTGAAATCCTAAGGAGTTTCTAATCTAGTTGAGGAGATAAAGCAACCGTTAACACTAAGAACAATGGTGAAAAATATAAGCCATAAAGTCCTTCAGCCTGAAGCTGTGTGTGATAGGCCGCGTGTTAGGAGAATTCACAGCAAAGGACAGCGGTGCTTAGAATGGTTAGAAAGGGGTCACCTTGGTGGCTCAGTTGGTTAAGGCTCTGACTCTTGATTTCGACTCAGGTCGTGATCTCAGGGTGGTGAGATGGAGCCTGGCATCAGGCTCCACACTCAATAGGGACTCTGCTTGGTATTCTCTTCCTTCATCTGCCACCCCCCACCCCAAACTTGCACATGCTCATGCGCACACATACTCTCTCTCAAATAGATAAATCTTGAAAAAAAGAATGGCCAGCAAGATCTTAGACATTGTGACACGTGAACAAATCCTGGGACGATAGAGAAGAGAATGGAAGTTGGGAAGGTTGGAGGAAGCATGGTGGGTACCAGTGTGCTGGGAAAGTGGGAAGCTACTATTGAACAGCTGGATGGGGCTAGGGAATAGAGAGCCATGGCAGCCAGGATGATCCTGGAACCAGAGGGCCCAGGGATCAAATCCTTGCTCCCCCACTTTCTCGCTGTGTGATCTTGGAGGAGTTGACCTCTTTCAGTTTTCTCATTCATATAATGGGGATAATAACCATACCTATGTCTTAGGATTGTAGGGAAGGTGAAATGTGTGCTTGAGTAGAGGAGGGGCATAGTGGAAGTAGTGTTTGACATGCATTCAAATTTAGTTCTAGGGTAAGAGATGGGAATTAGGGAAGCTGACTTGGGAGCTCTTTAAGCCTCTTTAAGCAAGTTAGGTGAAAGGTGATGCGTCTTAGACTAAGGATGGATCCTAATGAAGAAAAAAACATACATTTTTTTTCCCTTACTTTCCTTTGCTTGGGCTGTGGAAAACACTGATGTCTATACACTGCTGTAGTTTTATACGCCTTTTTCTAAACAGTACATCCCGAGAGGGGTGAATGTGAGCTGGGAGTGTGGACCCTGCCAAATGTGAGCATTTCCTTTCTTCCCCTTCTCTCTGCCTCCACAGTGTTGAGACTTTTTTGTACCTATTCCAGAAACTTCTAAATAACTTTGGAACAAATAGAATTATGGATGTGAATTATCTGGAGAGAGCCCTCAGTTTACACTCGCAGATAAAGTGGGGTGACCAGGCAAGACTCCAGTATAATCTGGAGCTGTATTAAAGGGAATGGGATGTGCTCAGCCCTTTTCACTCCATGCTGCATGAATGAGATCCTTGTTGGAGCTCTGGAGCTGCTTCCCAGAGTTCAGAGGGAATGTGGAAAAAAATGGGACGTGGGGCAGGCCGGTGGAAAAATGATTCAAGGGGTAGAAAATAGATCTCTGAAGGGAAAATCTTGGACAGTTGGTATGTTCAGGCTAGAGAAAGAAAAGACAGAGGATAAATTAGTTACTACTCTCAAGCAGCAAAGAGTTTTTTAAATGGAGATCTGTGTTTGTCAAAGAGTATGCCATGGAACCCAGGTTTTGGGGAGAGGAGCAGCTTTTAAAGTCATGTCAGTTTGGGAAATGAGGTGCTTTATGCTCCTCTGGACAAATCACAGAGCACATTAGCATCTTGAAGAGACTGAAGCTTACTACGGAAACGAACCACATTCTACTTGGAGTAATGAGAGTATTCCAAACATTTTCGGTTATTTTTTTTTAACACCTTCAGAAAGTGCTGATATAAGAATTACCAAGGTGTTTGGTATAACACAGAAAATAAAAGGCTTGAGGCATGAGGCCAAGCATCGTGGTGATAATATATTATAATTTTTTATTGGGGGAAGCTTGAGGTGGTGTGTGTGTGTGTGTGTGTGTGTGTGTGTGTGTGTGTGTGTGTTTTGAGGCTTTTTTTTTTTTTTTTTGGTGAGGCAGAAGAGAACATAGTTGGCCACTTGTTGGAGACCCTTTTCTGGCCTAGGTGCAGGGGCCATCTCCTGTGGTTCTTTCCAGTCCTGGGGACATAGAAGCTGAGTGATGTGGACTCAGGTTTGGGACCAGAGTTCTTGTCCATTGTTGGACGGACAAGCTCAACAGGATGGTGCCGGGAGCAGGAGGGGAGGTGGGTGGCCTCTGGCATTGGCTGGGGTGTGGGGAACTCAGACCTGGTCTCTGCACCGAGGCCGTCCTGGGGAGATGCGTGGCAGCTTGCTGTACAAAGTGGATTTCTGGGTCTGTCAAGGACCGGTCATCCTCACAATTGGGGGACAGTGGTCCAGGGGCTAGGAACTCATCATGGTCTTTAGGAAGTTTAAGAACTGCAATTTGGGAGAAGGACTCCAGGTCGCTGGTGCTTTCTTCGTCAAGTATGCCGATTCCTTTTCCAGTTTGGCTTAAGAGCCAACTTTCCATTTCTCTTTGTTCTCTCTTTGCCCTTCCTTACTTCCCCACCTCTTTTCTCTATTTCTTTTTCTCTCTGTCCTTCCCTTTCCTTTCCTTCCCTCATTAAGTCTACCTGTTCTGTCATTGATAAATTATTATTTTGTTTTCCTCTTTGCTAGTTGGAGTGCATACCTTACTCTTCTGATCCTGGGAAAACCTTTGCTTTCTGAAGTCCTAAATGACCTGTCTCTCTTACTCTCCTCCCATCCCCACAGGAAAGTGTACATCTGAGTGTCTCCTATGTCTCATGGTCTCTCTTTGCCTCTACACACACACACACACACACACACACACACACACACACACAATCTTGAAAGTACAGGGATACACCTTTTGTGTTTCATTTATTGTAAAATATTGCACACATCTGTAATTATATTACTCTTAAAATAAAGCCTTCATCCACTCTTAACATCTTTTGATGTCCCTTCCCTGCTGACTCTATTTTCTCTTGTTCCCACTTTACGTTAATGTGAAGAGACAGTTGAGTAAATGCACAATGAACTTCAAAACCTAGTAATTGTTTTTCAGAAAGAATGAAACTTGCGAATTAGATATGGATTGTAAAAGAACACCAGGGCTGATTAGTGTTCGTGAGGGGCGCCTGCTGGACGGCTCTGACACCTGCCTGCCAGCACTCTCCAGAAATGCCACCATTGATGCCTCTGTTCTGCCCATCACAGGATGGGGGCGGGGGAGAAGTGGTGGGTGGGAGTTAAAAGACTGCAGTGAACCACCTTGTCAGGCTTGGCAACGCATCGGACGCCTGACATAAAAGGCAGCGAGAAACAAAGATGAGTTGCATCCATTTTACAAGCAAACTCTAGTTATCTGTAAAAATAAAATAAAATAATAAGGTATCTTTTTTGAAAGAGAGAATGAGTGAGCCTTGAAAGGGGTTCACCACTTTTTTTTTTTTTTTTTAAAGGATGTGGAGATAATGAGTTTTTTGAGACTTGGTGGGGGGAGGAAAAGAATTCACAAGCCAAGTTTCAAGCTGCTGAAAAATTGCTTTTAGGAAAGGGGGGAAAAAAAAAAAAACCTTTTCCATGCTAACCATCTGCTTGTGTCTTGTTTACTGCCCAGAGTGCCAGTTTGTGCTTATTAATCATGCTTACACAAGTATCTTAATTACTCCCTATGTAGCTGCTCTGTCTTGAACTCAGAAGTTGACCTTTCTCTTTTTATTCCTTTAAATCATTAATCATACACAATCAACGCCAGCGGGGCAGAGCCATGGAGAAGGCTACCCAGATTCTCACACCTCACGCCAGTCCCAAGCAGACAGGGAACGCCAGTGACTGCTCCGCCAGCAGCCGGCCGCATCTTAATTAATGACTCTGCTGTGTTGAGACACATGGGCCGGGGGGGGGGGGGGGGGGGCGCTCCTGCCGCCACCCCTCTCGGCGCTTCTCCCTGCCTGTCCTCCCTTGCTGCCTGGTTTGAGGAATGACTGCTTGACTCTGCCGAAAACCACAAAGGCCTCCGCTAGGGTTTTACAGTCCTGTACCCCTAGACTCTGGAAGGATCTGAGCAGAAGCAGGGTGAACTTCGGAGAGAAGATGCTGTGTACCTTGAGTGGGAGGTTTTTTTGTTTTTTGTTTTGTTTTGTTTTGTTTTGTTTGTTTTTGTTTTTACTATATCAGTGCTTCTCACATTATGCAGTGCATGTGCATCTTTTGGGGACCCTGATAAAGTGTAGATTCCTGATGCAGGAGGGCCAGCTGTGACCCGAGACCGCGCCTCCCTAACAGGGTCCCATGGGACACAGATGCTGCTAATCCATGTAACCTCCAGGAGGATGACACATATTTGTGTTTTATTACTCCTTTGGCTAGACCAGTAAGATTTTGGTGCATGGAAACAATTTTCACAGAAGTGACACAGACATGCACACACGTGGTACCCTTTTCTGGGCAAATGATACACATGATATAAAGATTGGCCTTTCACATGGAGAGTGAAATGGGGACTTTTTGCTTTTTCATTGAACTTTGTAAAAAAAAAAAAAAATCACTTAAAATGGCTGAAAACATTTTGCTCCAGAAAAAAAAAGGCGCTCCAAAGTAAAGTAATAATGATAAAATAAAATAAAAAAAAAGATTGTGGTGTGTATTTCATGAGCCTGCTCCTCAGTTCCAATGTACCAGACAAATTACAGGATGTGGAAGTAATTTTGTCCCCTGCCCCCCATCAGCTCTGTTCTTTCTGCCTCCTGATTAGGATGGGAAGCCTAGAGATAAGATAAGGGGGGGAATGTAAACTGGGGGTCTCTTCTTTTTGCCAGTTTGGATGCTCTTCTCTTAAAGGGGAAGAATTTGCCCTCTCTGGCGAAACAGCTTGAGTTTCTACCCACTGTCATTAATTTTATTCTTAAAAGCAGAACTGTGATGTGCAAAGTTGTAGGGCAATAATGTGCACATTAGAATTTTGGCTGACGCACCCAACAGTGATGATACAGGGATGAAATAAATGTGAAACACATTTTTAAAGGATTATATTTATTTATTTAAGAGAAAGAGATACAGCATGAGCAGGGTCAGGATGGCTGGGTGGGGGGGGTGGGGGGAGAAGCAGGCTCCCCACTGAGCAGGGAGCCTGATGTGGGGCTTGATCCCACGACCCTCAGACCTTGACCTGAGCTGAAGGCAGATGATTAACCAACTGAGCCACCCAGATACCCCAAAACACATTCTAAATAGGGCCTGGGATTTGCATACTACATGCTCAGAGGGAGGCTGGGTAGGTTCTGTACTGATGCTAAGGGTTTTGCCATTGTAATCATTTGGAAAGAAGCACACAGGGAAACACATTTTAACTAACTTTCGTTGCTTTCCATTTCAGCTAAGAGTGGGGTGAGAGGGTCAGGGCAAGAAGGGATTTGATTAAAAACAAAGTCTTAAGTAAAAGCAACAAATCTGTATTAGTGAAAAATCACCTAATTAATTCAGATAAAAACTTTGTCATTCCACATGCAGTAAGAGTACACGGTTAACTGACTTTATTATTTACATTAAAAATTACTTGTTCGTGAAGTAAAAAAAAAAAAAATCAATTACCCTGAATGAGGTGAATTAAGAAAATATTTCATCAGGGTGGCTTGTCTTTTCAACTGGCTGCCTTTTCAGAGTTTGTTGTTGATTTATGAAGTGAAAATTCTGTCTTGTCTCTGGTGAGGACATTCTGTAGCCTTCCTACATAGTTTTGGTATTTGGGTAAGCTTGTGTTTTTGGCAGCTTGGAGAGGATCCTGGCCGAAATGACAGAAGTACATAACTCACTTTGGTTCAGTAAAGTAATAATTAATTAGAACTTCTGAACACGAAGCATTTTGAGAACTAGATCTGGACGCCTTGCATAACCAGGGTCTGCTGTTAAACCCTTTATAGAAGACTCTCCTTGTTCTTGGAACTTTGTGTGGACTTGAGAGCGAGCCGATTTAAGTGTTGAGAGCCTGGTTTGGCAAGAGTTGTGTTTATGCTTTTCCCTTTGAAGGCCATGCATCTGACCCCTCCAAGGAAGCCAAGCTATTTTTAAGGAAAGGCTAGAGTGGCACTTTCTGGGGGAAATTTGTGGCACTTTTCATAGCGAACCCTTGGGACAGGGTTGGGGGTGCGGGGAATCATCACTAGGATTTGGCTCTCGTCGGGCCAGGGCTCTGCTGCTTCCATTAGTGGAGGCCAGATTTGCTATGATGGGAGAGGATGCTATAGGAAGCTTATCAAAGCCCCCTGTCTAGCAAAGAGGGATTTCTCGGCTGTCCATTTCTTGGTTATCAGTATTTAATGTAGTTGGCCTGGGGTGGGAGCCTAGGAAATCTGAAATTCCTAAAGTAGTACCCCAGGTAATTTTTTTTTTTTTAAAGATTTTATTTATTTATTTGACAGACAGAGATCACAAGTAGGCAGAGAGGCAGGCAGAGAGGGAGAGGAGGAAGCAGGCTCCCTGCTGAGCAGAGAGCCCGATGTGGGGCTCGACCCCAGGATCATGACCTGAGCTGAAGGCAGAGGCCTTAACCCACTGAGCCCCCCAGGTGCCCCCCCAGGTAATTTTAACATTCATCAGGGTTGTGAACCACAGTGTAGGACCTTCCGTCTGTTTTGCTCAGCTTGGCTCTTTTCATGCTCTAGCTGCTGTAGATCTCTGGAGCCGTATCAGAAAGACTATCTTGTTGAAGCCCTGAAGACAAAGTGATAACCTAAGCAGGGTATCTGCCTTGAGATGCCTACAGTCTATGGAGAAGGGTACTCTACGATACCAGGTTAACTGCTTTGGACTGAGCTTTGCCTGTCTTGTCCTGTCTCTGGCTTTCTTGGCTTGGTTCTTGTCTGTCGGCTCAGTCTGCCGCTCAGTGCCTGGCTGAGCTTTGTTAGCTGTGTTTTCTTTGTAGGTCTAACTCTGGGCTCACTTCTGACCCATGGTCCCAACAGCATGGTGTGATAGAATCCTTCCTTCTTATAGTATATGTGGTGAGGACTGTGGTGGAAATTCCAAGTAGAACAAAATTCAATATTTGTGTTAACATAGGATGTACTCAGGTGCACATCATATGTCTAAGAGGAGGGTATATAGTCTCACCCACTGATCTAGTCCCGTGAGTTTTTTGTTTGTTTTTTTTAATGAGAGACCTTCCTATGGGCCTAATAATCCAAAAAATATACTTGGGCCAATGCTGTTCTCTTCTAAACTCTGGGACTTAGTCCAGCCTCCACTCTAGCTAATGTAGCTGTTTCTGTGCTTAGTTTAGACCCCTGACTCATGTTCTACCCATGAGCTCATTGGATCCCATGTGTCCCCTCTTTGTACCAGCCTTCCCACTGCAGTCCAAAATCATATGCTACTTCCCTTTCCTATACTGACATCGACAGAGCCAAGTCACAGAAACTTCTTTGTATAGTCACGTGGTAGCATCATTTATTCATTTTATAATTGAGAAATCCCTGTATTAGGTGCTAGAGGGAACTGCATTCCCATCTGCAAGCATTAATGTTGAGCACCAACTCTATGCTAGGCACTAGGCTTGGTACTAGGAATACAAACTTGGGTGGTGTTCTGACTTGCCTGAAGGAACTCATGTTCTGACAGAAAGCCTAGTGGTTTTGGACTTATGTCATACTGTGTTCTGTGATGTGGGAGGAGGGTTTGGGAAGGAAGGGATGCAAGGTGCTTACGGGAGCTCCACTAAGGACACTAACCCAATTTGAGGGCATCAGGGAGGTATGCATGGGGGAAGGAATTTCTGAGCTGGGGTTTGGAGGATGCATTGGAGAAATGAGGAAAAGAAAGGGACAGGGAGGTTTGTTCTTTCAGGGTAGAGGAATGCGAAAAGGCCAAAATGCCTAGTACACTATGGCAACGTGAAACAAAGTTGAAGGCTTGGTACTTGATTTTGAGGAAATAGGATATACATACTGAAAACCTACCTGAATATCTGGGGAAAAGTATATTCAACTCTAAATTCTTTTTAAAAAATATTTATTTATTTATTTTAGAGAGTGTAGGGATGGGACAGAGGGAGAGGGAGGTAGGGAGAGAGAAAATCTCAAGTGGACTTCCCCTTGAGCATGGAGACATACATAGTGGTGATCCCAGGACCCTAACATAATGACCTGAGCTGAAATTAAGAGTTGGATGCTTAACTAGCTGTGTCACCCAGGCACCCCTCAACAATAAATTTTTTTTTTTTAAGATTTTGTTTATTTATTAGAGACACAGTGAGAGGGGAACACAAGTAGGGGGAGTAGGAGAGGGAGAGGCAGAGTTCCTGCTGAGCAGGGAGCCCGATGTGGGGCTTGATCCCAGGACTCTGGGACCATGACCTGAGCTGAAGGCAGACGCTTAACGACTGAGCCACCCAGGTGCCCCTCAACAATAAATTCTTAAGAATATCCACTGTATATAGTAATCTTGAGGGGAAATGTGAAAGTGGAACCACTAGAAGAGAAAGTATGGGGAGTCAGGCCCAGAAGCTCTTTGAGATTTAAGTTTTATTTCCAATTTTCAGACATGGAAATTAAGGCTCCAAGAGGGTTAGTAACTTGCTCAGGGTCACCCAAGTACTATTTATTGGAGCTGGAGTTGAACATAAATATATTTGGACTTAATGGGTCTTTGCATTGGGATTGGGTGGAGGAGAGGAACCTGAAGTTTCTATATCTGACACTTACTGGAAGTTTCTTCTTATGCCAAGTCATGGTCTCTAAGGTGTGTTTTCGGTGGTAGAATGCTGACCTTTTAGAATATGAAGGGACTGTTGAGATCTATTTACTGATGGGGTGGACCAAGTCCTAGAGAGGACAGGTGATTTGTCTGAGTTGAGAAATGTGACAGGTGGGGCTGCAACCCAGTCGGCTGCTGGAGTGGACTGGTGTTCTTTCCATTCTAATGTGCCATGATACTGGTAGGAGGGATTGTCCTCATTCCTTAACATTTGCCCCCACTACATGTCAGGTCTTCATATAGGAACCATCAGAAGGTACTGTGGTTAAAGGAGTAAGAGACCCTTTGATCTTCATGAGACATTGACAAAGATCCCGAAGTTCTGGAAATGAAGGTTAAAAAATAAATTTATGGTGGACTGGCTTGAAACTAAGTCTGACCTGAAATAATGTGAAACTATAATCTTTCTCTACCTCACTTAGTAATGTTAGGAAAAACTGTGAACGACTTTGGCAACAAAAATTCCTGTGTGTTTTGTCTAAGGCGTCTTTCTGGATTATCTATGCCTGTTGTTGTTGTCTTTGAGTTATTTTGTAAAATAACTTGAGAGAAACTGATAATAATACCAATAATTCCTTCCCATAAACATGCAAATGAATCGTCCTGTATTGTGCAACTCTTTATATCCCTGTGGTTACCAGTTTTTTATCTATTTGTAAAATCGTTTTAGCATTCCTGATTATTTGTATATGTGTGGTGCTTGGAATTCTCCTTGGAACTGGTACATCTTACGGGTTGATTCATTTACAAATTTTGTTAAATATTTTACCTGTGCTCATTTTAGATTTGTATGAGAGTCCTGATTTTACATTATCTGAAATTTTTTTAGAGTATGACTATCCCTATCTTTCACTTTAGAAACATGAACACTTGCTAGGATTGTTAGCTCATCTAGAGCAGATACACCATATTAAATTCCTACATTTTGAAAAACTGAATTTATGTGTATATACACACCTACACAGATATTTATCTGTGTGTGAATGTATCTGTGTATGTGTATGTTATATATATATATTTATATATATGTATATATATATAGTGTATGTGTGAATATATAAAATCTAGAAAGATTTCAAACAGGAGATTATAGACGTGGTACATTGTCACATTTATTATCGTTTTCTTGGTGTCAGGTCAATACAGTCACAATTTACTTAGTAGTTTGAGAAAACTGAAACCTAATGCAAATGAAAAAAATCTTTCAATTGTGAATTTTCAGGCAAGAGAGAAGTTACCAACTATAATGAAACCAGTAAGAGCTCAGTGTTTTGGTAGCTTGTTATTCTTTTGATACAATAGGCCAACGTGCTGATCTGCACATTAAGAATAAAGCAGGTGCAAAAGCCAGAATAGTTTGCATAGCATTACTCTGTGATATGGTGTTTCTAAAGGCAGATGGTCCAGATTTATTGATGTATATACAGCAATGAAATTACTTTTTTAAAAAAATCTTACATAGAGATGAAGGCTCCAGTGAGGGGCGTTTCTGGTTATCATTGGTGGGACCTTTCTGACCACTGTAGAGACCTGAAACAGTCCAACAGCCACGCTCCCTTCTTGCTTCTTGTTTGCCCCACCCTTGGGAGTTGGGTTGTATAGTTAAATCCTAAAATGTCAGAGCCCAAAGAGTTCTTAGCATCTCTGAATCCAGGCCCCTCTCTTTTCCTGTACTTTTAATTAAACCAAATAATGATGGACTGACTTTTTAGGCTTATCATTAAGACCTATACCTAAAAATATCAATTTCTCATGTCTGTAAATTCCCAAGGATATATCCACAGGTCCTGGCTTGGGAAATAAGTACTGGTTGGCTCAGTCAGTTATGCATATTAAATGCAGGTAACTGCCTCTTTTCCGGAAGGTGGCTGGGATGGAGATGAAGAGGAGTGGTATGCTTGGATGTGGAAATTTATTTTGGTTAATGGAGCCTTAGAGCCTGTATTGCTTAGAATCTGAGAGCAGGAGAGAACCATGGGTATCTGGTATGAATTCCTTGTTTGAACAACAGATGAAGAAACTTACTACTTTTATTTTTAATTAGAATGTCTTCCCTGTGCAGTCTTTAAAGTAGGATTTTTTCTTTTGCCATTAATGCTAACTTGGGGCAGGTTGTTACGAATAGATAACTGAGAAGAAAGCCCATCCTTGGTCCATTAAAAACAATATGAAACAAGATGGTATGGGAGGGAGACAAACCATAAGAAACTCTTAATCTCATGAAACAAACCCAGGGTTGCCGGGGGAAGGGGGCTAGGGAGAGTGTGGTTGGGTTATGGACACTGAGGAGGGTATGTGCTATGGTGAGTGCTGTGAAGTGTGTAAACCTGGCAATTCACAGACCTGTACCCCTGGAGCTAATAATACATTATATGTTAATAAAAAAATAAAAATAAAAAAAAATATACCACTAATATCACCACCTGTCCCCTCCATTCCCTTTGTTAATTCTAAAATCAAAATTATATACAACACGTCGAGCGCCTCTCCTGGGGCTGTAGTGGCAATGGCTTCAAAAGAAGGGGCCGCACAGCTGAAAGTTGAGCAGCACGTTGGTGGTTTCAGCCCTACCTGTGATCTGAACCATTCTTGTCTGAATTATTTGGCAGTAACCCCTGCAACGCCTTGTATCAGGCTGAATGACTATTTTTTGTGAAAGGCTCTTTTCCTTAAGTAGACCCGAAGTGTATTGTGGGCTGAATCTATGCCTCAGGCGTTTCCTACTTTGCGTGGTATCTTGATAAATGCATGCCATCTTGCTCACACGTAGAAGCGGCTGCCTGGGATGCTTGTGCTGAGGATCCTCAGTCTTGCCTTCTGGAGAGTGTGCCCTAATCGATCATCAGGGTCTGGGACGATCACAGGCAGAGGAAGTGCTGGTGGCCTTTGCAGGCCACCAGTATACATTTATTGTGGGATCGGTGATTTATATGGGTATTCTTAGATTAGTTCCCAAATGCATATACTATGAATTCGGGGCTTTTTTTTTGGTCTGTGTTTCCCCCCCCAACCCCCACCCCCAGTGGATATACCCTGAACTCCTTGAATGACGCCTTACATAAAGTTAGGGGCTCAATAAATTTTTTCCCCATGAAGGAATTGCTGAAAGGAATAGGAACCTTTGTACTAAACATCATTGAAGTATGAACTTTTAACTGGTGATCTAACAATGCATAGTTAATAAAGTAGATTACGTCAACTTTCTTCAAATGTTCCAGCATGAGGATAGGGAAAATAGGAATGTGGGAACTCCTGGGAATAAAGGAGTTGGAAGTTGCTGCTTTGCTAATTTATTTAACAAATAGGTAAAATGCATCTACTGTATGCCAAGTGTTCCGCTCCCTGTCCCCATGGGATTAGAGTCTAGTAGATTCCTTCTTGCTCGTCATAGGGTTAGGATTAAATGGTGGGTCAAGTTTGTAAATATCTCTTAAGGCACATAAGGGCTTAAACAGTGTATTAGCACTGAAGGACTTTCATTTTGGTGTAAAGTGTTGACAAGCAGCGTGCTGTCAACTCCTAGCGTTCTCTGCTCCATGTGTTTAGGTCCTTATACAGCATTCGGGATCCCCACAAAGACATCTTTGGTTTGGCAGGTCCTTTCATGTATGGACTGGTATCATTTCCATTTCCATGCATGTAAATTGGTTCTTACTCTGTCATACTGTTAGTGTTGGGTTCTGTTCTTGGAAATAATGAGGGCGGGAGCAGTGCTTTCTCAGAGGATAGATCTTTTTCCCTACGAAGTTCTTTGTGGTAGGTGGGTGAGAAAACGGGAAAGGTGAGCATCCCCTTGAGGGAGCCTGTTCTCCTTCAGCCTGAGCCCCGGAGGGGCTGAGGTTCTGGCAAGGGTGGAGAAGCCAGTAGCCGCCTCCCCATGTTTGCATCTAGACACCAAGGGTTGCATTTCTAAGTCACATAACGTTATGTCTATTATGTAAAGCCAAATTATTTTGTGAATTATCACAGACATTGATCTGCCCTTGACAGTACGTTAGGGTTTTGCAGTAAATCTGCAGGCTGATAGTGTTAGCACGGTGTCAATTTTTGTCACTTGCAAGCTTCCCTCTATCAACTGCAGTTTGGAAAGGGTCTGCCACAACAAACGCTTTGCTATCTCTTAAACTTGGTCTTAACCTTCAAAGACTAATCATTTATTATCCAGTGTTATGCCTCAGTGCTTTTGGTGACAATATATCATTTTTAATGTTGGTAACTTGATTTTTGTAATACAAAGACGTATAAATAGGAGAAAAAGAAAATGATATCTAAGTACTTTTATGGGTAGCAATCTGAGTAGTGTTCTTGATGCAATTCATCCAACATTTATCTGCATAAATTATGGTAGTTAAAGAAGAGGAGCAGATGAGAAGTACACTTAAGGCCCTTTTTTATAGCAACATAAAATAGAGCAAAAATTACATTCATTACTTTTTAAAATATAGCAACTCTTTATTATAGTTTTCATTCATTGAAAGCAAATGTCTTGTTAGCTAATGAAACAGTGTCTGATGTTATAGATCTGGTGTGATAGTAGGAGCAATATTTGCCTTTTTATAAAACCTCACCATAATGTCCCCACTTGGTCACTGGGTGCTTGTTCTCAGAATATCAAGGGTATAAATGACCTTTAGGAGGAAAGAGAAATCTCCTTTATTAGCAAAAAAGGAGTAACTTGGAATGCATGTTTACTTTGTAAGCTCTAAAGTGACTTTGAAATGTGCAGGGTATCTTTCTGTAGAAGCCCAAGCAGCACAGAGGGCAGAAGACTTTAAGATCTTTCTTGTCATCACTTTCTCTTCCCTTTACCACAGCAAATCTTTCTATTTTTTTTCTCTTTAAAAATAAATGGAGAAATGTTTATTAAGCACTTGCTGTGTCTTGAGAACTAGGATGGAAACAGAGTGAAACAGTTGGAGGAGATGGTCCCAGTCCTTGAGTGGCCCTCTTGTAGTTAAGCAGTGATGTTTGGGCGAGCTATGTGGTAGTCGACAATGTTAATTGGGGAGGAGGTCCACAGAGTGGTCACAGTTACAATAACAAAGCAGTAGCAAGGATGTGTGCACAGTTATGGAAAGGAGGAGTCTATTCTGTCCAAACATCCCAATAATAAAATGCCATGAATGTTTTAAAAAAACCAACGAACACCCCAAAACAAGCATGCTATCAGCTTAAGCTGATTCTGCATTTGCATGGAATTGTCCATTTTAGTGCAGCTAAAATCAGAGGTGGCCTAAGGGGACATGTTATGGGACTCCTGGTATAATACCAAACAGTAAGGAAATGCTTGAAATAAATTATGGTATATCAGTTACATGAAAGATGATACAGCCCTTTAAAAATGAGTGAGATTGGGGCACCTGTGTGGCTCAGTGGGTTAAGCCGCTGCCTTTGGCTCGGGTCATGATCTCGGGGTCCTGGGATCGAGCCCCATGTCAGGCTCTCTCCTCAGCGGGGAGCCTGCTTCCTTTCCTCTCTCTCTCTCTGCCCTTCTGCCTGCTTGTGATCTCTGTCTGTCAAATAAAAAAAAAAAAATCTTAAAGGAAAAAAAAATGAGTGAGATACATGTATATTGACCTAGAAAGGTGCCAATAATATATTAGTATACTCTGGAACAACTTATATTTTCATTATCTTACCTTTAAAATTAACATTACATGTGCAAAAAAAAAAAAAAGTGAATGGAGAAGGTGGAGGTTAGTGGACCCTATTGTGGTTATCATTGTACAATGTATGGAAATCAGACCATCATGTGGTAGGCCTTAAACTTACAGAAATGTATGTCCATTATTTCTCAATAAAACTGGGAAAAAAAGGTAAGTGGGAAAACATTACTAGCTTTTTTATTTCCATTTGCTGCATAAATTTCCCTTGTTAAGTTCTGCCCCCAAATCGTGAGGCTTGAAAAAAGTGAGAGGAGTGGCTATGCTGGAGTGTTCCTGGTAGAAAGAAGGGCTGTGGAGAGCTGCCTTCCTAGCCTTCTCCATTCCTCCTTCTCTCCTGGCTCCCAGCAGGCCTCTAGGGGAAACAGGCAGCCCTGTTTTTAGGTGCTGATTTCTCCAGCTCGATACTCTTGGGTCACTAGATTAGTTCTTTCTGCTCCCCCCTGGTCGTAGATTGAAGCTTGTTTTGTTTGCAAAGATCTGAAATCCAGCTAAACAAGAGGGGAGAGAGTGGAGGTTAAGAATGCCTAAAGGAGTACATTGTGGGGCCCCAAGGTCCCTCCTCCTCCTTCTGACATGGAGGAGCACAAGCCAGTGAACCTGGCCTGTCTGTGAGGATTCTGGTTTCCTTTGCCTGTGGGGAATTCTGTGCGCTTGCAACCAGGCTTCTCTTGACTCCTCCGCTTTCTCTGCTCTTGCAGACAGATCGGCATGTGCCCATCCCACCTCTCGGTGACCTCTTCTTCCCTGGAGACTTGGGAACTTTATGTGAGAAACGCAGGGGAGCAAATCCACTTGGTCCTTCTCGGACGTAACTTGCTAACCCTGGTCCTGTTATTGTGGAGGTGGTAGTGGCTTAGGACGTGAAGAGGTTTACAGGGGTTCGAGATCAGAGTTGGCCTGACTCCATTCTCCAAGAAGGAAGTGGGGAGATTTTTGGCTCTTTCATATTTGAAAAAATTTTTTTTCAAGTTGAACTTATTATTAGAATCTTCAAACATAAAAACAAGCTAGTCGGCTCAGGTCATGATCTCAGGATCCTGGGATCGAGCCCCTCATCGGGCTCTCTGCTCTGCAGGGAGCCTGCTTCCTCCTCTCTCGCTCTCTGCCTGCCTCTCTGACTACTTGTGATCTCTGTCAAATAAATAAATAAAATCTTTTAAAAAAAATGTCTAAAAATAAGCTAGGGGGAATTGTATCATGAAACTTCGTGTTCCTATCATGTAGCCTCAGTACCTACAAACAGTCTAGTCCTTTGGCTTTAGGGACTTGGCTGCTGCCTGATGCCTGTTTAGGGTAGTTAGTGTTGAATTGTGCCAGGATCCTTAGTCATGACTCTGGTTGTTGTCCGCCAGGATTCCCATGACAGCTCCTCCTACTGAGTTTTCTTTGATCCTGTGGATTATCATGTGCCTTCCTTTACAAAACAGACCTTCAAGAAAAACCCAGTGTTCCGTGCCCCTTCCCTTGAATATTCCCATCTCACTTTTCTTTCAAGGGGACACGGTTTTACATGGACTCCTTGTGCAATAAAGAGATTATAAAGGTTTCAGAAGTAAATCATGTTTTAAAAAGGACTTTCTCTACTCCACAGCTGCCCTTTGATTCTGTCTCGTTAATTTTTTGTTATTCGCAAGTAGGAACTTTCCAACCTACTCTCTTGGTTAATGGGTTAGGTAGACCCCTTATTTCATTTGTGATGGCTCCGTTTCCCTCAGGCTACTCTGGGACAGAAACCCAGAAGAAACTTGAAGGTAACACATGTCTAAAGGGATATCAAACTGATGGGTTATAACATTATTAGCATAATCTTAAATAGGTTATTTTGTTTTCTTGTGTGGTCATCAGGGAAGAATGTTTTTATTCCAAGCTGAGTGGCCTTTCGAGAGCTCCATAGTTTATGTAGACAAGCCTCGAAGGAGGAGCATTTGGGCAAGTGGGGGATGGGGAATTTGAGATTTTGTGGGTAAGGACTAGAGTGATACAGATGATTTCTCTTTGGGCTGTCTGACAGGCTCTTTGGAAGGAACTGGTTTTCTCCTTTGAGGTATGGTTTCTTTCTCTAGAAACCGTTAGCTCCAACTGCCCGGGCCTTTTGTTCTCTTCTTCCCTATGATGCTTACTTGTCTTTTTTCTTTCCACCATTGGCTTTTTTTTTTTTAATTTTTTATAAACATATAATATATTTTTATCCCCAGGGGTACAGGTCTGTGAATCGCCAGGTTTACACACTTCACAGCACTCACCATAGCACATACCCTCCCCAATGTCCATAACCCCACCCCCCTTATCCAACCCCCCTCCCCCTATCAACCCTCAGTTTGTTTTGTGAGATTAAGAGTCACTTACGGTTTGTCTCCCTCCCAATCCCATCTTGTTTCATTTACTCTTCTCCTACCCCCTTAACCCCCCATGTTGCATCTCCTCTCCCTCATATCAGGGAGATCATATGATAGTTGTCTTTCTCCGATTGACTTATTTCGCTAAGCATGATACCCTCTAGTTCCATCCACGTTGTCGCAAATGGCAAAATTTCCTTTCTTTTGATGGCTGCATAGTATTCCACTGTGTATATATACCACATCTTCTTTATCCATTCATCTGTTGTTGGACATCTAGGTTCTTTCCATAGTTTGGCTATTGTAGACATTGCTATTATAAACATTTGGGTGCACGTGCCCCTTTGGACCACTACGTTTGTATCTTTAGGGTAAATACCCAGTAGTGCAATTGCTGGGTCATAGGGTAGTTCTATTTTCAACATTTTGAGGAACCTCCATGCTGTTTTCCAGAGTGGTTGCACCAGCTTGCATTCCCACCAACAGGGTAGGAGGGTTCCCCTTTCTCCGCATCCTCGCTAGCATCTGTCATTTCCTGACTTAATTTTAGCCATTCTGACTGGTGTGAGGTGGTATCTCATTGTGGTTTTGATTTGTATTTCCCTGATGCCGAGTGATGTGAGCACTTTTTCATGTGTCTGTTGGCCATCTGAATGTCTTCTTTGCAGAAATGTCTGTTCATGTCTTCTGTCCATTTCTTGATTGGATTATTTGTTCTTTGGGTGTTGAGTTTGCTAAGTTCTTTATAGATTCTGGACACTAGCCCTTTATCTGATATGTCGTTTGCAAATATCTTCTCCCATTCTGTCAGTTGTCTTTTGGTTTTGTTAACTGTTTCCTTTGCTGTGCAAAAGCTTTTGATCTTGATAAAATCCCAGTAGTTCATTTTTGCCCTTGGCTTTTGATGGTTCCTAGTTCCACTCAAGGGGTTGCCTGATAATACACACTGTTTGCCTTTTTGCCTAAAAAGACTATAATCGCAGGGTGCCTGGGTGGCTCAGTGGGTTAAGGCCTCTGCCTTTGGCTCGGGTCGTGATCTCAGGGTCCTGGGATCGAGCCCCGCATCGAAGAAGCCGACAGAAGCCACATGCTTCCGGTGTATGCATTAAAAAAAAAAAAAAAAAGCGTTTGCTGGATTTCCCATTTCATTTAAGGGTATGTTTTATGGAACCTTGTGAGTGGTTTGTAGGGTTGTAGGTAAAACCGTTTAGAGCCATGCCATGTCATCCAAGCTTCCTCCCCCACTGAAAGTTTGGGATAAGGGGAAATCTGAAAATTGCTTAGGCCTTGCCACATAGACGGTCAGAACTGGAAAAGATCTTGCAGGTCACCTGGTTTAAAACCTTTATTTTTCAGCTGAGAAAACAGACATAATATTTGGTATTGTGTATCTTGAGTTTGTGATTCAATAAGTACGAATTGTTGAATGACGAAAGCCCGTGCTCAGTGCCTGTACAGGACAGGGTCTGTTCTGAGACTCTTGGTAGACCTGGACCCTGCCTGCTGGTGGCCCCTTGTCTTGGGGCAAAACATGGATATAAACCCCTGTATTCTCTAAGGACCCTTTGACTCTCAATTCTGTGTTCTAGAATGATAAATTGCGGAGCAGAAATGTGAAACCAGTTCACAAAAGGGTAACAAATTGGGTGTAGAATATTTTTTCTCTGCACTCTGACCTTTTGTGTCTGGGGATGCTACTAGGGGCTGGGACCTCATTTGGACAGATAGTCAATATTCTTTCTTCTCTTTCCTCACCCTTTTTGCAACCCTTCTTTGCAACTTTCCATCTTTTATCTCTCAAACCGTTCTCTAACTTCCTATTCATATTATTTTCCTATTTATTTTCTCTGCTCTATTCTTAGCACATTGCCCAACACATAGTAGGAATGGAATAAATGTTTGGAGTAATGAATGAAAGGAATTGTCACCTTCTGTGAAGAAAGTGTGAAGTTTGAGGATTAGCAACCTAAAAAGAAACATGATTTGGAAATCGTCACTGACTTATTTTGTAGCTTCTGGTCTTTGAGAAAATATATTATGTGAGTAATGCTTTAGGGCTGGTGCTAGCTTTTCCTTGAATAAATATTTAAAAGCATCCCCGCTGTTGTGTGTAGTGTGCGCGTGGTGAGCATAGGTGTGCACACAACTCGTAGGGTAAGTTTCAAAGAAGATACTATGCCAGACCATTTATTTCATTTGATTAAGCCATTAGAAAAGATTAGAGGTGTCTTTAGTTGTGGGGAGATAAGTTCAACAGGGAACGGATTTCAGAAACATCTGGGCAACATACACAACACCTTATCTTTAAATGCAGCTGTTTGTATTTTTTTTTATAGCAGATAAGAATGATAAGGTGGAAACAGCATGTTTGAAAGCTCCAATTTCTTATATCTCATGCAAGTTTCTTCTCATGGCTTTGTTCAGATAGATAAATGTATGGAGAACCTAGAGTTTCATTTTTCTTTTTTTCCTTAGGGAATATTATCTCTATCTAAATAAGTGTCCTCACTCAGTGATTGAATGTTGCTGTTTGACTCTTCTGTCTTGAATAAAGTTAACCTTAAGGAGGCCCCCCTGCCTCAGATAGTTGTCCCTTCCTGTGCACTTAGAAGCACTTGCCATTCTGGGGTTACGGCCCAAATGATGATACTTTTATGGTAATCAGGGAGGGAATCTCATGGGTCAGGATTTCCTTGACTTTTTGCCTTTGGTTTTATTAACTCTGCAGAGGTGTGGAACTGATGGTTGTTGAGGATCTGTGGTCAGAAGTTTCTGGGCTAAAGCATCGTATTTCTGTACCCTATTTCAGCGGGTGGGCAGTAGGCGGGACGGGACAGCCAAGGGGGTTATGTCTGCCATGTATAAGTTTCATCATAGTCTCTATCAGGTCACCATAAGGACACCTTGTTTTTATATGGAAAGAGCTGGCAAGTTTGTGCAACAGCTTTTTCCTTTCCACATAGTTGTGAAGGATAAATCGGTGTTGGTTTGGTTGCAAGCTTATGTATTCATCATAATTTTCAGTCCTTGACAATGGTGGTGGGATCTTATGTCGGTCCTGTTAAACTCAGAGTGGTGTTCAGAGGGAGCTATGGAATTCAAATGGAGTCTACTATTTATAGGCACAACAGACACAAATGAAGGCAAAGCCTTTTACTTGGAGCAAATACATACTCAACCCTGGAAGTGACGGTGTGTGAGCTGGATCTCAGTTTGAACACTTACTAACTGCTCTTCTCTCCTGTGAAATGTTGCCATGGATCCAAAATAATTGATGATTCATCAAAATCCTCTCCTTGAAGAAGGTGAGACCTTGGTCCCTTGCAGCTTAGGCTGATGGGGATTCCTATGGGCAAGTGGGTAGGGACTTGACCCAAGGATGGCTCTGGAAGAAGATTTCAGACTATGACCAGAGGTCCTTTGGATTAGGATACATATGCAGACTGAGTGGCTTAGAAGATTTTTATAGAGTTAATTTGACAAAGGCAGCCTGGGGCAGTTCTAGGAGGCCCGGTCTACTCCTCCTGAATTTATCCAGTTCTCTCACATGGGACATGTTTTGTCTTCTTCCTGGCTTGCAGGGGACCTGTTTATGAAATGAAAAGGTTGTACCAGGAAACTGTTGCTCAAACATTTTTTTAAACTATACATCTTATACAAATAAACATTTTAACTTTGTAATCCAGCACAAACACACACAGAGTCACATTGATCATGACCTATAGTTTGAAAAACCACCCATCATACCAGCTGATTTTTAAGGTCTCATTCTAGTTCTCGATTTTCCTTGAAGGACAGCCATATTCATTTCATTTTATGGAAGCCTCCTAGATACGTTTCAAAGTCTGATGTAAGCATAATTGTCCAGGCCCAGTGTTTCTTTCTGCCCCGTGCCTCTGTAGTTTAGAACACTGATTCTCAAAGTATGGCCCGTGGCCCATGGTAACCCACCCTTCTCTCTGCTGAATTGGAGAGTGTTACAAAGATGGAAGGCTTTTGAAAGGTTCTGAATGTTCATCGACATGGAATCTTCTAGGCAGGGGAAGGTTTTTGTTGCTGTCACTGGTAGGTATGGCGGTAGGGTTAAAGTCCTTCAAAAACTTGTTCTCTTTCTGGGGAAAGGATCCCAGGCTTTGCCTCTAGGCTCTACTGTATCTCTGACAGGTGTCTATGCAGGTTCTGTGACCCCATTTCTGGACACTGGGCTTGAGGGATGGTACTTTCTTCTCTGATTCCAGGAAGTAGATTGCTCAGTCTTCTGGACATTCTTCTTAATCTGTGGCCATGACTAGCCTGTGTCTAGACAGAAGCTGAGTGGGATATTGCAAGACAAATTTCTAATACCGAAGACAGTTTTGATGAAAACAATCTGAGTTTTCTTTTAATTCTTATTTTTTGACATTGTTGTAATATCTTGTTCCCATCTGAAAATATGGTTCCTGGGAGGGAGAACTTCATTTTTACCCTGAACTGTTTCTTCTCCACACCTGGCCACATCACATCAATTCCCTGAAACAGGCAGGCACAAATTCACCATTCCTTCTCGTTTCAAGGGCAACATTTCTTTGGGGGCTGTTCATTGAATTCCCATTTTTTCCTAAAGGGTATTTTTTTTTTTTCCCCTTGGCTGATGATATTTGGCTGTGAATCACAACTCTGTTCGCCCTGTTTACCCATTCTTTTTTTCACCCTCTTTTCCAATATTTATTTTTCCAATATTTTTCTTTATTAACTTTTTTGAGTGATGTTTCTTTTAAGTAAACTCCACCAAAGGAGTGATTCTCTACATTCTTGTCATTACAATTTTCTTATAAAAAATTGGCTTCCAAGCCAGGCATCTGATTAATACATCTCAACCCATGAGGGAAGTGTGGCTCTTCACATGCTCATTTGCCACCTTTGGTCTCCCCTTACTCGTGCACTGCCACCTATTATTCCATAAATCCCAAACAGTGAGAGCCTTGAGGGTTTTTTTCCCCCATAGCCCCCCAGCTCTACCTTTACTGGTATTTGAATATTTATTGCACTGCAGCTAGTAATGTAAGTGTCATGGCATGTTAACTTTTAATTTTCTCAGATTTATGAGGAACACCAAAAAGTGCGTGCTATCTCTGGAATGTGTTGGAAAAAGATGTTGGTTTGTCACAAAATTTATTTATTTCTATGGGAGTAGTGCCAGTGCCCTCTGCTACATGGAATTTGATTTGTTGCAGAACATTTCATTCTTCTTCAAACTGTGTATATTTGTTAATGACTTAATTTATAGGGCAAGAAGAGGCTTAGGTATTCTTGGTATGGAGGTATCCTAAGAGAGTGACACTGCTGGCTGTAAGGATTCCCATCTGGTTTAATTTCTTGAATCTGGGAGAGGGATGGAAGAGAATTTTCATGAATGCTTGAGAAAAAATGTAGGTGCAGATGTCCCAGGTCAAAAAACATAGCAGGGATGAATCAAGGTGTAAAAAATGAGGCCTATTCATTTTGAATGGTTGGGATTTTCTCAGTTATTTCTTAAAAAAAAAAAAAAAAGTCACAGTTCCCTGAAAAATGCACAGAGTAGATACCTAAAAAATGCATAGAGAGGTACCTAAAAAAAAAAAATGCATGTGAGAAAATGGTTATATGCACTGAGGGCAGCACTAGCCAGCTTCCATATGCGAAAATAGTTCATTCAAGCCCGCAGAGGAGACTTCATTTTCCCACGATGGTTCTTATTTGCTGTGTTGTCCTTCTGTGATAGTGGAGAAGCAGCAGTAATACTAGAAAACCAGATACCATTTAATGATGAGCAGTGTGAATTTTGGTTTAGAGTTTTACATTGAGGCCAACTCTCCACTAAGTTAAAAAGCCTCCTTTTAAACTAAAAATCAGGCACCCATCCCTGTTCCCAGAGAGGTCACTGGTTGGTAGCACTCACTTTGTAAAAATGTGAATAAAACATAAAGTTATTTTTGCCTCTCCTATTTATTTTGTTTTAACTGGATGGCAAATACTCAGTGTTTTGTAACAATGGAAATCCTTGTTGTAAAATGTAGTGTTTGTTGCCCAAAGCTAAACTATAGACGAGATCTATAGAAATGGAAGAAAATGAGTTCTCCCTACACATGGACGTTCATATATAAGCATATGCAAGTATCATGGCATGTTAACTTTTAATTTTATTTAAATTCATAATTTAATTTTAATTAAGTTCACAAACCCACATGTGCACACAGAATCATACATACATGCATACATGAACACACAATTGCACACACATACATAAAAATATGCATGCTAACACACCATAGTAACTTACTATCCAAACTAACATGCTTTGTTTATAATGATACCAAAATACAGACTAGGATACAGACTAGGACTCTCCCAGTCAACCTGGGATGCATAGTCACCTACTTATGTATAGTTTTCCAATATGACAAGAAGCTCTCCATAAGACTGGTCACTCTGTTCCTGGGGTTTTACACATTTATTCCATCACCATCACGGTGGAGAGAAATTTAGTAAAGACTTCACATCCCTTATTAGAATTAGTCATTTTCTTTTTTTTTCTTTCTTTAAATTATTTTTTATAGACATATAATATATTTTTATCCCCAGGGGTACAGGTCTGTGAATCGCCAGGTTTACACACTTCACAGCACTCACCTTAGCACATACCCTCCCCAATGTCCATAACCGCACCCCTCTCCTCCCAACCCCCCTCCCCCCAGCAACCCTCAGTTTGTTTTGTGAGATTAAGAGTCACTTATGGTTTGTCTCCCTCCCAATCCCATCTTGGTTCATTTAGAATTAGTCATTTTCTACTGAAGTGTTGAAGCGAATTCTGATGATCTCATCTATTGCATTGGCAGCATTATTAACAGATTTGCCTCTTTTGGTTTCCTCTAGAAGCCCTTGTTGTTTGCATTTTTTTTATGGAGGTAATTTGATTTTTATTAATCTAAGTCACAGAGAAGTTTGGCAACTGGGTACTCCACAGACGTGCTGTTTCCTGTTCTTCGTTGACTTTTCTCTTGTCATCAGAATGTTGACAGCTGCATAACTCTTTTTAAAGCGTTCATAACCTGACAGATATTACAGATATTTGTCATTTTACTTCCAGTAAGTGACAGCTGAAATTAGCTTTTCACAGTATAGGAGGATAGCGCGGGTGTAGTGAGTCCGGTCAAATTTGTATCACAGTTCTTTAATGTGTAAGTGATTGCAAGTCTTGTTAAGGACCGAGGACTGGAGAGATGTGGGTGGAGGGTCTGGTTCTCTATCCTTGGTTTTGGGATACACTGGAAATTGAACTGGCAGGATAATGGTCTCTCCTAGGGTGGAAAAATCCCAGTGATGAAAGAACCCGTGGGATAACATTCCTAAAATCACACTTCTTATGCTCAGCCCCTGTCATGGTGTCCTTAAACAGAGACTCTTCCTTTTCGGAGTGGAAACTTCTAGAACTGGAAGTTCACTATCACTCTGTTATGCCTCTAGAAAGCACTAAATGTTTGAAACCTATTTCTTACGTTGAGTCCGAAGCTTCCACTTGGTCATTGTCACCCATGGGTCCTGATTCTCCTCTCTGGTTGCTGGAAGTTTAAAATGTGGTTTTTAAAAAAAGAGTTACAAAAATAATGGCTGATGTTCGTGGATCATATTCATTGTGCGAGGCATTAAGGTAAGCAATTGTAGGTTCATTATCTTCATTCTCACAACTTTGGTGAAGAGGCGTTTGCTGTTATCTAATTTGGAGAAACTGAGTCTCAGAAAGTTTGGTGTAGCTTGCCGAAGACTCACACAGCCGCCTTGTCCAGTTCTGTGGGAGGCTAAACCAATCCTTTGTGACAGTGTGTAAGTCACACAACTTCTTTGGGCCCCCTTTTCCCATCTGTATTCTGGGGATGGTCATGCCTGTGTCCTAGGATATTTGTGAGGATTAAACAAGACAGTGACGTGTAGTGTTTTCTGTGCTTCCCGAACATTGTGTGGCATTCCATCAACAACATCATAAACTTCATCAGGGTCACAAACCATCATTCTGTTTGCATTATCTAGGTTGGCCGGTTTGCTTTATTTTTTCTTTCTATCCTGTCACCACTGCCCCTCTTCTCAATAATTGAGAGTTTATCTGTTTTTCAAGATCCAGGAGAAACCCTGCTTTCTCTTTGGATTTTATTTAGATTTTTTTTTGGGGGGGGTACATCATGATTTCTCCTTCTTTGGAACTCTGTTGCATGTTCTATTGTTTAGATGTTTTTAGTGGCAAATCACAGGAATAAAAAGAAAAACAACTCCTCAAACTGTCTTAAAGGCAAAAAGAGTCATTGTTGGTTCTCATGGTGGCACTGGTTTCAGAACCCGAGTCTAATGAGATCTAGCTGTTCTCCATTTCTCAGGGGCTCTACCTCCATGAAGGCACTGTCCTGTGGTGAGGTGACTGCAGATAGTTAAGAATATGTATATCCTCGTTCAAATCTAGCAGGAGAGTTCAGATCCCTTAGGGCTCAAGTAAAATTCCCCCAATTGCATTTCACTGGCCAGATAGGTCTAAATGGGGTCTGCAGGGAGCTGACTGTTTTTGCCTTCCCTAAATGCATATGTGGAAATCTCAACCCCTAATGGGATAGTATTAGGAGATGGGGATTTTGGGAGATCTTTTGGTTGTGAGGGTGGAGCCCTCAGGAATGAGATTAGTGCACTGGGTGTCATACCCAGACAATGAATCATGGAACACTACATCAAAAACTAATGATGTACTCTATGGTGACTAAGATAACAACAACAACGATAATAATAGAATGAGATTAGTGTTCTTACAAAAGGGACCCCAGAGAGCTCTGCCCCCTGAGGATATAATGAGAGGTTGGCAGTCTGCAATCCTGAAGAAGGCTCTCACCAGAACCTGAGAACCTGACCATGTGGGTGCCCTGATCTTGGGGGCTTCCAGCCTCCAGAACTGGGAGAAAGAAAAGTTTGTCATTTAAGCCACCTAGTCTAGGGGAATTTGTTACAGCAGATGGCATGGTCTAAGCAAGGGTTCTCTCCTAGACTGTGGCACGCTGGGGGGATGGGATTCTGCTGATAGGAGTATGGCAGTTGCGCCCCATTCTGGGACAGGAGAATGGAGTCCATTGCACCCAAAAGAATTTAGGGAAATCTAGGAGAATGTTAGGAAAAGAAAAGGGGAGATGGGTAAGAGAGAAGTAGCCAACAGTTGTCCAGTGAATCTGACTCACTTATGTTGTGTATTTTACTGGGTATCTAGTCATTTATAAGTCATAACAGACTGCAAGTCCCTTGAGGACAAGGACTTTACAATACTGTTGTTTTTTTTAAAAAAATCTCTTTTCATCTACAGCAGCAGCTCATCTCATGCCTCCCTATGTATTGTATATGCACAATAAGAATGTTGAGTGATTTTTTTTTCTTTGCTAGATAATAATGTCAGAATGAAACATGCTATAAAAGAAAATACCCAATAATTCTGTAAACTGCCATTGGGAGGGGGAAGTAGGTAGAGCATGAAGACAATAATAAAATTAAGGTTTAAAATAAGTGCTCACCACTGAGTACATCCCCTGCTTATTTAGGTATAATTTAATTACATAATTGGATATGCATTGCGATAGTGAGTTAACCTGCTGGTGGGCACAGAGAAAATATTATGTAAGGAGAACATTCCCTGTCTTTTTAGCATGTTAAATGTGTTGTTAATGAAATTGGAAACTTCAGACCAGTATAGATTTATCATAGGTAGTGCTGCATGAAGGGAAAGTTATATTAACCTTTTGTTGATCTGAACTCATTTTATCTTATGCTCAGGAGCCCAATTAACATTATCGATTTGAATCCTACTCATCAAGATCAACTTATTTTGTGTTAATTTCCTTCAATACAGAGAGCGAGCTGAAACCGAGCACAGAGGAGTTGAGACAGAATGATTGATTTGACCATGGAAAGCATGTTTTGTACCATAATCTCATTTTAATGCTTCAGTAGTTAAGTTGCACCAAATGGCTTTTGATGAGGCAGTTGTTTTCTGGTTGGGATCCACTTAGACCTTACACTGGTCAGTTGTTTCCACAATATTGCTACATAAGAAACCGCCCCACTTATCTTTTTGTTCACATTGAGCAGGTTGACTGTGGTTTGGCTGATCTAGACTGGGTGGCTCTGGTTTCGGCAGTAGGGGAAGCTGCCTTGATCCCAGGCTACGTGCTTGCTTCAGGTTGGCTCCGTGAGTGTTTGTTCCGGGGCCTGGGCTGACACAGTAGAAGCTTCCGGAAGCATGTTCTTCTCATGGTGGTGCATCAGTGGAATGCAGGGGCCAAGCCAAATTGCTGTGTGATGTGAGCACACCTAGAGTCTCTGCTGACGTCGCATTGCTAAATGTCGTTGGCCTGGACAAGTCTCGCGGTCTAGACCAGTATCAGTGGGACAGAGAGTAAACTGTGCCCGTAGTGGGAAAGAAAGGGACTGACGGTTTGTTGGACAATAATCCAAATTATCATGGATGTCTGGCCTCGTAACTCTTACACCAGTTATTCGTCATTGTCATCGTCATGGTATCAAATGGACTGCTTCACCTGAACTGGGAAAACAAGGCTTCTGAATTTCACTTAGGATTCAACTTAGGGAGAGACCACGACTGTCACTTGTGAAGTTCTAGAGGACACTTCGTTTTCTGTTGGGTCGCAAAGGACTTAGCATGTCATAGCCTTATGGTATGCATTGTACGAATGAATGAATGGATAATGAAGGACCGTCTTGTTTCCTTTGTAGAACAGTTAAATAAAGCTGGGATGCATGACAGAAGTTAAATAGAAGGAAAAGCTGTTAGGAGTTAAAGCAACAACCTGAAGATTGTGTGTGTGTGTGTGTGTGTGTGTGTTAAACACAAATACATATACACACATACATATGTAAGTGTGCTCATGTACATACTATATATCACATAGCGTATATGCAAGAACTCAGTTTCCCTGATAACCCTGTGCAGAGGGAAAGTAACGGTCAGAGAAGCTAGGTTTTGCAGAGGTCAAACGCCTGAGAAAGAGAGGGGGTAGGCTTTGGACGTCCGTTGTCAGACTCCCAGGTCAGATGTTCCAGATTAGGGCTGCTTCTTGGAAGTGGGTGGTGAATTTTTATTTTCCTCCTCACAAGGACTTTGCTTTTACCTTGAGCCTGACTGTTTGACTCAGCGCCACATCAATTCCCTGAGACGGGGCCTGTTAAAAGTGGACACACGGAACGTAAGAAAAACTGAGCAAATGGTGGGAGGTAGAGGACTGCTTTCCCTTTCCATTTGAAATTAATGTTCACTGTATAAAAAACATAAAGCATATCCATCCCCAGGGACTCGCCTGACATTTTAAAACTTTCATCTGCTTTAATTCACGATGTTCGAAGAAGGGATTTACACGTCGCTGAGCTCCGGTGGCTACTTGGCCGCCGTGTACATTTCTTCTTCTGTCGTTGCCGGGCTGAGCTTTCTGCAGGCCCAAAGAAATTATATAGCTTATTTAACTCCCCCTAAAACCAATAATGGGCCTATTCAGATTTTATCTGTAATTTTACTTTGTTGTTGAGCAGTATTAATAATGCTGTTGTAAACCAGGCCAGGGCAGCCCTCACCACATTTTCTCAGCTTCAGGGCTAGGATAAATAGTGGGGTGCTCGAGGAGCACAAAGGGAAATGTGGAGACGGGCTCAGCGTAAGTTAGACATGCTTGCCTGGATGGGAGCCGTGTTCATATCACATCTTGCAGATTTGGCAAGGGCTTTAAGAGTCCTGTATTTCAAGCTGGTTTTTATAGAAACTTGCTGCAGAACCGGGCAGGATTAATCATGGCCGAGATATATCACACTTAGTACAGTATTAAATTCTGGCAATGGAACGACGTAAAACCAGTTCATAACCTTATAAGAACATTGCGCGCTACAGTAATCAGAGAGAAATACTGTATATCCAAATTAACAGAGAGTAAAATGTCACGCACTCTGTTTAGGGCATTAGATGAGGTTTCTAGGCGGTGTTCATTTCTTTTGCCTTTACCTTGTGTGAAAGTTGGCTGAGATGGGCCTTGTGTCTTTCTGGAATTTGTCATCACGGTGGACTTGGGCATGTGGGAGAGGTCTGCTCTGGGCATCTGTGGCTGGGCAGACACCTATGAAAGGTCTTCATTTTTGCAAGATTGATCACATGCATAGTATGTGCCAGACACAGTGCTGAGTCTGAGGATTCCAAGGTGCTTGTGACTCAGTTCCTCCCCTCATGGAGCTGCCTCTGACTGGGTCTGTAGGAAGCATGGAGTTCAGTGCAATTCTGAAATGTGTCCCCCACCCCTTTTAATAGATTTTTATGGGTCTGATTCTTTTTTTTTTTTTAAAGATTTTTATTTATTTATTTGACAGAGATCACAAGTAAGTGGAGAGGCAGGAAGAGAGAGTGGGAAGCAGGCTCCCCGCTGAGCAGAGAGCCCGATGTGGGGCTTGATCCCAGGACTCTGGGATCGTGACCTGAGTCGAAGGCAAAGGCTTTAACCCACTGAGCCACCCAGGTGCCCCTATGGGTCTGATTCCTAACTGAGGTAGCCCTGCAGAATTTAAACTTAGAAAATTTTCATTTTTAAAAAAATTTTATTTGTGACAGAGATCACTAGCAAGCATGAGCGGCGGGGGGAGAGCAGAGAGAGAAGCGGGGAGCCTGATAGGGAGCTCGGTCCCAGGACCCTGGGATCATGATTTGAGTCAAAGGCAGACGCTTAACCCACTGAGCCACCCAGGCGTCCTTGAAAGATCTTTAGAGATTAGTTCTGGTATTATTTGTACCCAAGGGTGAGAAGTTTTGCCATTCCATTCCAGTTTGGCCAAAAATACTTAGTTACTAATATTATTAATTAGACAGGGACTCCTGGGTGGCTCAGTATGTGCCAGTCAGTTAAGCAGCTGACTCTGGATTTCAGCTCGGGTCATGACGTCAGGATCCTGGATTAGAGTCCCACATCAGGTTCCACACTCAGTAGGAAGTCTCCTTGAGGATTCCCTCTCCCTCTTCCTCTGCCCCTCCTGTCCTCCCCACCCCCATAAACATGATCTCTCTCTCTCTCTCTCAAATAAATCTTAAAAAAAAATATTAACTAGACAGTTGTGTGAGGGATTATTAATGTCCCCACCCCACTCCCAAAATTACCAGCCAGTGAGATAAATATGAAAATAGATTCACATGAAGGATTCTGGAATTTCCTTGAGAATCTTTTAAAATTAGTAGAATCTTCAGGCTGAGTTAGGTCAAAGGATCTCTCTCAGACCTAGAATTCTAGGCATGTGATAGGAGGAGTTATCTTTTACTTCCATCCTCCTCCTCTTTCCAGTAACTGGATGAAATGAATTTTACTGCCAGGTCCATTTTGTAGGAGGCCCTGACTTTAACTTTAGATTTTACTGTAGGAAGGGACTAATTGTGAGAAAGTTCTTAGCCCAAATTCCTAGGACTGAAAAAATGAGAAAAGCTATGGCTTGGGGTTTGCCGTAGACCTGTTTCAACCTAGTGCTTACAAAGTAGCATTAAAATGCAGAAGCTTATCGGGGTACCTGGGTGGCTGAGTTGGTTAACTGATTGCCTTCAGCTCAGGTCATGATCCCGGAGACCTGGGATCAAGTCCCACATCGTGCTCCCAGCTCCATGGGGAGTCTGTTTCTCCCTCTGACCTTCTCTTCTCTCATGCTCTCTCTCTCTAATAAATAAATAAAATCTTAAAAAAAAAGAAAGCATGCAGAAGTTTATCGAAGGCTCTGTTACAACCCGCTGTCAGTTCTTCTTCAGTCTGGTCCAATTTTGCTTTCAACTCTGTTGAGACATAATAAATTCTTCCTTTAATTAGAGCTAAAACATTTTCCAAAGACTTCAGAACCTGCCATGTTGAGATGCCAAGGGAAGAATGTGACAAAGAGAAATTATCTGGGGGTTAATGCACCCTGTGTCCTGCCATGAAAAGAATTCATGGCATATCAGGGTTGGAACCCAGTGGCCTCCGGCTTCCCAGCTCTGTGCGGATGGCGAAAGCAGCCTGGAGTGTCAGAGGAGATGTTATCTCTGATCCCACCAAAGAGAACACGTTTGTTTCCCACTCTATCTCAAGTTGTTCCTCATTACCGTGCAAATGCGGTTGGGCATCTGTATTTGTTGACATGCCCTTTACTTATTTACATAATAAACTCCCACCAAACAGCAGCAATTATTTCTTTTTCTTTTTTCAGTTTTGAAATTGGATCTGTTCTCCTTCTGCTAGTTAAGTGAGTCACTTAAATTTAATTTTATAGTCTTTTTGAGTTCAGATAATACAGACACTGATTTTGCCAGACATAAAGCTAGTGCAGTCATGCCCTGCTTCTGGGAACGTTACTATACACATAATCATACCAATAAATAGAAAGATGCTCTCAGGCTTTTTAGCTACAGGCTTCAAGTGGGCCTCTCTATATTTAGAAGTGTTTTGAGAAAAGACATTTCTTTTTCTCGAGGATTTGAAAGTTTAGAGGGTTCTCCTGGCTTCTGATGGACAGGTTTACTCCCCCATGTGCCTTTCAAATGATGGTAAACATGGACAGTAGCGTTTCAAGCCAGAGGTCACTAGATGGCTAGGAGGATTTCCACCCATTTGCTCTATTACTTGGTGGGGTACGTCCTTAGAGAAAGAAAGAGGGCCAAGGGGAGCTTTCTGGCCTGCTCCATCCATCTGGCCACCCAGTATCAACTTATTCATCTGTCTGTCTTCTAGTGTGTCTGTCGAGAGCTTGTTGATTTCCACACACTGGGGAAGCAAGATAAATAAGACTTGGCTTCTGGCTTTGATACAGCAAACAAAGAGATATGTGAATAATTTCAGTATCATGTGATAAAGGTTATGATTGAGGGATGTACGGTGTACTTACAAGGGGGTATATAGGCTAGAGGGAGTTTGGATAGCTTTGCAGTAGAAGGGCAGTTTGATCTGACCCTGGTATGAGAGCATGGACTATAGAAAACAAAACCAGAAACATGAGCCACAGCAATCTCTAGAATACATAAAACAATAACAAAATGTATTCTATTTTATTCTATTTTATTGTTCCCATTTATTGGCTGCTTTCTCTGTGCCATGGCCTTAATGCTTTACCTGTATCATCTCATCTAATCCTTGTACTGAATACATGAGGTATAGGGCCCAGGGTCATCTGTGTTTTACAGATGAGGACTTTGAGGTGTGGAGAGATGAAGATATTTAAGGTGACATAGGTACGAAGGCGTGGCGCTGGCATTTGAGCCTGAGAAAGCTGGAAAGCAGGAACCCTGCACAGAAACATATCCTCGGCCAAAGGAATGGTGGGCAGGGAGGTGTGAAAGAGAAGGGCCAAGGGAAGTCCAGCATGATTGAGTGGGCCGGTGTGATTGCACCCTTGGGTGTATGTGAGTGGGTGGGGGAGGTGCATGCTGGGGTTGGGGGGCCTGAGCACTGGAGTGTGCCTGGTGTCACCTTCTTGCCCTCTACCCACTCTTCTATTTACCTTTAGGGCTCAGCTTAAATAGGACAAATTTTCAGGGAGGTGGTCCCTAAGCCCCCCAGCTAATAAGATCCCCTTCTTATTTTTGTTTTTCCTTCCTGGTGCTTGTTTATCTATAAAATTACTTAAACAGCATCTATCTCCCCAACCGGACTGTAAGCTCTGGAGAGAAGGGACTCTATCTGCTCTGTTCACCTCATGTTCTAATGTTCAGTACCTGGCACACAGCAGGTGCTCAATAAATATTTGTTGGCTGGTTACCTGTTTAGTTCCTAGACCCTTTATTTACTTTCCTCATTACCGGCTCCTCTCTTGTTGTTAATTTTCGTAGTATATCTTCCACATCTTCTGTAAACCAGGTGGCATGTGCCTTAAGCCATCTTCATTTGGAGGTATTCAAATAATAGCAAATATTTTAGCTAAAGGCGTATTTTCCTTCCAGAAGCTTTGACTCAACACAACATGTTTGTAGTATGAAATCACTTCTTATTTCAGATTTCTTTCCAACCCGCACATCAGATCATAACTCACAGCAAGGCACAGTGAAAATAATAGTTGAGCAGGAGGCTCCGCATAGCTGGAGAGGCGGAGGGTTTGGGGAATTACTCAGATCCTACTTCATCTTCTGTGGATTCTCAAGAGGCGGCCAGCTGATTGTTTTAGGCTGACAGGCCTCCCCTCCGGGTCATCCTCTCTCAGGTCCATCGTGGGGAACAAGGCTGTGCTGTTGCGCCAGCATGCCTGTGAATCATAACGTGTCCTATGAAATATTTGTCCCACGGTTGACAGGGGAGCCAGCCTTTGCTGCCACAAGATGTGAGCGCTCTCCCTCTGGTCGGAGTTCTGCACGTTTCTGGGGTGCCTGGTGTTCAGGCTCTGGGGGATAGCATGTGGGCGGCAGACCCAGGTCCTCTCTGGTATGCTCCTCAGGACAGCCAGGAGGGAGGCTTCGCTGGGGACCGATCTTTCTTCCTTCCTTCCTTCCTTCCTTCCTTTCTTCCTTTCTTCTTTCTTTCTTTCTTTCTTTCTTTCTTTCTTTCTCTTTCTTTCTTTCTTTCTTTCTTTCTTTTTCTTTCTTTCTTTCTTTCGTCTTTTTTTTTTTTTAAGATTTTATTTATTTATTTGACAGAC